>NC_090265.1:99686643-100384643 GCF_040414725.1 Anabrus simplex | reverse complement strand
GAGATTTATAGAGCAATTTATGGCTTCATGGATGGAGAAATGACTTCTGATTGAACCCATCCCTGTATTTATTAAGACAACACTTGCAGAGCAGATTCAACGTTTTATGTTATATGCGATTTTGTACCTATAAATTGGTAGGAATCAAGTGGCTGCTGGACTATAGGACAACACTATTTGCATTTGTTTGTTTTAAGACCGACATTATTGAACGACATTGACAGCTGGGTGTACTCAGGATATCAGTTTTAACAAGTTAGAATATACTGACATGGACATAGCGAGAATTATTGCTGGTACGGGCAGGTGGGAACAATGCCAGGAGGGTACTCAAAATAAGGAGATAAAGGCTAAGTTGGAAATATATTTGATGTGAAGACATACGTATCAAGCGGCTTCCGTAGTGGAGTCATGTGAGTCGAATGGCGGGAAATAAGTTACCTACGAGAATAATCGACAGGGCATTGAAGAGTAAGAGAAGTAGAGGAAGAACAACGATTTAATTATAAGAATGTCGGAACTAAACGAGGGGCACAGTACATTTTGTTATGTGTTCTTTCAAGTTACAGAACAGAAAATATAATATTTGCGAAATATTTTTATGTCACGTAATAGTTTAAAATTGAACAGTGACTCTTCATTTCTCACTCAATTACGCCTAAAATACTGCGACAATCAGGCTGAAATTGGGTATGGATATCCCTTGTATATCCAGATAAAATGTTCGACTCGTTGGCTGAACCATCAGCGTACTGGCCTTCGGTTCAGAGGGTCCCGGGTTCGACTCCCGGCCGGGTCGGGGATTTTAACCTTAATTGGTTAATTCCAATGGCACGGGAGCTGGGTGTATGTGTTGTCTTCATCATCATTTCATCCTCATCACGACACGCAGGTCACCTACGGCTGTCAAATAGAAAGACCTGCACCTGGCGAGCCGAACCCGTCCTGGGATATCCCGGCACTAAAAGCCATACGACATTTCATTTCATTTCAGTTAAAATAAAATATTCTAATTTTTAGATAGCCGGGCTGAGTGTCTCAGACGGTTAAGGCGCTGGCCTTCTAACCCCAACTTGGCAGGTTCGATCCTGGCTCAGTCCGGTGGTATTTGAAGGTGCTCAAATACGACAGCCTCGTGTCGGTAGATTTACTGGCACGTAAAAGAACTCCTGCGGGACTAAATTCCGGCACCTCGGCGTCTCCGAAGACCTTAAAAAGTAGTTAGTGGGACGTAAAACAATTAACATTGTTATTATTAATTTTTTAGATAATTAACGTTTCCTAAACGTCGGTCGTTAATACAGCCACTTGCTGAACTTGTGCGTGGTTTAGACGTTAATAAACCAAACAATAGGCAAATGATGATGCGCGTTGATTAATTGAGCATAACATCTAGGTCATCGGCTCCTCATGATACACGCTGAAACGAAATGTAACAGTGTATTTTTAAAGAAGAATAAATGATTATGAATTTACATCAGTGGATCTAAATCGATTCCTTGGCTGAAGGGTCAGCATTGGGGCCTTCGGTTCAGAGGGACCTAGGTCTAACTACCGGCCGGATGGGGGATTTTAACCTCATTTGATTAATTCTTGTGGCTTGGGGACTGGGTGTTTTGGTTTGTCCCAACACCCCCCAGTTCATATTCATACAACACACCACGTTACCAACTAACACGAAACACGCATTAATGGTTACATCCCTGTTCATAGGGCTGGCGTCAGGATGGGCATCCGTCCATAAAACAGGGCTGAATCCACAATTGCAACACAGTTCGCACCCGCAATCCCATAGGTGAGGGAAGAGTCGTAGAAGAAGTGGATCTAAATCGCAGTGCATTAGTTCCTTAAAAAATTATTTTAAAGTAGATTAAACTGTACTTAAATGGAATAAGGGATTGCCACTAAAATGAAATAATCGTTTCATTCAAATCAAAAGTTTGAAAATTGAATTTAAAATAGAGAAATAAAATGGGCAAATAATCAGTCCTATCACCAAATTAAGCCCATAATGTGTAATTAAATTTCAGTTTTATACTGAATTGGCCATAAAGTACAAATTTTCTTTGTAAGTAATTGTTCTGTAGGAAATTCGGCATTTGTGTGCTAAGGCGAGAATGCCACAGTACCCGTCGGACGCGCAATGTTTGCCTACGTATGTGTATGGTCGTTGGAAGGTCCTGCTTACACATTCTTGACACCAGAGAATGGGAAGATTGTTTCATAAAAATTACACGGCAAGGAAGGGTAATAATTGCATGTCAGTTACACCGCCAATTATCGGTCCGTCAATCACATGCATGTTTAAAACGAACACCTCTCTATATGAACATGAAATGACGCCTGTCCGTCTCTCTACCATACAAAGTGACATCACGTTTAAACCACTGGACAGAAATACATGAAATTTTGCATGAACTTCCCCAGAGGGAACCATCACAAGACTATCTACGTTCAATTTCAAAATATTGAACCTGTTCTTTTGTGAAATTGCTATAAAAATTTGCATAACGATTTCAAAAAGACGTTTTAGGAACTATAATTATACTCGTTCAATAATAACATTACACGCATTGACACAGTTAGTTGAAGTATGCTCCGCCTCTCCTGCTGCTAATCTTCTTCGCTAGATGGCTGTACTGCTGCAATTGTGCAAATCTAACCTGTCAAGGACGGGTAAAGCAGTTATTTTCTTATTGATAAGTAAGGCTATCAAACACATATTATGTTCAGTCAGGTACAAGTAAATATAAATCAATCAATACTGATCTGAATTTAGGGCAGTCGCCCAGGTGGCAGATTCCCTATCTGTTGTTTTCCTAGCTTTTCTTAAATGATTTCAATGACATTGGAAATTTATTGACGATCTTCTTGGTAGGTTATTCCAATACATATCTCCCTTCCTATAAATGAAGATTTGCCCCAATTTGTCCTCATGAATTCCAACATTACCTTCATATTTTCATCTTTCCTACATTTAAAGACGCCACTCAAACTTATTCGTCTACTAATGTCATTCCACACCATTTCTCCGCTGACAGCTCGGAACATACAACTTAGTCGAGCAGCTCGTCTTTTTTCTCCCAGTTCTTCCCAGCCCAAACTTTGCAAATATTTTTGTAATGCCACACTTTTGTCGGAAATCGCCCAGAACAAATCGAGCTAGTTTTTTCTGGATTTTTTCCAGTTCTTGAATCATGTAATCCTGGTGAGGGTCCAATACACTGGAACCATACTCTAGTTGGGGTCTTACCAGAGACTTATATGCCCTCTCCTTTACATCCTTACTACAACCCCTAAACACCCTCATAACCATGTGCAGAGATCTGTATCCTTTATCTGCAATCCCATTTATGTGATTATCCCAATGAAGACCTTCCTTATATTAACACCTAGATACTTACAATGATCCCCAAAAGAAACTTTATCAACGCAGTAATTAAAACAGAGAGGACTTTTTTCCTATTTGTGAAACTCACAACCTGACTTTTAACCCCATTTATCATCATACCATTCCCTACTGTCCATCTCACAACATCCCTTTCCTGCAGCGTCATTTTAACATAAAAAATGCAGTCACTTTTTCCCCAGTAATCGCTATAAAACGGCGGAAATGCAGAGTGAATCGCGGCCTACAAGTGGCCATGGCTGGTTTGTGGTCCGACAGCTCTGCGCTCCGACCGGCCAACCGAGCAGAGGAGGGGCTCTACGCCTCTGTATTCGGGAGACGGAGAGGGGTTGGCCCCACCGTCAGCTGTCCTGAGAATAATTTTCCGTGCTTTTCCAGTCGCCCGTACTTACGCGATTGCTGGGACAGTTTCAAGTATATGCCACGGCTACCTTCTCCGATACAAATAACCTAGCCTGAGAGGCGGCGTCACCGTTTAGGTGACCCGCCTCCACCTTCAGGAGAGAAATTAAAACTTGTTCAGATGATAGAGACAGAGTCAGGTTGTGAGTTTCATGAATAGGAAAAGTCCTCTCAGCTTTAATTACTACGTTGATGGAGTTAAAGTTCTTTATGAGTACCACAGTATATACCTCGTTGTTAATATAAGGAAATATCTTCATTGGGGTAATCACATGAATGGGTTTGTAAATAAAGGGTACAGATCTCTGCATATGGTTATGAGGGTGTTTAGGAGTTGTAGTAAGGATGTAAAGAAGAGGGCATACAAGTCTCTGGTAAGACCCCAACTAGAGTATGGTTCCCGTGTTATGGGACCCCCACCAGGATTACTTGATTCAAGAACTGGAAAAATCCAAAGAAAAGCAGGTCATTTGTTCTGGGTGATTAAAGAGTAGCGTTACAAAAATGTTGCAAAGTTTGGGCTGGGAAGACTTGGGAGGAAGAAGACGAGCTGCTCGACTAAGTGGTATGTTCCGAGCTGTCAGCGGAGAGATGGCGTGCAATGTCATCAGTATACGAATAAGTTTGAGTGGCGTCTTTAAAAGTAGGAAAGATCACAATATGAAGACAAAGCTGGAATTCAAGAGGACAAATTGGGGCAAATATTCGTTTATGGAAGGAGAGTTAGGGATTGGAATAACTTACCTAAGAAGATGTTCAATAAATTTCCAGATTCTTTGAAATCATTTAGGAAAATGCTAGGAAAACAAGAGGTAGGGAATCTGCCACCTGGGCGACTGCCCTAAATTCAGGTCAGATTGATTGATTGATTGATTGATTGATTGATGTGCAGAGCAATGCAATTTATCGGTTCAAAGAGGAATTTACAAATGGGTAGAACATTACCTGTTTGACTGTGAAAAGGATCGTAACTCTGTAGCGCAAACGGTAAAATGTGTTCTTGACCTGGCATGCCTCCATTAGTGAGAGATAATGAAATTGAACCATCCTTCCGACATAATGGATTGCAATTTATCATCCTGTACCATTTGCATTCAGTAAGTCCTCTTGTAGGCCCCTTGTTCTTTAATGATCCCTGGAGTATCCTTCATGGAACGCGTTTGAGCCTTTAAGTGCTATTCATAGCATTCAAATTGTTTACCTAAAATTCATATGACTGCTGTCAGGTTATTCTTTGCTTACTGTTTTTGCTAAATTTAATTCCGTAGTAAGTTCCTTCAGTCTCTCCTTACACACACATTACTTACAGCATACCGACAATGAAAATATACTAAAATATGGTTTGTTTAATTATTGCTACCCACAAAATGTCTAATTTGTTATAAGGTAGATAATCTGTTCAAAGAAATAACTTAGTTCAATATTTGAATTAACGTAAAACTTTACCATAACCCAGAATCAGAGATATATTCAATCATAGAATGAAAATTATTTACAGAAAATATTACGTCACTACTGTGCGCACAAACAAATAAAAACACACACATGAACTACAGAACACAATAAAGTACTTGTGTATTGCATTACAAATAATATTTAATGAAGATTTCTCGAAGCTATTATGTGAATAGACATGCCACATTCGACATCAAGTAGAAATTACCTTTTTCTTTTCTAGCATTGCTGGTGTGCAGTGGGGCAGCCGTTTATCCCGTCGGATGGGATAATCGGGAAGTGCGTGAATCCTGTGGGAACTCATCCAACGTTTATAGACTAGGTACGTATTATTACACATGACTTGTATACTTAAGTGTTACCACAGCATTGAAATATCACATCGTGCAAAGCACCCCGTTCAGAGGCAAACATTTCCGTTGCTGTCTTAAACTATGTAGCATGGGGAAAATCCTTCTAAAAGTAGAGGTAAATGGCACCAAGGTTAGAGTATTCAGTAAACAAAAAGAAAATAAATGAATAGTTGAGAACGTGGAGTTAAGAAAGCATAAAATATTTGTATTACTAGCCTAGGTAAGAGAAATGTACTCATCTTTTCATTACAAGGAATCAAAGTGAAATAAATATAGAAGGTAATGTGTTCGCTCTTCAGTAGTATAATTGGATGGTTCGGCCGCCACCGCCACCTCCGGCTCTCGGGAGAGGCCTCCACCTCCCGCGGGAAATTTGAATTTTGGCGGGAAATTTGAATTTTGGCGGGAGATTTGAATTTGTAAACAAAGCCACGTGCTTTTTGACAGCTGTCATCGACAACAACGCATCGCTAACCTCAGTACTGCCATATTGACGGGCCTAAACCTCACTAGTGCCAACTTAACCTCACTAGCGTGAGGTAAACAAAGCCACGTGTTTTTTGACAGCCACGTGCTTTTTGACAGATTTGTAAACAAAGCCACGTGCTTTTTGACAGACAACAACGCATCGCAAACCTCAGTACTGCTATCTTGATGGACCTAAACCTTAGTGGTACCAACTTAACCTCACTAGCGCGAGGTAAACAAAGCCACGTGCTTTTTGACAGCCACGTGCTGTTTTGACAGCTGTCATCCGCCATCTTTAAACCACAAAGCACTGTGCTGCCCTCTATATCGCAGTAGCTGCAAAATTCGTCACCTGTCATCGACAGTGCTGCCATCTTGACGGGTCTAAACCTTAGTGCTACCAACTTAACCTAACTAGCGCGAGGTAAACAAAGCCACGTGCAGCTGTCATCTGCCATCTTTAATCCAGAGAGCATCGTGCAGCCCTCTTTAGCTACTTACCTTTGAAATGTAGTACGTCATCCGCCATCTTGCATCGCAAACCTCAGTGCTGCACTCTATGTAGTGGTGGCAAATTCCACATGCTCTTGTTTGGAAACAAAGCCACGTGCAGCTGTCATCCGCCATCTTTGAGCACCGTGCTGCCCTCTTTAGCTACTTACCTTTGAAATGTAGTACGTCATCCGCCATCTTGCATCGCAAACCTCAGTGCTGCACTCTATGTAGTGGCGGCAAATTCCACGTGCTCTTGTTTGGAAACAAAGCTACGTGCAGCTGTCATCCGCCATCTTTGAGCACCGTGCTGCCCTCTTTAGCTACTTACCTTTGAAATGTGGTACGTCACAGCTGTCATCCGCCATCTTGCATCGCAAACCTCAGTGCTGCCTGGTGGCGGCAAATTCCACGTGCTCTTGTTTGGAAACAAACCTATGCGCTTTTTTGTCAGCTATCATCCGCCATCTTTGAGCACCGTGCTGCCCTCTATGTGGTGGTGGTAAATTCTACACGCTTTACAAACCCATGTGCTTTTCTGACAGCTGTCAACCGCCAGAGAGCACCGTGCTGCCCTCTTTATGCCGGTGGCAAATTCTACATGCTTTTTGACAGCTGTCACCCGCAAGAGAGCACCGTGCTGCCATCTTTAGCTAGATACCTGTGGTGGCGGTAAATTCCACGTGCTCTTGTTTAGTAAACAAAGCTACGTGCTTTTTTGACAGCTGTCATCCGCTATCTTTAATCAATAGAGCACTGTGCTGCGGGTAATTTCATCAGCTGTCATCCGCCATCTTTAATCTACACAACACCATGCTGCTCTCTGTAGTAGCGGGCAATTTGAAAAGTTCTGTTAGCTATCATCCGCCATCTTTAATCAAGAGAGCACCGTGCTGCCATCTATGTGGTGGCGGCAAATTCCACGTGCTCTTGTTTAGTAAACAAAGCCACGTGCAGCTGTCATCCGCCATCTTTGAGCACCGTGCTGCGGGCAATTTCGTCAGCTGTCATCCGCCATCTTTAATCTACAGAACACCGTGCTGCCCTCTGTAGTAGCGGGAAATTTGAAAAGTTCTGTTAGCTATCATCCGCCATCTTCGAGCGCCGTGCTGCCCTCTATGTGGTGGCGGCAAATTCCACGTGCTTTACAAACTCACGTGCTTTTTTGACAGCTACCATCCGCCCTGCTCTCTGTAGTAGCGGGTAATTTGAAAAGTTCTGTTAGCTGTCATCCGCCATCTTTGAGCGCCGAGCTGCCCGGTGGCGGTAAATTCCACGTGCTTTACAAACTCACGCGCAGCTGTCATCCACCATCTTACATCGCAAACCTCAGTGCTACACTCTATGTGGTGGCGGATAATTTAAAAAAGAAAAATTCTACATCAGTCCTCTCTCGACGCTAATTGCACAAGATGGTGGCTATACATGACTCCTTAAAGGTGCTTATGCGAGATGATCGCTATACATAGACGCCCTTGGGATGCTTGCGCAAGATGGCGGTTATACATGGCTCCTTATGAGGGATGCTTGCGCGAGATGGTGGTTGCTCTTATGAGGCGGCTTAAGGATCCTTGGCTAGAGCCTCCCTAAGGATGCTTGCGCAAGATGGCGCATGCAAGATGGTGGCTATACATAGCTCCTTATGAGACAGCCAGTACAACATGTGATCAGAACATTGATTGATGTGTTCAGAACACAAAATAAGTAGAATCGAACACTGTACTCGATACAACATGTGATTAAAACATTGTTTGGTGTGTTCAGAACACTAATCGAACGCTGTACAACATGTTAGGGGATACCTTTGTTTAGATTGAAACATAACAAGACTAGAATTGAACACTGCACATTGATTGATGTGTTCAGAACACAAAATAAGTAGAATCGAACACTGTACTCGATACAACATGTGATTAAAACATTGTTTGGTGTGTTCAGATCACTAAACAAGTAGAATCGAACGCTGTACAACATGTTAGGGGATACCTTTGTTTAGATTGAAACATAACAAGACTAGAATTGAACACTGCACTCGATGTCGTTACATGTGATCAGAACAATGATTGATGTGTTCAGATCACTAAACAAGTAGAATCGAACGCTGTACAACATGTTAGGGGATACCTTTGTTTAGATTGAAGCATAGCAAGCCTAGAATCGAACACTGTAAGAACATTGTTTGATGTGTTCAGTACAACTTCAATGATTTACCTAGTGTAAAACACACACACTGTGCACATATCGCATAGCTATCTCGCCTATCACGAAAATAAAAAAAAAAAACACACTGTGCACATATCGCATAGCTAACACTTCAAATGATTTGCTTAGTACGAAAATTAAAAAATCTATACCGCGTAGCTAACTCGTTCATCGCACTGCTATTTGATGTGTTCAGTACAACTTCAATGATTTACCTAGTGTAAAACACACACACTGTGCACATATCGCATAGCTATCTCGCCTATCACGAAAATAAAAAAAACACACTGTGCACATATCGCATAGCTAACACTTCAAATGATTTGCTTAGTACGAAAATTAAAAAAAATCTATACCGCGTAGCTAACTCGTTCATCGCACTGCTATTTGATGTGTTCAGTACAACTTCAATGATTTACCTAGTGTAAAACACACACACTGTGCACATATCGCATAGCTATCTCGCCTATCACGAAAATAAAAAAAAAACACTGTGCACATATCGCATAGCTAACACTTCAAATGATTTGCTTAGTACGAAAATTAAAAAAAAATCTATACCGCGTAGCTAACTCGTTCATCGCACTGCTATTTGATGTGTTCAGTACAACTTCAATGATTTACCTAGTGTAAAACACACACACTGTGCACATATCGCATAGCTATCTCGCCTATCACGAAAATAAAAAAAACACACTGTGCACATATCGCATAGCTAACACTTCAAATGATTTGCTTAGTACGAAAAGTAAAAAAAAAAATCTATACCGCGTAGCTACCTCGTTCATCGCACTGCTATTTGATGTGTTCAGTACAACTTCAATGATTTACCTAGTGTAAAACACACACACTGTGCACATATCGCATAGCTATCTCGCCTATCACGAAAATCAAAAAAAAAAACACACCGTGCACATATCGCATAGCTAACACTTCAAATGATTTGCTTAGTACGAAAATTAAAAAAAATCTATACCGCGTAGCTAACTCGTTCATCGCACTGCTATTTGATGTGTTCAGTACAACTTCAATGATTTACCAAGTGTAAAACACACACACTGTGCACATATCGCATAGCTATCTCGCCTATCACGAAAATCAAAAAAAAAACACTGTGCACATATCGCATAGCTAACACTTCAAATGATTTGCTTAGTACGAAAATTTAAAAAAAATCTATACCGCGTAGCTAACTCGTTCATCGCACTGCTCAGACGCTTAGTAATTGTGAATACACTCATACGAAAATCGCTGATTCTGAACGACATTCTTTTTAACCCCCTTCAATCTCTTTATTTGTAATTCATTTAAGAGTTTTATGCAATATGACTTGGATTTAGTACCTACAAATGAATCGATAATATTCCCAGCACATTCATCTTTCATTTTACCTAGAACCTTTTTGTTCACTAGCGGTAGATGATATTGATTATCTGCAGGATAGTTACTCGTATCAAACCTACCCAAGTCAGGCTTTATATCATTGTAATAGTCATCAGTTTTGATTTGATAAATAAACGAATCGGTATCTGTGTAGAGCAATTGCGCATTATGCGCGTACTTCTTCATCATATAATCGTAATGGAATTCATACATGAGTGTTTTAGCCAATTCAAGTACTGTGAAGCCGACGTAGGTAGGTTTGTCATACTTAACCTTGACACGATTCATCTGTATAATAACTAAATTCTCGTGTATGATGGTGCAGCTGTGGAAATTTGGTTTACTTATTAAATAGTTAGCACCATACCTTTTCTTAATATTATCCCAGTTTGTAATCAATTTTACATCAACGCGTTTGTCAACATTCTCCATAGTCTTACCAAACACACTATTATTCATGAGCTTGTAGAAATCTTTTTCAAACTCGTTAACCGCATTCGTTCTTAAATTATTGTTCAGATCGATATATGGCTTTAGCCACGGTGACTGATTAAATTCTAGTACGCGATGAATTTTGGATAACTTCAAACCATGCTGCAAACACTGTTTTAAATTTCGGTAATGAATGATATACTTAGATTTATCGCATAAATTAGCAATGAGCATTTTCGTCGTTGATGCAATGTACGGGGACTTCATATTTTCAGGGCAGAACGGTAGGTCATTATGAGAAGTGTGTAACTCTTTCGGATACTGTAAGTCAACTTCGAGGAAATAACCTTTATCAGCTTCATCGCCTAGGGCGTGTAGCTGTAAAGCATCAATTTCGCACTGCGTCAGCCAGCGGAAACCACTCACCGGTAGATGCTGACTCATCGCCCACCCATACTGATTATTAGCATCCAGATAAACGATATACCGAGATTCCTGACTGGTATCGAAACTCGGCATGTACTTATTATTAGCACTCGAATACCGGCCGCTACACTGACTCAGACCGCCTCGAATGGATGCTTTTATAAAGTGCACCATATCGATATCCGTTAGCAGCTCCAAATTCACACGCGTGTATTTTAACATCGCGTCCCAACTTAACCCAGGTGCAGTAAAATACTGACATGGGTCAAGGCTGTAGGTGTTCATGCAAACACAGCAAAAATTTTCAAAAACATCAGCTAACAAAAGTACATCTGTCTTTAAATATAAATCGGAGTATTCACCCAGCGTTTGAATGTGGAACTGCTCCCAGATATGTTGTGCATGTAAATAGTCATCATCACTAATATCTGCTGAATTCAGCGAGCTGTAAAAGGATTGTTTCGATGGTAAGGCACGTTCTTCGAGGCGGTCTAAGCAGTCGAGATATTCGTAACAAAAAACACCCTTACGCCGAAGTAAATTAAACTGCGCTTCTTCGGGGAAAACGCGTCGAATTTCCGTAAATTGGTCAGGCTGTAAATGACTAGAAAGTTTATCGAGGCTACTCGCCATAAAGCGAAACGAGTCAAGGAATCTCAGTTTTATAGAATGCTCAGCATCTACTTTTACAGGCTTTGCAAACGCAATGTACCGCTCTTTATTCTGAGGGATTATATCTACTTTTTCATCCGAAGCTCCAAATTGTGAAATGATGAAATGAGAGTCGTAACCAGATAAGTTATGAAAAATTACAGGGATGAATTTAGGAACTCTATACTTAAGATTACAGCTATAATGAGCGGCACATCTGTAGAAACCAGTTAAATGATCATGATCAAAAACTTTAGGGTCATTTTCGGAAAATTCCCCATCACAAATGCTACACTTTGTAGCACGTTCATGATCATTTAACTGAATTTCGGTGAGTGGCTTCATAGGAATATTACTATTCAGAATACGACCGAGACGAACTGCATCACTTTCAAGTCTTTCTAAAAATACTTTAGCAGCATCATGTCCTCGATACAGCTCTAACTTGTTAAGCGTACTATCGTAACTACACTTGATGTAATACGCGAAGCTATACGGGACATGCATGTGCGTAGTATTAGTGAAAGAGTTGTCAGGATTAGGTGAGCATGTGTTGCATGGCGTGAGGATGGCTTCAAAGTCTGCATAAATCACGAACGGTACCCACATCTGCTTGTGAAAATTTGTAAATTTTAAAACATTATTACCTGTAGTAGGTATCTCTGTACGTACATGATTGCAGTCATTCTTGGAATGCTTCGTTAACTGATCTTCATTTCTGAAATACTGCAAGCATCCATCACATAGCCACTTTTTGTTACACCTGTTTGACAACTGACTGCCAACAAGTCTACTCAGATTTTTAATCCAGCAAAAGTGGCTATTCTCACTGTTTTCAATATAGAGTAAATTAACGTGAGTACTCTTCTTATGACATGTATAATACAGAGGACCTACTACAGACTTTTTCTCTACACCATACACATTGATACTAATGTTATTTAGTTCCTCAAAGCGCTTAATATCCTTTAACTGTACGGGAAATTCTATACTATCGAAATTTAGCTGCGTTGAATAGTGTGGATAGGATGATGTTCTCTTAGCTACGTCTGATTTCGCAGGATTTAAAGCCGACATCACCGCCCATGCGAAACATGCTTCGTCATTGTTTTGGATGTTTACAACAGCTTCTTTTCGCTGAATCCATGTCGGCAGCTCGATGTACGATGAACCTCGCATGGGATTGTACTTATTGATGTTAACTTCTAGATACATTATCTCAACTAAAGCCCACCCTGATTCCTTTTCCTGAAATTCCTCGCTCTTAGTTGAAATAATGTTAGAGACATCCCTAAGTACATCACCAAAATTAGTCGACTCACTTATGACAAAATTCTTCGTATTAAATGATTTAATGTCCGTTATTTCGGATTCATCCGTGCTTTTAATGTACAAGGCGAAAAGTTCAAAATTAACTTTAAATAAACTATGATTGGACAAAGATTTAGCAAGAAGCTGTTGTACATCCGGTTGAACGCAATTTAAAAAGTTTGAAGTGCTCTGAAACTTTTGACTGGTGCGAATTCGGTAACTAGCAATCCTACTTTTAAATGCTGTATTAATTTCCTCGATGTTTGCGTTACTACCACTTCTACACGCATTATTTTTATGCGCATTACTCCGTAAGTGTCCCTGAAAATGCGAAGATGGTACATCAGTGTTACAGTGCTCGCAGTGAATAGTTTGAAGTTCATTTTTCCTAGGTTTTTTACTACTAGTACTTTCTACAGCTACATCAGTAGCTGCACGCTTTTTCCCTACTACTACCTGAGGGCAAGTAGATATTTGATGTACCTCTGCTAAGTGAGCCTGGTATTGCTCTACATTAGCGAAGTACAGCCCGCAAACATCACATAAAGCAGATGTTATGCTAGGGTGTTTTGCTTTTATATGACGTGCGAGGTTATCCTGTCTTATGAACGTTGCCTTACACTGTTCGCAGGGGAACATAGTTGGGTTATAGTCGCAAGCAGATAGCTGATGATGTTTTGTTTTTACATGGCGTGCAAGGTTGTCACGTCTTGTGAACATTGCCTTACACAGCTCGCATGGGAACATAGTGTCTTCTCTTTCTTCGAATAAAGTGTTTAGGCGAACAGCGTATGCAACAAGTTCTGAAAAGAGAACAACCAATAGAGATTAGCCTAAAGTTGCGATGTTCAACCTATAGAGGTTGGACATGGCTGTGAGTTAGGCCTATAGCATGAGGATTGATGAGAACGACTAAAGTTACGATGTTCGGAAGAAACCAAGTTTCAACCTGTTGAGGACAGACATAGCTACGTGTGCGTGTTTGAAATTATACCACGTCTATAGTATGTTGATTAAAGAGAACAACTATTTATCAATAGACTAAAGTTACGATGTTCGGAAGAAACCAACTTTCAACCTGTTGAGGGCAGACATAGCTATGTGTGCGTGTTTGAAATTATACTACGTCTATAGTATGTAGATTAAAGAGAACAACTATTTATCAATAGACTAAAGTTACGATGTTCGGAAGAAACCAAGTTTAAGCCTGTTGAGGACGGACATAGCTATGTACGCACCTCGTCTATAGTATGTAGATTAAAGAGAACAACTATTTATCAATAGACTAAAGTTACGATGTTCGGAAGAAACCAAGTTTCAGCCCGTTGAGGGCAGACATAGCTATGTACGCACCACGTCTATAGTATGTTGATTAAAGAGAACAACTATTTATGATTAGCTTAAAGTTACGGAAGAAACCAAGTTTCAGCCTGCTGAGGTCAGACATAGCTATGCGTGCGTGTTTGAAATTATAAGATTAACCTCTTCTATGACATGCAGATTAAAGAAAATAACTATTTGTCAATAGACTAAAGTTACGATGTTCGGAAGAAACCAAGTTTCAACCCGTTGAGGTCAGACATAGCTATGTGTGCGTGTTTGAAATTATACCACGTCTATAGCGTGAGGATTAAAGAGAACAACTATTTATCAATAGACTAAAGTTACGATGTTCGGAAGAAACCAAGTTTAAGCCTGTTGAGGATGGACATAGCTATGTACGCACCTCGTCTATAGTATGTAGATTAAAGAGAACAACTATTTATCAATAGACTAAAGTTACGATGTTCGGAAGAAACCAAGTTTCAACCCGTTGAGGGCAGACATAGCTATGTGTACGTGTTTGAAATTATACCACGTCTATAGTATGTTGATTAAAGAGAACAACTATTTATGATTAGCTTAAAGTTACGATGTTCGGAAGAAACCAAGTTTCAGCCTGCTGAGGTCAGACATAGCTATGCGTGCGTGTTTGAAATTATAAGATTAACCTCTTCTATGACATGCAGATTAAAGAAAATAACTATTTGTCAATAGACTAAAGTTACGATGTTCGGAAGAAACCAAGTTTCAACCCGTTGAGGTCAAACATAGCTATGTGTGCGTGTTTGAAATTATACCACGTCTATAGCGTGAGGATTAAAGAGAACAACTATTTATGATTAGCTTAAAGTTACGATGTTCGGAAGAAACCAAGTTTAAGCCTGTTGAGGACGGACATAGCTATGTACGCACCTCGTCTATAGTATGTAGATTAAAGAGAACAACTATTTATCAATAGACTAAAGTTACGATGTTCGGAAGAAACCAAGTTTCAGCCCGTTGAGGGCAGACATAGCTATGTGTACGTGTTTCAAATTATACCACGTCTATAGTATGTTGATTAAAGAGAACAACTATTTATGATTAGCTTAAAGTTACGGAAGAAACCAAGTTTCAGCCTGTTGAGGGCAGACATAGCTATGTACGCACCCCGCGTGAGGATTAAAGAGAACAACTATTTATCAATAGACTAAAGTTACGATGTTTTAGAAGAAACCAAGTTTCAACGAATAGAGGTCAGACATACCTTAAAATATTCGCGCTGCAAACTGTTACTCGGATGTATAAAATGCGTGCGTTCAAGCCTGAAACTCGAATGATAATATTCTGGTCGTACCTAAAAAAAGAAGAAACATATATGAATGTAGTGTAGGGTACATCATCTAACCTAATTATCTTTACAACTCAAAGTTCGAAAACATACCTTTAAAAAAAATGCACGTGCTGCAGGCTGTTACTGGGATGAATAAAATTGTTGCGTACTTTCGAACGGTACCTAAAAAAAGAACAAACATATATGAATGTAGATGTCTAGCGTAGAAGTTGCTTTGCAAATAAAAAAAAAGGTAATTAACAGTTCTACCTTACCTTAAGATAAAGGCTGAAGAATAATATTCACTGCAGACGGGAGATGTGTACGTGATAAACGCATACAGAGAACTGTGAGCACTTCGCGCAGACTGCTGCGGCTAAATATTCTGCTTGTTACCAAGCGGATATGATAATCGCTGAGCTGACAACTGCGGTACAGTCGGAACGAATGCAAACAAGAGCTCCTACCTGCAGGCTGACGTATTCAAACCTCCTGTTGATACCGAGGTGTCAGAATTTAAGAGTTCGATCCTTGGAAAGTTAGCGTGTGATCCTCGACTTCTCGAGGGTACATCCGCGGTATTCCTTACCTGTAGGTATTGAGCTAAAGCTAGATCATGTAATGACGATCGCGCAGGCCCCTCGCCTAGCATTTACGGCTGCCAGTTCGAACCCGCTATCTTCCGAAGTAGCGAGAATGATTGAAGAGTGTTTGAGGGTGATTCATTTGTTGGATGGAGGCGTTAAGCTGCCTTCTTCGGTAGGAGTAGGCTATGTCGGGATATCGATTTAAAATCCTAGTCAGGAAGGGCAGCCGGTCGTATAAAACTATGGTGTGAGGCGGGGTGTGCAAAAAAAAGCTAGCAATAAGTAAGGGCTGTTGATGGGGACGTTAAACCTTGTGCAGACTCCTTCGAAAATGATTTTTTTGAGTACAAGAGTGTTGATGCTGATTCATTTGTCGGATGGAGGCAATAAGCCTTGTGCAGGCTTCTTCAGTCGAGTAGGCTATGTATCGGTACCGGGATATCTAGTTATAAAACCCGCTACAACAAATTTATCACGTATACTGCGATTTAAAATCCTAGTCAGGAAGGGCAGCCGGTCGTATGGTGTGAGGCGGGGTGTGCAAAAAAGCTAGCAATAAGTAAGGGCTGTTGATGGGGACGTTAAACCTTGTGCAGACTCCTTCGAAAATGATTTTTTGAGTACAAGACTTGACAGTGATTCATTTGTCGGATGGAGGCAATAAGCCTTGTGCAGGCTTCTTCTAGTCGGGAGTAGGCTATGTATCGGTACCGGGATATCTAGTTATAAAACCCGCTACAACAAATTTATCACGTATACTGCGATTTAAAATCCTAGTCAGGAAGGGCAGCCGGACGTATGGTGTGAGGCGGGGTGTGCAAAAAAGCCAGCATTAAGTAAGGGCTGTTGATAGGAGGCGTTAAACCATGTGCAAGCTCCTTCACCAGGAGAAGCCTACATACCGGTACCGTGCAGGTTCTTTCGATAGGAGTAGGCACTGTGTGTGTTTTAACCTCTCCGTACAATCATGATAGTTTACGTTAGGAACTTACATAGGCTAAATGCTACACATTCCGTGGCAGAGCCAGGAATCGAACTCGGACCTCCGAGGGTAGCAGCTAACTACTGCACTACAGAGGTGGACTATTTCAGAATATTTTACAACCTTAATTAGTACTGTGTTTTAAGAGCTTGAATAGTACTCACATAATAAGACGTTCGCGAGTTACAAGCCGCTTATCAGTGTCCTCGCTCAAGGTCGAGGCGGAAGATACGTATACAATTTCAGCTAACACATGCATTCCACACAACTCGCTCAGAATGACTGTGCCGATACTTCGAGGACTGTAGAACGAATCTATAGCCTACAGTATGCATGCCTCTCACCCGGTAGTCTCGGGTTCGATTCTCTTGGGGATAAAAATGTGTTTAAACCACATGAATGTGTTGAGTTGTCCTTCCTGATGCAAAACTAGCAGTATCTAACCTCATAGTTTTACGACCGGTTGCCCTTCCTGACAACTCGGATTAAGAATCTGTTTTACAACGTCTAACACGGGGAATCGGGGATTTACAGCTAGATGCACTTCTTAGATTTTAAATCACGAACTATTGTTTTACGGCCGGATGTCCTTCCTGACTAAGATTTTAAATCGCAAGAATTTGTTTTTAAGACTAGTCGCCCTCCCTGATGCAAAACTAGCAGTATCTAAGCTCTTGGTTGCCCTTCCTGACAACTCGGATTAAGAATCTGTCGAGAATCGGGGATTTACAGCTAGCTTAGATTTTAAATCACGAACTAACAAGAGCACGTGGAATTTACCGCCACCGGGGCAGCACTGTTCTCTCTGGATTAAAAGCTTTGTTTCTAAACAAGAGCACGTGGAATTTGCCGTCACCGGGGCAGCACGGTGATTAAAGATGGTGGATGACAGCTCTGTCAGAAAAGCACATAGGTTTGTAAAGCATTTAGAATTTGTCGCCACCACATAGAATGTAGCACGGTGATTAAAGATGGCGGATGACAGCTGCACATGGCTTTGTTTCCACGTGGAATTTGCTGTCACCGGGGCAGCACGGTGATTAAAGATGGCGGATGACAGCTGCACATGGCTTTGTTTCCACGTGGAATATGCCGTCACCACATAGAGGGCAGCACTGTTCTCTCTGGATTAAAGATGGCGGATGACAGCTGTCAAAAAAGCACGTGAGTATGCTTTCAAACAAGAGCACGTGGAATTTGCCGCCACCACATAGAGGACAGCACTGTTCTCTCTGGATTAAAGATGGCGGATGACAGCTGTCAAAAAAGCACGTGAGTATGTTTTCAAACAAGAGCACGTGGAATTTTTCAATTTGCCGCCACCACATTTCAAAGGTAAGTAGCTAAAGAGGGCAGCACTGTGCTCTATAGATTAAAGATGGCAGATGACAGCTGTCAAAAAAGCACGTGAGTATGTTTTCAAACAAGAGCACGTGGAATTTACCGCCACCACATAGAGGGCAGCACTGTTCTCTCTGGATTAAAGATGGCGGATGACAGCTGTCAAAAAAGCACGTGAGTATGTTTTCAAACAAGAGCACGTGGAATTTGCCGCCACCACATAGAGGGCAGCACTGTTCTCTCTGGATTAAAGATGGCGGATGACAGCTGTCAAAAAAAGCACGTGAGTATGTTTTCAAACAAGAGCACGTGGAATTTGCCGCCACCACATAGAGGGCAGCACTGTTCTCTCTGGATTAAAGATGGCGGATGACAGCTGTCAAAAAAAGCACGTGAGTATGTTTTCAAACAAGAGCACGTGGAATTTGCCGCCACCACATAGAGGGCAGCACTGTTCTCTCTGGATTAAAGATGGCTGCATGTCGAAAAGCATTTTTTCAAATTATCCGCCACCACATTTCAAAGGTAAGTAGCTAAAGAGGGCAGCACTGTGCTCAAAGATGGCAGATGACAGCTATCAAAAAAGCACGTGGCTGTCAAAAAGCATGTGGATTTGTTTATCTCGAGCTAGTGAGGTTAAGTTGGTACCACTAAGGTTTATTCCCGTCAAGATGGCAGTACTGAGGTTTGCGATGCGTTGTTGTCTGTCAAAAAGCACGTGGCTTTGTTTACAAATCTGTCAAAAGCACGTGGCTGTCAAAAAGCACGTGGCTTTGTTTACCTCGCGCTAGTGAGGTTAAGTTGGTACCACTAAGGTTTAGGCCCGTCAAGATGGCAGTACTGAGGTTAGCGATGCGTTGTTGTCTGTCAAAAAGCACGTGGCTGTCAAAAAACACGTGGGTTTGTTTACCTCATGCTAGTTAGGTTAAGTTGGCACTAGTGAGGTTTAGGCCCGTCAAGATGGCAGTACTGAGGTTAGCGATGCGTTGTTGTCGATGACAGCTGTCAAAAAGCACGTGGCTTTGTTTACAAATTCAAATCTCCCGCCAAAATTCAAATTTCCCGCCAAAATTCAAATTTCCCGCGGGAGGAGGAGGCCTCTCCCGAGAGCCGGAGGAGGAGGAGGCCGCCGAACCATCCAATTATACTACTCTCTTCTGCCTTTAACCTCCGATGCACAGATATATTAAATTCCACTTTATTGAATATTCTATCCTAATACGAATGCCATCCAGAAATTTAAGTTTCCGTGTTTAAGAAAAGGACAACATGGTTAAATGAAAACCTTTATTGCTACTCGATACAGCAATGTTGGAGCTATTTTGCGACATAACCACCACCAGAATTGAGACACTTGTCATATCGTGGGATCAACTTTTGTATACCGGCGTCGAAGAACTCTGCCAGCTTGGAAAGAAGCCAGCGTGTGCTATTCGTCTTCAGCTCTTCGTCCGTGTGAAAATGCTGACAGTAGGACAGAGATTTCTTGAGGTGCAAGAAAAGATGAAAATCACTGGGAGCAAGACCAGGACTGTACGGTGGATGATCGAGCACCTCCAAGACGAGCTCCTACAGAACAGTTGCTGAGTGCCGAAACCATGTGCGACAGTATTGCCATGGTCCAGCTCTTAGCATTCCGCGCTGCTTGTTTTGAAAGGCCCATCGCACTTTCCGTGGAAACTTTACCACAGACCGAACCTCGCAGTTGGTGCGAGAAGGAATACGAGCCGGCATTTCGAGTCACTGCTGCTGCGCTGCTGACACCAGGCGGAACTTCTCCGGCCGATGCATGAATGCTACGTCGTACATCTGTCACACATACTCATATTTCCCGGTTATATAAGTTTACTTCACAAGAAAAGAAATAGGGAAACTTAAATTCTGGATGGTCTACGTATATTTGTTTCGAAAGATGGCGAGGCGACCAAATCCTAGGTAAAACTCCGTCCATTGCAGCTGATATAATATACAATAGATTCTCTGATAAATATTTCTCTCTTCATTACAGGAAGTTGCCGGTTATCGTGGTCTGTGTATCTTCTGGGCTGTGCAGTTGGTCTCCTTCTGCTCTGTTTTGGCCTGAGCTTCTGCGCTTCTAGAGAAAAGCCTGGCTCGTTCCGTATATGAGTGTACAGTGCCGGCATGCTGTCAAGCAGCGTGTGAGACGGGGCGAGGCGATCATTGGACAGTCCTCCAATTCCGTTCGAAAACGTTCCTACCTATTTACTGTACTCAAAGCGTAGGAGGAAGAATAAAAGTGGTCAGCCCAAGAACTATGTGAACACATGCTCTCTAGTATAATGCTGTTTCAGAGCAATCGCGAAGTATATAAACAGGATATTACATGTCATCCAAAGACACTGAACAATACTCGTCGTTATGAATGTCAAACGTGTCTGAAGGATTCCTGAATGGGTGCTTAAAATGATGACTATTAAACATTTTTATAAAATGAAAAAGATGTAGACGTGTCCAGAAGAGTTTAGTTCCTATTAGAAAAATTTGTAATCAGAATTTCTGTATATTGATATTGCTCATGCGAGCTGCTATATCATTGCCGTAAATTCCAATATTTATATATATTGTGTCAGTCCTCACTTAACTGAAATATATTTCTACAAGTAGAGTATCCACTTAGATCAGATGAGTGAAGAATGTTCTTTCTAAAATTCGAAAAAATGACTAAATACACACTTTGGAAGCAGTTCTAGATTCTAAAATGTACTACAACCTACGAATCATTTTCCCTCATATGGCAAAGCTTAAAATACTGAGTATTTATTATGAAATCTTTAAAGAAAATATAATATGAAAATATGTGGATCTTCACGGTCAAACTAAATAATAAATTGGTTATCTTTATTCTCAAATGTTGTTGTCTTCTTTCTCCTTCATTTATGTTACTCCCCTCCATGATCATTGTTTCGGTAATGAGGGATTTATGTAGTCCATATTGTGCCTTTTTCACATTTGCATAACGGGTGCAATATATATATGAATTCCTACAAACAAAATATCAAACAACACCATTCGGCGCACATTTTAATCTTCGACAATTTTTTCTGGTTTAAATTCAATGGGAAAGCACATTTACAAGTTTTTCATCTTATATTTCGTAGAATGACTCCAGTATCAGCGTCAGCAGTTTCCATCAATCGAGATGCTCATATGACGAAGTATATTTTTCATATGTATGATATGAAATCAACAACGCTATATCGTCGGCTTACTTCTAAAACCTCGTAAGTTACAATGCTCCTCCTACCCATTATATTCCCTAAGACTGGTCACGCCTCCCAGTCAGATATTTATATGCAGTCCATAAGAACCTTTATCGTAGTGTTCATTTTCCTGTGCTAGCGTGTAAAGGAAAATGGACCTTATCATACCGTATTGCAGGGATGTTGTTTTAATGGTGAATTTAAGCACTCCTACAGTTTAATGTATTTAAGGTTCATTTTCCTTTACACACCAGCATAGGAAAATGAACACAACGAAAATTGTTCTGATGGACTGTACATCCATATGTGGCTGGGAGGCGTGACCAGTCTTAAGGAATAAAATGGATAGGAAGTGCATTGGGAGATACGAGGTTTTAGAAGTAAGCAATCGATATCTTCCGTCATAATGATGTCTAGATAAGATAATAAAGAATATTACCTACTTGTTTCAAATATTTGAAGATATTTCGATCGTATTTGCATTTCACTCATGTTGCAAGCGTTTCAACAAACTCTCAAATCCTCACTTGAAAATAATGAAAAAAAATCCTTTCAATTATGTACTTCTAAATGAGTGGTCCCTCATGCAGATTTCATAAATTTCTCAAAGTTATTCCCGATGCAACAGAAATAGCTGCCATGGCACATGCACAAGCGTTTAGACAAGCAAATATTTATGTGTGATGCATGCCTGCAGATTTGAAAAGAAATTGTGTCCGTAACATCCAAAATAACAGACGTCATGCAGAACATGTTTCTATCTATGGCTGTTCATTCTATTTCAACATAAAAATCTGCACCAACCACAACGAACTCATATTCTGAGTGTTATCATCAATTCAATTCACTCCATTTCAAAATGCCTGAAGTGTACTAATTTGAACACTTACCAATGAGAAAGTCGCAATTCATGGTTTACTAAAGGACATTTTCATCTAAATGTCGTGTTCGATTTTCATTTAGTTTCTATTCCAACAAACTATTCATTTGAAATGTTTCTGGCATCTTACTGAACAATACTTCAAACCAATTACGTATTTGCTTCTGTAAATTTAATATTCTGTACATATTCTCCAAAGTATCTTCAAAAATATGAAACGACAAAATTACAAGTATGGTGCTCTTTGGATCCATTAATAGAAATGTAGTTGGTTACCTGGAATTCATGAAATATGTTAAGTAAAATTTGATCGAAGTTTTAGTATTACAACTGCTTCAAACTGATTCGGGTGATACAGGTATGAAAATTCATCTCACTTACACTTACAGAGAACTTCAGTTGAAAAAAAGATCACTTTCCAGCTCAACCTGTCTGAAGAAGAGCCACTAAACAGTAACCACACATTGACTTCAAGCGTTATTTTCAAGACAGTAACGTTTTATACATATTTTAAACAATAATGCACCTTACTTTAAGAAGGTTGCCCCATAGAATCCTATTAACAGACCACAGTTCCGCGCCTTTGACTACGTGATATCGGTAAAGAAATTTCTCATACTGTATGTACACCGCGTGACCTGTTGTACAACAACATTACTACATGGGATTAAAATGTATCTGTGTTTGTAATCCTGATAGTAGAAGGCAGTAGATCTGCATAAAACGTAAATCGTTGGTTTGTCATGATTGGTTTGAATAAATGATGAAGTTGTGTGCTAGGTAGAATTTTAAAGATATTCACTTACAATTGATTCCAAACGACTGAGCAGTTGAGCACCAATGATGCAAAAGGGTAAAAGTACCAGAAAAATGTTTCCGAGTAAATGCCAATAATAGCATTCCGAAGCACAAATAGCACTTCCAGCCTTGTCTACCAAAGGTGATCAGGAATTAGTGATAACCTACGGCCTTTGAAGTTCAAGTATACTACATCCAATACATTTCATATAATTACATATAGGACTAATTACTCAACAATAATGAGCTTCTATAAATTACATTTATTTAATTAAGTGGCTCAGAAATGAGAAAATACATGAGTGATAGCACACTGATTCATTTTTCTATTTTAAATTTCGTGTGGCTATTTCTAGCCGAGTGCAGACCATCCGATGAGGGTGGGCGGCATCTGCCATGTGTAGGTAACTGCGTGTTATTGTGGTGTAGGATAGTGTTGTGTGTGGTTTGTGAGTTGCAGGGATGTTGGGGACAGCAGAAACACCTAGCCCCCGAGCCATTGGAATTAACCAATGAAGGTTAAAATCCCCGACCCGTCCGGGAATCGAACCCGAGACCCTCTGAACCGAAGGCAAGTACGCTGTCCATTCGGCCAACGAGTCGGACACTGATTCAATGGATAGCACAGAAGAAATGCAGCGCGAGACGCTGGCACATTCTCCATTCCACACCAAACTCAGCTGGGCCCATTGGACTGCGGCTCTACCTGTCCAACTTTCCACCAAATATAGTAACGACCTCAGGCACATGCACAAGTTGTTACCATATGCGGCATGGCTAATACATCCTCTTATCACAAAAAAAAAAAAAAAAACCCGCATCTTTCATATTAATAATTTTAACCCATCCATCTTGGTCCTCAAATGATGAATGATATACTATGACTTTTTCATGAATCGGATTTACAAGATTTTTGGACACACCACCTTACCTTATCAATATGACAATATTTCAGGAAAGTGACTAAATTGCCAAAACGAAAAAAGGCAGTGATCGGCAAAATAGAATTGCTGCCAAATACAGTTTACATTCCGGCTTATTTCCTTTATTAGAATCCCAGTGTCGATAGTACCGGGAGAATTGCCCATGCGGTTAGGGGCGCGCAGCTGTGAGTTTGCATTCGGGAGATAGTGGGTTCGAGCCCCACTGTCGGAAAACCTGAAGAGTGTTTTCAGTGGGTTCCGATTCTCACACCAGGCAAATGCTGGGGCTGTACCTTAATTAAGGCCACGACCGCTTCCTTTCCGCTACTAGGCATTTCCTATCCCATCGTCGCAATAAGGCCTCACTGTGTCGGTGCAACGTAAAGCCAATTCAAAAGAAAGTGTCGAAAGTGTCTATATAAAGTTCCCCATTCGCAAATCAAGGAATTGGTATTCGAAAAAAAATATTTTGTCTGAGGGAATGATTATATTCTTTGTAATGTATGATAATAATAATAATAATAATAATAATAATAATAATAATAATAATAATAATAATAATAATAATAATAAAATAATAATAATAATAATAAAATAATAATAATATTATTAATGACTAAATGTTAGAGCCTCCGTGGCTCAGACGGCAGCGCGTCGTCCTTTCACCGCTGGATACCGTGGTTCAAATCCCGGTCATCCCATGTGAGATTTGTGCTGGACAAAGCGGAGGCGGGACAGGTTTTTCTCCGGGTACTCCGGTTTTCCCTGTCATCTTTCATTCCAGCAACACTCTCCATTCTCATTTCGTAGCATCTATCATTCATTAATATATCACTTTGGGAGTGGCGATCCCATCGTAATAATAGCCTATATATGATTCATTCATTACATCCCTGACCCGATCAATGACTGGGAAACAGGTTGTAGATTTTCATTTTCAATGACTAAATATTAATATTATTATTATTATATTGTTATTCTGTTAAATAAAGTACTCGTTATCATCATTATCATCATCATCATCTGTTTACCTTCCAGGGTCGGCTTTTCCCTCGGACACAGCGCGGGATCCCACCTCTACGGCCTCAAGGACAGTGTCCTGGAGCTTCAGACTCTTGGTCAGGGATACAAGTGGGGAGAATGACCAGTACCTCGCCCAGGCGGCCTCACCTGCTATGATGAGCAGGGGCCTTGTGGAGGGATGGGAAGATTGGAAGGGATAGGCAAGGAAGAGGGAAGGAAGCGGCCGTGGCCTTAAGTTAGGTACCATCCCGGCATTCGCCTGGAGGAGAAGTGGGAAACCACGGAAAACCACTTCCAGGATGGCTGAGGTGGGAATCGAATCCACCTCTACTCAGTTGACCTCCCGAGGCTGAGTGGACCCCGTTCCAGCCCTCATACCACTTTTCAAATTTCGTGGCAGAGCCGGGAATCGAACCCGGGCCTCCGGGGGTGGCAGCTAATCACGCTAACCTTTACACCACAGAGGCGGATTAGTACTCGTTATACAAAATTATATTCCCATTCACTCTAGTGATTAATTTATTTTACTAGTTTCTAGTTTCCTAGGTACATCATTCACTTCCAAAGAGAGAGCATTATCCTAACACACGAATGGTAAACTCAAAGGGATTCAAGTAAAGGGAGTGAATACATCAGGCAACAGGATATGCTGGATACTTCTCTAAGGAACCACTCAACGATGTTAGCAAGTAACAATATTATATATTAAACGTGAAGATACTTTTCCGTGGATTATCATTTTCACACCAGGGAAATGCTGGGGCTGTGCCTTAATTAAGGCCACGGCTGCTGCCTTCCACCTCCAAGCCCTTTCCTACTCCATCGTCATAAAACCTATCTATGTCGGTGCTACGCAAAGCAACTTTTAAACAAAAACATTAAAACAACAGCAAAAATCACGTCAAGCCCCTTTTATTTGCCTTTTGTAATATTTTGGCTACTATAAATTTAATTGTGAAATATAATATCTACGATCTGCACTTTAGATAATGTGTTAAAACATTGTACCATAACAGATTAAGATATAGGGCCCATTTCAGTGTTGTAATTTCCTTTGAATGATTATTTCTTAAAACATTAGGAAAGGGAAAGGGAAACGGAGACGTTTCTGAACACATTCTCCCTCTTTGACACATCTCTACCTGTTCTTTTTTCCCATCAGTATAGCGTGAACCTCAAAACGTGTTCAATGAAATGAATTCACCTTCATATTTAACATCATCTGCTACTTTACATCCTAGAACGCCATTTTGCTTGTTGAAGTGTATTGTGTAATTTGAAATGCAAAAGCTTCATATTAGCGTTAATGGTGTCTTGCCATCGCTGTTTGGATCCGCCTCTCGGACAATGTCCGTCAACTTCTAGAAGGTGAGCACCATTTGTTATTGTATTCGATTTAGCCCGCAGGTCATCGCCATACAAAACGTTTCCCTGCCGGGCTGAGTCGCTCAGACGGTTGAGGAGTTGGTCTTCTGACGTCAGCTTGCCAGGTTCGACTCTGACTCAGTCCGGTGGTATTTGAAGGTGCTCAAATACGTCAGCCTCGTATCGGTAAACTTACTGACACGTAAAAGAACTCATGCGTCGGCGTCTCCGGGAAACTTAAAAGGAGTTAGTGGGGCGTAAAGTCAAAAACATCATCAAACCTCTCACATTTTCTCATTAGTTGGGACGAAGACAATTTTCCGCCCGATGACAGAATTCGGAATGTGTTCAAAGCGTGGGATGTCCAACACCTTTAAATCATTTTCTTCTCGTATCGCTTCCCACCAGTTCCACCCAGATTTCATCATTTCAAATGAAGTCTAACAGTTACATACTTTTTATTCCATCATCCATGAGTCAAGTATTCAGTGCCTTAGTGTAATAATAATAATAATAATAATAATAATAATAATAATAATAATAATAATAATAATAATAATAATAATAATAATAATAATAATAATAATAATAATATCATATTTTTATACATCGAGTTCAGCTCCTACGGACTGCGAGGTAACAACCAACCTCATTTTAGTGTCTAGGTATTGTTCTTGTTCCGGTTTTGACTTCCTGCTAGTATCTTCTGAGCCGAGCGACGAGTGGCTGTTTATACTCTTCAGGTTCTGTCTTGCTTTACAAACCCTCATTTGGTCTCATTCGCCGTTGTCCATCAAATCATCTATTATCTAGGATTTTTCTTAGTATCCTGCGCTCTCCCTTTTTCCAGCCGGTCATCTTGACCTTTACTACTTCAGGTCAAAGTTTCAGACGCATAATAATAATAATAATAATAATAATAATAATAATAATAATAATAATAATAATAATAATAATAATAATAATAATAATAATAATAATAATAATAATAATAATAATAATAATAATAGGAATAAATGACCAGAAGCCAGAAAACATCTTGAGGCAATCTCTAGGGCTAACAACCCTAGTTTTAAAAGGATGGGTACCCGTCCAAAGCAAAGTCAAGTCAAAAAGCATGATGGCACAACATTTCAAGAAACATACCCCAGGGGGTAAATCTTCGGATAAATCTCTCGTCGTGAACGCCACGACGCACGAGTCTCGTTCGGATTCTGGGGGAGACTCGACATCATGCAAGAGACGAGTCGGAGCGTCTCGGTGTACCCCGACGTGTCAAAAACTCAGGCCAAAATCTAAAACCTTTCTAGCAACTTTCAACATAAATTCACTTACACAAACTGGCAAGCTGAAAACCCTCACCAAAGCTCTTCACGAAAATCAGATATCCATAATGGCCCTACAGGAAACAAGGTACCCAGATGAAGAGATTTTTGAATCCGAAGGCTACCGATTTTTCAAGAGCAAAGCGCAAAGAGGAATCCTCAATGGAGCTGTGATGCTTGGAACCGCGCTTGCTGTGAGAACCAAGATCCTTAAATCGGTTGCAAATTTCTATCCTGTGAATGACAGATTGTCTATACTCACAATTAAATGCGCGAACAAAACCTACGCCCTAGTTAACGCACATGCTCCTACAAACGATAAGAACAAGTCTGATCCAGACGAAGTTGATAATTTCTGGGACCTACTGGATGAAAAATTAAACAAAATCCCCAAACACCATGTCAAGCTTCTTTTGGGTGACTTCAATGCCCAACTAGGTCGTGAACAGAAGTACAAGAAAGTTATAGGAAATTACCCTGCTCACAAAAGAACCAATCCCTACGGCGAAAGACTGGTGTCCATTTGCGAAAATCACAACCTGCAGGTCATGTCGACCCACTTTCGCCATCTACCCAGAAAGCAAATGACTTGGCGTTCTCCCGTCCAAGCTCTCGGAGAGTTCCAAATTGATCATGTTGCAATCTCCAGGAAAAACAGCCCTGAGATTATGAATGTCAAGGTAAAGAAAGGCATCAATGTGGCCTCAGATCATGATATGTCTCTTATCAAATTCAAACCAATTCCCGCAAACACAAGGAAGACAACCAAACAGATCGCCCGCTTCGACAATGATAAACTTCGGCAAAGGGTCGAGGAGTTCCAGGAGAAGGCTAGACCAAATGACTCTGACTTTAACAACGCCAAAAGTCTCCTTGTTGAGGCCGCCAAAGACGTTGCAGAAATCAAGAGAAGCAAAAAGCATGCCTGGTGGAATAGTACCTGCGAATCAGTCCTCCAAGCAAGACTCAATGCGTGGAAACAGTACTACTCTTTCACTATTGAACCGTATAGCAAGACAAATGTCATACGTAGCTCACAATAAGACATGTACAATTGTACCAAATATCTGGAGTCCTCACTGGAAGCTTGCCTTAAGGAATGAAGTTAGTGTAAGAACTTTCTCGAAGCTGTTGTGTTTCGTCCTGAATTTTGGGTGACCTACAGCTGCGTTTAATCATGTCTACTAAGCATGAAATGTTCTATCAGATATCTTTCACTTGCTGACATCCTACGATGTGGAGTATTCACTGAAAACTGTTCCGCCCTTCAAAAATCCTACTTCCTATACCGATTTTCAACTCGTGATCTTGGGATCCTGACGCTGACACACTACCACTGCTCCAATAGCGATAACTATCTTACAGTAGTGTAAAATACCAGTATGATTTGCAGATATGAAATCTATCATCGGTCTTCATTCCGAGGATGCACATGAACCCGAGAAGTGACGTTCAAAGTCTATGGTAGGGGTCTTTACACTAATGCGATACAATTATTAAGAGGAGAATAAGAAGCAAAAGAATAAGAGGAAATTAGAGAATTGGGAAAGAAAAGAGTAATGTACTAGGTTACACGGCATTAAACAATCTGATTATCATGGCATAAAGCAAATCGACTACATCAGCTGTTGAACAGAAATAGTCTTATTTCGTGGGTATGGTATTGTTGGCATATTATTTATCACCTTTGGTACAAAATAGTGACATTAAATGACTTACGTAAGTTGCAATTTTTGAATTAAATTTACTTTTATTTATTTTATAAGAATTTATTGATTGACACAACAATACATCGTAAAATGCTCTTCTTCCAAGCTAAGGAGGGGAAGTTTTTCCTACGTGATTATTAATACTATTATAACCCCGCTATGGCCGATTAAATGGAAGAATAACCATATTCTCGTATCAGTGTTCGAGGGTTCAATTTCAGCGAAGATCAAAAAATATTCAAGGCGAAAAATCCATAGTAAGCCGCTGCTTGAATCTCGATATACTGCATGAAAGAAATCTGGAGATCTTGTAAGATTTAATTTCCCTAAAATCTCTCGACATTGTTATTCGTATATTGGCTGTAGTACCGGGCATAGCTCGGATAGCTATTTAATAATTACTTTTAGGAATTTTATTGTCATTAATTATGTGTGAAGTGAATTTTTTAGAACTGCCTGTTGAGGCGATGATTTGTATTTTTTAGAGTTACTTACATGTGCTCGATTTCAAGTTTTAGATTATTTCATTTTCGAGCAAAACTTTGTCCTCGTGGAAGCCCGAATTGACTGGGAAATATTTGAACCATTCAAAACACTGTACGCATGTATTTACCCGTCACGCTATAGATATGATGTGCACGATACCAACTGTCCTTATGACTGCCACAAATCAGCCTTACGATGCCAAAATCTGTGGATTAAACACTAATATTGCTCTTTTAGACTATTTACTTTTCATCCGATCTCGGCCCTCGTTTGAATGGAGGATGAACATGGTCTTAAACGGTATCTAGAGTGTCACAGTTCACCTCAGTGACAGATAAACAATTGATTCGACATTAATATCAATTATTTATCATTATTTCCCCTCCCATTCCTCACCCCCTAGCGGGGTGGGAATTCCTCACGTCCACAGATATTTTTCTTTTTGTCCAGATAGTAAGTAATATGTGTACCAAGTTTAGTTGAGGCTGTGTGGTTAGGAGCGCGCAGTTGTGAGCTTGCATCATGGAGATAGTGGGTTCGAACCCCGCTGTCGGCTGCCCTGGAGTTGATTTTCCATGTTTACCCATTTTTACACCAGGCAAATGCTAGGGCTGTACCTTAATTAAGGCCACGGCCACTTCCTTCCCAGTCCTAGCCCATTCCTACCTTATCGTCGCCATAAGACCTATCTGTGTCTGCGAGTAAAACAAGTAGCAAAAATGGTTTAGTTGAGAACTGTGCTGTCACATACATATATCCATACGATTCATCATTTTGGATGCTTTCAGTCTCATCACTTAGCATTCACCGTGCCAATGGAATTGTATTCGGACTTAGACGACATCCGGAATGTCATTGTTCACCCCAACGACCCATAGAAATATGAGTTCGCAAATAATATTAGTCGTATTCGATTATTCTTACATGTCATCCCCTTCCCATCCCCACACATAGGGATGTCCCACATATATAGTAATTTTTTCTAGATAGTAAATCAAATGTGTGCCAAGTTAGGTTGCAAGTTGCTTTACGTCGCACCGACACAGATAGGTCTTATTGGGACGATGGGACAGGAAAGGGCTTGGATTGGGAAGGAAGCGGTCGTGGCCTTAATTAAGGTACAGCACCATATTTGCCTGGTGTGAAAATGGGAAACCACGGAAAACCATCTTCAGGGCTGCCGACAGTGGGGTTTAAACCCACTATCTCCCCAATACTGGATACTGGCCGCACTTAACGGACTGCAGCTATCGAACTCCGTCAAGTTAGGTTTAGAGGTATGCTGGAACACACACACACACACACACACACACACACACATACATCCATAATCTCGGCCATTCTGGACATTATTTTCCTTCTCAACCCTTATGCATATTGGGACTAAACTTTGACTTAAACGGTAACTGGAGTGTCACTATTCATCTCAGAAACCCAGATAACTATGGATTCGACTCAAATATAATTCATTTTCGATTATTTTTACATTGAACTCCCACCCCTCTCTTTTCAATGTTTATATAGAACAGGTGGTAAAGGAAATCAAAGAAGAATTTTGAAAGGGAATCACAATCCTAGAAGAGGAAATCAAAACCCTGAGATTTGCCGATGATGTTAATTTATCTATGTCTGCAGAAGACCTGGAAAAACTGCTTAATGGCATGGACGGAATCTTGAGGAAGGAGAATAAGATGAAAAACAAGTCCAAAACAAAAGTAATGGAGAGCTGTCAAACAAAGTCAGGTGATGCAGGAAATACTAGATTAGGAAATGAACTCTTAATCAAAGTAGATTAATACTGTTACTTGGGTAGTGAAATAACTAACGATGGCAGAACTATGGAGGACATAAAATGCAAACTAGCAAAAGCGAGGAAAGGCTTTCTTAAGAAAAGAAATTTTCTCACTTCGAATATTGATATAGGAATTATGAACACGTTTTTGAAAAGTTTCATCTGGAGTGTTGCGTGCAGGTTTAGCAACACCGCCTCGTAAAGCCCATTTCAATTCGTTCGCGAAGCGAACTAATTGGCTAAATTCAGCAACTGATAAAATGACAAAGGCGAGAGATAACAATTTTTTCAAAATATTAATCAGTGTGACCAACCCTCTAATACTCACATACGCAGTTCACATTGTTTCCGACCACCCTGTATAGAATTTCTTAGAAATATTTGGGTGTGAATTATTATGCAGACATAGGATGTACTAATGAAATAAATCTGCGGGCGAGTTGGCCATACAGTTAGAGGCGCGCGGTGGTGAGCTTGCATCCGGGAGATAGTGGGTTTAAATCCCACTGTCGGCAGCCCTGAATATATTTTTCCGTGGTTTTCCATTTTCACACCAGGCAAATGTTGGGGCTGTACCTTAAAAGACCGTGGCCGCTTCCTTCCAACTCCTAGGCGTTTCGTAGCCCATCGTCGCCATAAAACCTATTTGTGTCGGTGCGACGGAAAGTCACTAGCAAGAAAAAGTGAAATAAATCAGTAAATGCCGCTCAATAATAGCGCAATAAAGCATTGTCCTTTGTGGAAAATAATAATATGAAATAGAAGAGAAGTAAGTCCAAAGTAATAGCTGTAGAAGAGAAGGTGCATAAGAAATGGGAGGCAGGATGGAGCGGGACGCGAAGCCATCAGAGTGGAGATTGAACGAGCAACGTAAATACATAATGACACGTACAGGACTTAGCCTGCATATCAGGATTGGAGAGATAAACAACGATAGCAGCTAGGATACGAGAGACTTCGGAGGCTCAAGAATACTCGTATATAGCCCACATTTTCGATCTTTCTGAGTACTATAAATTCATACTTTTCTTTTCGTTTTACGTCATGCCGTCACAGACAGGTCTTATGCCTATGATGGGCAGGATAGTGCTAGGAGCAGGAAGGAACAAACCACGGCCTTGATTAAGGGGGGAGACCTAGCTCAACACGGACAAAATAGACCAATATTAATTCGATTGTTATATATGCCACAAACGTTGTTGACAAAATCCTGCACGTACCCCAGGATTGGCATGCTTCAGAGCAATCAGAAGCAACTTCAATAAAGTCAAAATTCTAATTATAACATTAAAAAATAAAATGTTCAAAATTTCCCGCCTTTTAAACAATATATCACGGTTTCCTTCATAACTCTCTTACTGATTCACGGATAATTATGATTTTTTCAGAGTTTCCTTCCATAATGTTTTACTACAATCTGTACCTCATTCAGAAAAATAGGATTTAAATTCGATTTTATATAACATTTTTATTTAAAAAGCTGTTAATATTTTCTGGTGGTCGAAATAAAAAGGCGACAAAAATCCAAATCAGAGTCTATGTTAATGATCAAGGTTCATTTTGTAGCTGGAGTTTTGATACACACTTTAAAAAAGGAGAAGTACGAAAATTCTTATAAACTTGGAATTTATAAGGGAAACAGTGATAAACTGTTAAAAAGGCGGGAAATTTTGAATATTTTATTTTAAAATATTAAAATTATTAAAATTCTGACATTATTGAAGTTGCTTCCGGTTGCCAGGAAGCACGCCAATACTGGGATATGTGCAGCGATTGTCAACAACAATTGTAGCATATTTTACAATCGAATGAATATTAACCTATATTTTTCCTTTGTTAAGCTGGGTCTCCCCCCTTAACGTACAGTCCTAGAATTGTCTGATGTGAAAATGGAAAACCATACTCTATTCGGGTCTGTTGACAAGCCCATTATATCCTCAATTCAAGCTAACAGCTAGGCTTCTCAAACCCCGTAGCCAACTTGCTCGGTCGTTTAACTTTGATACGTTACATTTTGAGTTCAGCCAGGGAACACTTACCACTTCGACCTCTCGGGTAATTCGATCTTCTGAAGAAGTTTGTACCTTAAATTTGACGCTGTCAGTCACATTTTCGAAAACTCGTAAACTGAATAAGGAAAGCTATAGAAATTTGGTAGCTGTGAGTTCGAGGCTTGCTTTACAAAGTCAAGGTAGGAATATTCCTTGGACATTGTGCAGGAATTGATACGCTGAAAAAGGGACGGAATTCTCCACATGGTATAAATAACATTGCATATTCATTAGGAATGATCACAGGTGTGATGTCCGACTCCATGGCGTGCTGGCCTTTGGTCACAGGGTACCCGGGATCGATTACCGGCAGGGTTGAGAATTTTAACCATTATTGGTTAATTTCACTTGTACGGAGGCTGGGTGTATGCGTCGACTTCATCATCATTTCATCCTCTTCACGACGCGAAGGTCACCTACGGGCATCAAATCTAAAGACCTGCACCTGGCGAGCCGAACATGTCCTCGGACACTCCCGGCACTGAAAACCATACGCCATTTCATTTTTTACGGGTGTAATACCTGAAAGAATTATGCAAGAATTTCAAAAGGCACTGGCAACATACTTGGATATATAGCCATATGATTAAAGTGATTACTTTGTGTGATGTTTGGGAGTGTGCATTTCTGGCCATAGTTCCAAAAATACTCGTGAAAAAGCCGAAGTGAGTAGCAGACGTTTGGGTTCGGCCATGCGCTCTTTCATCCTTTGTTTGTAATATCTGGATCATTCTGCTGTGGTTTGGTAGGATATCAGTTAATATCAACGAGTTCTATTGGAGGCATTGAACCCGATTTCTGTTCGTACTTATTGGCCTCATGCTATACCTTGATTTTATGATTCTTAAACTACAACTTTTCTCATAAAATCTTAAAATCGATGGCTTTCTTTAAAAACCTCGTAAGTCGAAATACTCTTCCTATCCATTATATTCCTTAAGACTGGTCACGCCTCCCAGTCCCATATGTATATGCAGTCCAAAAGAATAATTTTCGTTATGGTCATTTTCCTCTGCCAATTTGTAAAGGAAAATGAACCTTAAATACATTATACTGTAGGAGTGTGTAAATTTGCCATGCAATCAACATCCCTACAATACGGTACGGGAAGGTCCATTTTCCTTTAGACATTAGCAAAGGAAAATAAACACAGCGAAAATTATTCTGAAGGACTGCATACAAATATATGACCGGGAGGCGTGGCCAGTATTAAGGGATATAATAGGTAGGAAGAACATTTGGACATACGAGGTTTTAAAAGAAAGCCATTGATATTTCGTGTATCATCCTGTCACTGCACGCTAATTTTATTGTCCAGTTCTCTGGTTAACACGCAGGCCTTTGACCCAAGGGTTCCCGAGTTTTACTCTCGGACTGGTCAGGATTTAAACTCTGAAGAGTAATTTTCGGAATGGATGTTCCATACAATGGGAAGAAATTATATTATTATTATTATTATTATTATTATTATTATTATTATTATTATTATTATTATTATTATTATTATTATTATTATTATTATTATTATTATGCCTTTATTTACATGGCGTGACTGAGGCTATAAAGCCTGCTATTTTGTTAATCCTAGCTTTTCTGCATCTAAATCGAGCTTTAGTAACCCGCATCCTGTCGAGATCTTGGAAAATCTCAGTGCATTCATTCCTGGTTGAATACCTAGCTGCTGCAGCATTTGAAGTCGCCCCAGATTTCCCTCATTAAATGCCAATACTGCATCAATTAACTCCTAGAATCAGTGTCTGATACCCCACAAATACTCATTTTGGAACCCTAGCCTACATAACACTATTAAAACTTTCATAAGGGTTATGGGTTTTCCCATGTAAGCACTTTTTCAGAAGCTCATTCAGAGCCCTACTGAGCAGAGTTATATCTGTAATAGAGTTACCTCCATCTAAGCTACCGTTATAATTATGTACACTAATTTCTCCACTGCTATATACTTTCTTTCTTGAAGAACTGCTTTGTTCGCTTACACTGAATTCACTGTCATTATTCGAAGCACTTCCTCGTTCTAAAAGCACCTCGTGTTCTTCACTCACACTAATCTCACTCTCATTCATTACATGAGTTGAACCTGTATTTAAATTATTTACAGCCTTTATTTTCCTTCTGCCACAACCACCTCACCTTTTCTTGAAAATTCTTGTTGGCCTGGACATGCTAATAAGTTACATAAAAATGACAAAACCACGAAGATACAAACTAACTGTCTGTTTACCAGGCTAGCCAACACACAAAACTCCCCCAGACAAACGGAAAAACCGAAATAAAAAGGAACTAATCTGGAAGACAAAAAACATTGCAATTCCCAGACCTGAAGGAACAGATCTCGAAAGGAGGCGTGGCTCCCTTATGTTATGTGGCATTTAAATGGACTTTAAGTGGTGTTTGGGGTGTTTTTCAGCAAAAAACACATGCACATTATAAAACGGGCATCCAGCTACCAAAATTATCAAAAATCTAAAACTGGGTTTTTTCAACCCAAAATAGCTTACAACCTCCCCTTAACATAAAGGTATATGAGCGTTAAATGGTTGATCGTATCCATAACTAATTGGAAAATAAAGATTTAATATCTGGCGCCGTTGTCATATTATCAGCTGCTGAAATTAGTCTCTAAGATTGCTTCGCGGGCGAATTCAGATCGACTTTGCGATGTGCTGTTGCCAAATCTGCAATGGCTTATGAACGGCTTGAGGGCGCCAATAGATCAAGAAGTTAATATAAAGAACCACCTAATCGATACTTTATTTTATGCCTTAGGCAAAATAGAATATATATTAACACTTACAGAGCTGATGATGACCATTAAGTGGTCGAAACATGTCCTTATGCCTTAGGCAAAAATAGAATATATATTAACAATTACATGTTTCGACCACTTAGTGGTCATCATCAGATCTGTAAGTGTTAATATATATTCTATTTTTGCCTAAGGCATAAGGACATGTTTCGACCACTTAGTGGTCATCATCAGATCTGTAAGTGTTAATATATATTCTATTTTTGCCTAAGGCATAAAATAAAGTATCGATTAGGTGGTTCTTTATATTAACTTCTTGATTATACTCATCAATACGGTCATGAAATGGACAACTTGTAATAAGGCGCCAATAGAGGAAATAAACTTCTCCAGGAGAGAGAATTGAACAAGGACCTCCGTGATGATAGGCTTGGCCAATAGCAAGTATGTTAAGGTGGCACTGGCTGAAATCTATGGTGTGTTAGCGTTTAATGCTCATTTCTCGGCATGGTTCCAAAACCCGACTACGCCACGAGAAGATTTAGCAACACCGCCTCGTAAAGCCCATTTGAATTCACCCGCGAAGCGACCTGATTGCTTATATTCAGCATCTGATTAAACGACGACGGTGCAAGGTATCGACGTAACTTTTTAAGATTACTTTTTAGCAAGACCCACATTCTAACGCTCATATGCTCAGTTCACGTTGTTTCTAACCGCCCTGTGTGTCACACTTAACTTACTCCACATACACACACACTATAATACTAAACTTTACACATGATTATAAAAACACATTAAAGGAAAGAAAAAATGTATATAAAATAACCCAGAATAAATAAAATTGTCCGAGTGCATTAATAAAACAAATTTAGTAAATTTTAGTGACACACGGAATGAAATAAGAACACAGGAAAACAGAGATCTTGTATTTACACTCAACTTGTTCCGTCCAAGTATCGCTGCCAACATCTCAACACAATGTATTTGTAGTTATACCAAGTTATACCAATTTCCACCCACTTGGGATGAAAACCTCGTTTCGAAACTGATGGAAGTGGCTCACCTTTCTTCTGCTATGATTTATCCTTCCGTAAATTGCTACAAACTATTTATTTTCCATCACCTGTCTCCAGGCGTTCCAGTAAACAATGCGTGTGATAGCGCCTTAATAACTAACCACAGACTGCTATTTTTGTTTTGTTTTGCTATTTGCTTTACGTCGCACCGACACAGATATTCAGATATGTCTTATGGTGGCGATAGGATAGGAAATGCGTAGGAAGTGGAAGGAAACGGCCGTGGCCATAATTAAGGTACAGCCCCGGCATTTGCCTGGTGTGAAAATGGGAAACCACAGAAAACCATCTTCAGGGCTGCCGACAGTGGGGTTCGAACCCACTATCTCCCGATTACTGGATACCGCGGACTGCAAAGCGCCGTTTAAGTGCCTGGCTACTCTAGCACCATCTCTAACGTTATCATCCGTCGATGGCTTTCTTTAAAAACCTCGTAAGCCCGAATACTCTTCATATCCATTATATTCCTTAAGACTGGTCACGCCTCCCAGTCCCATATTTATATGCAGTCCAAAAGAATAATTTTCGTTATGGTCATTTTCCTCTGCCAAGTTGTAAAGGAAAATGAACCTTAAATACATTGTACTGTAGGAGTGTGTAAATTTGCCATGCAATCAACATCCCTACAATACGGTACGTTAACGTCCATTTCCCTTTAGACATAAGCAAAGGAAAATGAACACAGCGAAAATTATTCTGATGGACTGCATACAAATATATGACCGGGAGGCGTGGCCAGTCTTAAGGGATATAATAGGTAGGAAGAACATTCGGACATACGAGGTTTTAAAACAAAGCCATCGTTATTTTTAATTCTTTTAACCTTGTCTTTAGAAATTATTTTTTTACAATTGGCTTTACGTTGCATCGACACTATTATGGCGACGATGGGATAAGAGAGGGCTAGGAGTGTCAAGGAAGCGGCCATGGCATTAATTAAGGTACAGCCCTAACATTTTTCTGGTGTGAAAATGGGAAACCACGGGAAAACATAACATCTTCAGGATTGGCGACAGTGGGGTTGAACCCAATATCTCCCGAACGCAAGCTCACGGCTGCGCACCCCTTACAGCACGGCCAATTCACTGGACATTACAAATTTACCGATCGAAATAGCGAAAACTACTTCTAACACACCCGACTGCATCTTTCATTCTGTTTTCTGAGGTGGGTTTAACTCTAAGTTAATACAAGAAATTAAGACTTTGAAAATGTTCCTTTTCATAGTCGATTCTCGTTCACACGAAAGATAAATCCAAACTGATGCGGCTAAGTTCAGAAGAAAAAAAAAAAACACGAAAAGACGTATTCCACAGCGGGCCTGATTGTTGACCCTATGGAGCAGGGGTATTTCGGCAACATCAATAATGTAGCTGTCAGCGGGTAAAACAATCTTGAGGCTTTTCACGGCGGAAGTTGCGATGCCAGAGAACAAACCTTTGAGCCCGGTGGATATGTACGCACTGAGCGAGTTGGCCGTGCGCTTGCATTCTGGAGAGACTGGGTTCGAGTCCCACTGACGGCAATCTTGAAGATGGTTATCCGTGGTTTCCCATTTTCACACTAGGCAAATACTCGGGCTATACATTAATTAAGACCACAGCCACTTTCTTCCCATTGCTAGTCCCTTTCCTATCCCATCGTCGGTGCGAACTACAACATGTACGAAAATGTATGTATTTCAGTTATGTGAAAGGCGACCAGCTATGATCTGTCAAGAAGCTTCAAGTCACCTGCCATGGTTGGATGGTAAAAAATTGTCGGCTTCCATATCAAGCGTTATTCATGTATACTTGAAAATATTTGTTAATGTGACCAGTGAAAAATACATAGGTCGGTTAACATTTGGGTAATAGGTAATATCAGGAATGAAATGTGTATCTACCTCGTCCCCGCAGTGGTCTACCACTGTCACTATGTGTTTCAACTGTAGCACAATAGTTTGGATTTTTGTGTGAATTGTGGTTTGGCTACGTGTGGCATTATTAGTATTTGGCTAACTAATTTGCAATATAAGGCTCTGAATATCAAGCATTGTTCTATACATGGTTTCTGCACTTGGTGCCATCATTTGGCCGGCAGCTAATAAAATACAAGGAAATAACCTGATACCACTTTCATTTTGAATTTAGGGTAGCGTACGTCACAATATCACAGATAAAATGCATTTATCAATACAATCGTATATTACTACATAAAATACACAACTATTCTAAGTGATTGACGACGTTTGAGGTTAAACAATGGATTCTCAAACCACTTCTGAGCAATATTTGAACTGTCGCTTGGTGCAGTTTTATGGGCGTGTCATAAGTGAAGGATCATCAAGTAAGTAGGTTATTATCAAGGGACCATCATACTCCGTGTTCAAAATTCATATGAAACCCATCATTCACAGTCATCAAAAGGGATCCCTACAATTAGTAGCCACCATAGCTGCGAGATACGTTGTTGGGGAAGGAGCATCCATTTTTGCATCATTACTTCAGGAGCACCCTGTGACTTCTTTCATTTTTTCGTATTCACGAGACAAGAGCTTTGAGCTTAGATTGTAATCTCTTTGGGAAGGAAAGGAATCCAAATTTATAAGATACTAGAGGAGAATTTCGGATGAATTCGAGTATACCCGTGGCTAATTTAAAAATTCGATGATCATCGAGAGCAAATTACAACTTGGATTAAAACAGTGCAACGCCCAGTAAAGTAGAAGGAATTATCATGTTATCAGTTCTCTTCTGGCCAAACATGGAAAGATTGTGTTAGGCCGTGGGAAGATTCGAAGGCACACGTTTTTGTCGTCATAGTGGGAGAAAATTATTTATCCGACCCACGCTTCAGAATTTTGGACTTTTCTGAGGCAAATTATGAAATCAGAAAATCCGCAATCCTCCGATGTTTCTCTTCATTATGGATACTAATAACAAAAATGAGACACACAGGACGAAAATGTTAGTAGATGTTACCCAATAAATTTCGTCACTCATCGCGCCAAATATTGCGTATATAAAGGAACCGGCAGAACAGGAGCCATTCATTCTACTGCCGGCGGTTTAGGTGTTGGGATATGCCTTCGCCTATGACCCATAATAATTGTGTGGAATTGAATACAATGCATAAGGAGTGCTCGTGAAAGTGGTGATATTAATCCTGGGTGCAAGCTAGGAGGCCAGTCTGTTTTTGAAGTAACAGAGAAGAATATTAAGAAGTGTAAACTTAAATATACTAGCAGTTTCCCGCTGGCTCCACCCGCAATGTATGGTGTTGTTCGTTACTATCCTCACGTATGTGTTTGGGAAGTTTCGAGTTAATGAAATAAAGCACATGATCTGCTATGGTATTATAATGTAATAATGCCAACAAAACACGTGAAAATGCATCACACGGAGAAATTGAATTAAACGTTCCTTGGAACAACACTATGCACCGAACTGTTAAAAAGTCCTTCAACGATCTTCGTCATGGAAACAAATGTACTCATAACTTTTCTCAGAATCTACCAATTTGAGTAGTTAATACCACAAAAGGAATCACTTGATCCATTGAGTGTTTTTTTAGACCAAAACTAACTGCGTACTTTAATTACAACGAATGATATGATTGCTTCAATGTGAAAAAATGTTGAAGAAATGAGACGTCAAATTGAATTTGCTCTCAGAACTTTTCTTAGAATCTACCAATTTAAGTAGTTAAAACCTCAAAAGAAAGAAATTGATCCACTGAGTGTTCTTAGGCCAATACGAACTGCGTACCTCAATTAGAGCCAAAGATATGATTGCTTCAAAGAGACAAGCAAGTGAAAATAATAAAAAAAATTGAGGAAGGCGAAAGTTAAAGTGATTTATAGTACCTGATGACAAATCTGTGCATGGATATCTTTCAGTTAAAAAATTAAGGAAATCGACCGGATAGAATGGCCGGACTGACTGACTTTAGATTTCATATTTTTTTTTTTTAATATATAGATGTTGCGAAGTACCAAGTGAAAATAAGAAAAGTGATAGACTTATACAATTGCATCACAGAAGAAAATATATTTTGTTTTATTATCATAAAATAATTATATATTAGTAAGTTGTTAAATGCAAGAGTGAATTATTAATGTGATATAAAGTGATGGGAGAATTTGTGATATGTTGTCCATGTGTAGTGAAATGACGGGGTAAGCGCGAAACGCACAGGCGAACTGCCATGCCTGATGGCGTCCATCGTTTAACAAACAGGGATAATGGCATGAATTGTGTTATTTAAGTCTATTCAGCGTATTTATGTTTCGTAGAAAATTGGTCGAAGCTCCAGGACAATAGCTTGTTGTTTGTTTGGGTTCTTGTGTTGCAGAAATAATTGAGCACTTGGTGAAGCACGATGGAGCCCGTGGGATTATTGGAAGAATTATTATGTGCGAATTCCGATGTCCAAATCTCAGATTTTCAGCTAAGGATTGTGATATTTAGTCGTGAATGTATCGAGTAAAGATCGGTGGTGGTTTCTATCTAAGAAATACGAGGGCCATCCGGAAATTAGTACCCGTTAGCGCCGCATGAAACGCTGACGACTCGGGTGGCCGCTGGGTAAGGTCGGACCGCGTCAGTGGCTAGTCTGCCTGCTCTGTGCGAGGTTGTGTGACGCTAGCATTGCCTGTGTTGTGTCTGTGATCGTTTAAAATGTTTAAACAAATTTAGAACCCCGCCAGTTGTGAAGTGAGGGCCGTGATTAAATTTCTTAATGCACGAAACGTTTGACCTTGTGATATTCATCGCCAAATAACGGAGGTGTATGGGGACAATGTGATGGACGAGTCGTCTGTTCGGCGCTGGTGTCGCAACTTCAATCTGGGGTGGGGGAATACACACGACGAGGAGCGTTCAGGGAGACCATCTGTCATTACAGACCAACTGCTGAGCGCAGTAGACGAATGCGTGAGGAAAGATCGGCGCGTCAAAATTGATGAACTCTGTGAACATTTTCCTAATGTGTCTCGAAAAATAGATCATGAAATTGTCAAAGACCATCTGCATTATTCAAAAATCTGTGCAAGGTGGGTCCCTCGCCTGCTTACAGAGGAGCACAAAACCAAGCGTATGGCTGCAGCACTGGGAAAATTATTCCGATGAAGGAGCCTCTTTCCTGACTCGCATCATTACTGGGGACGAAACATGGGTTTGTTATGCATCACCTGAGAGTAAACGACAGTCAATGGAGTCTCACCATGCTCATTCACCAACCAAACCAAAAAAATTCAAGACAGTTCTGTCCACCAGGAAAATCATGGCAACCATTTTCTGGAATCGCCGACGTGTACTGCTCATTGATTTTATGTCCCGTGGAGATGCAATTAATGCTAATTAGTATTGTGAAACTTTAAAGAAATTACGATGGGCAATACAAAATCGACGGCGAGGTCTATTGTCCACAGGCGTCATTCTACTTCATGACAATGCCAGGCCTCATGCAGCTGCGATAACACAACAACTTTTGCAGCAATTGAAGTGGAAAACCTTCGACCATCCCCCACATATCCCGGACTTGGCCCCTTAGGATTTTCATCTCTTTACGAAGCTTAAATAATTTCTGGTGGGAAAACGATTTGACAGCGATGAAGAACTTAAACGAGCCGTGACTACGTATCTCAATACGATGGCGAAGGAGGACTATGACGCTAGAATACAAAACTCGTCCCACGTTATAATAAATGCCTAAATTTGCTTGGAGATTATGTGGATAAGTATGCTCTCTCCAATAAAAATGTGTATATGTGTTAATATTTACTCCTGTGTCTTTATTGCGCAAACGGTTACCACTTTCCGGATCGCCTTCGTATGTTGATATTTTGTGAGTAAATTAAATAATATAAAAGTGTTCCGAGTTTTGGGAAATGTTTTCTTTTCATCAATATCAGTTAAACTTTTTATCACGTACAAATTGTAGTAGGGATTAGCGTCGTGCCGTATTTTTTATGGGAGAGTGAGAAGTTCGAGGAACTTGAAATAAGCCGTGACGATAAATGTAATATGCGAAGTTAACACAGGTCACGTGGAAAATTTTGAGAAACATCCCTGGACAGATTCCTGGGGATGAATACTTACCACCAGACTACAAAGAGAATTGGACAAAGTGAACATTCTTCATTATGTTGAAATCAGCTGAGGGCAGATCCAAAGTGTTCTTAGGGAGATAGAATCACATCGATTTTGACAAGATAAGTGCAAAATCGCGGAAGACCATATTCCGAAACAAACGCTTCAATATCCGTTGTGCCCATCCTTCCGCACAGAAGATAAACTCTCTCAAAGCACATAGAAACCACTTTTTGTACCAAAGTTACAGTGTAAATTTGTGTAGTTTTACTCCCTGTCAGTGTAATTTTAACAGTATATGCTGGCTATTTCTGACGCGAGATAGTAATAATTTGCAAAAGAGAGGGAACTGTCGCAAGGAGCGTTATATTAACACTGTCTAGTCCTCGTAAACCGAGTACCGATGGGAACAGAGGAAAGTACGTTTAATAAGAGAGGTTGGGTAGGATTGATGAAAAGTAGATAATCGGCATAATCACCAAATGACGATCCCAAGTTGAGAGTTCTTCAAGTTTAAACTTTGAAATTGTCCCTTACTACAAGAATTTTGCCCAGATGTATCCAATTAATACCACTTCAGAAGACCAACAATTTGATTTAAATTATTCTTCCTTGTAACCGAAGAAAAGTGACTGTAGCATTTCAGAAGAAATTACAAAAATGATCCGCAACGCCTAGCGTCTGGCATTTAACTTTCCCCACAGAGGATTAATTCTCGAAGGAGCTTCATAAGGACAGTGGAGACTCTCAAACTTCACAGAAATCTGACCTTGTGAAAATACAGAAGTAATTTGAAAAGCCCAATCATCCCTCTCTCTAAAACGCAAGTCACTGAATAGTTTAAGAAGTGAGTTTCACGGTAAAAGACCAAACTGAAGAGGTGGAATATGCTGAATATCAAAAGCGACAACTCGCATCTGTTATCTAGTTTTATTGGCCTGCCCATTGACTAACAGCTTGTGTTCAAGAAGACGTTAGGTGTAAAAGTGTTAAAGCCGAAACCATTGATACACATTATTTGCTCCGCGTAAGACAGGAAAAAGATGCTGTCTATGTTTTACATAGCGCAGTCCATGGGCATTATTTTGATCGACGCGGTACAGTGTCCCATAGATGTCTTATGACCACTGTGGTGTATAATGGGACCATTGCAGGCAGACAACACACAGATTGTCCTTTCAACTTCATAGTAATGAGCCTGTATCGGAGAAGAAGCGAACAAATAGGGTTACTATTTGCAATCAACCTGACGTTCCAGTCGTGTGACAAGCGAGCAAGTCAACAAGAAGATCTAGTGTTAATTTGGAATATTACGTCGATCTGTGCAGAAAATTATACATTCCAATCTGCACTTGTTCTTTGCAAGATGACCGTGGTCTACAATATAATGTCAAGCAGATTTTCTGAACGTCATGAATGGACAAACCTGGCCATTCTGTGACCCAGATATCATCAGGTACGAATTTTGCCTTTGTGGTTTCATCAAAGAAAGTATGTACTTTAGAAAACCTGAAAATGTGCCTCAACACTGCGATTTCTGAAGATCTTTCTCAGAGAATTACCACCAACGATAGGGTGTACCTTAAATAAGTTGTGAGGCACAACGACATACATATGGAACATTTGATTCGTTAGTTACCGTATGGTATGGTCAATGTTGTATCACTGTGAATAATTTTACTTGTAGGCGATGGTGTCTATTTGCTGATTACTGTCATGGGAAGTGAGACCATGAAATTGGTATACGTTGAATCTCTTATCCTTTATATTACCATTGATAGCTGATCTAGCAACATGATGAAGCGAGTTACGTAAGAGTTCGTCATGAAGATGGGCTCCCAGGTTATATGTGAGTGTTTCAAACTCTCTGTGGCAGCACGAACAGATGTTTCTGTACTGAGACCTGGTATACTGTGTTCGTCTGATACATTGACATACATTTTGATACCCTCCCTCCATTAAATGCATGAGAGAGCTCCACAAATTTCCTGGTGTTTATTCCTTGTGCAGGAGCAAGACTTCCGCTTTGTGTTCCTTAGTAGCCCAGTACTGATCTAAACTGATATTTGCAACTCTGGGACATGTAAGGGTTAATTAAAGTTTGGGCTACTGACCTTTCTATGTCCTTTTTCCACGAACGGCAAGGGAGGACTTGATTTTTTCCAGGTTCAAGTGCTTGATTTGTTTCAATATTTACGACAATGTTGTCTTTTATATGTACTGGTGGGAATTACTTGTTACTGAATAAGTGTTGTATTGATGTGCGACTTTCCTGACCGCATCCCTTAGTGCCAGTGCTTAGTTAGAGTGTTGAACAGAAAGAACTGGAGAAGACTCTTTTGTTCCGGCTGTGAAGAACTTGTTAGCAGGGAAAGTTGGAAGAGCTGTGTGAGATTGCAAGTGAAAAGGTTCGAAGGAGGACTGGTTCCGAGATTCGGGATGGAGAATAGGTGCGGAGGTTTTGGCGTTTGTAATGGACTTTAATTGAGTTTTTGAAGTACGGGCAGCCAGGAAATTAAGAGATATATTTGCTATGGCAATTAGCACACTTCGCCTCGTTCCATGGTACGTAACAAGCAGTGACCACCACATATGTCGCAGCGGATGGCGTCTGTGCTAGAGGCAGCAGTGTGGTTCAACTTTAGATCATTATAGCCCATTGCGACAAGTGTAGCGTGGCTTACGCCCAGTGGTCTTGGTTCGGTGTAGTTGAGCACTCTTGAAGCTTGGGTTGGTTTTTGAAATGTGTCATTTTAGTCGCAAGAGTCTGTGTAAGTGTTTATAATTGCCTTTCAGTGGTGGGATGGGGGTATTTTTGCACTTCTTATTCTGCCTTTGGGAATTGAGGTTTGTGTCTTTTAGTGAGTGAGTCGAGAATTTGTTTGGTTTGTGCGTTGTATATGTTTGTGTTGTTGTTTCATTCGTGTGGGGTGGTGCGATTTGGGTTGCAGTGGTGGTGATGGATGTAGTGGTGTCAGATTTGGGTGCTGATGGTGAAGGTGATGTTTGCTGGTTTGGTTCGAGGCGCGGGCATTTCTTCTCTTGGTTGTAATGCTGGGTTGGGGATATCTTTCAGATGTGCTACTTCTTCAGGATGCAGCGAACATAGTAGTTAATCATTAGGGTAACAATCGGCATGTTATTGTGCGGCTCGTCAATAACAGAGAATGGATGTGAATGAAGTTGGCTAAAGTTTCCACTACAGGATACCAGGTCATGGGCACGGGACCTGGCATTGCAAGTGGAAAGATAGGAATTTAGCGTCTGGGGGAGATTTGGAATGTGGTGTTCTTCTTTACATACAGCATATAAGTAAGGGTACTCGTAGATGAAGTTGGAATAATTTTCCTTTGAGTTGAGCTGGAGAAAGTAGCTGATGATGAGTATCGAGTTGAGTACTGAGACTGGTTATCGAAGGTGCGGCTGAGAAAGGATAGTTCTAACTTGAGTTGGACAACTGTTTCGCTGAATTTGTCGTGGTCAAAGACTTGATGTACCCTTTCGGGTTGGAGGTGATTTCGTAGCTGTGTTAGCCTGGGGCATCAGTGTCCCGGCTACTCAATCAATTCGGGTGGTCCCAACTCCAGGGCATTACAGATATCCTTGAGTTTAAGAGAGGGGTAGTAGAATTGTGGTGAGTTTGAAGCAATGGAATTACCAAACGCACGTGCGGATCTAGATATGTGTGACAAATTGTTACCTGAGTCGTGATAGGGCTCGTATTTTTAAGTGGCTGGTGCCACTGGCAAGTCGTGACCTCAGAAACTGTCGTGAAAAATTGTTTTACGTGAATTTTAAGGTTTCCTTCTTAGGATCTGCAGACTGGTGCTCTTTTAGTCCGAACGCACTCCTTGACTATTTGCTTGGCGAGTGATATTAGCTCAATCCTCACAAGTTGTAAGTCTCAGCATTTGCCTTACCTTGTATAAGGCTTCGTCACTCACGAACTGCATCACTTTATTTTACACTTATTGCAATGAAATCTAATTAAATCTCTACAGGAAGCTACCTTGCTGAATTTAGAAAAGTTTTTTTTTGACAACGGTGAAATGAAATGAAATGGCGTACGGCTTTTAGTGCCGGGAGTGTCCAAGAACATGTTCGGCTCGCCTTGTGCAGGTATTTTGATTTGACTCCCGTAGGCTACCTGCGCGTCATGATTAGGATGAAATGCCCCCGTGCCAGCGAAATTAACCAATCATGGTTAAAATTCCCGACCCTGCCGGGAATCGAACCCGAGACCCCTGTGGCCAAAGGCCAGCACGCTAACCATTTAGCCATGGAGCTTGACAAGGTGATCTCTTACAAGAGATGATATGTTGTACCTGCACCTTCATATCTGTATACATAATGTCATTCGGGATTCCTTAAGAGCACGTACTGTATGACTATCGAACTCTCATCACTTATAAAATTACTTGTAATTCGTGCAATGCAGTTTCGAACATAAAATGCATGACCGAATTTCTCTTTTGAGCAGAGTAATATATCGAGGGATTGATCCAATTACTGTCTCGATATATTAAGTGCAATCAGATACTCTTAATGGTGTTTCTCCCCCCCCCCCTCCATTTTCATATCACTTAAAGGCACACACACTATAAGGTCCTCAAGCACTAACTAACTAACTAACTAAGCTTTCCTTCCTCCTCTGAGGGAACACCAACTCTCTGGCCAAGAGAATCATGACGTTATTATTTTCTAGAAAGTCGCTAAGTAGTTGCGAGATGCATCACCGAAAAAGTTAAGAAAAATTCATATACTGTATACCATGAACCTAAACAAACTGCATGGCATTATAGCCCTAATTAGCAGTGACCTAACAAGCAACCAGTGTTCAGCCCGAAGGCCTGCAGTTTACGAGATGACGTATCCCCTTGGCCTTATTCTTTCTTTAGATGGAACTGTCTCCATAGAGGCTCTCTTAACTCAGACTGTAAGTGTAGAAGGAGCTCGAATTATTTAGTGTACATTGCATTTTTTTAACAACGTAACTCTCTAAAGTAATATAGCCCACTGTTACTGACAGTAACCATGTCCTATCCATTATCTTATCTCTTAACACATATCATTCTTGAGTTAATGTGATGGATACTTAGGAAGAGAAGACTACATTTCATCACCTACCATAAAAACCTAGCGTATAACTTTGCAAGTTACTGTGCCTTAAAAATTAAATACAGTTCTTGAGAAGGTAGTTCTCTCTCACAATTTGTGCTCTGTCTTAAACTAATTAAAGTGCAGTGTTAAAGCTAGTTCCAGCTGTCTCCAGAATGGGGTACAGATTTATCACTGAGATATTAGCTAACCGGCGGAAAATGCAATATGGAACGGTTGCTAATTAAGAGCAAGGCGCAAAATGAAGAGAAGGATGCAATCATGACAGGGAAATGAAATAATAGTACATTTGATAATAAATAAAGTGAACGGTATCATAAATATTTTCGCAACTTTATAACAGAATACGAGATTACCTCAACACTAAATTGATTGTTGACCCGACTTAACAGTATTTACATTTCCGAATCAAGTAAAAATTAGCATATTTTTCATTTATTTAAAACGTAGCTTTTTAATTTGTATCGCAAAATAATTTAAAAACCATTTTGTTCGGTTATTCTTGATAGTATAATATAATCCAAAAGAATATTGCTACAGACGTGCATTTATGTAACGAAAGTTGCAATGTGCTGTGCAGTACGATTATTTTTATGGAGAGGAGATAAATTAAGTACAGTAGAAAAACGTCGGATTAAAGAGGATGAGGCAAAAATGAATGAGTTATGTGTAAATTCGTAACAAAATCAGTTTGAGGAAGAAAGAATGGAGGTGTAATTTAAAGCGCCATGCAAAGATAAAGTGAAATTTAAAGGTTTCACTTCTTTATGGAGAATTTAACTTAATATAACAAGTATTTAAAACGGGAAGATGGAATAAAATTTAAACGAAAACGTGTTTGACAAAGGCAATGCTGGAAATGATCAAATAATCAACGCAGGTATTTAACTTCTTTACTTCGAAGACAGTCCCGCTCCAAGGCTAAATGGTTAGCGGGTTGGCTTTTAATCACTAATGTTCAGGGTTCTATTCCCGGCTGAGTAGGGAATTTTAACCATAATTTGTTCATTTTCCTTACACGATGGCTTTTAATCACTAATGTTCAGGGTTCTATTCCCGGCTGAGTAGGGAATTTTAACCATAATTTGTTCATTTTCCTTACACGATGGCTGGGTGTATGTGGCGTCTTCATCATCATTTCACCATCATCACGACGCGCAGGTTGGCTACGGGAGTCAAATCAAAAGAACTGCATCTGGCGAGCCGAACTTGCCCTCGGACACTCCCGGCACTAAAAGCCGTACGCCATTCCATTTTCATTTCGAAGATATTCGAATATCAATCATAGAATACACAACTTTTAATTCTGTAAATTCCAAATAATCTTTTTTAATTACACATAACACAACCTTAGAACTTGGAATATGGCCGTCATTTTAGTCCTTGGAGTTGGCATTTTAGTTTTTCACACAGCTGGCAAGGGTACATTCTCGAGTTTGGTAACAATAATTTACTATCTCGTTAAAAAAAGTAAATTAAATTGTATTTGTTTGTGTGCAATTCAAATTTCGTCCTTATGCTTCGCATTGATCTCGTATTAGATATATAAAACTTTAATTAAAATTTTGTCCATCTGTATGTTTAACGAAACATCACGAAACATCACGCGGAAACGGCCCGGCAGAATTGCTTGAAACTTGGTCCCTAAGTCCGGAAATGCCCGTAGTGTGTCGTGGCCTACATCGTCGCTGCACCTTCGGAAACCGCTATGTGAAATATTTCAGCTCAGACGATTGCTCGGTAAGGTTCAATACTGTGCGAGTAAGTTCAATTAATTCTCACTCTCGATGTGCTGCTGGTCATTATTTCTCCTACAACATTGTAAAATAGCGTTTTTCTTGGGGTCGACGACGATATATTATTTGATTACAATACTGTGACGTAACAATATTAAGGAGAAGAAACAACAGATGTCACTGTAATCATTATGAGTTTTATTAAAATATCATATCCTTATGTTTTAGACACTTTTACGTCATGAATTTTAATAAATGTGATATTGGCAATTTTTACATCTTTCTCAAAATTCCCACTATCTCCGGAAATATTAAACCTATATAAAATAGATACCGTACATAAAACTATTATCGAAACTATATACATTACAATTGGCTGATATATATTTTTTAACAACTCGATCTATAATAATGGGTATATTCATGAATTAAGATTTTTGATAATTCCATCATGGATTGAAATGAAAATATGTTTCAGTCGTCATAATTACAAACTGGCTGGCGATGGTGGTGGTGGTGGTGGTGGTGGTGGTGGTGGTGGTGGTGGTTGTAATATTTTATATACCTAAAATCTACTTGTTCATTGCCCCTTATTGATGACCATGATAATGGTGAATACTATAAAAATTGCAAGAAATTTCTCAGGGAACAATCACGCAAAGAATGAGAAAAATGGGTGTCGTGAAAGAAGGGTTAGAAGCCTAGGCCTCGCTTGCATTAATGTCACTGAGCCTGAAGAAAACTAGTGCCTAGCAATTATCAATAATAACATTATGTTCACTGACCAATGTTAGCTGAGGTGTACACTGTCTCTTCTGCTGCAACTTATCTCCATTAGATGGCATTAATGCTGAAATTATACAAAATCAACCACGTCAATGAAAGGTCTGACAGCTAGTGACAAAATAAAGATGATTTAAATTCACTTTATAAGCAGTTTCCAATGATCTTGCAATTTAGCGCACGTTGAATAGTGAGAAGGTGTTGAACTCGTCCGTTACTTATTCGAGATTTCAGGGATTGTCTACAATATAATGTCTAAAGTACAATAATGATGACAGAAGTATTTTACTTTTTTACCTTTTTAAAAAAAATTTGCTTTACGGTGCACGAACACAGGTTGGTCTTATGGCGGTAATCGGATAGGATTGGGAAGGAAACGGCCGTGGTCTTAATTAAGGTACAGGACCAGCATTTGTCCGGGGTGAAAATGGTTTACCACGGAAACCATATTCAGTGCTGTTGAACGAGGGTTTGGAATACACTATCTCTCGAATGCAAGTAGACAGCTTCGTGACCCAAACCACACAGCCTCTTACTCGTTGCCAGATAGGTCTTGTGGCAGCGATGAGATAGGAAAGGGCTAGGAGTGGGAAGCAAGCGGCCGTGGCCTCATTAAGGCACAGGCCCAGCATTTGTCTGGGTGAAAATGGGTAACCGCGGGAAACCATATTCACGGCTGCCGAAAGTGGGGTTCGAATCCACTATCTCCCGAATGCAAACAATTACCTACGTGACCCCAACCTCGCAGCCTCTTGCTCGGTGGTGAACGTCCATACCATCGTCTGTATTAATATTGGAAATAGACCAAATCGTTGGCCACATATTAGCACGGCCTCCATTTATGTTTTATTTTGAGTATTTTAAATAAACTGGACTGGATTTTTGATTGCTGCTCACTATTATGTCTTTTAATTCAGTTACATCTTTTAACAATGCTTTTTGTGTTCACCGCAATCTTAAGATAATAGCCCGCCTGGTGCTGAGCATATACGTTATATGGTCTGCCACTGTACTCGAGTCCCTTTGGCCGAAAACAAAATTCCCCATCAAAATGTTGGCCGGCAGGGAAGGGTGAGTGGTGGTATATAACAGAGATAAGATATCTATTAGGTTCGACCTATTCAATAATAATAATGTGTTGATGTTACAAATAAATTTTATTCAACTTGGGACCGGTTTCGACATATAAAATGTCATCATCAGCATAAAATGAATCACAAATATATAAGCAAAGACATAGTAATCAAAACTATTGTGGATACACATTGAAATATGTTCATTAAAATCTATAACCGTCCATTCACACCAAGTGTTAAGATAAATCGCCATAACAGAAGAGCAACGGCATAATAATTAAATCTGGCGCGGTGACACATTGAAGTACGCATATAGTCCCTCATTATTCAAAGAACAAAAGAAGGTTCTTTAATATGTAGTCTTTGTGCATCCGTTCAATAGAAGGCTCTGACAGTCTTCCAAACTAAGGAGTCATTTAAAACACTCACACATGCAATGCGTCAACCAGAGCGTCATATCTTTGAATGGTGGTATATAATTCATAATCACTAGATTGCGTGCCAAGGGCCACCTTTTCGCAATGTCCATATCGATGGCTTTCTTTAAAAACCTCGTAAGTCCGAATACTCTTCATATCCATTATATTCCTTAAGACTGGTCACGCCTCCCAGTCCCATATTTATATGCGGTCCAAAAGAATAATTTTCATTATGCTAATTTTCCTCTGCCAATGTGTAAAGGAAAATGAACCTTAAATACATTGTACTGTAGGAGTGTGTAAATTTGCCATGCAATCAACATCCCTACAATACGGTACGTTAAGGTCCATTTTCCTTCAGACATTAGCAAAAGAAAATGAACACAGCGAAAATTATTCTGATGGACTGCATACAAAAATATGACGGGGAGGCGTGGCCAGTCTTAAGGGATATAATAGGTAGGAAGAACATTTGTACATACGAGGTTTTAAAAGGAAGCCATTGATATAGAGTAAAATGAAATGGCGTATGGCTTTTAGTGCCCGGATTGTCCAAGGACAAGTTCGGCTCGCCAGATGCAGGTCCGTAGGCGACCTACTCGTACTGATGAGGATGAAATGATGATGAAGACGACACATACACCAAGCCTCCGAACCAGGGAATTAACCAATTATGGTTAAAATTCCCGATCCCTGCGGGAATCGTACGCGCGACCCCTGTGACCAAAGGCCAGCACCCTAACAATTTAGCCACGGAACCGGACTCCTTATGGAGTGACGACATATGACGCTGTTGATGATGATTCGTCCGTCGAATGGTGAAGTTCAGCGTTAAGCAGACCGTTTGGTGTTTTTCGGTAGGAGTAGGCTATGTGCGGGCACCGAGTTTCGCCCTTTCCTACTATCAATTATCATGTCATTCAGTACATCTCACTAACAATTCTGATGAGGTTGACGTCAGGAAGGGCATCCGGTCGTAAAAATCCGCTACGAAGATTCATCTCACTTCATACCCAACTCCATGGATAAGCGGGACAATCTTAAGATATTGGACGGATAAATAGAGGCTTTGTTTGTTTGTTCATGAATGTGCAGATATTGACAGAATGACATTCATCATAAAGATACAATAGTCAAGAATCAATTAAGATTTGTGAAGTTCAGTGTAAGGGACTTCAGTTATGTGATAAACTAAAGCAAGCTTATAGTTTTACATGATTTTCCATGTCGTTGTCACAGCCATGGAACCTCCGATAATACGTGCAATCCGAACCACTGTGACTTGAATTCTTATTTTAATAATCTCACTTACACGGGCAGGGATTCAACCGCGAATTCCTTGCTAAGAAGTCCATGAAAGTATGGTTTCATGCGATGCGATGCGATGCGATGCGATGCGATGCGATGCGATGCGATGTGATGCGATGTGGTGTGGTGTGAACGAAAACGAATAGACTACTCAAAGTATTTAATTAAATGGGTGTAGAATCAGATAATTTGCATGTAAATAAGTTACAAGTGAAATGGTTCAGAACAGGTGGATGGTGTGTATTCCCATATTGCTTTAGCTACTACACAAAAGACGAAGGACGGAAGGCCAAGATTGTGAAAGGTATACGACCAGATCGATTTAAAGGAAAACAATATATCTTTGAAGAGGTTTCCGTCGCAAAGCGAATCTTTTACATTTAAATGAGTCTCCCGAACTCAGAGCAGATCAATGATGCTCTGTTCTGAGTAAGAGAAGAATATATTTTTTAGAGTAATCAGAGCTCTTTGTTACCTCTACTGTCGTTCTCGTGTTCACGCATTACCATAGTACAGACACATAATATATTAAAAACAATAGCTGAAGTACCATAGATGGCATTTTTGAATTAGTGTCCAGGAAAAAAAAGTATTAACGTACTTTCGCCACGATATGCATTTGGAGAGATGAGTATTTTAGCTTAAATCTTGTATTTCCAGTCATATACTCAACATATAGAATCCCATTATGATCAACCGGAAGAAGTGGACTTAGAGAAAAGTTCAAATAGGGAGTAGAAAGAATAAGAAATTGAAAGGAATGTATTAAATAGGACAAATTGGCTTCTTACCAATGTATCCAAGGTCCGAATCTCAGCGTATACATGTGAGATTTTTGTAAAGAAGTTAAATCCTGCGTTCTAAGAATGACAGATATTGGATTACCGAAGCTCGCTCTTGAATACTGTGTTGTTGAAAGAAAGGACATTGGTCGATCCATAAAAAAAAAATGATCTAAAGTCTGTGTTCAGAACATGTTAATATCCATAGCTGGCTGTCTGCTAAATTAAATAACTAGGATATTCCCTCTTTATTCACTCATGTTTGCAATGTTTGAAACATACAATATTACTGTTGTATGATGTATGTATGTATGTATGTATGCCATATCTAAGAAAAGTTACTCAGCATAAATCTTTACTTGAATATAGTATCAATATCCTAGTCTCGTTTTATCCTTGTGATACTTTTAAATCCATAATATCGTCCCTGTTCTGCCAAAATGGCGAATGTGACAATGCTCTTCCTATCCATTATTTCCCTTAAGACTGGTCACGCCTTCCAGCCACATATGGATATGCATTCCATCAGAACAATTTTCGTTGAGTTAATTTTCTAATGCGGGTGTGTAAAGGAAAATGAACCTTAAATACATCACACTCTAGGAGTGGGTAAATGCCATGCAAACATACATTCCTTCAATACGATACAGTAAAATTCATTTTCCTTTACACACGCACATAGGAAACTGAACTCAACGAAAATTATTCTGATGGACTGCATACCAATATATGGCTTGAAGGCGTGATCAGTCCTAAGGGAAATAATGCATAGGAAGAGCATTGTAACATTCGCCGTTTTGGCTGAACAGGGACGATATGGTGGTTGAAGCATTCCCATGGCTTAGAACCTCTATGGACATAGTTACATACTACGAAATTCGTGGAATGAAATCTCGGTAGCATGTATCCGGCTCCATGGCTAAATGGTTAGTGTGCTGGCCTTTGGTCACAGGAGTCCCGGGTTCGATTCCCGGCGGGGTCTGGAATTTGAACCACAATTGGTTAATTCCGCTGGCTGGGAGGCTGGGTGTATGTGTCGTCTTCATCATCATTTCATTCTCATCACTACGAGCAGGTCGCCTACGGGAGTCAAATCAAAAGAACTGCATCTAGAGAGCCGAACTTGTCCTCGGACACTCCCGGCACTAAAATCCACAAGCCATTTCAGTTTTTTCTGTAGCATGTGACATGTTATTAATATTCTTCTTACAATGATACGAAATCCCATTAAACCAGTCCACCCTGCATTCTGAGATGCGCTTTATTTTCACATTTTTGAAACATAAATGATGGACGTAATTTTTGAAGTAGTCATGAACTTTAATGCACCTGCTAGATTTAATGTCCAATAAGTTCACCAATAAGACAATATATATCTTCTGAGGTGTGTATTACTATATTTCCGCGTATGAATCGTTTACAGTAATGCAAGCAGCATGTAGAATCCGTTCAAAATGGAACCGAGCGTGCGGTATTGTAAACACATTATTCAAAAATTGAAGCTATAGATATGATGTTTTTGGTGGGGATCCACAGGGTTTGAACCTACGTCGGAGATGAATTATATTTTGATAATTATCAGAATCAAGTCTGATAAAGTATCAACTCACAGGAAGATGCAATATCATGCGTTCATTCTCTTTTTTTAGCGATTATACATAACCATCTCATGTCATTAAGTCACATTAAGCGATCGAGTGTCAGGTTTCAGGATCATAGTGCATTCAATAGTTTGGAACTGCATGGAATCACTTCAGTCTCTCAAACACCCCAATAGGTAACAGATCAAGTAATGGAGAGCACACCCCTGCGTCTTATGGTATATTACATGGATATTGATTTTGTTCAACCCTACTTTACATAAATGTGTAAGTACTTCAGTGGTATAGCAAATTTCGAACCTTAAATATCAGTTCGTATACCTGCCACGCATAAGTTTTTTTAAATGGTATGTTCTAATGATTCTAGTCTATAAAGGACGTTACCATCCATTCAGAACGCACTTAACAGCCGTCTATATAAATAGCTCTTCGCTTTAGATTTGTGTCAAACAGTTATGGAATTCGTGCTCACTGGCATTGCATACTTGTGCGAAGCGTTGTTTGTTCTGTTGTGGTTACTGCACTAGAATACACAATTGAAAAGGAACAGTTGGCATTCTCGATTAGCAATATACAATACGAGTCTTCATTATTTAATTTACGAGAAGTTCTAGAAGAACGAAGTCATGCACTGTTAACTAGCTACGCAACATTACTGCGTTTGGAATACCGACTTATTATATTTTGGATCTCAAATTTCAACTTATTACTTCCCGTATCAGTAGTATAATTGGATGGTTCGGGCGCCGCCTCCGCCTCAGGGCTCCCAGGGGCCCCTCCGCCTCCGCCTCACGGGGGGCCCTCCCAGAGGCCTCTTCCGCCTCCGCCTCCGCCTCCCGAGGGGACTTCCCAGAGGTCTCCTCCGCCTTCCGCAGGACATTTGAATTTGTAAACAACAGCACGTGCTTTTTGACAGCTGTCATCGACAACAACGCATCGCTAACCTCACTGCTGCCATCTTGACGGGCCTAAACCTCAGTGGTACCAACTTAACCTAACTAGCGCGAGATTTGAATTGGTAAACAAATCCACGTGTTTTTTGACAGCCACGTGCTTTTTGACAGACAACAACGCATCGCCAACCTCAGTACTGCCATCTTGACGGGCCTAAACCTCAGTAGTACCAACTTAACCTAACTAGCGCGAGATTTGAATAGGTAAACAAATCCACGTGCTTTTTTGACAGCTGTCATCCGCCATCTTTAAACCACAGAGCATTGTGCTGCCCTCTTTATCACAGTAGCTGCAAATTCGTCACCTGTCATCCGCAGTGCTGCCATCTTAACGGGCCTAAACCTTAGTGCTACCAACTCAACCTCACTAGCGCGAGATTTGAATCGGTAAACAAATCCACGTGCTTTTTAGACAGCTGTCATCCGCCATCCTTAATCTATAGAGCACAGTGCTGCCCTCTTTAGCTACTTACCTTTGAAATGTGGTGGCGGATAATTTGAAAAATGCCTTTTGACAGCAGCCATCTTTAATCTAGAGAGCACCGTGCTGCCCTCTTTAGCTAGATACCTTTGTAATGTGGTGGCAGGCAATTCCACATGACAGCAGCCATCTTTAAACAAGAGAGCACCGTGCTGCCCTATATGTGGTGGCGGCAATTTGAAAAATTCTACATGCTCTTGTTTGGAAACAAACTCACGCGCTTTTTTGACAGCCGTCATCCGCCATCTTTAATCAACAGAGCACAGTGCTGCCCTCTTTAGCTAGATACCTTTGAAATGTGGTGGCGGCAAATTCCACGTGCTCTTGTTTGGAAACAAAGCCATGTGCTTCTTTGACAGCTGTCATCCGCCATCTTTAATCAACAGAGCACCGTGCTGCTATCATGCGGGCAATTTCGTCAGCTGTCATCCGCCATCTTTAAACCACAGAACACCATGCTGCCCTCTTTATGGCTACTACATTAAGCACGTAGTAGCGGGCAATTCGAAAAGTTCTGTTAGCTATCATCCGCCATCTTTAATCAAGAGAGCACCGTGCTGCCGTCTTTAGCTAGATACCTTTGAAATGTGGTGGCGGCAAATTGAAAAATTTCACGTGCTCTTGTTTGGAAAGAAACTCACGTGCTCTTTTGACAGCTACCATCCACCATCTTTAATCAACAGAGCATAGTGCTGCCCTCTTTAGTTAAATACCTTTGAAATGTGGTGGCGGCGAATTCTACATGCTCTTGTTTGGAAACAAAGCTATGTGCTTTTTTGACAGGTGTCATCTGCCATCTTTAATCAACAGAGCACCCTGCTGCTATCATGCGGGTAATTTCGTCAGCTGTCATACGCCATCTTTAATCTACGGAGCAGCGTGCTGCACTCTTTAGTTAAAATGTGGTGGCGGCAAATTCCACGTACTCTTGTTTGGAAACAAATTCTATGTGCTCTTCAGCTGTCATCCACCATCTTTAATCAAGAGAGAACCGTGCTGCCCTCTTTGTGGTGGCAGATAATTTAAAAAATCCTTTTTGACAAGCAGCCATCTTTAATCCAGAGAGAACACTGCTGCCCTCTTTAGCTACTTACCTTTGAGGCGGTTAATTTGAAAAATTATATTTGACAAGCTGTCATCTTTAATGAAAAGAGCATCGTGCTGCTATCTTGCGGGTAATCTTTACGTCACAGCTGTCACCTACCATCTTGCATTGCTAACCTTAGTGTTGCCCTCTTTAGCTACTTACCTTTGAAAAAATCTATTTGACAAGCCGTCACCCACCATCTTGCATCGCAAACCTCAGTGCTGCACTCTTTAGTTGAAATGTGGTAGCGGATAATTTGAAAAAAATCTTTTTTGACAAGCACCCATCTTTGAGCACCGTGCTGCTATCTTTATCGTAGTAGCGAGCAATTTAAAATCTAGATGCTTTTTTCTAACAGTTGTCATCCGCCATCTTTAATCTAGAGAGCACCGTGCTGCCCTCTTTGTGGTGGTGGTAAATTCCACGTGCTTTACAAACCCACGTGCTTTTTGTCATCCGCCATCGTTAAACAAGAGCGCGCAGTGCCGCACTCTATGTAGTAGCGGATAATTTGAAAAAATTCTTTTTGACAAACAGCCATCTTTATTCAACACAGTTACCGCTATCTTACATCGTTTACCTCGGCGCTGCACTCTTTAGTTGAAATGTTTTGGCGGTTAATTCGAACAAGTTTAATCATACATCGGGAGAGCTAGAGTAAGCACGTGCTGCAGTGATGACGTCATCATGCATGTTTAGACTTGTCTGTTTTCTTAGGAGTAAGTCGGTGTAAAGGAATGCAATAAGTATGCATCATAAAAACAAGAGTTTGCATGTGCTGCAGTGATGACGTTATTGTGCATGTTTGAACCCGTTCGTTGACTAAAAGCTTTAGTCTTCGAGAAACAGTGATAGAGAGTGGAGTGCAAACATGACGAAAACATTAATAGTTAATGTGCAAGTCTTTAAAGTAAACGGAAACAAATTTGTGTTTAAAGAGGTGGCTGTGTTAGATTGCAGTGTGTTGTGGGCACCAAAACTTGTTAGTTTAGTATTTAGTCCACCGTTCCCTTACTGTTTGCAAACAGATGAAGATAAAAATCAGACTCAGTGGACTGAAAACAATTTAGGTTTGAAGTGGGAAAAAAAAGGAATACCTTATCGCTTTCTACCTTTAATGATGAATGCACATTTGTCAAGAGCAGATCTTGTTCTTTTAAAGGGTTGTGAAAAGAAAGAATGGTTGCGTGATTTTCTACCATCATCGTGTGAAGTTATCGACTTGCATGAATTGGGGTGCCCATAATTTAAAACTCTTCCGAAAGAGCACAGTAGAGAAACAAGTAAACAGTCTTTACAACATGTATGCATGCTCTTTGATTGGTTGTGTTGCAGTGCATGCCGGGAAGTGAACAACGTATGTAAACTGCAATGTCGAAATAACCTTAGTGTAAAAGAAACATTTGTAGAGTAAAGACATCATGTCATTTCTAACAGATACTAAGTGTAACGCAGTTGAAAAGGCGATCGTAAAGTTTTATGCATGCAAAAAGAAATTAAACACTTTTACTGAAGAAGAGTTAAATGCATTACCAAAGGCATTTTTGGTTAATGTAGCTGCGAATGCTGTAAAGAAGATTTGGGATAAAGTGCCTCGTGAGTGGACTCAAGATCCTGTTTTGTCAGAGCTTCAAACGTGTAGTTTACATCATGAACACGTGAGTTTAGGTAGAAGACCTTCTGTGAGACAGTGCCGTTCATATCAACTAATTAAACTGTATCACGGACCTAAAACTAACGAGTTGTCTTCGCTTATAAACACTTATCATAGCTGCGGAGAGAGTAAACAAGGAAAAGGTGAAGAAACGTGCTGGGAAAAAGATGAGGAAGCATGTTGGGCGTGGACTCATCAATAGAGTGATTGATCTTTTCTTCGTGCTTCATCTCCCCTGCGGCCCTAGAACACGTTCGCCTGACACGTAGTTACATGCTGCCTGCATAGAGTATGTCGTGTAGCTGTTAAAATCTGCTTCTTAAAGTTATGCTGTGTGTGTGTGTGTTATTACCTAGTGCTTTAGCTGCTCAGAAGATAGCAGCACTTGTCATTGTTGGTGCAATAAAACGAAAACTGAGTAACAAAGACCGTAAAATAAACAAAGGATAAAAATGTATATACAGTCTAAAATAAATATGAATTGTCAAAACATATTACAGGTGTTGTTTAATCCTACAGCATGTCCTAGTGACTTAGAAGAAAGGAAACGTAGAGGATTAAAAGAAAACACACATAAGATTTAAAGTACATCCTCTTTATTAATCCATGAATTAAAGCTGTTATTAAAACCAAGCCATTTAACATACAGTTTATTGCCACGACGTCGAATAACACGTTCAAATAAATAGTGATCAGGATATTTTGTTTTCTGCAGTTCTTCGATGTAGAATCCTCCTTCAATAGGCTGTCCTCTGAGATCGCGAAGTAAATACGTAACTGGATTAGTAAGCTTAACACTTCTGATTTGAAGAATTTCAGTGCTCCAGTTAGGTGTGTATCCTTTTGCAGAGATAGACTTGTGTTTGCTGATGCGAACAAAATCACCTTCTTTAAAGCGATAGCGACGTGGATCAGCTGTTTTAATTACAAGATGAATAGTATTTATACGAGGTGTATTCTTTGTAACAAGACGTGGCTTTGTTCCGATAGTGCGATGAGGTGTATCGTTGTAGGTAGATAAAAGTCTAGGTAGCAGATCAGTCCAACGATATGAACCTTGCGCTGTAAATTCTCGCCACATCATTGTTTTGAATGTACGATTAAAGCGTTCTACAACACTTGCCTTGAGATTGCTGAACGTAGAGTAGTGTTGAATTTCAAGTAACTTGAGGTAAGAAGAAAAATCCTTGTTGTAAAACTCTTTACCTTGATCAGTTTGAAGAAGCCTTGGGCAGCGTTTCGATTCTTCAACAATATGTTTAAATGCTTCTTTAACTTGAGCTGCTGTTTTAGAACGCACGGGTTGTGCAAAAGCAAACTTCGAGTACACATCGATAACAGTAAGTATATACTTATACCCCTTATTACTAGAAGCATATGGAATCATTTCTACTAAGTCTGCTTGCGAGAGATCATCTTTTCCTTGTGTAATAACGCGTCTGCGACAGTAGGTGCGACGTGCTGGTTTATGTAACTCATGTGCGATGTTTACCTTTACAGGTGAGATCTACTCTTGACGAGCCATTACAAAATAATACCGGCATAACGTAGTTCTCTTTCTATTTCTAGAATTTCTGATCCGTGACCAGTGTGACCAGCCTCTTGCGATGCTCTTAAAAGTTGTAATCGTTCAACGAGTAAGTTTGGGTCATTCCAGTATCTTACATCCACATACGGCAACAAAGGCTTGTAGATAACATCTAGACTACGTGCAGTCGGAAACAGCTTAGAAATAAACTCACGATACTTGTAACTCTTATTCGCATTTACAGCTTCTGTTCTCTTGTAATTACGTCGTGTTGCGTCAGCAGCAAAAAGTATTGCTTTATATTTTTTAAGATCATCTTGTAAAATTATATCCTTGTCTGGTATTCGTGAGAAAAGAAGTTCTAAGAGTCCTTTCGTAGGTTTATAGGTAACACCTTTTACAATGAGTTTGTTGTTATTAATCTTAACATTTGAATTTCCTATCCGGAAACAGTCATCTTCGTAGCGAATACCGTAGGTAGTGTCAGTTTGTCCTGTAAAACGTTTTTCTATATAAGGTGCAAAGAGAGATCCATAGGTATCTTGAATAAAAGTTCTAAACTGATTGCGATACTCTGGTGTAATCATAACCTCAGACAAACATGGTAGATTTTGCGTCGATGTAGTAGGTCTTTCAGCAATAACATCTGTAGTTAAAAACTCAACACGCTTAGATGGTGATGTATCATTAAGTTCTTCTTCTCCTTATTCCTTATCTTCCTCTTCCTCTTCTTGATCTACATCCTGCTTCTTCTCTTCCTTATCTTGTTCATGCTTTTCTTCTTCATGCTTCTCTTTATGATATGACGTTTGCATAGAAGCAAAACTTGAAGTAGACTGCGGTAATGAAGTAGAATTAAAAATTTCTTTGAGTGGTGTACTTAGTTGTGTTTTTAAAAATAAATCCGTGTCTGCTTGAATACGTTTAAGCTCTTTAAATTTCCGTCGGATATTGTTTCTAGCTTGGATGATATGTTTTGTGATCTCCTTGCTAGATGATGGTTTTTTATCAAGTAGTTACTGTAATTCTGTGTTAATGCATATAAAATGATCGAAACCCATGCGATATCGTCCATGCTGTACATCACTTTCTTTATCAATAACTAAAAAGCTGTAACGGTGTAATGACCAACATTAAGCACACATACGTTTAAAGTCATCGAATGTCATATCAGTGTTAACATGATCGTTATACACATGTCGCATGTTGCGCTCATCTTGCCGAAAAAGCACAATAACATTTGCGTTGTCGCGTATCAACTGCTTAGGCACACGAGAATAGGTTTGGCACAAATAGATGCAATCAACATATTTATGCCGACCCATACTAAAGAATGCACGAATAACGTTTCGCTGTTCTGTTGCGACATCATCAAAGATCATGAGAGAATTATGAAGCACATCGTCTGGTGATGGTACTTGCTCATGTGAATTAAATTTAAAATATCTTATTCCATCTTTAACTAGATCGTGCATTGCAGTCTGTAGAATAGTATATAGCGGCTGATAGAGTGACTTTGCGAAAACGTAAATATTCTCGAAGCATACACCATTTACAGAAGTAATAAGTGTGAGTAAAAGATTTGTTTTACCGCATCCCGACGGACCTGATATAATACATCGAACAGTGAAAGGAAACAACGTTCCATGACTTTTTCTTGTAGTTGTACTAGAACTAGGTAAGAGATGTGGTACAATGTCGGTGACAGGTAGTGTGTCTTGCTGCTTTATAATCTTCATGATAACTGAATCATAAAGTACGTAATAGTAATATATATATATATATATATATATTAAACGAAACAAGAGACAACGGTTAGTTTATGATTTGCTCTTGACTAGTAAAGTCGTGTACAGCATGGTGAAACAACGATATCCAAACGACATGAAGAAGAAGAAGAAAGTAAAAACTGTTGGATGGAAAGATGTTATAAAGGCTGCGCAAAAAGCTATTCGAGGGGAATACAATCCTCGTGTGGCTATTACTAAAGCGTTACGCGCAGCAAGATCGAGAATTTCTCCAAAGTGCAGAGCAATATTTAGTAAACGTGCACGAATTATTCCTGTACCAAAACGAGGAGGATTTCTTCCTGCGCTGTTTGCTGGCTTAGCAGCTTTAGGGTCATTGCTAGGTGGTGCTAGTGCTGTAGCGAGAACTGTCAAAGCTGTAGAAGAAGCGAAACAACAGTTGAAAGAGAGTGAACGTCATAACAAGACGATGGAGGCAATTGCGTTACGAGGCAAAGGTATGAACATGAAGCTAGCGCCATACAAGAAAGGGCTTGATATCTACATTTCTCCAAAAAACGTCTACTGAATCCACTGCCATATCGAGCTCTAACGCATGATGTTTTTACGTTTGCTAAACAACTAGGAATTCATTATTTTCGAGGAGTGTATATGCGCGATCAACTACCAGCACGCCCACGTGAACGTGAAAGTGCCGTAATTAACTTAGACGACAGTCGTGGACCTGGAAGTCATTACGTTGCTTATGTAAAACGTAAATCTAAAGTATGGTATTTTGATAGCTATGGAGACTTACCTGCTCCTTTTGAGCTCATACGTTATTTCGGAAGCAGTATAGACATTGTTTACAATAAAAACCGTGTGCAAAACTTTTATACACGCATGTGCGGACGATTATGTCTTATGTTCTTATATCAAACCCAGACTGTAGAGAAAGTGCATTAGTGTCTACGTGATGACGAACAGTGAAAGAACGTTTGCTGTACGTGGAGAAGGACCTGAAACAACAGTCTATTATAATCCACCAATCGAACTTGGTTATCAGCCGCATAGTCTTGGACTAGTATCGTTTGAAAACTACAATAAAATATATAATGTGCGTGATGGTGTAAACAAGTTCTATTACGATGAGTATGTGCTAAAACTACCTTCAGGTAGTTATACAGTAGACGATATTCACGACTATATTGAAAGTACGTTAATTGATAAGTTTGGGGAAGATAGTTTTCGTAATCATAATTACAAGTTCTCTATCACTATAAGCAACATTACACATAAATGTGTTATTGAATCATCATTTAAGATTGACTTCAAATCACAACCTGAGACCACTGCTTGGATTTTCATCGAGGGAGCTCCAACCGAACGTACGTTACGAGTCTGATCAACCTATAAAACTCTTCGATGATTATAATGTGAACATTACTTGTAATATTATTACAGACTTGAATAGTAAACTACAACCTTCGCACGTCCTGCACGACTTTATTGTTACAGAGGAACGTGGATATACTATTTGTGAGAAACCAGCAGTAGTTCTTTATCATCCTGTGTCTGTAAAACACATTAGCAACAACACTCTTAGACTTGTAAATAAACACAATCAGCATATTCATTTAGATCAGCACGCGTACGTAGCTTACAAACTACATCTTAAACCAGTATGAAAACCATCTATAAAACACGGTGTACATTCCGAAGACATACTACATGTGTGCAGAGGCTCATCGAGTTAACAGATAACCATAAGCAGATACTCCAAGATTTAGGATATACAGTACTACAACAGAATGGAAGAAATGCTAGACATTACGAATACAGTAGAAAGTCGTGAAGGTGTAGTACGAAGTGAGCTTCATTCATATCAACCTTTTACGTTTGAATTAAATAACAATGATGAAATTCATTTTATTATTAATCAACAAGATGTTTACACCTTACCACACGAAAGCTACCTCTATATTGAAAGACGACTAGAAAAGTCTGATGGAAGTGGACCAAGCACTTCACAACTAAACAACCATGCTCTAGCTTTTCTCTTTTCTGAAGCGCGATATGAAGTAAATAATGTTGAAATAGATCGAACGAAGAATGTTGATATTACAAGTGCAATGAAACTCTACCCTTCTTTCTGTGATGAAGAAAGTAATCTTTTGCGGATGGCTGGATGGTGTCCAAAAGCTACTAACAACTGGATGATTAATGAGGATGGAACTTTTACGGGTATGTTATCACTGAAACATATTTTTGGATTCGCAGAAGACTTTACACGTATTATAATCAACGCAAAACAAGAGCTTATTCTAATCCGTGATCGAAGTGATTACAATTCTCTTAAAGCAGTAGAAACACCAGTAGAATCGAAAATAACACTGCATCGTATACTGTAGCGGATTCCACATGTAACCTTATCTGACCGTGAAAAATTTCGATTGCTCAAGATTGTAGAAAATGATACACCATTACCTATACGTTTTAGAAGTTGGGAGCTGCATGAATATCCTGTGTTACCACCTACAAACAAGCATAGCTGGGCTGTTAAAACATCACGTTTTACTGAGAAGCCCTTGTACATTATTTTTGGATTTCAAACTAATCGTAAATTCAATCACGAAAAAGATTGCTCACTGTTTGATCACTGTAAATTAAGACACGTTAGACTATATCTCAACGGAATTACGCATCCCTACGAAAACATAGACATTAGCTTTGAGAAAAATAAGTTTGGGATGCTCTATGACATGTTTTGTAAATTTCAATCATCGTATTATCAGAAAGAAGATCGTCCGCTATTTACACCTCAAGAATTTAAAAATAAAGCACCGATTGTAGTTATAGACTGCTCTTATCATGAAGAATCTATAAAAGAATCTCCAGTTGATATTCGTTTAGAATTTGAAACATCTGAAAACATTCCTGCTCACATAGCAGCCTATTGTCTTATTATTCATATGAGTGATGTTACTTACCATCCGCTAACGAATATTGTTACGAGACTATAAATAAGAATAGATCTTTATCACTTTCATTAGTGTGTGCTTCGACATCGTACGCTATGGAACAAAACTGTAAATGTGCATGCTATTTGCATGCTCATACGCAACATCTTATTTATCTTACACGAGTGAGTGAGGCTATTAAGATGTTCTATAAACATAGATCGTCGATGCCGAAACATCTTATTCAATACTTACCACCAGGATTTTTATATACGTACGCTGCCTCTTACGTACATACTTTTTGGGACATCCTTCCTCTACACAGTAAGATGTCGATCGAAGTAGCTTTATGCAGAACTTGTGAACGACATTACAAGCATCGAGGAGAAAATGGTGATGATGATTGGGATGGACCAAATCCGAGGATTGAACACTGTACACAGTGTATGAATGAACTTTCTCTAGTACCTCATGATGATGATGATGATGATGATGATGATGATGATGATGATGATTCCGAAAAGGAATAATAACAAGGTAAGAAGTATATGATCTTCTCTGCAAAGCATAACATAATTAGTATAATATATTTCTAAATGTTTTGTTTAATTTGAATGTTGCAGGAGGCATTTCAGAAGCATACGTTGTTAAGAAGCACACCAAACTTGTCAGCAGCAAAAACGAACACTGTTGTAGTACATTTGTAAATAAATATTTGATCGCATTCAAAAATGTTGTATTTATTGCATTGCTTTACACCGACTTACTCTTAAGAAGAACGATCAGGTCTAAACATGCACAATGACGTCATCACTGCAGCACATGCTTACTCTAGCTTTCCCGATGCTTCTTTAAACTTGTTCAAATTTACCGCCACGACATTCCTTTACACCGACTTACTCTTAAGAAAACGGACAAGTCTAAACATGCATGATGACGTCATCATTGCAGCACGTGCTTACTCTAGCTCCCCCGATGTATGATTAAACTTGTTCGAATTAACCGCCACCACATTTCAACTAAAGAGTGCAGCGCCGAGGTAAGCGATGTAAGATAGCGGTAACTGTGTTGAATAAAGATGGCTGTTTGTCAAAAAGAATTTTTTCAAATTATCCGCTACTACATAGAGTACGGCACTGCGCTCTCTTGTTTAACGATGGCGGATGACCAAAAGCACGTGGGTTTGTAAAGCACGTGGAATTTACCACCACCACAAAGAGGGCAGCACGGTGCTCTCTAGATTAAAGATGGCGGATGACAACTGTTAGAAAAAAGCATCTAGATTTTAAATTGCTCGCTACTACGATAAAGATAGCAGCACGGTGCTCAAAGATGGGTGCTTGTCAAAAAAGATTTTTTTCAAATTATCCGCTACCACATTTCAACTAAAGAGTGCAGCACTGAGGTTTGCGATGTAAGATGGTGGGTGACGGCTTGTCAAATAGATTTTTTTTCAAAGGTAAGTAGCTAAAGAGGGCAACACTAAGGTTAGCAATGCAAGATGGTGGATGACAGCTGTGACGTAAAAATTACCCACAAGATAGCAGCACGATGCTCTTTTCATTAAAGATGACAGCTTGTCAAATATAATTTTTCAAATTAACCGCCTCAAAGGTAAGTAACTAAAGAGGGCAGCACTGTTCTCTCTGGATTAAAGATGGCTGCTTGTCAAAAAAATTTTCAAATTATCCGCCTCCACAAAGAGGGCAGCACGGTGCTCTCTTGATTAAAGATGGTGGATGACAGCTGAAGAGCACATAGAATTTGTTTCCAAACAAGAGTACGTGGAATTTGCCGCCACCACATTTCAACTAAAGAGTGCAGCACGCTGCTCTGTAGATTAAAGATAGCGTATGACAGCTGACGAAATTACCCGCATGATAGTAGCAGGGTGCTCTGTTGATTAAAGTTGGCAGATGACACCTGTCAAAAAAGCACATGGCTTTGTTTCCAAACAAGAGCACGTGGAATTCGCCGCCACCACATTTCAAAGGTATCTAACTAAAGAGGGCAGCACTATACTCTGTTGATTAAAGATGGCGGATGGTAGCTGTCAAAAAAGCACTTGGGTTTGTTTTCAAACAAGAGCACGTGAAATTTTTCAATTTGCCGCCACCACATTTCAAAGGTATCTAGCTAAAGATGGCAGCACGGTGCTCTCTTGATTAAAGATGGCGGATGATAGCTCACAGAAATTTTCAAATTGCCCGCTACTACGTGCTTAAGGTAGTAGCCATAAAGAGGGCAGCACGGTGTTCTGTGGATTAAATATGGCGGATGACAGCTGACGAAATTGCCCGCATGATAGCAGCACGGTGCTCTGTTGATTAAAGATGTCGGATGACAGCTGTCAAAAAAGCACATGGCTTTGTTTCCAAACAAGAGCACGTGGAATTTGCCGCCACCACATTTCAAAGGTATCTAGCTAAAGAGGGCAGCACTGTGCTCTGTTGATTAAAGATGGCGGATGACGGCTGTCAAAAAAGCGCGTGAGTTTGTTTCCAAACAAGAGCATGTAGAATTTTTCAAATTGCCGCCACCACATATAGGGCAGCACGGTGCTCTCTTGATTAAAGATGGCTACTGTCATGTGGAATTGCCTGCCACCACATTTCAAAGGTATCTAGCTAAAGAGGGCAGTACGGTGCTCTCTAGATTAAAGATGGCTGCTGTCAAAAGGCATTTTTCAAATTATCCGCCACCACATTTCAAAGGTAAGTAGCTAAAGAGGGCAGCACTGGGCTCTATAGCTTAAAGATGGCGGATGACAGCTGTCAAAAAAGCACGTGGATTTGTTTACCGATTCAAATCTCGCGCTGGTGAGGTTAAGTTGGTAGCACTAAGGTTTAGGCCCGTTAAGATGGCAGCACTGCGGATGACAGGTGACGAATTTGCAGCTACTGCGATAAAGAGGGCAGCACAGTGCTCTGTGGTTTAAAGATGGCGGATGACAGCTGTCAAAAAAGCACGTGGATTTGTTTACCTATTCAAATCTCGCGCTAGTTAGGTTAAGTTGGTACTACTGAGGTTTAGACCCGTCAAGATGGCAGCAGTGAGGTTAGCGATGCGTTGTTGTCGATGACAGCTGTCAAAAAGCACGTGGCTTTGTTTACAAATTCAAATTTCCCGCGGGAGGCGGAGGAGGCCTCTGGGAAGGCCCCTCGGGTGGCGGAGGCGGAGGAGGCCGCTGGGAGGGCCCCCGTGAGGCGGAGGCGCAGGGGCCCCTGGGAGCCCTGAGGCGGAGGCGGCGCCCGAACCATCCAATTATACTACTCGTATCGTAACACAGGGCTGAGCAGACTGTGTGTAGGTCACGACTTACTCAGCCCATACTTCTTAAGTCGCTAAGCATCTATGCACGACGATAGTCGTAATATATAATTTCCAGATTGCCCTTTATCCTCAAATTAGACGTAGTTCAGCGTTATTGTCAACATATACGCTATACCGCACAATTCGAAAGGTTGAAAAGATACTAACTAGTCCTTGAGGGTTCGTTTTTCAATGAATTACGAACAGCAATGTAGATTTTAATACAAAACCCTGTGTCAGGACAAACCTGGAAATGCTAGGTTTCGCACAATAGAACATTTCTTTATCCATATTTCCAAAATTCTCTACATTCAGAAATAATTCAGAACTGATCAATGAAGTGATAGTCGTTTGTGTAGAAAGAGAAACTTGACATATGAAGTTTTTAAAAATATCGCTCAACGCATTCAATACAGACATCACATTGAGGTACTAAACTGTGTGGACAAACGACTATAACTACCTAGGTGTTAATATGAGGAGATATCTTCATTCGCGTGATCACATAAATCAGATTGTATATAAAGGGTACAGATTTCTTCACTTGGTTATGAATATAATTAGGGGATGTAAAGGAGAGGGCACGTAAGTCCCCAACCAGAGTATGGTTCCAGTGTATAGGGCACTAAGCAGTATTACTTGATTTGTGAACTGGGAAAAAATCCAAGGAAAAGAAGCTCGATTTTTTCGGGATTGTTTTGGAGAAAACAGTAGGGTTATGAAGATGTTGCAAAGTTTGGGCTGTGAAGATTTGGGAGAAAGGAGACGAGCCTCTCGACTACTTGGTATATTCTTCCGAGCTGTCAGTGGATAGATGACATGGAATAGTATAGGAATAAATTTGAGTGGTGTTTTTAAAAGAAGGAAAAATCACGGTATGAAGATAAAGGTAGAATTTAAGAGGACAAATAGGGGAGAATAGTCGTCTATAAGAAGGGGGGTTAGGGATAGGAATAATTTACCAATGGCGATGTTCAATGAATTTCCAAATTCCTTGCAATGAAAACAACAGAACGGAAATCTGCCACTTCGGCGACTGCTCTAAATGCAGATCAGCGATTGATTGATTGATTGATTGATTGATTGATTGATTGATTGATTGATTGATTGATTGATTGATTGATTGATTGATTGATTGATTGATTGATTGATTGATTGATTGATTGATTGATTGATTGATTGATTGATTGATTGATTGATTGATTGTAATCTTTGAATTGTTTCGGAATGTAGCATCCCGGGATTGCCCCGACGCAGAGTTTCGTTTTGGACTATACGTTTCAATTCGAAAGTCGCTGTTCTTCGAGCCCTCTATGGGCTAATTCAATTTCTGTGGGTGTGCTTGAATCATCCGGTGTATTATTAATAAAATTAGACTGAAACAAGAAAACCTTTAGCCCAATTTCAACTGTGTAAGTTGTTAAAGAATACTGGAAAAATTAAGAACCCTAAGGGATTCTGGATCTCACCACGTCAGCTTAAATATGTATATATGTACCGCCTGTACGTATGTATGTACACCTTTTAATTCACAATGAATGCAACCACTAACTCTGTACCTACGGTATCCCCCTTACGAAGCAGGAAGGTAGTTCTACGTGACTGTTAGTATCGTGAGGATAATTCCGCAAACTCAATTTTAACGTAGAATCCGAACCATACGGACATGGAATTTTCGTTTCAAAAATCCAAATTTCACTTCCCGTAAATCTAAATTCAGTCAAATTGGTGAGATTTAGTAACGATGCCACTCGGGTTTCGGGCCCCGAACTACTTGTAAATGGATCGATCAGTTCCCCACAAGCGGTAACTTGAACTTATACATCTAAGAGATTATTTTCATTCAAATATGGAATAATTTCACTCGCCCCATTACAGCGGATACACAAAGGAAACGAAATGGGAACTTCCTGGATAATCGCTTTTGGCGATAGTTTGGAAATATTAGAGATAATTGAAAAGTCATCCTTGGAATGGTAACTACTTGACAATATACTTGTGTAAGATTGTCGAATCGTGATATGGAATACCCTGCATGGGAATAGATATGTTTGAGACACTTGAGGGAAATAGGTAAGCAGAGAACGGATTTGCTATTGAATATATCTCCTCGTTTCTGTAAGATATTGAAGGGTTTGTACGCTCTGAATTCCAGAGGTCAATGAGCTTTACATTCTTATGGGACGACACATTAATTATGCTCCCATTAATTTAGGCCAGGGTCGCCCCTTTCCCGATCATAGCACTTTTCTATCTCACTGTCGCCATGAGACACATATTTGGTTGGTGTGACGCAAAGGTAAGGGTGTATTCGGCCCGAAGATAGGTCCGAACCTCCGCAGTGGTGTGCCTGAGCCGGAGTTTACGTACTGTAGGGTGGCCAGTCCCTTTCCGCTCCTCCATTCCCTTACACTCCCCCCTCCCGCCAACAGCGCGTGACAACTCATCCAAATATTGACTACGCCCAATGTTGCTTAACTTCGGAGATCTCACGGGATCTGGTGTCTCAACAGGGCTACGGCCATTGGCTGTGTCGCAAAGCAAATTGTAAAAATTAACATGTTTTGTTTTTCCTGTTATGGATATAACGATATGTATTAATCGGGAATATTTCTAATGCCTGCTTGAAAGACTGTTAATGGATGAAGGGAACTGTAATATATTGATATCAGTTTTACGGAGAACATCTTCTTTCTTGTAGTTTTCCTCTGTGATATATCGAAGTGGGATAATAACGATTTTGTGTAAAAAGCACACTTCCGTATTTCCTCCTGCGCTGTATAAAGAAAGATGATGAAGGTAGGACTACTATGAGATGAATCTACACTTTCCTCACATCCGAAGCCCGTATCTCTTTTCTCTTCACACTGAGCCGCGGTGGAGCGTGTCGTTGTTTTATGGCCCGAGGGAATTGGTGTTAGCCGTAGTGAGGGAGGGATGGGTGGTAGCGCAAGGTAAACTACCGCACACGTTTCTCAGACGTAAACCCAATTTACTCTACACTCCAGCAAGTTTTATACTGCAATATGTTTGCCTACCTCGTACTTATCTTTACTGGAACCTAATTTGCAATGTTGGTCATTCTAACGACCATAAAAACCAGGTTGCTTTCTTAGCCATTGGTCGTGGGAAACTATACTTTTATCACCTACAGTATAGTCCGACTCGTTGGCCGAGCGGCCAGCGTACTGGTCTTCGGTTCAGAGGGTCCCTGGTTCGATTCCCGGCCGGGTCGGGGATTTTAACCTTAATTGGTTAATTCCAATGGCACGGGGGATGGGTGTGTGTGTGTTGTCTTCATCACCATTTCATCCTCATTACGACGCGCAGGTTGCCTACGGCCGTCAAATAGAAAGACCTGCACCTGGCGAGCCGAACCCGTCCTGGGATATCCCGGCACTAAAAGCCATACGACATTTCATTTCATTTTTACCTACAGTATGGGGTATAAATTATATTGTCAGAAGTTTTGTGTACTTCGGACTTAAATGGAACGTTTTGGCAACCTACAACATCATGTTGCTTATAATGAAGCAGTTGTTTTATAACATTTTCTGAATATGGGGAATTAAGTGGCCGAGATCAATTAACAAGCAAAGACCGTAACATTTCCAGTGAATTAAGAGAGGTTTCCATGTACGAGTATTCTGGCCTTCCAGATTAATTTAATTTTACAAGAAAGGGAGATAAATTGTTTCATCCGTATTCCCGTCCACTAGTTCAGAATTTTAACTAGTTCCTAAAAGTTTCTTTTGTTTCAGTAGTGTGTCACTTTTATTATTTGTCATGTTTACATCGCAAGGTGCTTATCTATGCTACACGTGATAGTCTCTTAGGTATCAACTCTGTGCCACCTTTATTGAATAAAGAAAATATCATGTATTATGCAAAGAGGTGAAAATGCCAGAAATTAAGTAATTCATCAATAAAATGAACGAAGATTAAACATGATGATTTACCATAAAATGCATACAAGATGTTGAGGAAAATTACACGAAATCTTCGTGCAAGTTCAAATGCTTCGAGTGGATTGTTTACCTTCACTGTCATTTCAGCTGGTTAGGGAAATTATTTCATTGATGAACACACAGGGTGGTGGGATGAAAAATTCCAACTAGCAATAAGGGTGAAAAATAATTTAGTATCTCGCCCAGTTGTTTTATGAGCTGTTGAAGTTATCCAATCAGACCGCTTCCTGGTCGAATTGAAAGGGGCTTTGCGATGCGGCGTTGCCAAATCTGCACGTGGTTTAAGACCGGCTGGTGTGAAAATGGGAAATTATGTAAAATAATTTTATGGTCTGCCAACGGTAGGATTCTAACCCATCGTCTCCGGAATGTATGCTTACAGCTACGCTACTCCGACCACGTGGCCAACTGACTCGGCTTACAACATTATGCAGGACGTCGTCAGTATTTAACTGCTTACACAACAATAATGCTCCGAATCTGTGGGATCATTTCAGTAAAGCATGGTGTGCGCCAGTCTATGAAGACGAGGATAGTATTCTAAATGTAATTACACTAGTCTGAGAAAATGACACATAATGAACCTGACAGAGATTCGATTTCTTTCAATTGTGGGACAGCGCGTAAAAGCAATAAATCAAATCCGTCCATTCGGCTTGACAATGAAGCTCAGATGGTTTACACCAGTGCCAAACATGTCATATTCATTCCTCAAAATATAATACTATAGTGTTTGCTGCGAAAGGTTCAGTGGGGACCAGCCTGTACTCCCGGCCGAGTCGGGATTTTTTCAATTGGCTTTATGTCGTACCGACACAGATACGTCTTGTGGTGACTGAATCGGGAATGTTAACTGCATATGAGGAATTTCTCTGACTCGGGGATTGGGCTTTGTGGGTATCTTAATACCTTTATTTCCCTATATACACATTGCCAACCCTCACAGAGACTCACATTAGTGGATACATCCCTCTATGCAGGTTTAGTGCTGGTAAGGGCATCCGATCGTAAACATAGTCCGACCCCAGGCAAATAGGGAAGAAGGACAAAAAGAAGAGTGTTTGTGGGGAGGAAGCCATGTTTGCAGTATCTGGTCGGTTATGTATTTACCAATGAAATTATCATTAATATCACTTATTATTAAAAATTTCCCGTAATAGACTAGACCAGGGCCTCTCAAACGCCCAAAATCTCACGCGTGCAGAGCGAGGCGCAAGAGCTCCGTGCACTGTGCATCGGTGCCACTCGGTGCCGCTCGGTATGGCTCGGATCAACGCTTCGTCTCTGGGCTACTCGGCTATGCTCGGCTCTACTCGGCTATACTCGGCTCAACTCAGCCCGGATTTGGAGCGCTACGGCGCAAGTGGGGGAGAGGGAGACAGGCGGAGCGAGCGAGACAGGCGTGAGGAAAGAGAGAGATAGCGCTATTGCTCCAAATCGAGGAGTGGGGGGTCTGCACTCTGGTCAACCAAGCCAAGTCGTCTTTTGCACCGTGCACAGTGCATGCACCCTGAGAGGCCCTGGACTAGACTCTAGACGGTCCGTAAAATTTTCAGAATCTCGTTGTCCAGCCTACTCTAATATGGGAAGTGATGTGTCGAAGACAGATGTATCATATTAATTGGAGGTTGATAAACACATATGTCAGTCTCCGTAGCGTAGGCGTAATGTCTAGCACTACAGTATTTAGCTGCCATTCCAGGAGGCCCGTGTTTTATTCCCACCTCGAGATGAGGGCCCTAGTTTTCTTTACTTTATCAACACGAGTGAAAAATGTTTTAATCTATCACTAGACGGCGTTTGTCATTTCCTGATAGCTGCTCGCCAATGTTCAGGTGTGTGTTGTTACACAGATTATTAGTAGGGTATCTGAGAACTTCCGGTTCACCCTGAATTTAAAATTTCCAATATATTGAGCATGCGAGTAATTATTTACGGTAACGAACAAACATTGCTGTAGGTAAAATCCTGATTTGATTAAACCGAGCGCTCGATTTGTTGAATTCGTTTTTGTCAACATATGTCCGTAAAAAAATGAAATTTGAGGAATATTTTTCTCCAGTTAAATAGATCACTAAACAAGTATCGGTGAATTATTCTCTATGTATTCATCAACTGTGGAGTTGGCCGTGCGGTTAGGGGCGCGCAGCTGTGAGTTTGCATCCGTGAGATAGTGGGTTCGAACTCCACCGTCGGTAGCTCTGAATATGGTCTTCAGTGATTTCCCATTTTCACACGTGGCAAATGCTGGGGCTGATCCTTAATTAAGGCCACGGCCTGTATCGGTGCGTCGTAACGAACATTTCAAACAAATAAAATCCTGGTCTTTCGGTTATAACATGTGTATTTTTGCTATTTGCTTTACGTCGCACCAACACAGATAGGTCTTATGGCGACGATGGGATAAGAAAGGCCTAGGAATGGGAAGGAAGCGGGCGTGGCCTTAATTCATGTACAGCCTCAGCATTTGCCTGATGTGAAAATGGGAAACCACGGAAAACCATCTTCAGGGCTACCGACAGTGGGGTTCGAACCCACTATCTCCCGGATGCAAGTTCACAGCTGCGCACTCCTAACCGCACGGCCAACTCGCCCGGTCATGTATATTTTCTCCTGACAATTGGTCTTATACAGGGTAAAACCCAAGAATTTCGATCTGTGCCCAGTCAAATAGTATCTTGGTAGCTATCCTCAGTATATTCTCAAAAGCCTTCATGCTTGCCTCTATTATGGATTTAGTTCATTCTCCTTTCATTCTCAAGATCCATCCTATATGAGGTCAGTATTTAAATATATCTTCGTGTGGAGTTTTGACTTCCGGCATGCTGCAAAAATTTGGTCACACCCAAGTCGATTAAAATCTGCACCAATAAGTAACTTGTATAATTATTTTCATTTTCCGGCTCCATAGCTAAAGGATTAACGTGATTGGTCCCGGGTTCGACTTCCGACCATGTCAGGGTTTATATGTCAATAGGCGTCAACTCGGTAGGGCCACACGCTATTATTATTATTATTATTATTATTATTATTATTATTATTATTATTATTATTATTATTATTATTATTATTATTATTTCCCATCTTGTACGTAATTCTTTCATTGAATGTAGCCGAAGAATGTTTTGGTTTTTGTGTTAGTAAGCACAAAGGTGTTGGCATCAAACTCCAAGAATTAAAAGAAAGATGTTGTTGAAATTCTAACGAATATCTCTATATTAAAGCTGAGTCAGTTTATTTGTTGTAATTCAGTAACATTGACGTGACTGTCTTTGACCGTATAAACAGATTCCGTAACGTTTTGTTGGCTCTGAGTGTGAGTGAATCCTGTTCACTGGTCACCAAAGAGAATATTCAGTATCCCGTTGAGACATCTTTGGTCTGGTAATGTGAGGAAGCAATTAGGCACAAACCAACTTGTGAGCATTTAAATGAAGTTAATTATGCCCGGATGATCCATGGGAGCAAGGAAGACATGAGCCTCACTAGGTGCGCGCAAATTAATTTGGTCCGACCAAAGCGTGGGTGGAAATAATGAGAGCGTGTTTAGTGCCGGGTGCTGGGTAGAATAATAATAGGAAGAACTATACCAGAATAATGGAGGAACATCAACAGAAATAAATGAAATATGAGACTCTTCTAAACGGGAATAATGGTGTGAATTTGATTTTTTAAAAACGCTACTTCCTTGTTTTCTGATTTATCTTCAATTTCAATCTCCGACCACAGTATATGCCATCAGCTAATTGGTCGTAATGAGCGTAATAAAGAAATATGTATATGAACGAGAAAAATAAATGTAGAACTAATTGAAAACGAAATTGAACGTTACGCACTTGGTAACACTTTTAGTGACATATTATTTAAGTACTACAATGGTTTGGTTTAAAAAATATTTTGAATCCATTCATATGCTTTCCAATACGTTCATTCTACTTAATATTTTGAAAACCGGACGAGTTGGCCGTGTCATTTGGGGCGCGGCTGTGAGCTGGCATCCGAGACAAGGAGGTTTCGAACCACACTGTCGGTCGCACTGAAGATAATTATCCGTGGTTTCCCATTTTCACACCAGGCAAATGCAGGGGTTGTACCTTAATTAAGGCCACGGCCGCTTCCTTCCCAGTTCCAGGCCTTTAGTATCCCATTGTCGCCGTAGGAACTTATCTGTGTCGGTGCGACGTAAAACAAATTTTTACATGTTAACTACATTTTCTTTACTACTATACCCTTAAAATGTATATAAGAGAGGAAATGCATGGTAAATAATATCAACGAAATTTCCTTGATTAACACTTATACCAAATATGGTTATTGGTTTTACAATCTACAATAAAATAGCGACATATTTAAGTACTTCTGGAAGAAACACATTGATCACGCTGCTAATTATTTTAGTGCGAATGGGCTTTCATGTACATCGATCTGGAAGACTTCGTTTTTTTGTATAATGTGGATAAAAGTATGACGAAATTATTCTCACTATTATTACACTTTAACAGTACAGTAATAATATTATAATAATAATACCGATATATATCTTTTTATTTACCAATGACGGAAATTTTTACCCTGACAATCAGCTGAAAGCACCAAAATATGCGTATAAAAGCCTATATTGTTATAGTAGGCCTAGTTACTTGAGCGTTTCACCTGGTTTACACGCTACATGCTTGTGATGGTGGTGGTAGTTACGGTGGTCGTGGTGATTATTGTTTTAGGATAAAGTACAATTGGAAAACTACCCTTACTCTAAATGAATACGAAGTTCCTTCTGTTTACCCGCACAATTGTTCCTAATCCACAATTCTTCTTAATCAACTTAGATTTCTTTCTGCTTTTGTTACCTGCCCCGCTTCATTCATTTACTTTTAAATCCTTCTGATCATACTACACCAACTAAATAAATTCTAGTGTACATCTTCTGAATAGATTAAACTTATCGGTTTCTGTTCACTAAGAATGATTCCCGACCATAGTTCTTCTTCTTCTTAATCTGCTTAACTCTCCATGGTTGGTTTCTTTCCCTCGGACTCAGCGAGGGATCCCACCTCTACCGCCTCAAGGGTAGTATCCTGGAGCTTGAGACATTGGTTCGGGAGATACAATTGGGGACGATGACCGGTACCTCACCCAGGCGGCGTCACCTGCTATGCTGAACAGGGGCCTTGCGGGGGTATGCGAAGATTGGAAGGGATAGACAAGGAAGAGGGAAGAAAGGGGCCGTGGCCTTAAGTTAGGAACCACCCCGGCATTTGCCTGGAGGAGATTTGGGAAACCACGGAAAACCACTTCCAGGATGGCTGAGGTGGGAATCGAACACACCTCTACTCAGTTGACCTCCTAGGCTTAGTGGACCCCGTTCCAGCCCTCGTACCACTTTTCAAATTTCGTGGCAGAACCGGGAATCCAACCAGGGCCTCCGGGGGTGGCAGCTAATCACACTAATCACTACACCACAGTGACGGTCCCCTACTATAGTTACTAAACATATTTATTACCAAAATATTAATAATAGGCCCAATAAAATCCGTTATTTTTTTATTAGAATCGCGTTACTGTCCTCTTCAACGTTTTCATTGCCAACTAAGGTGTAAGTCTGTAGCTATAGAGTGAGTGACCGCGCGGTTCGGTTCATGCAGTTGTCAGCTTGCATTTCAAAGATACGTGGTTTGAACCACATTATCGGCAGCCCTGGCGATGATCTTCTGTGGTTTATCGTTTTCACACCAGGCAAATGGTGGGGGACTGTGCCTTAATTAAAATTCGCCAGTGGTCGCTAGGATGAAAGTAACGCGAGGGGTCGCGTGTTGAGCAAAATGCTCACGGTATGGTGTGGCGTGTTTTCATAATAAACAAGCGTAAATGTACTAACACATTAAATTAAAATAAGAATAAATCTCGGATGGTTATGAAGAACAATAAAAATTCCAAATTATTTTAGAAATAAGAATGTTTATCAAGAACACTAAAAATTACAAATAATGCAAATTGTCAGCTGGCACTTTCCATTTTCATGAAATTCTGGTTTACCTCCAACATAGGATATTCGCCAGCTGCATATTGCTCTCCAGGTACAGTTCCAATCAGCACGTTCTTCTGCCTCGGACTGTTCAGTATCCGTATTGTGTTCACTGTGTTCTCTTTCACAGTGCGAGACAATGTGTTCGACCTCGAGCTGATCACTAGGAATTTCATCAAACCAATCTAAAATGACTTGAAGCCATCGTCACGCACTAATTACATAACACATTAATACAACAAGTTGCAATGAACTGTTTCAACTGTTAAACAGAAATTTGCTACAAACGTGACTGGCCGCGCGTGAAGCAAAATGCCCGCTGTTGACTATCGCTGATACTATTCAATCAATCAATCAATCAATCAATCAATCAATCAATCAATCAATCAATCAATCAATCAATCAATCAATCAATCAATCAATCAATCAATCAATCAATCAATCAATCAATCAATCAATCAATCAATCAATCAATCAATCAATCAATCAATCAATCAATCAATCAATCAATCAATCAATCAATCAATCAATCAATCAATACTGATCTGCATTTAGGGCAGTCGCTCAGGGGACAGATTCCATATCTGTTGTTTTCCTAGCCTTTTCCTAAATGATCTCAAAGAAATTGGAAACCCATCGAACGTCTCCCTTGGTAAGTTATTACAATCCCTAACTCCCCTTCCTATAAATGAATTCCCTGTCCCTTCTCAAGGTCACAAATGTGGGTTTCAATACATCCGTCCTTCTCTCAAAACTGCTGTGCGAAGGTACATCAGGGCCCAAGTTCGAAATTGCATGCTGCATAAAAGTGCGGATAATTTTCAATGACCATGGGCATTTTACTCATATAGCGACCGCTGGCGGGTTTTAAGGCCACGGTCGCTTCCTTCCCACTCCTAGCCCTTTCCTATTCCATCGCCGCCATAAGACCTAACTGTGTCGGTGCGACTTAGAGCAAATTGTATTAATTGAAAAAGAAAGAAAGAAAGAAAAAAAGAAAGAAAGAAAGAAAGAAAGAAAGAAAGAAAGAAAGAAAAAAAAGCTCTTCTTAGAGATATATCCACCAAGTGACCAAACACTGAAGCAGGAATAACGTTTATAACATATTCTGTTTATTGTAGAATCTTTAAAAACCTGACGTATGAATATCCAATGAACTAGACTATTTTAAGAGTGCTGTTCAAGGTCACTCACCTCTTCATACTCATACAGCAGACCGCACTACCTACCACCACAGAAACACGTAATAGTGCATACATCCGTGCATATAGATTTGGCGTCAGGAAGGGCATCCGGCCGTAATACAGGGCCAAACCCCCATATGGGACACATTTCGCACCCCCAACCTCACAGGTGTGGGAGCAAGAGGTGGAAGAAAGTTCCCCAGGTATAATGCAATCTAGGTTAGGTCTAAGGGCATAGACATGCTCTAGTAAGTCCGAAAGAATAGTGCAGCGCACATGAATAATCTCTCGCAAACACTGTATCAGTACTCGAGATTAGCTGAGCCCTTTTCGCACTATTGTAGAAAGATCACGTAAGCCTAAAGGGATGATTCGATTGCAAATATGTTGACACGGATCTCTGGTACTTTAGGATTCATGCAACTTCAGGAAAATTAGGAAACCAGCACCTAGCTGCTACTCTTGTCAATCTCTCTTTGCTTTCATAACACGGCGCCAATGAACAGGTCTTACTTCATTCTCATCAAATTATCATCATCATCATCATCATCATCATCAATTTCACTATTATGCCATGCTTTCGTTTGGTTGCTAGTTTAAAATAAACTTCGTAACAGAATACGGCTTTAATTAAGCCAATAGAACGGAGTGTTCAACTGCAGGAACAATATTCACCCCTATGGACCTTGGGTCACTGTCATATCCACCAAGTTGAACTAACACTAACTGCAGCTTACACAATGTGCCAGCATCCCCATTTTAAGCCGTTTATGTAAATGATGCCCCGGAACTCTGAAGCCCGCATAACATTTCCAATTTGATGTAGACAAACAGCATTGCACTCACTGGCTGGGAATTGAGAAGATTACGACCCTCGACCGACTGAGAAGCTGATGGCACTCCAGTCGAATAATCATTCAATAACTCAGGAGCGATTGTAATGCAAACTTTCTGCACTATCCAGCTAAAAGGAATTTTTAATCCTTGTTATGGGCAGTTTGATTAATATTGCCAATGACTTACTGTTACCCGTGTGTTACACACGTACAATTTGCAATTATTTTTAGAAAATAACTCAACGATAAAAATACATTACTACTGGAATGGGCCGCTAAGCGTATCACTATTAATAAATAGGTGATCATGGTCCGTAGCATTGTCCTCTAATTATGTTTCCTTACAACCTTAATATCTGAAATTCATGAGCTCAATATTCGGTGTTAAAAGTTAACTTGAACCTTGAGAAAACGCTCAAGCGCATAAAATCAAATAGCGTGTGGCCTCCGGAAAGTCCTGGCGCAGGTCTTTCGAGTTGACAGTTGACGCCGTGTAGGCAACTGTGGGGATGGTGCCATACCTACGATGAATACAAATGCTTATGAAGGCACAAACATGCAGCGATCGAGCCAGAGTAATTAACCAATGAAGGAAAAAATTACCGACCTGGATGGGAATCGAACCAGTGACCTCTTCGACCAAAATCCAGCATGCTAACCATTCAGCCATGGATCCGGACTGTACGCTCATGGAAACTGTATATTATGGCTTTGGAAGACAATTTGTTTTCCGTCGAACCGACACAGATAGGTCCTATGGCGACAATGGGAGAAGAAAAGCCTAGGAATGGGAAGGAAGTGTCCGTGACCTTAATTAAGGCACAGCCCCAGAATGTACCTGGTGTGAAAATAGGAAACCAAGGAAAACCTTCTTCGGGGCTTACGACAGTGGGGATGGAACCCACTATCTCCCGAACACAAGCTGATAGCTACGTGACCTACGTCGCACAGCAACTTGCTAAGTCATTTTGGAAGAAAAAGTCAGAATTCTTTGAAATCATTTAAGAATAGATTAGGTAAACAATTGTTAGGGAATCTGCCACCTGGGTGATAATCCTAAATGCAGATCAATGATTAGTGATTTATGATTGATAAAGTTTCACATAGACACTCAAATTGAACCCATGGAAAAATTTTGAGCTCTTTCAAGTCATTTGTGTTTCTCGGGATATAAGTTTCACTGATACCAATTTATGTTTCTAACTGACTTAAAATCACCTCATTAATTTCTGTCGTTAGTATTTTTAAGTCCGCCTCTGTGGTGTAGTGGTTAGCGTGATTAGCTGCCACCCCCGGAGGCCCGGGTTCGATTCCCGGCTCTGCCACGAAATTTGAAAAGTGGTACGAGGGCTGGAACGGGGTCCACTCAGCCTCGCGAGGTCAACTGAGTAGAGGTGGGTTCGATTCCCACCTCAGCCATCCTGGAAGTGGTTTTCCGTGGTTTCCCACTTCTCCTCCAGGCGAATGCCGGGATGGTACCTAACTTAAGGCCACGGCCGCTTCCTTCCCTCTTCCTTGCCTATCCCTTCCAATCTTCCCATCCCTCCACAAGGCCCCTGTTCAGCATAGCAGGTGAGGCCGCCTGGGCGAGGTACTGGTCATACTCCCCAGTTGTATCCCCGACCAAGAGAGTCTGAAGCTCCAGGACACTGCCCTTGAGGCGGTAGAGGTGGGATCCCTCGCTAAGTCCGAGGGAAAAACCAAACCTGGAGGGTAAACAGATGATGATGATGATGATGATAGTATTTTTAAACATACCTTTATATCGTTAGACTCAGACTTTCAATTTGTCTTCATACCTTCTTCATGTCGCGAATATTTTCTTCTGAGCTCCAATTTCGAGTCACGCCACTTTCACTACTTTGGGAAGGTTATAGGGTACCCGGAAGTATCGTACCTGATCAATTAATTTATTTTCGGTTTTATAATACACAGTATACAATTATTCATCGGTACTCACTATTCCGATTTATCAGTATGAAAGAGCATCAGGTTTCGTGCACCACCCTGTTATTGAAATTTCTAATTGGATGGCCACTTACTTCTCTTAAAGTTTGACAAGAAGGAGAAGAAGGAGATAAATATCATCTGCCGCTGCTGATCATTCAAGGGAAGAAACAAGGCAAAATACAACAGGAAAAAAGACACATTTCTTAGATTTATAATCTGATATCTGTAATGGTAGCCGACCTTCTGAGAGGAGAATGCACTTTAATAATAGTAATAATAATAATAATAATAATAATAGTAAGAATAATAATAATAATAATAACCAAAACCAAACCCCATGGCACCACAGCCCTTGAAGGGCCTTGGCCTACCAAGCGACCGCTGCTCATCCCGAAGGCCTGCACATTACGAGGTGTAGTGTGGTCAGCACGAAGAATCCTCTCGGCCGTTATTCTTGGCTTTATAGACCGGGGCCGCCATCTCACCGTCAGATAGCTCCTCAATTCTAATCACGTTGGCTGAGTGGACCTCTAACCAGCCCTCAGGTCCAGGTGAAAATCCCTGACCTGGCCGGGAATCGAACCCGGGGCCTCCGGGTAAGAGGCAGGCACGCTACCCCTACACCACGGGGCCGGCAATAATAATAATAATAATAATCATAATAATAACTACGGGCGAGCCCGCGCTCGAATGACGCCTGCGGGTGGAGATTAGTAACGGGAAGTTAAACCATAGTTTTATGGTAAAATAACACGTTTCAGAAGTTCATTATTTTCCAAAATTATTAATGGCGGTGTTGAAACTGCCTTCATTCATTCTGCACACATTTATGTCAAATTGTGAATGAAATAATTAATCACTCGCTGTCGTTCATGTAGACGTGTCCTGGCAATTTTCTGAACGAAAATTATATTTCAGTTCTGCCGTACTCAGCATTCAGATTCATCATAGGTTTGGTCCCATCCTTCCAGACGTGCAGGTCCCCTATACTGGGTCAACTCCAAAGACCTGCACCACGTCCCTTCGGAGGCCACGAGCTATTAATAAATTGCAAACCGTCTATTCCTTGAATGATAATGTTGGTCTTTTTTATTTCCTGACAGTAGCGGTGATTCATGGAGGGGGCCAGGGGGAGTCAATCGCCCTCTCCCACTTTGTTGGGAAAAACAAATTTTTATCCCCTGTTAATCACCCGATAATTTTTAAACATTGATAGATTGGACAACCTAAGAGTTATTTAAGAAATCACCTGAAACCAGACATGATGAAAAAGCAATTTGTGCAATCCATATTGTTTTACAGCTAATTCCATCCTTTAATTTATTTAATTACATATTAAGACAAACTCAGAGGAAATACTCAGAAGTTATCGTTCGTTGCGGCTAACCGATTCACCTTCTTGCCGCGCTCCCTCGTCATTCTGGTAGTCTCGCTTTTAAATGTGCCTGTGTAGTTCTATCTAGTGTCTTTTTGTCGATGTGTAGTCAAATACTAAATGACATTTTAATTGTATAATCACGATGAACTTCTTTTTAAGTGAAATGCATGTATAGGCCCAATTATTGTCCCTTTGGTGAAAGTTCTATTGTATAGAACTATTATTACAGCACTAAGGTTAGTAGACTCAACCTTTATGTCTCTACCGAAAATCGCTCAGAGAGTATTTAAGAACTTACCATTTAGTACCTATATTTTTTTTCTAAATTTTATATCTTATACCCCCCTCCCCCACCTCTCCAATATATCGTCGCTGGAACGGTAAAAGGTTGTATTCCACAATACTCTTCCTATCCATTATTCTCCTTAAGACTGGCCACGCCTCCCAGCCACATATGGATACGCAGTCCATCAGAACAATGTTCGTTGTGTTCGTTTTCCTATGTGGACGATTAAACGAAAATGAACCTTACATGCATTGTACACTAGGAGTGCGTAAATATGTAATGCAAACGTACATTCCTACAGTACGGTACTGTAAGGTTCATTTTCCTTTACACATGGGCATAGGAAAATGAACACAACAAAATATGGAGAGAATAATTTATAGGAAGAGCTTTGTGGAATACAACCTTTTACCGTTCCAGCGACGATATTTTGAACCCGAGTAGTTTGTGCTGTCTCGTTTTTCCCCCCTTCCCCCTTCTTCTAACTCCCAATCGCCGCTACTGTTTCTTGAATCCTACCTGCAACTAGCATGTAACATTTCCGGGTGTCTGACTTACGTTTCGTTATCTGACAAGGTTGAAATATTTCACAGCGCATGGTAATCAGAAACCAGCCTAGGTGTGTCATTGTTAATAATAATGTTATCTGCTTTACGCCCCACTAACTACTCTTTTACGGTTTTCGGAGACGCCGAGGTGCCGGAATTATATCCCGCAGGAGTTCTTTTACGTACCAGTAAATCTAAAGACACGAGGCTGACGTATTTGAGCACCTTCAAATACCACCGGACTGAGCCAGGATCGAACCTGTGTCATTGTTAGTCTCCGGTAATAATATAAGCGTTCGGTGCATCATGCCCTATTTTTCAATGCACCAGTGCAAAGCAAGGAAAACTACAGTGAACAATTACCTTTTGCCTCCTAAGACCCGAGAGTAAACCAAGCTTCCGTTGAATATTCGCGAATGCTACGTCAGAAATCCAACATGGCGTGGCACGAACGACATCACAGCTAGTTACACAAGGCTGCCATCTTAGGACCTCAGGTCCGGCTAGTGACAACACCATTGGTCTGGATAGGTTAAGTACGGTTAGTGACAAGAACGTGTCGATGTATTGATTAAGTCCGGCTAATGACAAGACCATTCGTTTGAGGGCAAGTAAAGGGAGTCCGGAGATCGCGGTCAACAGGCCTCTGAAGTTCTGCTAAAATGTGACCAAAAGGAAGGTTGCGAGTTCACGCATTGGCAATTTGAAACTGCGTGCCTTTCTTATTTCTGCCTCGTTGGTGTAATCTTTGTCAATTTTACATGACCGACAATTATCTGCTTGATGGCTTAAATACCATTCACAGCAGAGCTCTAGCATTCGTTGCATTTACATACTTGTTTTTGAATGGTTGTCCGACTCGTTGGATGAACGGACAGCGTACTGGCCTTCGGTTCAGAGGGTCCCGGGTTCGATTCCAGGCCGGGTCGGGGATGTTAACCTTAATTGGTTAATTTCTACGGCACGGGGGATGGGTGTATGTGTTGTCTTCATCATCATTTCATCCTCATTGCGACGCGCAGGTCGCCTACTGGTGTGAAATAGAAAGACCTGCACCTTGGCAAGCCGAACCCGTCCTGGGATATCCCGGCACTAAAAGCCATACGACATTTCATTTCATTTTAATGAATGGTTCAGGGTCATTATAGTTACGACGAATCGGTGCGCATGCTGTTAGTGTATGGGGAAATTCGAAATTATTGATATCCTTTCGTGGGAATACTAGAAAAATCACATGAAAAAGAGGTATGATATTGCAGGCAGGACTAGGGCAGTAATTACCACATCCTTCTTGATCCCACCGGGTGAGTTGGTGCAGATAGGAGAAAATACACATGACCGGGCAAGTTGGCCGTGCGGTTAGGGGTACGCAACTGTGAGCTTGCATCCGGGAGGTAGTGGGTTCGAATCCCATTGCCAGCAGCCCTGAAGATAGCGTTCCGTGGCTTCCCATTTTCATACCAGGCAAATGCTGGGCTTTTACCTTAATTAAGGTTACGGCCTTTCCTGTCCCATCGTCGCCGTAAGACGTTTCTATGTCGATGCGACGTAAAGCAAATAGCATACTTCTTGATCCCAAATAACGTACAAATTCGTCAGTAGGCACATAGCATTTTATGCAGAAGAAGACAGTGTATATTTTCAAAGTATATTAAAAATGAACAGCACAGTAACCAAACCATTCCTTATTCCATTACTTGGGGGTGCTCAACTTAAGTGGATATGTTGCAGGTACACAAAGGGTTTCGATATAAAATGTAATTCCCCAAAGCACCTGTTACTTTAGGTCATCCAGCTTACTGGTCTGTATGTATCCAAAACATGTGGAACATCCTACTTCAAATTTAGTGACGATCAGTTGAATGGTATTTAAGCCATCAAGCAGATCACTATCAGTCATGTAAGGCGACAAAGATTACAATTGGTGTGACAGAGAGCAGTGAAAAGGGCTCATAATCACGTTGTTTTGTCCCCTTAAAACTACAATCACCCCAACAAATCACAGACCAATGGGGAATTTCAATTTTAAATGCTGTGCGTGTATTTACAGCATTAAGCTTAGCTTTGTACCAGCAATCAGTCTGTGAGTTCCAGAGTTCATGATAACATTCAATACTCTCTGCGAACAACGCATACATAATGGAAAACTAAATATTTAACCTTTTACCTCATAACTATTTATGAAATTAAACTTGCTTTAATTCTAGCGATTGTGGTGAATATATTTCCTGTCATTTTGAAGTTATTTAGTGGACAGTTTTAATTAATGTAAAACTGATGTGAATTCAATAATCTAATAGTACTGGAAATTTATACATAGCGTAGAAATCAATGCAGCAAGTTAGAGATGGAGAGGAAAACTGTATTGAGTAAAAACTCATTCATAATGAATATTCATTACCTAGTGGACCTTCATTACTCGTAAATACCATTAGGGGTATACAACACAAGACGATATGGCACATCCTAAATAATGACTCAAATCACATCAATGAGGCCTGCTTGCAATAGTTACTCGATTCCATCATCCTCCTGCAGGTGTGGGGTTAGAATACACTGACAGTAACCCTGCTTGTAGTAAGAGGCGATTATAAGCGGTAACCCCGAGGAGCTGAACTTAATAGCATGGATTTGGGGTCATGAGACTCCTAGCAGAGAATGGCACTGCCTCCGCTTGCTTGTGCAAGTCTCCAACGTTTCATCTTTTATACTCAGGCTCCCTTAATCAACTGTTGTTATCTTCCAAATCGACGGCATTAGGTCTGTAAGGCCGCGGGAGTTGTGCGTTTGCATGTTTTTCGTGGTCTTTCTTTTTGTTTTTCTTCGTTGGACGAAACATCTTCTTATTTCCAGTGATTAGTTTTAAGAGATGATGGTTGCATGGTTGTACGTTTCCTTAAACAACAATCACCACCACCGCCTGAGATACATAAACTCAAAAATAGTTATCTCGTCATATGAACGAAACACCGGGGTATGCGCAGGGCACCGAGAAGTGAGATCCACTCCGCACCTCAAACGGGAGGCTTTCATATAGTAAAGGTCCGACTCGTTGGCTGAGTGGTCAGCGTACTGGCCTTCGGTTCAGAGGGTCCCGGGTTCGATTCCCGGCTGGGTCGGGGATTTTAACCTTCATTGGTTAATTCCAATGGCCCGGGGGCTGGGTGTTTGTGCTGTCCCCAACATCCCCGCAACTCACACACCACACATAACACTATCCTCCACCACAATAACACGCAGTTACCTACACATGGCAGATGCCGCCCACCCTCATCAGAGGGTCTGCCTTGCAAGGGCTGCATTCGGCTAGAAATAGCCACACGAAATTATTATTATATAGTAAAGGACTTGGCTAGCGTCAATTGAAGATTACTCCTCTATATTGTGTGAGAGGGTCAGTAATTTGAAGACTACATTGTCTAGCAAATAATATTGCTGTATAAATATCTATAAAGTATTTTCAGTAATTATTATTATCATAGAAGAAATATCACTCACACAGTTCAATTATGCATACATTAAGCTACATAATATACTATAACACTGATAAAAAATCAAAGCACTTCACTCCAATCTCGACCAGGACTAACAACATCAAGTGCATTCCGTTTTGCATGATAGAGGTCATTAGTTCAGAAAGATGGACACAATTAACACTGGATTATATGCTGCATAGTTTATTCTTCAGCACAGCCACAGTTGACGTTGTTAGTATCGATATAGCCCCATCTTGCTAGGTTAACTTTGTATCTGCCCACTCCTATCCTCAATCTCTTCAAGGACTTCCAGACAGACCAATCGTCATGACATAAAGGTGGCAAACGTTCTGCCACTGTCATCTGTTTTGGGATGACGGGGAGCTTGGCTTTCCAAAGCTGTACTCTTGCAGTGTCAAGTGATCCAGTTAGTTCCTCAGACGTCCATAGGAAACATTTTTTGGCTTCAGTCTCTGGACTGGAGGTGTATGGCCACGCAGGGGATGAGGATTTTGTTGCTCCACTTTAGTCCTCTCCTTGTCTGCAGCTACTTTTCTTAGAGCAATCCCTGGAAGACAATATAGTTTGTAAACTAGAGTAGACTTTAAGCAGCCAGTCACTAGCCTGTATGACTTGTTGAGGGCCACATCCACCTGTCTTGCAAGGAATGATGGATACCAAAGAGGACTTGCATATTCTCCGACGGAATAACGAAGTGTTTTGAATAATGAAAAATTGGGAGTATTCTGGCTTATTCTAACAACGAATGCTTTAATACTGGTACAAGGGGAAACATACAGAGTAGATAAATATAACTATTTAATGGGTAAACCGTCCGATATAAAAGTACTTTTTAACGGGAAAACTACTCGGTTGGTTAGCGTCGTTTGACAGGACAATCAATAGCGGTAATACAACTCCTCAATGGACAAATCAACAGCGTTATTTTCGCCCTTTAAGGAAAAAAATCAACATCGATTTCAGAATCATTTCGTGGGTAAATAAATGTGATTATTAAAACCATTTAACATCTTTTAACATCCTCTATAGATCAAACCAACAGAGTTATATGTACCCTTTAATGTTGCTCGAATGAGGAAGGAGGAAATGGAATAGGTACGAGCGTGTGAACTAGGAAATGGAAGGAGGGTAGAACACATCGATGATATTATACAATCCGCATGTGATAAAAGTAATAATAGTTGACGAACACAGATCAATAGGAAATATGTCTGAAGGAAAATGGTGCAACTGAGAGGCAGTAATACAACACTCATGAGAGGTGAGGAGGGTTAACTGATAATAATTTACTCTGTGCATATTGCCTTTCATTTCATCGCATAAGAGGTAGTATATGTATTTACTAAGGGTGAACACCCAGAGTCTTTAAGGTTGACCACTCCGAATCTTATTCAGGAGTGTTGATTCTTACAGAGCGATTGCCAGTCACTCCAGCCCTCCTCTTCCGTGGTCTATGAAGTAAAAATAAAAGGACTTACCTTCCGTTGGGATTCTTGACACTGATGTCTCAGATCACCCTAAATTCAGTAAATTTAACCTTGTTAAATCTCGCAAACCTCTTTCACAGGAACGAAAGTAAAAACAAATAGCAGGACTCAAGGCGTATTGGGATCGGAAGCAAGCATCCAAAACTAACTGCTCTCATGGGAAAGCTGTACGAAACCACATATACCAAATTTACTACGCCACCATTATATAATCAACTCCTTAAAATTACTTTTAACATTTCCGTTTTACTGTATACTTTGCCCACGAGGGAAATATCCAGTTGTGGAAAGCAAAAATAAATAAAATAGTAAAATATGTAACAGTTTTCCAGGTTCCTTAGTACTAAAACGACCTTTCTGCCAGGTAGTGTGTATTAATACCGCCTACCTTTATTTAAGGTGCTATGTGTAGTAATTATAAGTTCACTAAAGTAGGGGTACTCCACAAATTTTCCTATCACGAACTCTTAGGACAATACAGCCCACCAGCACGTCGAACTCTTGCTTTCTAACGGATAAAGTCCTAAGTAGTCGAAACGATACGTGAAAATAAGTATAGGCCTAGTACATCATATAGCCTCTCCATCCATATCCTTATCTCGTTTGGGACACAATATCTACAAACAGATATACATAAACTTGAACTTCTCTTGTCTACCTCAGTAGCATGATCAGCTGCATTTATTTCTTCCTAAGAAAATGCGTTCATTCTTGGCCCAGCGATAAATAATTGGTACAGGACACAATTCCGGGACGTGCGTTAAGACAGTTACCAGTTACAGTGGATGTTAAAACCTGCTTATTGTTATTATTATTACTATTATTATTATTATTATTATTATTATTATTATTATTATTATTATTATTATTATTATTATTATTGTACCAAGCGGTACACCTCCACGCCGCTAATTCAAACATTGCGCCAGTTGAAGCTCCTCCACTGGAGAAAGCCTGGACTTTAACAACCATGTTAATTCTAAAGTTTCTCAGAAGATGTCGCTATTGTAAATTTTGAAGAGTTCTGAACTGTGTCTTTTTCGATTTATATTTGTTTGCTCTCTAGTAAGAAGTGTGAACATTCTATTCTAGACGGCACTACTTAAGAACTACAATTGTGCACCCTAGTGCGAAGTGAAGGAACTTTTTTGAAGAAATTTTGTAGTCATAAGTTTGTTCTTTGTAAAATTTCTTTCAGTTATTTTTTGGGTTGGCAGTATAACCCTTCTCTTTCCGCTTGTTTTGAATTTAGCAAATCCTGAATTTCTGTAATTAATTTTTGACCAATAACGTATGTCTTCTCCGATAAGGAGATGTTGCTTTATGCTACCCAATAAAATTGAGGGGGTGTGGGTTCTCATTCTTGAAAGGTCTCGAATGTTCCACGAGGGTATTTAAACTGCTGATTTTCTGGTCTCCGGGCCACTTCAGTAACATCTATCCTAGCGTGATTATGTAGCAGGGGGCGGGAAGCGCCTCTTTCTTCGGGCAGCAGTTCATCCATCAGGTAATGGCCTCTTAATAACTTCTTTGCTCGCTAGCTCAGCAGTTTAACCCTCGGGGCAGGTTCGAAACTTTTGTCATGTAACTTTCCTTTAAAATGTAAAAGACACTTGGTATAAATTCTGTCTCTTTAACTACAAATTGGGATAGAGAGTGCCTAACCCTCTCGAGCTCACACTCATATTGTTTTGAGGTGACTACGTTTTCATAACAGCTTCCCTTCTCTTCGTAATGTAATAAAGTTTTCCTATCGTGTCACCTCCGTAGTATGGGATTAGCCCTTGCATAAGCGACCTAGTACCAAATAGGTTTAAAAAAAAAAGTGTATTAGGAGTGCAAGTTACGCCTCCACTCAAGTTGGTACTTTGGGGCCATGTAATTGTCCTGTTTCTTTACTGAATAGGCCTCAGTAGGTTGGGTATTTTTACCCCTGTTCTTGTGTGCCTGGAGGGCAGCTTGAAGGTTGAGTTTGGTGTGGCCTTTGAATAGGCTTGAACTTTGTGAGCGGGTTGCTCTTTCTTAAATTTGGTTTCTGTGTGCCTCGAGCAGGCTTAAGTGGGTAATTGGGAGCTAGTGCTCCTTGGCATGATTGGGGTTTTCTGCCCCTTTGTTGAACTTTGTACATAGGTAAAGTTGGGCTCATTGCTCAAGGATTGCGTGTCTGGGGGCTCGAAGCCCAAATCCATTAACAAATTGCAATTGTACATTCTTAATTTGTTGATATGCTACTGAGTACCTGTCATACTTGTTATTTCTTGATCTTGAAAAGAAAATATAACCTTTGTTAAATTTTAAATTAACTTTAATTTCGTAAGTTGAGACCTATTCATCCCAGCACCTTCTTTCACCTCTGCCGGTCCACAAAACATCGTAACAAGTGGTAACAGAGCGTGGTTGAATGGGTCTCAATTTAGCCCCCTTTGACGGCTAAACATTGTTTTTAATTCGAACTCTAATAATTTTCTCAGTTGCTGGAATTTTTTGATTTTTTCTAAAAAAATCTGTCATCATGTCCGGCCCTCGCGAGGTTCTCCATCCTTTCTATTTGCGTAAAGAAGAATTAATTTATGAACTATCTCTCCGAAACGTTCAATCTGGAGGCACGGTTGCATTGGATGCTAATAAGCTTAAAGATTCCCTTGAGTTGCCTATTACCACCCCAACGTTGGGAGAGAAAGAAGTAGACGATGCTCTCTCCACGATCAATGACAATACTACTGAGCTAGCATCTGTAGTTAGTTTTTTTGAAGAAAGGAACGCATTCCCTAACCAACTTAAACGTGTGCATGCTCGACTATTTTATTTTTATAATAGGCTTAATGATCTATTGTCTCTCAAGTTGAGTGACATTCAAGGAAAGGGGGCTAGTGCCCTCATTGAAAACATTTCTAAATTGTCCAGTACTGTTGGTCACTTGTTATCGGGGGTAACGCCTCCCAAAACTGACCCGCCCCTGGCGGTAAACACTGTTAGCGAGGAAACTTCTTCCAAAGGGTAAGAAAATGGAACATCAACAGTTACTCAAAAAACCACTCCCCCATTAGAAACTGAGTCCGATCGTCGCACGTCCATTCCACCCTTTGTGTTAAATAGGGCACCTTCGGAATCGGCTTCTCCGCCACTTAGGCCCCTTTCTACTTTGTCACCTGGTTTCAGCAGTTTACCCCATCCATTAGCTATGTTACTTAGAGGTATTTCCAAGTTTTCTGTTAACTCCACAATCTATGTCATTGCTTTCTTAAGGTTTTTAGTTGAATTCCAAGATCATGCCCTTGTTTTTTCTCTGTCTCCGTGTCAAATCCTTCAGATAATTTACCCTTATTCCATTGGTGTTCTCTCCGACAAGATAGTTAGGGCAACGCTGAACAGTCATCCATAGAAGACTTCCATGCCCATCTGTTGGCAAATTTTATCCCCGCTCGAGCTAGGTCATCGCTCATTCAAAAGTACTACTACCGAGTACAACGGTTGGATGAGAATTTGGCAGACTTCAACCAAGGCATCAAGTTTTACACTAGGGCGTTTGCCCTACATTTCCCTGAAGATCAAATTGTTCAGGCTATTGTAGAAGGTATTTCACCACCTTACAGATCATACTTGTGTTTTGCGTCGCGTCCGCAAACTTTCGCTGAGTTAGAGGCTATGGCTGTCTCAGCCGAAGGAGTCAGATACGCCGATACCTTGATTGCGTGTTGCGAAAGAACCCCCTCCATCCTCTAGTAGTTTTCGGCCTCCACCTCGCCGACCCATCACACACCGTAAATGTTACGCTTGCGGGTCGCCTGACCATCCTCGCAATAAATGTCCATTGATCAAATCTAGTAGGACAAATAATGGAGCAAGTTCATCCCAAGGTTGCTTTAAATGCGGTGCGTTTTCACATACTGCCAAGAACTGCCCTAATGCTAACAGCACTCCCTTCTGCTCAACTTCTGGTGCAACTTCCACCAAGGCCAATAATAATAAGTGACTAGGGGCTTCGGCTGAGTCGGCGAACCCTTCTTCTCGAGGCTCAGCCCCAAGTAATCATGTCGAAAATTCAGGGAAAACTCTGTCTTCAAATTTATCCTTTTGAAGGTCCCAAAGAATGTCTTAGGATTGCGGCGGATACCCCCGCACCTGTTCCTTTTCTCAAAATTGAATTAAATAATGAACCTGTAACAGCTTTATTAGATTCAGGCAGTGTGTGTTCTATTATTTCGGCTGAATGGTACTCCAAATTGAAAACTGTTTGTAAACTTCCTGACTATTGCTCATCTTCAGTTCAATATGTTTCGGCTAATTCTTCTCCATTAGAAATTTTAGGTTTTTTATATGCCAAAATTCGGATTTCTAAATTTACTTGGAAAGTTAAATTGCTTGTGGTAAAGCACTTGTCCTGCCCCATTATATTGGGAGCAGATTTCATGTCCCACACTGGTCTGGTGCTCGACCTCCAGAGTAGGTCGTGCACATTCAAATTTGCTTCTAATGGTAAAATCCCTTTGTTAAAGTGTAGTTCTGTATCATGTTCATCTATTTCGCCTACCCAGGACGAGATGTTGTTAGATCTTAGACATCTCCCTGAGGAGCAGGCTGATAGTATTCGTAAGCTGTGTGAGTCGTTTCCATAGGTGTTCTCGGATACTCTTGGTGTTACTGACCTTATTGAATACAAAATTGAGGTCACGGATTCGATTCCTGTCCGTTTTCCACCTTATAGGCTATCTCCACCTAAAATGAAGGCATTGAAAGAAATCATCGATCAAATGTTAAAGGATGGTATTATTGGGCCCTAAGTCGGCGTATTCTTCGAATATTTTTCTAGTCCCGAAACCCCAAGGTGGCTTCAGGCCTGTGATTGATTATAGGGCTCTCAATCGGAAGGTGGTGTTACAATCCGTGCCCCTTCCAGACCTTCACTCTTGTTTTTCATGGTTTCGTAAGGCTAAGTTCTTTACCATCTTGGATCTGAATCAGGCCTATAATTAAATTCCTCTGGCTGAAGAATCTAAACATCTTACAGCGTTTGCCACGGATTGGAATTTGTATGAATACAACCGCGTACCCTTCGTGCTCCCCACGGGAGCAGCTGTACTTACGAGACTGCTAGATAGGGTCTTCTCCGACATCAAATTGGAGTACTTGTACCACTATCTTGATGATGTCGTCGTATTTTCGGAGACTTTCGAAGAACATCTAGATCATCTGAAAGAATTTCTCAATCGCCTTCGTAAGGCTGGGTTAACTGTGAAGTTGTCCAAGGTCGCCTTCGCTAAGCCTTCCATGTCATTCCTAGGGCATATTGTGTCGCCCGATTGTGTTACAGTCGATCACTCTAGAACACAGGCCATCCGTGATTTCAAGCCTCCCAAGGACATCAAAGGTATTGCCAGATTCATTGGTATGGTGAATTTCTTCAGGAAATTTATTCCAAATTTCGCCAATAGAGCGGCGCCCTTGAACTTACTACGTAGGAAAGGCGTCAGATTTGAGTGGGAACCTTCTCAACAAGCCGCTTTTGAAGATCTCAAATTAGCTCTGTGTAATGTCCCGGTTCTGGCTATGCCCGATTTCTCCAAGAAATTCATCGTCCAAACCGACGCGTCGTCGTCGGCGGTAGCTGCATTCCTTCTTCAAGAGACTGAACTAGGGAGGCGACCCATCGCCTATGCCTCTAGGGCTCTATCGGCTCAAGAAGCCAAGTATTCCATCTACGAGCTCGAAGGCTTGGCAGCCTTATTTGGTTTAGAAAGTTCCGTCTCTATCTGGAACATGACAAGTTCGACTTGGAAACTGATAATCAAGCCTTAAGCTGGGTCTTAGGTAGGCCGCGTCGTGCTGGTCGTATAGCCCGGTGGGCCATCCGAATTTCTGCCTTCCAATTTGATGTTAGGCATATCAGAGGTACTGAAAACGTGGTTGCTGACGGACTAAGCCGTATGTTTTCCAATGATGTAGAGACCCATGAACTGGTCGATAGTTCGTCACCTCCCGAGTCCATACGACCCGAGGTTTATGCCATTCTGACTGATGCTCCCATGTTGTTTAGGGATATTGAAAAATATCAACGTGAAGATCCAGTGCTGGCTCCCATTATGGAAACCCTTTCTTCTGGGGAACATGTCGTCCCTTATGTACTGAGGAATGGTGTTTTATGTTGCCCGTCGAGAAATGATCAAAAAATGAAAGTTGTAGTTCCAGCCGTTCTTGTACCAATGATCTTCAAGTACTATCATGAGACCCCATTTGGGGGGCATTTAGGCATCATCAAAACCCATGAAAAGATTCGTGAAATGTTCATCTGGAAGGGTATGGACGGAGAAATCCGTGAATTGGTAAAATCTTGTAAATCATGTTGGCTTAGTAAACCTACCATGTCAACTAAGCAAGGGCTTTTGTCTTCTCATCAAGCGTCGCGCCCCATGGAACGTCTCTACATCGATTACGTAGGACCCTTCCCCCAGTCAAAGGGGAATGCCAACAAGTCCATCCTTGTATGTGTAGATGGTTTTACAAGATTTTCTTGGTTATTTCCAACTAAGCTGGCTACCGCCCAGTCCACCATTACTTGTTTAAATTCCATTTTTGCTTCTTTCGGTCCGTGTCAATATATTATGTCTGATAATGCTGAAGCTTTCACATCCAATCTCTTTCGTAAATTCTGTTTTGACCTGTCCATATCGCATGTAACAACATCTGCTTACTATCCTCAACCATCTCTAGCGGAACGGGTCAACCGTAATGTGAGATCGGCCCTTATTGCCTATCATCACGACGATCATTCTAGGTGGGACACATCCCTGCATTGGTTAGCTTTTGCTTTGAATTCGGCGGTTCATGAATGAGATAAATTTACTCCAGCTTCTTTGGTGTTCAAGTTTGTTCCAAACACGCCGCTCTCTAACCTTTGGTCTCTGAGTGACATTCTACCTGAGACAATAGATCCTGATAATATTAAAGATCTTTGGAAGAAGGCTAAAGCCAATCGTAAAGTGTCTCATGAAAAAGTTAGGGAAAGATATGATCGTGGACGGAGACCCACCCATTTGATGGTAGGCGACCAGGTTATGGTTAAGAATTTTGTTCCCGCGGGCAAGCTTGCCCCCGGATTTCATGGGCCATGTATTATTCTTGATTTCCGTACACCCGTTACTTTATTATTAAGCAATCCAGCCACTGAGAGGATATTTAGGGTTAACCTGTCGCAGGTGAAACCTGTGTAACTTCCGCGCTAACTTGCTGGTTTTTATTTTTTGTTACATTTTGAAAGAATTCGGAAGGTTATATTTTTTGGTTTCATTTTTTAGGCGTTCTGCCCCTTGAATTAGGTCTCTTGTATTAAAATATTCTTTGTACAACCTCCCCCGACCAGTTAAACTGCTATCCTGTCCTCACCATGGCCATTACCATGCTCCCGTCTCCTGCTCAAACACACCAGTGGCTAATTGAAATGAAATAAAACCTCCACGCCGCTGGCCCCTCTGCCTCACCACAAAGACTGTACCCTAAAATCATTATGGTCCAACAAAATCCTGCCGCCGAGATCTTAATGTTTCAGTGCCCCCGCAGCTGTGCTGTGCCGTACCGCTCCTGTAGTAGAGAACGGGCCCGATCTACTCCAGTGAGGACAACCAGTGTACGGCGAGCCGGAGCCCTCCTCCCGGCCAAGGCTGATGTGCTGCGCTCCTCCGGCAAACTGCCCGCGGACTGTAAACAATCGTCGCGTGTGCGGCGTGCTTCACCACCACTACCCCTCTCATAGTGCGGGAGAGCGGTATCTCAGGGTACTTGAGGGGTCCGAGCGGCCTCATCGGGACACAAGCTGCTGCGGCTGGCCTTGCCATCAAGTAATAGGCAACTAATGTACTTATCCAGCTACATGGACATTCCATCTCCAAATTACTACATTTTTGGATTCAGCTGCAACATGCGGTGGACTTAGACATTTATTTTGTCTCTTCCTTTCAAGAATTAAAAGATTTTTTTTCTGAATTCAGCTACTACAAGCATAAAGATATTTCATCAAAAACTACTACAAAGAATTTTGAAACTGGATCAAAACAATTTAAAAACCTTCGACTACGGGAAAACTTTATTTTCTCTTTTAAATCCGTCTGCATCTAATTTCAATAATCTACAGCAAAACTTGGACTTGTTTTAAAACAAATTTTGTTTTCTCCTGTGTCACCCCTTGGAAGGACTTTGGGGGGGGGGGAAGGAAGTTTGTACCGAGCGGTACACCTCCACGCCGCTAATTCAAACATTGCGCCAGTTGAAAGCCTGAACTTTAACAACCATGTTAATTCTAAAGTTTCTCAGAAGATGTCGCTATTGTAAATTTTGAAGAGTTCTGAACTGTGTCTTTTTCGATTTATATTTGTTTGCTCTCTAGTAAGAAGTGTGAACATTCTCTTCTAGATGGCACCACTTAAGAACTACAATTGTGCACCCTAGTGCGAAGTGAAGGAACTTTTTTTGAAGAAATTTTGTAGTCATAAGTTTGTTCTTTGTAAAATTTCTTTCAGTTATTTTTTGGGTTGGCAGTATAACCCTTCTCTTTCCGCTTGTTTTGAATTTAGCAAATCCTGAATTTCTCTAATTAATTTTTGACCAATAACGTATGTCTTCTCCGATATGGAGATGTTGCTTTATGCTACCCAATAAAATTGAGGGGGTGTGGGTTCTCATTCTTGAAAGGTCTCGAATGTTCCACGAGGGTATTTAAACTGCTGATTTTCTGGTCTCCGGGCCACTTCAGTAACATCTATCCTAGTGTGATTATGTAGCAGGGGGCGGGAAGCACCTCTTTCTTCGGGCAGCAGTTCATCCATCAGGTAATGGCCTTTTAATAACTTCTTTGCTCGCTAGCTCAGCAGTTTAACCCTCGGGGCAGGTTCGAAACTTTTGTCATGTAACTTTCCTTTAAAATGTAAAAGACACTTGGTATAAATTCTGTCTCTTTAACTACAAATTGGGATAGAGAGTGCCTAACCCTCTCGAGCTCACACTCATATTGTTTTGAGGTGACTACGTTTTCATAACAGCTTCCCTTCTCTTCGTAATGTAATAAAGTTTTCCTATCGTGTCACCTCCGTAGTATGGGATTAGCCCTTGCATAAGCGGCCTAGTGCCAAATAGGTTTAAAAAAAGTGTATTAGGAGTGCAAGTTACGCCTCCACTCAAGTTGGTACTTTGGGGCCATGTAATTGTCCTGTTTCTTTACTGAATAGGCCTCAGTAGGTTGGGTATTTTTACCCCTGTTCTTGTGTGCCTGGAGGGCAGCTTGAAGGTTGAGTTTGGTGTGGCCTTTGAATAGGCTTGAACTTTGTGAGCGGGTTGCTCTTTCTTAAATTTGGTTTCTGTGTGCCTCGAGCAGGCTTAAGTGGGTAATTGGGAGCTAGTGCTCCTTGGCATGATTGGGGTTTTCTGCCCCTTTGTTGAACTTTGTACATAGGTAAAGTTGGGCTCATTGCTCAAGGATTGCGTGTCTGGGGGCTCGAAGCCCAAATCCATTAACAAATTGCAATTGTACATTCTTAATTTGTTGATATGCTACTGAGTACCTGTCATACTTGTTATTTCTTGATCTTGAAAAGAAAATATAACCTTTGTTAAATTTTAAATTAACTTTAATTTCGTAAGTTGAGACCTATTCATCCCAGCACATTCTTTCACCTCTGCCGGTCCACTAAACATCGTAACAATTATTATTGTTATTATTATTATTATTATTATTATTATTATTATTATTATTATTATTATTATTATACCCTGTGGCTGTATCTATGAATCTCCATACCACAGACTTCAGTAAGGACACCGAGGGTGAAAGAATGGGCTGTGTTTCCCAAAATATAATATGTGGATTTAACTGCGATATATTGAACGAAGTATTGGTATATTGAACCTTTCAAATCAACCTGAATTAATCTACAGATCGTCAGGCTGAGAGACGTCGCTTTTTAGACGAACACTTATAAGGGATTTTGCGCAACGTGGTTTACTCTCTTTTCTGTCAGTAATGTTTAGGCTCATTTCATGTAATCAAAAAGAATTTACTGGGAATAAAATTTACACGATCTCTGGCGGCAATTGTATATTTCAAGTGCAGGTCTAGGACAAGAGGAGGAAAAATGCATGTGTGTTGTCCACTACCTAATGACAACCTCTGTGGATAAATAAGTTCGTTAGCAACTCCGTCAGCGCGTAACACAGATCGTGCAGTCCTCAGCGCGGCGGACCAGCACAGTCACCATCTACATCGAGCACAGTGAAGGACGCTGTGGGCCGCACAATGGTTGTCTAATGGTTTTCCAATTTGCCCGTTCTTGTTCAACACACTGTATCTTCTCTCTATTGCTCTCTCGGTAATAGAATCGACTATAGGATATCGCTATGGCTCCTGCTGAATGATGTGATAGGGGAGCCCAGCACTGTACTGCATTACATTCAGCTTTGCAAGAGCAACATGATACTCTATCCTCCTCGTCCGATATTGAATAGTGTAGCCCATACTGATAAAGAGAGTTTCAGGAAATTCCATTGACTATGGAGATTAATTCTTCATTCCCTTCTACCCTTGGGAAGTTAATCTTTATTCTCTTTTATCCTTCCGTTTTCAGCATTTGAGTTGGATTCATTCATAAAACATAAAACACCGTATATATTGTACTTTAATTATGCCGAATGACCGCATGAATTCTTATTATATATATATAATACTGTAATTAGATGAGAAATTATAGAATAAATCGTGATGAACAAAATTGATACTCAAGTTAACCCATCAAGTTTTCACTCCCCCCTTCCCCCAATTTATTACAAAAACCTGATTTTTTTAATGGTATTTCGTTCATAATTCATATAATGAGATCAGAACTCTATATTAATATGTGCAATTATTTGATAAGATTGCTTTAGATCATACCATCTCACAAAGGAAAACGTTCACTATACTAATTAATTACAGGTAATAAATTAATGCATATTAGTATTTTACGTGGAAATTAACATATTCACTCCAGTTAATAACAAAAGTGAAATAAAAGGATTGATTAGTGGTTTAAGCCCACTACGGAGTGATTATGACTAATTGAATATGCTACTGAGGTCGATAAGATAATTGCAATTTTAGATATATGTTTATAGATTTCGGGTCCCTAACGAGATAAGAAGATGGATCGGTATATCGATGGCTTACTTCTAAAACCTCGTATCTCCCAATGCACTTCCTATCCATTTTCTTCCTTAGGACTGGTCATGCCTCCCAGCTACATATGGATGTACAGTCCATCAGAACAATTTTCGTTGTGTTCATTTTCCAATGCGTGTGTGTGAAGAAAAATGAACCTTAAATGCATTAAACTGTAGGAGTGCTTAAATTCACCATTAAAACAACTTCCTTGCAATACGGTATGATAAGGTCCATTTTCCTTTACACGATAGCACAGGAAAATGGACACTACGATAAAGGTTCTTATGGACTGCAAATAAATATGTGACTGGGAGGCGTGACCAGTCTTAGGGAATATAATGCGTAGGAAGAGGTTTTAGAAGTAAGCCGACGATATAATGCACTAGGCCTATACTTATTTCCACGTATCGTTTCGACAACTTAGGACTTCATCCGTTAGAAAGCAAGAGTTCGACGGGGTGGAGGGATGTACGATCGTCAGAGTTCGTGATAGCAAACTTTTGAAGTGGAGTGCTCCTACTTGAGTGAACTTGTAATTACTACGCATAGTACTTGTACCTGAAATACGCTACCTTGCGGAGAGGTCGCTATAGTATTAAGGAACCTGGCAAACTGTTTTATTTATTTTGGCTTTCGACAACTTTCCGTACGACGAAGTATACAGTAAACCAACAGAAATCGTAAAAGTAATTTTAAGGAGTTGATCACATAATGGTTGCTTAGTAAATTTGGTATATGTGGTTTCAGTAAAATTTGAGAGATATGATTCTTCGCGATTTGGTTTGAATATTTCAAGGCAGTCACTACATTCTCTCTCATTAATGCCTGTTTGAGTTTAAATTATTTGCAGAAGAAATAAGAAAGGAAGGAATGGTTCGCCTATCGTCAACCATTAATCTGATGACTTCAGTATCATCGACGTCCGACTCGTTGGCTGAGTGGTCAGCGTACTGGCCTTCGGTTCAGAGGGTCCCGGGTTCGATTCTCGGCCGGGTCGGGGATTTTGACCTTCATTGGTTAATTCCAATGACGCGGGGGCTAGGTGTTTGTGCTGTCCCCAACATCCCTGCAACTCACACACCAAGCATAACACTATCCTCCACCACAATAACACGCAGTTACCTACACATGGCAGATGCCGCCCACCCTCATCGGAGGGTCTGCCTTACAAGGGCTGCACTCGGCTAGAAATAGCCACACGAAATTGAAAGTATCATCAACTTGTTGATAGAATAGGATGGTTGGTTCATACTGTATTTAGCTTTCTTTCCTCGTGAATCTCATTGGTGGGGCCAATGACCTTCGATGTTAGGCCCCTTAAAACAACAAGCATCATCAAGTATCACCAAGAATCTCATTGGGTTGTGTCTCAGTCGTGCCACATCTCTCATCGGATCTATTACATATCCCTTTCGATGGTATCTGAAGGCTATCATGTCGATTCGACGGGTGATACCTGCAAAAAAGAGACAATGAACGTCCTCGAAGTGTGTAAAACCCGATTTCCTTAACGATTGAATAATGGCAGATCGTATTTTATGATGCCTTGTATTGAGTACAGATTTCGCTACAAGATCATCCTTGAAGACGACTAACTCACTGATTGGCTGGAGAGTCCTGACGCGTAACTCTTTTCCGCGGTGGTGGTGAGTAATGTTCTAAGAGGAAGTGCAAATGGGCAACCATTCTCTATTAACATTAAACGGAGGGGAAACTGAAGTGTTCCGACACTTCGAAAAATGAAGGCACTGGGCGAAGGAAGACAAGGCACACGAAGGGCGTTAAAATGGACTCCATTGACTTCGCGTACCTAATACTGTGGAATTCAGAAAAGAGGATAGAAGTTAGATGAAAGTGAGAAACTGGCACAATTAATGGGAAGAAATACCAGGACGCGCCTCAAGGCCCCGTGCTCTCCAACCCAGTCTCCCAAGTTAAGAGCCATTGGCAGCCCCTTTAGTTGCCCCTTACGGCAGGCAGGGGATACCGTGGATGTTATTTCAACACGCCAACCTACATTAGGTTAACCTATTTCTGTGAGAGGTCACTTTTTAAAGCCAACTTACCTCAATTTGGCTCTTTCCGGGTGTCTAAGAAAATATCTGTTTTACTCAACACACTGCCATCTGGTGTCAGATGAAGAATATTCAAACAGTTGGGGCCTTCTTCTTTTGGTTCCCTTCTATTTATTACGTAAGTATCTAAAGAATTTAAGAGTATTCTGAGGTCATTTATACTTAGAAGAACTGCCCCAAAACGAACGGAAGAGTCCTAGTCTGAATCTGCAAGGTATTTTACAGGTATTCCTTCGGAAGGAATGGCTTGGGACTAGTATATAAGAGATGGACAAAGTGAGGTATTCGGAATACAAAAATTGATATTTTTTCGCTAAGTATATAAGGATGACAGAGATGCTAACGTGTATCTTAGATCAACCAATGAAGCTTTAGAGTTGAATGTGATAATACTCTCAAAATGCACTCCCAAATATTTGATTGGCTATCCCAGAGAGTTGCTCTTGACGTCTGCTCCGTAAGTTGAGCTTGAGGTTACCGTGAACAATACTGATACACACTGACTCCAACCAATCTCACTGAATCCTTGTGAACTGACATTCGTAAAAGTTTGAGAGAAGGCTTTTTAATCTGTGACGATGATTACGGTATCATACTTGATTTTGTTAATCGTAGAGGAGAATTTTTTGTATCACAGGAGACATAGTAAATTCTGATCAACCATGCCTCGTCCATTTTTATCATAATAGAATAGTAGGCTGTTGATAAAAACTTCAGTATATTGTCCGCCGGGCTGAGTGGCTCAGACGGTTAAGGCGCTGGCTTTCTAACCCCAACTTGGCAGGTTCGATCCTGGCTCAGTCCGGTGGTATTTGAAGGTGCTCAAATACGACAGCCCCGTGTCGGTAGATTTACTGGCACGTAAAAGAACTCCTGCGGGACTAAATTCCGGCACCTCGGCGTCTCCGAAGACCTTAAAAGTAGTTAGTGGGACGTAAAACAAATAACATTATTATTATTATTAGTATATTGTCCAAACAAAGCGGGCCTTGAGTGGACGTCTGCGTGAGACGCGAGGGGCATTGGTCAGATACTGACAGTTGTAGCAGCTGGGACCAGAGTGGACGAAGCGTAAGGCAAGCTTTACTGAATAAATCCTATTGTCTCCCGAGCTCGTGAACCTGACGGGATGAAGAAGTGAGGGCGAGGGAGAGAGAGTGAGACGGGTGAGCTAAGAAGTGCTAAATGACAAATCTGGAATAAAAGTTCATGCAAGTTGCACAAAAAGAAAAAAAATTGAACGTCTCTCTCTCTCGGTAACCAAAAGATTTGCCAATACTGAAGAAATGAATACAAAAATAATACTATATAAATGGGATAGTCTTTCTAAAAGACTCCAAATCGCATTAATAGTGGCAGAGATTATTTGCAGATAAGTGAAAAGGTAACAATGTGTTCACTGCTGAATTTCAGAGGTGTATGACCGAGGAAAGGACGAGAGCAAGTTTATAAATTATGTAACTGAAGCTATATTTCTGAGAGTGCTGATAACAAAATACAAATACCCGGAATTAGTTGAGATAATTCACAATAACATGAGAATTTTATGCCTATTTACCTAGCCATTCTTCTTCACAGTTACATTAAATCTATGTATAGAGTTCTCCCCAACAGCGCAGTCATACTAGAAGCTAGAAGGGTGGAACTTCACATGGAAATTACTAGAATCAACCAGAAAGACGATCACATCAGAGTCTATACCATGTCATAATAGCGCAAGTAGATATAATGATGTAAACGGATGGCTCCATAACATTCAATCAACCATGTTAGGGTTGAATTATTATATGAGAAATGTTCGAGGGGAATTAACGTCTGTGCACGAAAACGAAGCACGGAATATACCTTTTTCAAAGCCTAACTGTGTGCAATTTTCTGAAGCATAGATCGGATACAGGACAACATTGGGTCAAAGAGCACGTCGTGTTTATGGGAAATGCATTATCAGGCTATCAAGCCAAACTTCAGCCAGTTATCCAAATATTAACTCTACAGTTCAATTCCATTGACAACAATCAGGAAGGTACTGAACCAATATTTCACCTTAATTTGGAATGAAACGCACTTAAAACTGCAGACTGTTTTTCTCACTAAACTTTTCATTACCAGCACCTATCATGGACAAATTTTTTAACTTTCGGGTTTAATTGCATCCTCACGCAGTTCCATTAAATACATGGTTGCCTTAGAACATACCTCCACAGAATGAGTATAATTAATTCCCCAATCTGTGACACCCCACACGAATCAAAACAAATACTCTCCACTTCACCACAGAATGCACCATATTTCCAAAAGATGGTACAACAGTACCACAAAATCTTCCCCTACCTCGAGTGCTTAATTCGTCACATAAATTTTCCGTAAAATTCAAGAATGATTATACAATAATACACAAACTCTGAAAATATCCCACCGTATACCGAAAGGTGAAACACAGGCGGTGTGCTCTTTATATAACGAATTAATAACATATGGCTGTGATGGTCAGCATTGCTTATTAGACACTACTGAATATATCAACAAATAGTCACGGTCTTTCACTCAAGAGGTGCACAATAAATTAATAAATTTATTGTGAATCTACTCTTTAGTCTGCTTTCTCTCCTAGTGTTTTAACGTCGCACTAAAACATCGAAGGTTTTCGTCGACCCAAGCATAGACAAGGGCTAGGATTGGAAAGATAGCAGCTGTGGCCTTAATTAAACAACCGTCTCAGCGTTTTTCTGGTGTTAAAATGGGAAAAAGCGGAAAAGCATCTTAAGTGCTGCCGACGGTGGAAATCGAATCCATCGGCTCCCGAATGCAAGCTCACAGCTAAGCGATCCTAACCGCGCGGCCAACTTGCTCAGTTTCACTGTATAACCGACCTACTCACTAGAACTTTAAACCAAATAACGTTTCAAGTAAATTCCAAGGAACGGTCCTCACCATCAACATTGTAATTCGTGAATATTGCATGGCAAACTCATATAAAGCTATGTCCACCTTTTGACCATACGCTGGATAATGTGGATTTGTAACAAGTCTGAAGGTCTAAACAGACGTTACTGTAATTTCATAGAAAAATATGTGTACTCACTTCTCGGTGAGATTTGGAATTTTCTTTCTAAAATTGGCCCAGAAGCTGACCTGCGAGAACTGACTCCCTATAGAACTGATAACGTCATCGCAGTATGCATGTACAGTTCAAGTCATATCACATCATACCCAAAGCACCACAGTGCATAAGTTCTTGTGTTGGGGTATTTCATATTCAGTCCTGACTATGATATTCAGAAGGTCTTTATTTGACAAGGATGTATCTATCATGTCCATCTAAATGTGATGGAAAGTCCTCGTATTTTTAATTATTGTGTTGATGGAGAGGATGTACATCATGGTGATTACTGTAAGCACCTAGTCAAGCAAGATCTAGGTATTTTGGGTATTAACATTCACTAACTTGTAAATAAAGGTTATAGATCTGTTTATATGGTTGATAGGTTACTTAGGATTTGTAGTGAGGATGCAAAGACGAGAGCGTATAAGTCATAGATTAAATCCAAATTATAGTATGATTTCAGTGTATGAGACCACCCAGGATTATTTGATTTGAGGAATGAAATAGATCCATGATCTAGAACGAGAAGTAAGAAGTGATTTGCATAAGTTGGACGCATGGCTAGCAAATTCACTACATGGGAAGTATCCCTTCTTAGACAGACAAGAAAATGTCGATTTAGGAGCATCTAACTATTGGTTGACTGCAGGGCAAATGTTCCCTGAAACATAAGATTGTATGTTGGCTATACAATACCATGTCATTCCAACTAGAAGCTACCTGAAAAACGTGGTGAGAGACTCAACAGCCATGAGGAAAACGCAACAAACCATCCATCATGTTGCTTCCAGATGCTCACACTTTTCAGGGAGGGAGTTTAAGGAACGCCAAGAATCGGTTGCCAAGATATTGCACCAAGAATTTGCTACTAATACAGACTGGTTGATGAACGACTTCCCTATTTTAAGTACAGCCCACAAACTGTACTCGAAAATTACTAGATTAAAATGTACTGGGTCCGAACAATGATCATGGATAAGACGACTATCCACAGCTGACCGGATATAGTAATGTTATAGAAGAGAATAAAACCTGCCGCTCTGATCTGCATAGCTGTCCCGACAACCGGGAACTTCCATGGAACGTACATCGTGAAAATCAACATGTATACACCACTGGCAGAACATATTCAAAGACTATAGCACTATGAAGAGGTGATCATCGTGCCAATCATCCTTTCGAGTACAACCGCTATTCATAAAACTCTGGCGGAAGGACTGAAAAATATTATGTCAACACAAACGTCTACAAGATCATGCAGAAGACGGTGGTCATTGCCACGTCTGGAATTGTTGGGAAATTTGTGGGTTCAAATTCTATGTAAAAATTTAGTGTAAATTAATTTTTATTGTGCTTCGATTTCCTAAAATCTGTACATTTGTTTGAATGTCATTACCACGAAAGTGCGCAAAATGAATATTAATAATAATAATAATAATAATAATAATAATAATAATGAGGAAGATAGAAAGGAAAAGTTTACGTAAGATATTAGGTCCTAGGAAGACAGGTGCCATATTGAAGAAAAGAAGGAATGAAGAACTGTACAAACATATTAATGAACTGACTCATGAAATGAGAAAGAGGCGACTGAAGTTCGCTGGACACATTCATCGGATGAGTAACGACAGATTGGCGAAGAGGATATGGGAGTACACTAGGAAACGCAAGAGCACCACAACCTGCACGAAATAATTTATAAAATACCTTACTGAACTAGGTCTAAACACCGAAAGCATGCTGGACATAAACAAATTTCGGAAAATAGTTGACAGACTCGGGGGATTTCAGAAACCAGAGAAGCAACAACGAACTTTGACAAACCGAGAGCGGGAGGCTAGAAGTCAACATATGAAGAGGTTTTGGGAGCAGAGAAGACAGGATACGGAGAACCAGAAGCATAAGATAAGCGTGGTTCAGGGAAGGCCAAACCGTATGTAAATAATAATAATAATAATAATAATAATAATAATAATAATAATAATAATAATAATAATAATAATAATAATAATAATAATAATAATAATAATAATAATAATAATAATAATAATAATAATAATAATACTGATAATAAAATTATCGTATGAGCTAACTTATCGCGTGCAAGCAATTCGGTATGCAGCCGGTATGTAAATTTGTCAGTCATTCTTGCAGGTGATAGAGAATCTGTAACTCTACTGGGTGAACTTTGGGTAGCTTCAAATTAATTTTCTTAGGTAAAACTCCAAATGTGCCACCATAAATCATTTACACCATGACATTTTTCGACATGGAGTGGTAATAGACTTGAAAAAGAAATGTCAGGATTCAGAGATTGAAACTCTTCCACTGTTGCATTGTGGAAGCTTGAAGATCACCAACAAACACTCACTGACAGTACATTCCAGTACGGCATAATTCTTCACTGGTTGATATCCTCTTGATTAAATGAGACATTGTGCTTTCTGAAGTGGCAAGGCCAATGGTAGCTATTCGTTTATCACTGCTTATTAACCCTATCCTGTGAAACTAGAATGCTTATGACAACACATTTATAATAATAATAATGTTATTTGCTTTTACGTCCCACTAACTACATTTTCGGTCTTCGGAGACGTCGAGGTGCCGGAATTTAGTCCCGCGAGAGTTCTTTTACGTGCCAGTAAATCTACCGACACGAGGCTGACGTATTTGAGCACCTTCAAATACCACCGGACTGAGCCAGGTTCGAACCTGCCACGTTGGGGTCAGAAGGCCAGCGCCTCAACCGTCTGAGCCACTCAGCCCGGCAACACATTTATAAGGTTTGGATATTTATGAATATCAGTTCGATGAATTGGTCCGGTTTTTTAGGGTCACGGGTGTGATTCCTACATGGTCAATGGCTTTGGCACGGGAATTGTGTGTTAATACACTTCTCTTCACAAACTCACACAACACCACACTACCGACCAACACAGAAACACGCAACAGTAAATACATCCCACAACATAGGTGTAGCATAAGGAAGGGCATTCGGCTGTAAAAATTGGGAAAACGACAAAGGTAGAAGAATAGGAAGAAAAAAGAAGAAGCTCCGTTACAATAGAGAATATTTTACAAAGAAGAAATCCCGGTAATTTCATGTGTTACTGGTAATTATGTCAACTTCAGTTTTCTTCTTGCAAATTAATATATTCGTTACAATAGCTAGGATACGCGTAAAATCATTTTTCCATTTTATGTTCATAACACTTTGCGTGCAATTTAGTGAATTGATAAAGTATTAGGCCATGCGCTGGCATAGTAGGTAGCCCACCCAGCTTCCAATCCAAGTGCCTGATTTCGAATTCAAGAGGACCAGTAAGTGGCAAGAAGAAAGTAGCTCCCCAGCTAAATCCGAAATTGAGCCCATACCTTGCGCCGACAGCAAATATTCCTGGGATGATTATGCTGAAAAGGAAGGGAATACAAAGGTTGTTCTCGAAACTCCGACTTCTTTAGCTAAAATAACGTCCTAAGTTTCACATACACCGCGTACTTCCTTGTGCGGGTTTGGCGAACCAGGCATGCGTATTCGTATCTACAGGGAAGTGAAATAAAAATCACAACGTATTAATAGTGTTAGGCCGCCTCTGTGGTGTAGTGGTTAGAGTGATTAGCTGCCACCCCCGGAGGTCCGGGTTCGATTCCCGGCTCTGGCACGAAATTTGAAAAGTGGTACGAGGGCTAGAACGGGGTCCACTCAGCCTCGGGAGGTCAACTGAGTAGAGGTGGGTTCGATTCCCACCTCAGCCATCCTGGAAGTGGTTTTCCGTGGTTTCCCACTTCTCCTTCAGGCGAATGCCGGGATGGTACCTAACTTAAGGCCAAGGCCGCTTCCTTCCCTCTTCCTTGCCTATCCCTTCCAATCTTCCCATCCCTCCACAAGGCCCCTGTTCAGCATAGCAGGTGAGGCCGCCTGGGCGAGGTACTGGTCATACTCCCCAGTTGTATCCCCGACCAAGAGTCTGAAGCTCCAGAACACTGCCCTTGAGGCGGTAGAGGTGGGATCCCTCGCTAAGTCCGAGGGAAAAACCGAACCTGGAGGGTAAACAGATGATGATGATGATGATGATGAATAGTGTTGCATCTTTCATTACAACAAATGTAATAAATAAATTGCTACAAATGTCCTCTCTCGGTTGCATACACACTATGATAGTCGTCTCATTACGTTCTGCCGCACTTCTGTTACTAGTGCCGCTGTGATAATTCCCATTGCTGCACGAAGTTTACGCACCTGGTCAATCAATCAATCAATCAATCAATCAATCAATCAATCAATCAATCAATCAATCAATCAATCAATCAATCAATCAATCAATCAATCAATCAATCAATCAATCAATCAATCAATCAATACCGATATGCATTTAGGGCAGTCGCCCAGGTGGCAGATTCCATATCTGTTGTTTTCCTAGCCTTTTCTTAAACGATTGCAAAGAAATTGGAAATTTATTGAATATCTCCCTTAGTGAGTTATTCCAATCCCTAATTCCCCTTCCTGTAAACCAATATTTGCCCCAATTTGTTCTCTTGAATTCCAACTTTATCTTCATATTTTGATCTTTCCTACTTTTAAAGATACCACTCAAACTTATCCGTCTACTGATGTCATTCCACGCGATCTCTCCACTGACAGCTCGGTACATACCACTTAGTCGAGCAGCTCGTCTCCTTTCTCCCAAGTCTTCCCAGTTCAAAATTTGTAACATTTTTGTAACGCTACTCTTTTGTCGGAAATCACCCAAAACAAATCGAGCTACTTTTCTTTGGATTTTTTACAGTTCTTGAATCAAGTGATCCTGGTGAGGGTCCCATACACTGCAACTATACTACTATACTCTAGTTGGGGTCTTTCATGTAAACCATGGTCAACCATGGTCAACCATGTTTGCAAGCAATGTTGTATAAATTTGCACTAATAGTTCCTAAACTATTTCGTGGGTGACATCGGGTGATCTTAGAGGGGTAATACGACTTGCAAGACGTTCAAGTAACAATTATCCTCAGCCGTGTACTTCTCTCTCCTTCAGCGATCCAACATAGAATGTCCCATGACGAACAATATCATCTTGATGCAGCCGCTAAGTTGTGTGCACTTTAAACAGGTGGGATAGCGGGTTATGATTATTAATATTATTCACTCTACAATTATATATTCTCAATATTTACGCCACAGCTTGTGTGACATTCTGCGGCAACTGCTTACACTCTTCATACCCAATTCTTCCAGATACATTTGTCATGTCTTCAAAGGACGAGTTTGTCATAAGCCACGTGTCGTAGTTTCTTCTCTACCTTCGTGAATAGACTGCTATCTGAATGTTGGCAGTCAGAATACTGCTGTCCACAAACCACAAATGCTTCTCGTTAATTCCACTGACACTCTAGAAATACAAGTAGCTTGTAGAGAAGTTCGTAATTCCTTTAAATCCTTTGCTATGCATTTAACTAAATGATGTTTATGCACTACAGTTGTGGGTATCCTAAGCAATCCACAGAGCTCCCGCGATGTTCCCAGTTTATTTGTAGCCCCTGCGGCATTCAGCAACTTCTCCAACTTAAAATTGCTGCGTGTGGCCGTTTCGTGTGTCACAGTTTAAGCTCCTACAAGGAAACGTGTAGAACACCTAATAATTTCGACGGAAAGTAAATCGTTAAATCAATCCACAAATGCTTACATTGGTTTTCAAACAAATTACTTTTGCCAGAAGCCAAGCCATGCTGACGTAGTCTTTTCTCTACATTTTTCAATATACTGCCATTATTTCTGCGGCTTACTTCTAAAACCTCGTATGTCCCGATGCTCTTCCTACGCATTATTTTCCTTAAGGCTGGTCACGCCTCCCGGCCACATATGTATAAATGCAGTACATCAGAACAATCTTCATTGTGCTCAATTTCCTATGCCGATGTGTAAAGGAAAATGGACTTTACCATACCGTATAGCAGGGATGTTGTTTGCATCACGTATTTACGCACTCCTACAGTATAATGCATTTACGGTTCAATTTCCTTTACACGTTAGCATAGGAAAATGTACACAACGAAAGATGTTCTGATGGGCTGCATATCCATATGTGGCTAGGAGGCGTGGCCAGTCATAAGGAAAACAATGGGTAGAAAGAGCATTGCGAGATACGAGGTTTTAGAAGTAAGCCGTTGTAATATTATTGTTGCCGACCGTGAAAGGACCTGATTAATTTTTTTGACTTGTTTTGAAAGTTCACAATCTATGTTTTGTATTATGTCAACATTCCAGGGCTGAGTGAATGGATTTAAATAATCTGTAGTTCTTCGCTGAATTTTGTGTTAAACGGTAAATTGTTTGACAATAGTGATGGAGTGAAATGCACGGTAACTCGTGTATGGTGGTAATCCTCACATGGAAGTATGCACTTTTTATGGATGTTCAATAGGCCCATAGAGTTTGGTGCTTGTGGCTGACCTTGTGTCTGTCTGGCGTCTTGCGATGTTAATATCTAATTTCCTGAGAAATGCATTTCGAAACAATGGATTTCAATCTTTGAGACCACCAGGTATAATACTAAATATCAATTAGTGGCAGATGTGACAACACAATCAATACACAATGGATACTAGGAAAATAAACTTCCAAAAGAATGTATACTCCCAGGGTAATTGATACATAGTCAAAAATGAATTTTTATAAATATCGAATGGTGTCACATGGTTCAGGAATCTTCTATCGATGGGAGACTTCAGCTCACCCACACAAACGTGTTTCTGAGGACACGATGATGCTTGCTGTTCAAAAGGGTCTCAGATCTAGATCATTGGACCCTGAAAATACAACAAATTAGTTTCTGATTAAATAGAGCAACGGCATATCGATGGCTTACTTCTAAAACCTCGTATCTCCCAATTCACTTCCTACACATTTTCTTCCTTAAGACTGGTCACGCCTCCCAGCCACATGTGGATGTACAGTCCACCAGAACACTTTTCGTTGTGTTCATTTTCCTATGCTGATGTGTAAAGGAAAATGAACCTTAAATACATTAAACTGTAGGAGTGCTTAAATTCACCATTAAAACAACATCCCTGCAGTACGGTATGATAAGGTCCATTTTCCTTTACACGACAGCACAGGAAAATGAATCCTACGATAAAGGTTCTTATGGACTGTATATAAATATGTGACTGGGAGGTGTGACCAGTCTTAGGGAATATAATGAGTAGGAAGAGCATTGTTAAATACGAGGTTTTAGAAGTAAGCCGACGATATTCTGACCTAAAGGGAAAGTGAAATTCTAAAAGTAAAGTGAAATTAACATGAAATTAAATATTCTATTTAGGAAATTAAATTTAAACGTTTTTCTATTAAAGTAGCCCGAATAGCTTCGCACTAAAAGTCACATCTTAACGAGTGCAAGTACGAACATATTCATGCTCTTCGATTCGGAAAAATGCATTAGGTACTGATAGCGTCAGTCGAGTAAGCTTGCAAATGAAATAAAGTTCGTTGTTTGTTGAACCCAAACATTTTCGATGTTATCTAAGGTGATTTTTGAGTGTTTATAGTCGTTTACGTCACCGTCCTCGCTTTACGCTTTCTTTTTGTGCTTTCCCTTTCCCCTGCCCCCACCTTGTCTTCTACGCTCTCGGCGTTGCCTTCCACAGAAATCATAAAGATATTGCTTCTCTCCAATATTTTTTCTTCCGTCCTGTCGTACAGAGTTCGAGAGGAGAACAGCTATCTACTTACATAACCCTTACTCTTGACTATGCTTCTATAATCTGGAATCTCCTCCTGCCATTTCATGGACTGAACCAGTCAAGGTACGAGGAGAGATCTCCTTCTCATAACTACAGTGTTTTACTCCCATTTCGAAGATGTTCCTTCTTAATTTTTCCGTTATCGTTGAGCATATTCTAATAATTTTTTACTCCCATTACCGCAAGTCCTGCCTAAATTTTCGTGAATTATGGGAGCGATGAAACTGGGCCTATTCTATATCCGTGTATTGAATAATTGATTTCAACAACTTATCCACGACCCTCTTTCTACAACCCCTCCCCCCCCCACATTTTTTCGTCGCTAGTATTTTAAAATAATTTTAGTGGATTGTCCCAAATTATGTATGATGTGTCATGATGCAGTTGTGTGTATCGTCTTACTTGACTTTTTCTTCGTTGTGTAGACCTTCGCATAAAGAAGTGTGAACCTCCAGTATAGTGAAACTCTCTCGAAAGTTGGGCATGCTTCAACCTGTGAACTCATTTAAATTCGTCCGCTTCACGCACTGGTCAAGGTGGTGACGTCACGCTGGGCTTTCATATCTTTTTTGCGATAACTGGGCGTTGATAGCCAAGAACGTTCATTGCATGTTAAATGTTTTTAACCTTTTCTTGACCTTACCTGCTAGTGTTACCTTTTCATTGTCCAAAGCGTCCGGCTCCATGGCTAAATGGTTAGAGTGCTGGCCTTTGTTCACAGGGGTCCCGGGTTCGATTCCAAGCAGGGCCGTGAATTTTAACCATAACTGGTTATTTTTTCTGGCACGGGGACAGGGTGTATATGCCATCCATCCTTATCAGCATTTCATCCTCATCACGAAGCGCAGGTCGCCTATGGGGGTCAAATCAAAATACCTTCACAAGGTCTCTCCGGAGATCACACGCCATTAATATTATAATTGGTGGAAGTAAGAAGTAGGACTATTTAGGATAGTTTTTTGAAAATTATTCATCATCATCATCATCATCATCATCTGTTTACCCTCCAGGTTCGGTTTTTCCCTCGGACTGAGCGAGGGATCCCACCTCTACCGCCTCAAGGCCAGTGTCCTGGAGCTTCAGACTCTTGGTCGGGGGATACAACTGGGGAGTATGACCAGTACCTCGCCCAGGCGGCCTCACCTGCTATGCTGAACAGGGGCCTTGTGGAGGGATGGGAAGATTGGAAGGGATAGGCAAGGCAGAGGGAAGGAAGCGGCCGTGGCCTTAAGTTAGGTACCATCCCGGCATTCGCCTGGAGGAGAAGTGGGAAACCACGGAAAACCACTTCCAGGATGGCTGAGGTGGGAATCGAACCCACCTCTACTCAGTTGACCTCCCGAGGCTGAGTGGACCCCGTTCCAGCCCTCGTACCACTTTTCAAATTTCGTGGCAGAGCCGGGAATCGAACCCGGGCCTCGGGGGTGGCAGCTAATCACGCTAACCACTACACCACAGAGGCGGACTTGAAAATTATTACCAACCAAAATTGTTCGTAACTTACTATATGGTTGTATAGTCTATTTTGGTACCTGAAAATCGTTATATTCTTCTTTGAATCTAAAATTTTATTGTCAAATAATTTTTCCATCGACATTGGATCTAAGAAATGACAGATTTCATTTTATACTAATTAGGGTATGAATCAAGCCAACAAAGCACAGGAATTTGTGAAACTGAAATTGATATCTCGTATACTGAAGATTCGTTTAGGCGTGAAATATTGTATATATAATATAATAATATTATTATGAATTTGGATTTGAAGCTAATGGTTTAGACTTAAATATTCACAATCACTGTCTTTCGAAGGAGGGAGAATTGCTATGGTAACAACTATTTGCTATTTGGGAAAATTGTCCTTTATGCTGTATCACTGATACGATCTCCCTTAACATCGTTATTACCTGATAAAATCAGTTGTGAACATTCCTTATATGAACTTGTCTATAACTATAAAGCTTTGTACCTTTAATCCTGTGTTTATACCATCCACATAAACCTTCTGGAACTAGGCGTTATGAGTCAAGGTGCTGCTCATGTTATGATATTACATGTTTTCTTTACTACGAGCTCACGTTGCGTTCTGGTCCTTCTGTGAATTATTGCAGTTATTTCTGTGATCCACCTGAGGTCTTTTTGTGTTAGTTACCTCAAACTTTCCCTTTGTCATTATCGTCATTATCGTCATCATCATCATCATATCATCTTGACTATTTATATCCTATTTTTTATTCTCATTTTTATATCACAATACTGTATTACTAAGCAGCTGTAAAATGTCTCATTTGTAGCTTATTTATTTTAATTGTATAATGTAATATGGCTATATCCTTTTATGTCAATCCTCTCTTCGATATGATTTCGAGATACGGGTCAAAGCAGCGATTCGATCTCTACATGTTAGAAGTGGAAATAATAGTCAGTTGCCATATCATCCAGCTCTCAGTATCGTAGCGTGAACACTGGGAAAACAGTGAGATTTACAAATTCCCATTATTTCTTTTTCTATTTGATATTGATGTAAACTCATGTGCACTGTAATTAACCTACATTTGTTCTGGTTTTCAATATTGAAATTTTGTCGTGGTCTTCACTGTAAATGATCAAGGCCCAATAAATGCTTAACTCAGTTTAAATATGAATTTTTTATTCCAATAGTAATGCATACTTCTCAGCAAAAGATGTTTATAAATGTATATGAAATTGAAGTTCAAATATGGCGAGTCTTGAATTATTTGTATACTAGCTGATGTACCCGTGCTTCGCTACGGGATTCTCAGAAAGACTGACTTTTTGGCTTTCCTAACTGAAGTCAACATAGGTCATTACAAAAACGTCAGTAGGAAAGTAGAGATTAAAAGCAATGTTTTCATATAAAGTATTCGATCAAATGAAAAAAGGCATATTTTCTCACTTTTAACAAATAGTACTACGGTGCCGATCTGACAGTCTAAAAGTTCCAGAGCTGGAATGACCAGGCCACAGACTGCCGTGAACAATCCTTTGCCTTTATTCCGTGAAATATGGACACTGATCATTCCAATCAGTGTCTCAGGGTAGGGATTGAACAGCTCGGATGCTATGATGAACCATTGTGTTATGCACCAGTAGTACCAGAAAATGTATGAACCATAGGAATGGCATGTTTAAGAAGAAAGTTATCTAACTCCCTAGCTACTTCCCACCAATATTCAGGCAGACTGTTACACTCGGTACGACCAGGCGAGTTGGCCGTGTGGTTAGGGGCACGAAGCTGATAGCTTGCATCCTTGAGATAGTGGATTCGAACTCCACTGTCGGCAGCCCTGAAGACGGTACTCCATGTTTTCCCATTTTCACACCAGGCAAATGCTGGGGCTGTACCTTAATTAAGGCCAAGGCAGCTTCCTTCACACTCCTAGCCCTTTACTACCCCATCGCTGTCATAAGACCTATCTGTGTCGGTGCGAAATAAAAAAAATTAAAAGAAGAGACTCGGTACTCAGCAGTTATCCTATCTATCGGAGATGAGTGGCAACAGAAGTCAAAAAGCACATCACAACAAACAATGGTCAAGACAGACAGACAGACAGACAGACAGACAGACAGACAGACAGACATTACGGGAAAGTAAAAAGTGCATTTTCTTGTTGCTGTGGACACGACTGATAGAGAAATACCATCCCTTTTAAATTCTGAGCAATGTACAGACAAAACTCTTATTTTATAACAGGTGGCTCTTGAGCTTTTTATTTTATTATTTTGAATTTTATATCTGTGACCATTCCCTTTCCAATGGTGTATAAATTTCGATAATCCTCCTGCTGGAAGTATTTTTAATTAATTCTTTTATAATATGATGCATAGGCTCCAGGCTCCCGTAAGGCAGGTAATTTGACATTTAGACTGATGGAAGCAATATTTTTTATATATATGCCAATAGAGTGGTAGATTTAAGTAGATGAGGGAAATATATTGCTGTGGAATTTCACTATTGGCAGCATTGTCATGGATTTGGTTGTTGACTGTGATTTGTTTGCTTTGTTTATGGTTGATGTGATTACATGTCATGTGTTTCTGCTTACTTCGGTGTTCTTACTGTATTTTGATGATCCAGTATGTCTCGTGTTAATACTGGAGTGTTCAAAAAGCGTGTTCATTCGAAGAAGGAGGCCAGAGTTGGGGAGAACTTTGTTGCTGACCGTTTAATAACAAGTCCTACTAGTAATGTTCTGTGATATGTCATCAACTGATGACGAGCTCCAGCATGGACTGTGTCCACGGGGAGAAGACAGCTGATGTAAGTTCAACAGAGGAATAGAGATAGGAGAAACTTACAGTCATCCTCACAGTCTGCCATATGATATCATGGAGGAAATACAATCTACAACCTTTTGAAACAATGCTTCCATGGTCGCACACAATATACTAATGAATGTGTAAATAGCGTTATATGGAGCTGTTTGCAAAAAGCTGTGTTTGTGTCAATAAGGATGCTTCATTTTGGTGTATATGATGATGTGGTTTCATTTAATCAGGGAAATAATCACAAAATGTGATGTGCTGCAAAGACTGGGGATGGGCATTGGCTCTCATACCCGTGACGCCATGCTGCAACTCGACTTGGAAAGACTGAGATATGCTGAAATGGCTGATAAAAACTTGCACCAGAAGGCCATACAAGTCAGAAGAGCTAGTAAGAGAAGCCTAGAAGATGAAATGGAAGAGGATAAAGATAATCCAAGCTACGGAGCAGGCATGCACAAAAGCTGTGACTTTAAAGTCCATTTCCTGAAAGTAATTGTTTTTAATACATAAGGAACATTTGCTCTGGTCGTGTGAGATACAGAGGATTCAGACTTTCAGGGTTACTTTATAATATTGTTGTGCACATGCTGAAAGAACTGTTATTGTTGTAGGTCAGATATTAAGTATTTTATTAGAGTAAAAAGTGGCAAAAAATTGCCAAAATTTGTAACTTCCAAATAATAATTCAAAATCAGAAAGTATTTCATATTACTCAAAACCAGTTATTTCAGTACGAAGCCAAAATATCGATGGCTTTCTTTAAAAACCTCGTAAGTCCGAATACTCTTCATATCCATTATATTCCTTAAGACTGGTCACGCCTCCCAGTCCCATATTTAATATGCAGTCCAAAAGAATAATTTTCGTTATGGTCATTTGCCTCTGCCACGTTGTAAAGGAAAATGAACCTTAAATAGATTATACTGTAGGAGTGTGTAAATTTGCCATGCAATCAACATCCCTACAATACGGTACGTTAAGGTCCATCTTCCTTTAGACATTAGCAAAGGAAAATGAACACAGCGAAAATTATTCTGATGGACTGCGTACAAATATATGACCGGGAGGCATGGCCATTCTTAAGGGATATAATAGGTAGGAAGAACATTTGGACTTACGAGGTTTTAAAAGAAAGCCATCGATATGTAGGTACATGCTGTGCAATTTTCAAATTGGTGGCTGTAATAGGTTTCTTAGCAAAATGTACCTTTGTGAAGGATGATGTAACATTGTAAGCATAGGGCGTTCCGTGTCCCCTTAAATGATTTGCAGAATTAGCGCCAACCATTAGTCCTATGAGTTCAATATCATCCAGCTGGTATTCTTGTTGTTAGAATGGGATGTTTGGTTCATATGTTGCATATTTTTTCATCACGTACCTCATTGGGGTGCGTTTCGGATGTCTCGAATCTGATCGTTGCATCTATTATAAAGCCCTTTCGGTGGTCTTTGAAGGCTTTCATGTAAATTCGACGGTTGCTTCTTGTAATAGAACCTCTTCGAAGACTGTAAATCCCGAGCCCCTTAACGTTTGAGGAATGGCAGATCGTATTTTTCTATTATTATTATTATTGTTATTATTATTATTATTATTATTATTATTATTATTATTATTATTATTATTATTATTATTATTATTATTATTATTATTATTATTATTATTATTATTATTATTATTATACAGTGTTTGACACTATTCAACACTTAAGTGGAAAAAATAATAACCAAGTGCCGTGTTGTTCGTGATCAGACCACTTTTCACAGTTTAACTAGAATTTCTGTGAGACGGAAAGGTCGCGTGATGTTCTGAGATAGGAATGATGGAGTAACCTCAAGTGGACATGCTCTGTTACACGCCCAACATGCAACAGGTCCGTAGAGAGCATGCAAAACTTCACAAGCACTCTAAGTAACGAATCGTTTATTTCTCTTACTCTCACATCCTGTCCCCATGTAACAAACCTCAAATATAGTAAAGCAGCCCATGAGACTGTTTAAATCCATCTTGTAACGTTCACCATCATTTAAAACTCTCTCATTCACAATGAGCGTTGCGGTTTTGTGCTTACTGTTGTTCTCCCTTTAGCGAAATAGTTCCGACTGATCAACCTCCCGTTCTACGTCGTAAATTTTAGTGTCTTCGGTGGTAAACTTCCTTAGTCAGATTCCGATGGCTTATTTTCCTTTATTCACACATATAAAAGTTATTGTCTTGTAAGTGAAATTCGGAATTATTCATAGATTAGAAAGAATAAGAATAAGAATAAGAGTACTTTTTTAAGACCCTCTAACTACTTTCAAGGTTTTCGGAAACGCCAAAATGCTGGAATTTTATGCCGCGTGTAGCCTATACCTTTACGTGCCGGTATATCCACCAACACGGACCTGACACCTCCAAATACCATCGGACTGAGTGAGGGTTGAGCCTGCCAACTTGGGCTTAGAAACTGAGGACCTTAACAGTCCGAGCCACTCAGCCCGACAGATATTAGAAATAATTTTTATTCCTCTGAAGGAAATTCCAAAAAGTGAACGTGTATTTTATATACCCTACAGAATATTTTTAAGATATACAGTACTAGCTGATGTACCCGTGCTTCGCTACGGAATTCTACATTGTATATAGGATTCTAGGTTAGGTAGTATACACACTGTGAGTAAGATTGTATTCAATTGCATAGCTCTCGACAGGGAAGTCACTAAACGTCTTTTTTATGTGAACACTGGGTTAGGGAATTTTCATTGTAATGGTAGGCCCTCTTACCTACCATCAGTCACAATCAAGTTGGGAAATTTTTATTACAATGGCACACTCTCACTCTCCACCTGCCCTTTTAGGTCCTCAGACAGATTGACTTAAAGGTTTTCCCAACAGCAATCAACATAGGTCGTTACAATGATGACAGTGGGAATGTCGCGGTTAAAAGCAATGCTGTCATAGGAAATACTCGATCAAATGAAAAACCACAAATTTTCTCACTTTTACGAACAGTAGTACGCTGCTGATCTAACAGTACAATGTTCTAGAGCCGCAATGTCCAGGCCGCAGATAGCCGTGACCACTATTTTCGGTGGGGAAGAGGGGCGAAGATTGGAGAACCCCAGGGGAAAGTCAATGCCCTTTTACTCATTTGTTTCCTTGGAGTACCTGATGAGTTGCAAAATCTCAATTCAAGACACTGGCGGGGAAAAATTTATCTGACTTGAAGGCAATTTTTTCCTCTAAGCCAGAGGAGAAACCCCCATGGCTGCTAACTTGAAACAAAATGAATAATGAATTATAATAATAATAATTTCGTGTGGCTATTCCTAGCCGAGTGCAGCCCTTGTAAGGCAGACCCTCCGATGAGGGTGGGCGGCATCTGCCGTGTGTAGGTAACTGCGTGTTATTGTGGTGGAGGATAGTGTTATGTGTGGTGTGTGAGTTGCAGGGATGTTGGGAACAGCACAAACACCCAGCCCCCGGGCCACTGGAATTAACCAATGAAGGTTAAAATCCCCGACCCGGCCGGGAATCGAACCCGGGACCCTCTGATCCGAAAGCCAGTACGCTGACCATTCAGCCAACGAGTCGGACAATAATGAATTTAATAAACGTGAAGATGAAGAAGTGTTTCTTAAGAAACGGATTCAGAGTTGAATTTTGAGTTATTTATTGAATTGTGTTGCTATAATTTGGAGTAGGCCGAAATTGTAATTCTAGACCTGGTCATAAGTGAGCCTCTGTTATTATTCCGTTTATTGTACACACTGATCAATCCAATGAGCGCGTCAGAGTAGGGATCGAATACCTGGAAAACTATGATGAACCAGTGTATTACGCACCAGCAGTATCAAAAAGTGTAAGAACCAGAAGAATGGTGTGCTAGAGAAGACACTTCTGTAACTCAACTGCTATTTCCCATCAGTATTCAGGCAAGTTGTTATACTCAGTACGCAGCGTTAATCCCATCTATCGGAGATGTGTGGCAGCATGAGAGACAAAGACCATCACAACAAACGTAATATTATTGTTGATCAATGTTATGAACTTTCAATATTGCAGACCTTCACATTTAGTTTTCCTCCGACTCTGGTATACCACTCTATTAATAGTCGCTACGGCGAAACTGAATAAAACATAAATTATCGTAAACTGGATTCTCTGTTACTTTTGTTATGTAGTACTTTTCGATAGGACCAATAGCATAGGTATTTAAACATTAAATTTTAGGCGGCTTTCCCTAAACTACCATTTGGTTCAGGGTGAATGAAAGTGTTTATTGCGTAGACTTTAGTTTCTCATTCTCCGGCTTTTTATACCTATTTTCATTAAATTCTCTTTACTCATTTTTTTCGTGGATCGGCGTTGATATGGACTTTGCAACAAATATACACATTCATGAACATCTCTGTTGTCATAGCCGGTACAGTAAAAATACCAAGACATAAATAATCGGAAATTTAATTCTATGTAATTTTCGTTATGCAGTATTTATCGATAGGACCACTAATAACACATATTTGAGAATTACATTTTAGGCCTTCTCCTAAACTACCATTTCGCTCATCGAGAATAAAATTATTTGTAGCCTAGGTTGTAGTGGCTCATTTCCCAACTTTACATACTGATTTTCATTAAATTCTCTTCTACCGTTTTCTCGTGATGCGTCAACATACATACATACATACATAAATACATACATACATACATATAGACAGACAGACAGAAAATACGGAAAAGTAAAAAGTGCATTTCCTTGTTATGTGGACAAAACCGATACAGAAATACCATTCTTTTTAAATTCTGAGCAATATATAGATAAAACTCTTATTTTAATACACCGGGTGAGTCATCCCACCGAAGGACACTGGTGTCGTTATGGTACATTCTCCTTTGCCATATACCAAGCAACAATCGTCTTTAATCGCTAACTGCACCTTTACCGTTTAAAACATGTACCAGGGGCCGATGACCTGGATGTTAGGCCCCTTAAAACAACAACCATGATGATGATCATCAAAATATGTACCTGGGGGCCGATGACCTTCGAACCCTCAACAAACATCATCAAAACATGCACCGTAAACGGCAGGCATTTACACAATACATCAGACTGTCATACGGTTATGTAAAAAGTACGTGCCAATTATGAGCTCTCCGTCGGGTATGAAATGGACGCTAAAAGCGTTGGGCATACTGATAGAAAACCTGCGTGCATTTGTGAAGCGGAATTAGTAGTCCATCTAGTAGAGTTTCTGGAAACCGACAGCTGGAGTCACCGTGGTGTTATAGGTTAAGTGCGGTGTTGTTAATATAGCTGCATTTGGTAGGTGGGTTCGAACCCCACTTGAGCCTGTAAATTACATTCGTATTTTGTACTTCGAGAATCATCTACAGAGCCAATGTATCCGAATGCCCTCACGTCGTGGGTTATTTCATTTATTTATTTATTTATTTATTTATTTACCGCCTCTGTTGTGTAGTGGTTAGTGCGATTAGTTGCCACCACCGGAGGCCCGGGTTCGATTCCTGGCTCTGCCACGAAATTTGAAAAGTGGTGCGAGGTTTGGAACCGGGTCTATTCAGCTTCGGGAGGTCAAGTGAGTAGAGGTGGGTTCGATTCCCTCCTCAGCCATCGTGGAAACGATTTTCCGTGGTTTCCCAGTTCTCCTCCAGGCAAATGCCGGGATGGTAGCCTACCTAACTTAAGCTCACGGCCGCTTCCTTCCCTCGTCCTTGTCTATCCCTTCCAATCCCGAAAATAAAATGTGAGATACAAACGCTGGATCATTTGCCACTTGCGTCAGTATCCACCACGCACAGAAATGAACACGAGTTTCGAAAACTCGTCCGTTGAGTTTTGATGTAGTTGCAGGTGATACGGACGAAAAAACTGGAATGAAATATCCTTACAACAGACGATTTGCTGATGTAAGCCTGTTGTGCTACTGCCCGGGTACTCGTGTGAGGATTCTCCCGGAAAGTGTCCAAAATCATCTCAGCAGTTTCACCGGACTTAACTGGTACCTCTCTCACAGGACCTGTTCGGGAATGTGACGAAGTAATACGCAAACGTCGCTCCAACCTCCTTAAACGTATTTGCGCTTGGTTGTTGTTTACGTGGAAATCTTTCCTAGAGCAGTCGCTGTGCTTCCTGTGCCTTCTGTCTTGCTTCACCGTAGATGAGGAGCGTGTCAACATACATATCTGCTGAATACATAGCGAAGAAATCACCAGGACTGCTAGGCTACACCAAGTGTCAGGCCACTACACATTCCACGTGCATGCTATTGGTCGAATGTGGCACGAATGGCCAATTACTTGATCCTTAAAGTTTAAAATGTGAATGAAGATATTCATCGCTCGTGGGATTCGAACCCACCTACCAACGCAACATGCGTCAAAACGTCTGTGGTTAGTCCACTACACCACGGTGACTGTTCCTTTCAGTTTACCAGAAAGCTTACTTGATGTAAAACTACGTTCAGCTTCACAAAATCACACGCGTTTTCTATCAGTATGCCATCGCTTTTAGGGATAATTTCATAACCAATCGAAAGCTTATAATTGCCACGTACATTTTGCATAACCGTATGACAGTTTGGTGAATTGTGTAAATACCTGTCGCATACATGTTTTTGCAAAGGTCTTGCAGTGATGACGCAGTAAGTGCATAAGAGGCGACTGTGGCTTGGTATCCCGCAAAGGAAAATCGACCATACTCCACTGACGTTCGGTGGGATGCCTAACAGCATAAAACGTCAGGCGCGGCTGACTCACCCGGTATAGATATAATATATATATTTTGTTTTGGTGATGGAATGGATGTCAACACCACGGATTTATAGTAGTAGATTATAAACACCTGGAAGGAGCTAAACCATTACCATAGAGTTCATTTTGGAATCTGGTTAACATTACTTGATACGCCTTTACAAATGTTGGTCAACACCCTCAGCCCTCTCTTCCACCACATCGCATTACTGATTACATGTTGAATTAAATTAATAAGATGATGATCATGATTCTAGAAAAGAATTTTTAATATTCAGTCTATAGTGAAAACCAAGAAGTACGTTAACTTGTTGCCCGAACGTAATTCTGTAGGGAACGAGATTATTAACAGTAACAATGGTGATACTAAATATAATATCAACAACATTGCACCAACAAGACTTAGTGCGTCGTTTGACAATTATGTAATTACGGAAAATACGTAAGTACAACCTGATTCGTTCTCACATTCAGCCAAGCGTATATACAATCTGTCCTTGCACTTAGGGGAAATCCCGACAAGATCTTCTAGAGGAAACCAATGTAGTTCAGTTCCCAACTCTCTGAAGGAGATAAATCCGTAGCCTAGCACCAGACACGAGAGAATGATCTGTTGTAAGCTTAGGCTATGTACGATTTATAGGTATAGTGAGAGAGGAGTTGGATCGAATGTAATACAAATGAGTTGAGGAAAGGTAGCTTAGATCTGAGGGAAGTTATTCCGGTGTTGCTTCATTCAAAAGTTGGAAAACGCGCGTGTAAATATCTTGACCTTCAATTAACCGAGAGCTTCCTAATAGAGATTATGCTTAGGATACATAGGAAAAAATGAAACGGAGAAAGGGGTTCATTATCAACGGTAGTTTCTTTGTTTCTGCCTCAGTAGCATCAACTAATACAGAATCACAGTACTGTAGTTCACTGTGGATGACACAAGCGTCTGAATTAATCTTGTTTTCATATTGTGTGGGAGAAACGACTTGTCTTTCTTGCAAGCATCGGTTATTCGTTCATTCCAAATTAATGTTTTATTTACAGTCACCCCAGGACTTTGCAAAGGATTATTTTTACTTTTATTACCGCACTGTTAATCATGCGTAAGGAGTGGTGGTGGAGGGACGATGGTAGTCTTTCTTTCAGAATAGCTCTATTCCTTGCCTTTCCTATAATATTATAGATTTTCTCTTAATTCGATGCCTTTCTTTAAAACCTCGTATGTCCAAATGTTCTTCCTACCTATTATATTCCTTAAGACTGGTCACGCCTCCCGGTCATATATTTATATGCAGTCCATCAGAATAATTTTCGCTGTGTTCATTTTCCTCTGCTGATGTCTAAAGGAAAATGGACCTTACCGTACCGTATTGTAGGGATGTTGATTGCATGGCAAATTTACACACTCCTACAGTATAATATATTTAAGGTTCATTTTCCTTTACACATTGGCAGAGGAAAATGACGATAACGAAAATTATTCTTTTGGACTGCATATAAGTGACTGGGAGGCGTGACCAGTCTTAAGGAATATAATGGATAGGAAGAGTATTCGGACTTACGAGGTTTTTAAAGAAAGCCATCGAATTGTATTAATAAACAGAAAGTTCTGACAGGCATAAGAGTTTATGTTATTAGGGCCTACTCAATTCAAAATAAACCTACGACGTATGATTAGTACACAGAACAAAAGTGACCAACCGGATACCAGTGGGATCGAACCGTACGATGTCGTATCGGCTGCTCTTACCAGTTGAGCTATGTATTTTACGTCTCTTTAATACGTGCTATATGTACTGCAAACGACTTAATATTCTGAATAGGCGCCGATGACATAGATGTCAGACCCCTTTAAACAACAAGCATCATCATCTTCATCATCATCATCAAAATGTTGAAAGTTCATTTCGAGTACAATGCAGTCGTGGAAATTCAGTATTTATCATTCATTTGTTTAATGGAAAAATCAATATATTTAATTTTGAAGTGGTTAGTGAGTTGCAGGTCATATAGATGGCTTTCTGTAAAAACCTCGTAAGTCCGAATACTCTCCACATCCATTATATTCCTTAAGACTGGTCACGCCTTCCAGTCCCATATTTATATGCAGTCCAAAACAATAATTTTCGTTATGGTCATTTTCCTCTGCCAATGTGTAAAGGAAAATGAACCTTAAATACATTATACTGTAGGAGTGTGTAAATTTGCCATGCAATCAACATCCCTGCAATACGGTACGTTAAGGTCCATTTTTTTTTTAGACGTTAACGAAGAAAAATGAACACAGCGAAAATTATTCTGATGGACTGCATACAAATATATGACCGGGAGGCGTGGCCAGTCTTAAGGGATATAATAGGTAGGAAGAACATTTGGACATACGAGGTTTTAAAAGGAAGCCATCGATATTCTTAGAGGTTTGTGGGTAGAGTTGTATAAGTGATCAGCAGTCCCATAGAATAGGTATAAGTACGGAATCCTGCTGGACACCTGTAACTTGAGTGTTCCACTCCAAGTTTTATCATCCAATACTATTCACTGAAATCTGTAAACGAAGTGTGAGGAGAAAACTAACTAATGCGGATAAGCCGATATGTTCTTGTAATTAAGAGAGCAAGATCTTGATATTAACAGTATCAATTTCGCTGCTGAAGTCTAGGAGAGTCATGATTGTCAATTTCCATTCGTTTGATGTCGTTCGTAATTATAACTAAGCCTCTCACAATACTGAGTCGTTCAATACTTTGAGACATACAGGAAGTTATTATTATTATTATTATTATTATTATTATTATTATTATTATTATTATTATTATTATTATTATTATTATTATTAAGACGCCGTCTCCGAGCGGAGGTTGGCGATCCACGCAATAGAATAGAATGGAATGCCATTTCTGAAGTACAGCAGTGCCATCCTCGAAGGTCTTTCAGCCATGAATTTCTTCTTCTCCCAACAGATCTCTTCCCCTGTATCTTCCCTTCGATAATAAGCTGTAATAATTGATACCTCTCACCTCTCATGATATGTCCTAGTTATTGCGTTTTCCTCTGTTTTATAGTGAGCAGTAGTTCTTTTTTCTTTTTCATCCGACGAAGGACCTCGGCATTTGAGATTTTCATTACCCAGGATATCCGCAAGAGACGGCGATACAGGAACATTTCGAAGGCATCAATACGTTTTTCTATGATTTGATCCAGAGTCCATCTTTCACATCCATATAGGAGAACAGAAAATATATAGTAGCGGATCACACGAATTCGTAGTTGGAGACTGAGATCTGAACTCACAAAGAATTTCTTCATGGTTATGAATTGTTTCCTGGACTGCTGAATTCTAGATATTATCTCCGGTTTGGAGTTACATTGGTCATCCAAGATGGTACCCAGGTATTTGAGAGAAGACATTTGCTCAACTATTTTATCTTATATTGTGAGATTTGTCCGAATTGTCTGTTTAGAGAACACCATCAGTTTCGTTTTTGAGGGGCTAACATATAATCCAAACTATTCACTGTGCTGAACTAAGGAGTTTATCATGCACTGAAGGGCAGGCATGTCATCAGCTATGATAACAGTATCATCTGCATATCTGATGTTGTTGATGATTTTACCGTTAATTTTGATCCCACTATAGTCTTCCAATGTTTCTTTAAAGATTGCCTCTGAGTAAATGTTAAACAACAGAGGTGACAGTTCACAACCCTGGCGGACGCCTTCCTGATCGAAGCAGTTTCCGAAGTTCCTTGATCAGTTTTGACATTTGCAAACTGACTCCAGTACAGGTTACTGGTTATTCGTAAGTCACCGGAGTCAATACCTGTTGATCTCAGAATCTCTATCAGCTCATTGTGCCTGACACAATCAAAAGCTTTTTTATAGTCTATAAAACAGGCATAGACATCAACATACATATCTCTGCACCTCTGTAACAAATTTAACGAGAAGATTATTATTATTATTATTATTATTATTATTATTATTATTATTATTATTATTAAAAGTTGCTTTACGTCGCACCGACACAGACAGGTATTATGGAGACGATGGGATAGGAAAGAGCTAGAAGTGGGAAGGGAGCGGCCGTGGCCTTAATTAAGGTACAGCCTGGTATGGAAGTGGAAAACCACGGAAAACCATCTTCAGGGCTTCTGTTGCCATTAATACAGTAATGAAAAAATTGCTTAGCCCACCGCATTATCAGTTTGTTAGTTTCGGTACCCAGAGAATTCAGCCAGGGGCAAGTAACATCCTAAAAGTCTACTCTCATTTTATGCTTGTATGCAACGCACTCGTCTCATTAAAAGCAGCTATAAAGAGAGAATTTTGAAATCCAATCCCAGCTGTCCAGCACATGTTTAACTCCAGGATAGTAGCAGAACTATAATTGCATGCCGATACATACCCAACAATTGCACGACCTTTATTAACACAAAATGCTAGACACTAAACAGTAACTGAAGAAATGAAAATAAGGTCAATTAACTCCTTGTATTAGCAGTGCAGCTGAAGGAATTTTACCGAAATATGATACGTCTGAGGAATCTGTAGGCTGAATTTAGTTTTATGAAAAAACGTCTCTTATTCCTAATTTATGTTTGGTGGTGGTGGTGGTGATTATTATTTTAGACATTCGGCGGGGTAGTGTGTTTAGCTCTACGAACGGCCGGCTTTGCCCCCAGGAATTAACTTGGAACTCATTTTTTTGATGTAGGCTGAGAGAAACAAAGGGCTATTTGGACCTCCCGAAGTGGAAATCATATTCTGTATAACAAAGTTGAAAATAAGGAAATAAACATATCGATGGCTTTCTTTAAAAACCTCGTAACTCCGAATACTCTTCCTGTCCATTACACGCCTTAAGACTGCTCACGCCTCCCAGTCCCATATTTATATGCAGTCCAAAAGAATAATTTTCGTTATGGTCATTTTCCTCTGTCAATTTGTAAAGGAAAATGAACCTTAAATACATTATACTGTAGGAGTGTGTAAATTTGCCATACAATCAACATCCCTACAATACGCTAAGTTAAGGTCCATTTTCCTTTAGACATTAGCAAAGGAAAATGAACACAGCGAAAATTATTCTGATGGACTGCATACAAATATACGACCGGGAGGCGTGGCCAGTCTTAAGGGATATAATAGGTAGGAAGAACATTTGGACATACGAGGTTTTAAAAGAAAGCTATCGATATCTGGGTCTCCAGAGAACTTCAAACTAGTTATTAGGGCAAAAAAGAATAACATTATTTTATTAAATGATATTTTTAAAATTAGTTTTCTAAAAATTAGAAAAGATTTATTTTTTTATTCTTCTCTCAATTCACTCGTATTTACTCATTGTGACATCTTGTTGTTCTCACTTCATATTTCATATTTCAAACATTAATGCTGCACATCGTAATATGTCACCAACGTCCATTCAGTTCTTGTATTCTTCGTAAATTATATAGAATGCTAAAAATTCTTCTTAAAAAGGATACAGTTTATTTTAATCTCTTCATCAGAGTTTAGAAAATGATCAATGCAGACTTAATATGACACGGTAAGCGGTCAATATAGAGTAAGTAACAGCAGTTCCTTTGTTTCCCTTTTTCACACCAGGCAAATACTGGGGCTGAACCTTAATTAAGGCCACGGCCACTTCCTTCCCACTCCTTGGTCTTCCCTATACCATCGTCGCCATAAATCCTGTCTGTGATGATGGAGCGTAAAGGATATTATTTTTTTCTAGTTGCTTTACGTGTCACCGACACAGATAGGTCTTATGGCGACGATAGGACAGGGAAGGTCTAGGAATGGGAAGGAAGCGGCCATGGCCTTAATATTAAGGTACAGTCCCAGAATTTACCTTGTGTGAAAATGGGAAACCACGGAAAACCATATTCAGGGCTACCGACAGTGGGGTTCGAACCCACTATCTCCCGGACACAAGCTCACAGCTGCACGCTGGTAACCACGCGTCCAACTCGTCCGGTATAAAGGAAATTCTAAAAAACAAGAACCATAATAAATGACAACAATCTTAAATGTCCTTGATATTAAGAGTGTTAACTACAGTTTAAATTGTTCACTTGAATATTTATATTTATAACTCTATCGCGTGTTGACTGGTACATATTTTACTGTATCTTGGTTACGGAAGCTTTATCAATATAATCGCACTTCACAAACAAATTGATCAAATTAATCTATGAATTCCCCTCTCACTTGTCGAATATTTCAACCAGGCAACCCATTTTTCTTCTGCAGTTTGCTTTATGCCCCACCGACATAGATAAGTCTTATGGCGTAAAGGAGATAGAAATGTGGTAGGAGTGGGAAGGAAGCGGCCGTGACCTTAATTAAAGTACAGCCCTAGCATTTACCTGATATGAAATTGGAAACCACGGTATACCGACGTTAGGGTTTGAACCCACTATCTCCCGAACGCAAGCTTATAGCTACGTGACCCAAACAACTTACTCACTTGCTTGGTGACCACAGAGTATGGGTGCGGGGTAGTGGACTCACACCTTGCTTACGTGAAACGTGAACTGGAAAAATCCAAAGAAAAACAGCACGACTTGTTAGAAACTTTGCGCTGGAAGACTTGGGAGTAAGGAGACGAGCTATTCAACCAAGGGTAATGTTCCGGCTTGTCAGTAGATAGGTAGCTTGGAATGACACTAGTAGACGAAAATGCAACATCATAATATGGAGATATATTTTCAATTTTTAGAGAACAAATTAGGGAAAATATCCGTTAACACTCAGTTAACGCGCGTCACTTCGCCGCCGTTTTACCTTTACCTAGTGATAACACTGATTGAAGTCTTCTAGAGTGTTGTATCCCATTGTATCTTCTTCACTTTTGTTAAATTATAAATTATGGTCGATATTATTAATATTTTTTTACTTTGTTCTTGAGTGACGTGTTGGTAAACATAGGGTGATCCGTTTAAACCGTGGCGCGTCATTTAAGGTAGGTGAGATTTTTATAGCGATGGAGTTTTTATTTCTGCATTTCAAAGTTATAGGCCTACATTGTGCATTTTCTTTACAGTCGGAGGACTTCCTCCATGTTATGAACCCTTAACGAGAGATCCCCAATAAAGATGAAATTACTGCACATGAGGAGGGGGAAGAAGATATTTTGCTAGAATGTGATGATAACACGGACACCGAGAATTAATTTTCTAATGAGGGAGCTAAAGTAGGGCGTGTTTCATCAGATACCGATAGCGCTTTCGTTTTAGAAAAGGATAATACGAAAATCTGGACAAATTTACTAAATAAATTGTTTTTATCATCAACATGTTCTAGTATACCATGCGCACATGGGGAAGGCCGATAAGTCCTAAGAATGTCATTGTTTGCAACAGTTTGTACTTCATTTCTTCAACCCTCTTTGTGACTTCATTAACCGTGTATACGATGCAGCCAGCAATTTCGACACAAGAACCAAGGACGGCGAAATGACCGACATGCGATCAATAGCGTACCTCCAGCACCTCCGGTACAGACCGCCCCGCTCTAAAATCTAACGCAGGTGACACAGTTTAAAAAATGTCCTCTTCTTCTTAATCTTCTTACCCTCCATGGTTGGTTCTTCCCTCGGACTCAGCGAGGGATCCCACCTCTACCGCCTCAAGGCCAGTGTCCTGGAGCTTCATACTCTGGGTCGGAGGATGCAACTGGGGAGGATGATCAGTACCTCGCTCAGGCGGCCTCACCTGCTATGCTGAACAGGGGCCTTGGTGGGGGATGGGAAGATTGGAAGGAATAGACAAGGAAGAGAGAAGGATGCGGCCGTGGCCTTAAGTTAGGTACCATCCCAGCATTTGCCTGGAAGAGAAGTGAGAAACCACGGAAAACCACTTCCAGGATGGCTGAGGTAGGAATCGAATCCACCTATACTCAGTTGACATCCCGAGGCTGAGTGGACCCCGTTCCAGCCCTCGTACCACTTTTCAAATTTCGTGGCAGAGCCGGGAAGCGAACACGGGCCTCTGGGGGTGGCAGCTAATCACACTAACCACTACTCCACAGAGGTGGACTTAAAAAATTTACTTTTAAGAAAAATTTGAAATTGTACTTTATAGTCAGAAAAATTATTGATGAAAGTTCATTTCTAAGTAATTAAGCCGTAAACAAGTCTTGAATAGTTCATGAAGTCGTAGAAGACCGGAAGGTACAGTTCAAGTTTGACTACAAGAGCGGCCATTAAGTGCCCCTCACTACGGGTTAATAGGAAGCGGTGTAGCAACTTATAAGGAATCTGCCACCCGGGAGATACTCGTAAAGGTGAGATTACTTCATAACTCAAATTAATAATGTTCGAGTAATTTTGGTGATATATTTTTGATTCTGAATGTTCTGGTTAGCAGGTCGTAAATATTCATGGTTTGTCCAATCCTGCAGTTGTTACATCCGTCCCACTGTGTCGTCTGTAGAGGTGTTTCAATGAGTTATGTGTATCTCCATATATTTTATACGAAAACTTCTTTTCTTCTCGATACATTTCCGGATATACCTCTATGAATCCTTCTCTTCTCGTTAGCACCTTTCATCGTTGATCGCTCATCTCACCAAATTATCACATCAGTATTCATTAGAGATTTTCTTAACCATGTATAGAATATTACTAGTTAACGACATGTTTACACCATCATTCGTACTTGTCTTCATGGAAAACCTCCGTGGCTCAGGCGGCAGCGCGCCAAACACTCACCGCTTGGTTCCGTGGTTCAAATCTCGTTCACTCCACGCGAGATTTGTGCTGGACAAAGCGGAGGTGAGACAGGTTTTTCTCATGGTACTCCGGTTTTACCTGTCATCTTTCATTCCAGAAACACTTTCCATTATCATTTCATCCGTCAGACAGGCTTCGGTAGCCAGCACAATTCCAATCCTCGCCGCTACTGATACGATCGAATGACTGGAAACGGTGCATTTTCATAGTCCTTGTATTCATATGCCAGTTAATGTCTGTAAAATTACGTATATGGTTCAAACGGACGTTTCAATATTTCGTCGCTGTTCGGGCAAAAGTTCATACCTCACAATGTACTTCCTATCCGTTGTTCTCCTTAGGACCGGTCACGCCTCCCAGCCACATAAGGATACGTAGTTCATCGGAACAATTTCCGTTGTGTTCATTTTCGTGTGCTAATATTTAAGGAAAATGAACTAAAGTGCGTTATGCTGTAGGAGTACAGAAATAAGTCGTGCAAACATACATTCCTAGAGTGCGGTAGGGGAAGGTTCACTTTTTCTCTACACATCAGCATGGGACGAACACTACGAATATTATTCTGATGGTTTAAATATCTACATATGACTGGGTGAGTTGGCCGTGCAGTTAGGGGCGTGCAGCTGTGAGCTTGTATCCGGGAGATAGTGGGTTCGAATCCCACTGCACGTACCCCTAAAGATGATTTTCTGTAGTTTCCCATTTTCACACCAGGCAAAAGCTGGGGTTGTACCCTAATTAAGGCCACGGCCGCTTCCTTCCCACTTCTACGCCTTTCCTTTCCCGTCGTCGCCATAAGACCTATCTGTGCCGGTGCGACGTAAAGCAAATTGAAAAAATAATGTCTATATATGGCTAGGAGGCGTGATCAATCTTAAGAATAATGTATAGGAAAAGCATTGGGAGATATGACCTTTTGCCCGAACAGCAAATATTTATTCCCAACAATTAGTTTCCCGCGACATTATTAATCATGTGGATCAGACGGTTGAGGCGCTGGCCTTCTGACTCCAACTTGGCAGGTTAGACCTTGCCTCAGTCCGGTGGTATTTGGAGGTGCTCAAATACGTCAGCCTCGTGTCGGTAGATTTACTGGCACGTAAAAGAACTCCTGAGGGACTCAATTCCGGCACCTCGGCGTCTCCGAAAACCGTAAAAGAGTAGTTAATGGGACGTAAAGCAAATAGCATTATTATTATTAATCATGGTAACTTATATATTTTTATTAAGTAGCAGTATTCAACTACTTACTTTAGAATCGAATTTGTTAATCTGATATATACGGTTACTTGACCACAACAATCGACAATCGACTAATAGTAAATCCGAATTGCCGTAAATGTTTTAAGGGATTTAAAACTCGAATGACCTTACATCCTCAAAGGAACTTCATGCGTAAACGTGTTTATAGTGTGTACCTTACAGGGAGAAATAATGAACCTTTTTAACGTTACCAAGCCAACTCATTGTCTCTCTGAACGTGGAAGTCAATGCTATCACGTAAATCCATAAAATGAGAACCATTTCCTTTTACGACAATGCCTTGGCCTGCTGGAGGAAGGAGATTACACTTTTTATACGTTAGAACTAATAGGAGAGGTTGCTAAAACCTGTATGTAGAGCCTCCACTCCTGTTTCCAGAAATATAGTACAACATTATCGTATTGACAAAATAATACTGCCCCGGAAAATATTTGCACTAGGTGTGAAGCGGGATTAAACCTGGTTAATGAACATCACAGAAGGTGCTGGAAATAACGTTATCTGAGGAAGCGAAAAGCTGATGATTTAGAAGTCCTGACTCCACTTCACTCTGAAAGCTCCGACAGAAAACGCAAAGTTTTGTCAGGACGTTTTAACGAGTTTTTTCAGAGCCTGTTTCACGCCATTTTGCCACAAAGTTCAGCACTGCAGACTTTGCTAGAGGTTTTCACAAAGCAACTCCAGTCTTAAATTCTTGCGCAAACAGTTCCGCACAGGTTTTCCAAGAATCGCGCTTCGCATACCATTCGGCAATGAACACGTGCTGTTTCGTCTTGAGCATAATTTTTTGTTGCATTCAACTGGTCGCTAAACACGTTAGCTCCTCCTCTCACTCACACGTAATGGGACAACAACGTACTCGGGAGATGTTCAGGCTCATGCATATGACAGCAACGAATTGGTGCATTGAAAACATGTTTTCCAGCATTTCCTATGATGGGCTGTTCTCCTGTCCATTGACAATGGTCAGCTCCGCTGTGGTTTTATAAATAATTTCCTGTCCAGTTTTATTTTGTCCACCCTGTATAAATCATTAGCTAGGGCGCGGATGTTTAAGTTAGAAATATGCAAGAATTTATGACCTAAAAATGACAATTAAATATGACCTAAACATTCTTTGGTCACATTTTGGGAACCTTCAAAATCTTGCCGCTGTTTAAATCAACATTATATTGAAAATATACTTTTGAAACCTAACACATTCAATAATAAATATATATGCATGTTGGACATTCAGCCGGAACGCTGGTTTGATCCTCCACGGCTCCGCCAACAGCTTTCATAAATAGCCTTGGTGGCACTAAAGAGTTATACCAGGATCATGAGGAGTGAGTTGGTTCCCGTTGCTTTCCTCACTGGGCCAGAAGTTGCTATTACATACCGGTCTACCAAGACAACTGAAATGCCTGCACCAACTGACCATATGAGCGAAATGTGTAATAACACTAATTATTATTATTATTATTATTATTATTATTATTATTATTATTATTATTATTTGAATCTATTGAATTACTCAATCCAGGGGTAACTCTCGACTCTGCACAGAATGAAATAAATGTCACATTTTGATCGACGATCAGAAAGAATTACAACGGCAAATTACATATCGTCGTTGCCGGGACAAAACCTCCTATGTGTTAATATTTCTGGAGATACTGGCCCGCAGCACATACATTACGAAGAGCGAGAATGCCTTGACCACCTTCACACAATATTGCACCTTAGATGACAGAACCTTACCGGCTAATGTTCTAAGTTAAAATATTTCACATAGGTGGTTTTGTTCCGGCAGCGACGATATATTTTAAAGTTTTCAAATAGGAATGATCTAATATTCCCACGCAACATTGACTTGTAGCGGAAAAGGGACCACTCAGCATCGCGGGATATCATTGGGGCATGATTGAAATAGGTCAAATCATTAGAGTTCAATGAGGTTCACCTTTCTGTCACTTTCTACGCATCTGCTCTCCTAATTCACATAAATATATATTTCTAAGAGAGATAAATATAACAAATTGCAGAGAACAATTAGGAGATGAGTAAAATTCGTCTTTGAGACGACTGGAAGGTGGTATGCCAAAATGGAATAAAAAAGTTAAGAAATTGACAAAAATACGAATGTTCACGGGGAAATATGACCATAATATGAAAAATTATCGGAAAATTACAAACAATTTAAAAGGCAAAAATATGACTTTATATGACCCGTGAAAATTGCATAATTTTAGTCAGCGTAGAAAAAATCGTGTTTAACTTGTATTTTGCACGGAAATAATATGAAGGAAAAAATATGACAAGTCATAATCACCCGGGCCATGATCGTTACCATTTGTGTTTGAAGCGCCTTGTAGAATGCGTTTAACCACAATGAAAACAACAAGATCTGACTATTGAAGTGCTGATATTTAAGGAATAAAGTGAAAATAAATTTCAAATCTTAGATACATTTCACAATTTAGTTCTCAGTAGCCAGGGTGCACTATCATGCTGAAACACGAACGAGTCTCCTACGGAAGACAACGCAGAGCTGGTCAGAAAGTCCTTACGTCCTTCAGCCTATAACGTCCTCCCGCGATCAACACGTGTGGCCTACCCTGCTGTAGTTTTATTGCGTTGTGACTTTACGTTTTCACTTCATATTCATGTACCCAATACATCTTTTATAAGTAACTGTACTTTACGTCGCACCGACATAGATAGGTCTTAGTGCAATGGTGAGATAGGAAAGGGCTAGGAGTTGGAAGGAAGCAGCCGTAGTCTTGACTTATTTCCTGTATCTCCTAAGTGGAGCATAGGGCATCAATGAACTTCCGCCACCGGACTCTGTTCTGCGCCATTGTCCTGATCTCTGTCCATGTCTTCCCTCCTTTCTCCATCCTTTCTGCTATTACACTCCTCCTCCATGTGTTTCTTGGTCTGCCTCTTCTCCTGCTACCTTGTGGGTTCCATTCCAGGGCTTGTCTTGCTATGTTGTCTTTATCTCGCCGTAATGTATGCCCGATCCACTTCCATTTCCTACGACGCATCTCAATATCAATGGGTGTTTGATGTTTTGTTTCTACAGTTCTTCATTGGAGATCACTTGTGGCCACCATATCCTCAGGATATTCCTCAAATTTCTGTTTACAAATATTTGAGGTCTGCTAATCAGTTGTTTGTTAGTCTTCCATGTTTCACACCCATACAGCAGTACTGATTTAACATTTGTATTGAAGATGCGTAGTTTGCTGTAGGTGTTAATTTCCCTTGATTTCCAGATTGGTCTCAGCATTGCAAATGCTCCTTTAGCCTTATTCATTCTATTTCCTATATCCTCTATAGTTCCTCCCTCAGGGGTGACTATACTTCCCAGGTAGCAAAACTGGTTGACTTGTTCGATCTCTTGGTTTACTAAAAATAATAGTGCTTTGTTTCAGTTATTATAGCGTCTTTATTAAGGTACAGTTCCAGAATTTGTGAAAATGGGAAATCACGGAAAACCATCATCAGGATTGCCTACAGTGGGGTTCGAACTACTATCCCCTGAATACAAGAGTATCCGACAGTCGATTGGATAACTTGAAAATGATGGTAATGGCCCTAACTATTTCTTACTGATGTGGCAGCCAATATCCATTCCACCAATGTTCGAAATCATTAAGCTCCCGTTGTGCATCGACTCTGCAGGTATCTCTTAGCACTAAAATATATAGTGATCTCATCCGCCTTGTATAGTTTCAGCGGCGATCGTAGTGTCATCTAGGCTCTAACTTACGCACACAGAAGAGTGTTCAGATATTTTTTATATAGGTTACGTATCTTACGTAACATTATCCAGGATCTGAAATTACCAAATACAAAAGGAAATGATCAGTGATTTTTAAATATTCTTGTTGAAAGCAGTAGAATTGGAAATGACATACATACATACATACATACATACATACATACATACATTATCATTATAGACTGTTATGCCTTTCAGCGTTCAGTCTGCAAGCCTCTGTGAATTTACTAAACGTCGCCACAATCCTCGATTTGCAACTAGTGTTGTGGCCTCATTTAGTTCTATACCTCTTATCTTTAAATCGTTAGAAACCGAGTCTAACCATCGTCGTCTTGGTCTACCTCTACTTCTCTTACCCTCGATAGCAGAGTCCATTATTTTCCTAGGTAACCTATCCTCCTCCATTCGCCTCACATGACCCCACCACCGAAGCCGGTTTATGCGTACACCTTCATCCATCGAGTTCATTCCTAAATTAGCCTTTATTTCTTCATTCCGAGTGCCCTCCTGCCATTGTTCCCACCTGTTTGTAGAAGCAATCATTCTTGCTACTTTCATGTCTGTTACTTCTAACTTATGAATAAGATATCCTGAGTCCACCCAGCTTTCGCTCCCGTAAAGCAAAGTTGGTCTGAAAACAGACCGATGTAAGGATAGTTTCGTCTGGGAGCTGACTTCCTTCTTACAGAATATAGTCGATCGCAGCTGCGAGCTCACTGCTTTAGCTTTACGGCACCTTGATTCAATCTCACTTACTATGTTACCATCCTGGGAGAACACACAACCTAAATACTTGAAATTATCGACCTGTTCTAGCTTTGTATCACCAATCTGACATTCAATTCTGTTGAATTTCTTACCTACTGACATCAATTTAGTCTTCGAGAGGCTAATTTTCATACCATACTCATTGCACCTATTTTCAAGTTCCACGATATTAGACTGTAGGCTTTCGGCACAATCTGCCATTAAGACCAAGTCGTCAGCATAGGCCAGACTGCTTACTACATTTCCACCTAATTGAATCCCTCCCTGCCATTTTATACCTTTCAGCAGATGATCCATGTAAACTACAAACAGCAAAGGTGAAAGATTACAGCCTTGTCTAACCCCTGTAAGTACCCTGAACCAAGAACTCATTCTGCCATCAATTCTCACTGAAGCCCAATTGTCAACATAAATGCCTTTGATTGCTTTTAATAATCTGCCTTTAATTCCATAGTCCCCCAGTATGGCGAACATCTTTTCCCTCGGTACCCTGTCATATGCTTTCTCTAGATCTACGAAACATAAACACAACTGCCTATTCCTCTCGTAGCATTTTTCATTTACATGGCGCATACTGAAAATTTGATCCTGACAGTCTCTCTGTGGTCTGAAACCACACTGGTTTTCATCCAACTTCCTTTCAACGACTGATCGCACCCTCCCTTCCAAGATGCCAGTGAATACTTTGCCTGGTATACTAATCAGTGAGATACCTCGATAGTTGTTGCAATCCTTCCTGTTCCCTTGCTTATAGATAGGGGCAATTACTGCTTTTGCCCAATCTGAAGGTACCTTACCAACACTCCACGCTAATTTTACTACTCTATGAAGCCATTTCATCCTTGCCTTCCCACTATACTTCACCATTTCAGGTCTAATTTCATCTATTCCTGCTGCTTTATGACAATGGAGTTTATTTACCATCCTTTCCACTTCCTCAAGCATAATTTCACCTACATCATTTTCCTCCTCCCCTTGAGCTTCGCTGTTCACAACACCACCAGGATGATTTCCTTTTACATTCAGAAGATGTCCAAAATATTCCCTCCACCTCTCCAGTGATTCCCTGGGATCTATTATCAGTTCACCTGAATTACTCAAAACACTGTTCATTTCCTTCTCCCCCCGTCCCTTCTTAAGATTCTTTATTACTGTCCAGAAAGGTTTCCCTGCTGCTTGACCTAGCCTTTCCAGGTTGTTACCAAAATCTTCCCATGACTTCTTTTTGGATTCAACAATTATTTGTTTCACTCTGTTTCTTTCATCTACATACAACTCCCTATCTGCCTCGGCCCTTGTTTGGAGCCATTTCTTATAAGCCTTCTTTTTACGTTTACAAGCTGCTCTCACTTCATCATTCCACCAAGATGTTCGCCTTTTCCCGTCTTTACACACAGTTATTCCAAGGCATTCCCTGGCTGTTTCTACTACAGCATTTCTATATGCCACCCATTCACTTTCTATATCCTGAACCTGCTTAATGTCTACTGTTCGAAACTTCTAGCTAATCATATCCATGTACTTCCGTCTAATTTCCTCGTCCTGGAGATTGTCTACCCTTATTCGTTTGCAGACAGATTTCACTTTCTCTACCTTAGGCCTAGAGATACTTAGTTCACTACAGATCAGATAGTGGTCTGTATCATCGAAAAATCCCCGGAAAACTCGTACATTCCTAACAGATTTCCTGAATTCAAAGTCTGTTATGATATAGTCTATTATGGATCCGGTACCCCTAGCCTCCCATGTGTAGCGGTGAATAGCCTTATGCTTGAAGAATGTATTCGTAACAGCTAAACCCATACTAGCACAGAAGTCCAGCAAACGCTTCCCATTCCCATTAGCTTCCATATTCTCCCCACATTTACCAATCACCCTTTCATATCCTTCAGTTCTATTCCCAACTCTCGCATTGAAATCGCCCATTAGCACTATTCTATCCTTGTTGTTTACCCTGACTACGATGTCACTCAATGCTTCATAAAACTTGTCAACTTCATCCTCATCTGCATCCTCACATGGTGAATACACGGACACAATTCTAGTCCTAATTCCTCCAACTGATAAATCTACCCACATCATTCGCCCATTTACGTGCCTAACAGAAATTATGTTCCGTGCAATGGTATTCCTGATAAAGAGCCCAACCCCAGACTCTGCCCTTCCCTTTCTAACACCCGTCAAGTACACTTTATAATCTCCTATCTCTTCCACCTTATCTCCCCTTACCCGAATATCACTTACTCCTAGCACATCCAGATGCATCCTCTTTGCTGACTCAGCCAGTTCTACTTTCTTTCTTACATAAGCCCCATTAATATTGATATATCCCCATCGAATTCCATTTCGTTCGCCAAGTTGTTTCCAAGGAGTCCCTCGCCTGTCAAATGGGAGTGGGACTCCATTACTCCCATAGGTCCGAGGCTTGCTTAAAGTGTTCTGAGCTCGGTAAATTCATGAAGCAGGATGCTGCCCTACTTGCACATAATCCAAGTGAGGATCTCTCCTCTAACGAGTTATGGACCACCGGTGGATTGTATAGTCCTTGCCGCCTGAGCACAAGGAGGACCACGACTCAGAATATGTCCGAGATGCCCACTCCCATTCCATAGCAACTGGTATCCCGACTCTCAGGACCACTTACTAGGTCACTCAGCCGTTGCCCATGGTTCACGAACTAGGACGTGACTACAGTAACCCACAAACCCACAAAATATATCAAATATGGACGACTACTACTAAGTTTCCATTCAGTACGGTAAAGGAGTACAGCGGGTCTCTTAGAGGATGACGCCGTCTCATAGGACAGGGGATTTGGATCGGAAAAGGATATTTTTGCTGAAGGTGTGACCATCGTTTCTGGTTTCAAATACACGATCCATGGCCAACCTGCCTCAACAGTTTTATTGTACTGTAAGTATCTATTCTACGGATGTCCCCCTCATTCACGGTCACACACCCCAGTTTTAGTGATACCACAAGTTACAAGCTTCAGTCAAGGACAGGTGTTATACGCACCGATGTTAAATCAAGACTGTTATAGTTGGCACTTATGAATGTCGATCTGATCGTCACTGTCGAGATCACTAAACAGGCTATTTTGGAGTGGTTTTTAAAGTGATTTTATATTATGTGTTCATGCCTTTAGACGGATTCAGGTGCTTAATGTTTTCATGTACCAATGATTATGACGACTGATGATGACCAAAAAGTTGAAATTAGTACAAAAAATGAGGACATAACTGATACTAAGATATAGTTGTATTCACATGTGTTTTTATTGAATAGGTGGGACATTTAAACCAAATCATACGCAAATGATGTCAAACATCATCATCATCATCATCATCATCATCATCATCATCATCATCATCCTCTTTGCATTTCCCCATATATGTGGGGTCTGCCTTCTTGCAATATTTCCTCCACTTCAATCGATTCATAACATCCCGAGGGCTCAGTTTGGTGAGATACATGTCGTCTCTCACCCTCTCCAGCCAGTGTGTTTGAGGTCGCCCTCGAAATCAGCTACCCTCCACGTTCAGGTGAAGGACAGTCTTTGGAACTGAGGTTTCACTGCTACGGAGTACATGCCCGTACCATCGCAGACGTGATTCACGCATGCTCTCTGTGTTTAGGGTAATTTAGGTGGATTTCTTCCGCACAGCATCGTTTCTGATGTGGTCTAGTCGAGTCAAGCCATTGGACCACCGCAGCACCTTTATTTCCATTGCATAACGTGCCTGTTCGTGCTTCGATGTTGCGGGCCAACATTCAGATCCGTAAAGGGCCACCGGTCTAATCACTGTGCGATAGACTTTACGGATCAAAAATTAAAGTTATATCATATGATAATTTGAGCTAATACAGGATTAAGTGTTAATATTGTACATCACAGGATACAGTGTCACGATTTCTTTCATAATTTATTCAAATCTGAGTTAGTATTAACAATACGTTTCAATCTCATGTCTTCGTTGTTCATATGGTAATTTTCTGTCTTATATGGTTTCGTAGAATAATGTGAGGCATAACTTCTTATTTGCTGTGCCATTCTTCCGTGAATTCTACGTGGCCAGATGGGGTTAGGTGTATCGTTTAGTTATTCCTAGTGCATCTTGCCTCAGAACGCGCTTCCGCCTCCGCCTGTATATTTTGTATTCCATAAGCAGAATCCGGTTAGCACTCCGGTGTTCCGCAAATGTTCGCAGCCGCTCAACCTGCAGCATTCTGATCACTGCACCGGTTCGCATCCACCTATTTACCCTGTAACTTTATGATTGCTCTGTGATTTGTCACCTAGAATAATAGGTGAAATACGACATACAGCAGACAGCATCTCACTGTGTTACTCAAATATATTACCATATCTGAGAAATGTTAACCAAGGAGGAATAAATGATCTTTTATTCAGCAATTCTCCATGATTTAAAAATGTTATTTAACCACTAGGCGCAATTTAGATATTTGTGTGCATAAGAAATATTTATTTTTATATCTTAATTCATTTGATTCTACATTTAATAAAATGTTTGCAGGCGGGATCCATGAATTACACTTTTTTATGGAAAGGAAGATGATGTCCTTTTTTAAGGGCTTCGTTTCCTACCGTTTGATAAAAGTATTCCTCTGCAATTCTGAATGTTCGTAATGCTATTATATTTGATTATAAATTTGACGTGTAGAAGAGGCCTCCCATAGAGTTGGACTACAGTTTGGATATTTTGATTCTCTGACATCTAGCGGGGAACCACAAAACTATGTCCTACTACCAGTAAGTGATTCTTAGTTCTGTTTTTCTTCCTGCCCCATAGGCACTACTATGTATATCGACTTGTTTCTCCATCTAAGAGCTAACTGTTGTACTCTTCTGAGAGTAATGTATTATTTTTAACTTAACGCTCCTTCTTTGCTCAATATGTTGTCACTCCCGCCATCCAATCAGCAGCCAGCTCACCATATATAAAAGGAGTCAGCAACTGCCTCCTTAGATCTTATTGGTTATCGTCTGCTGGTGTACGGATCTGTCTTGGTCGGGTCGCTGGCCGCTGGGGGTCAAGAATAAGGTAGGCTACGAGGCTAGTGATCGTATAACATCGTCGCTTCACCGGTAAAAGGTTGTAATCCACAAAGCTCCTCCTATCGATTATTCTCCTTAAGACTGGTCACGCCTCCCAGCCACGTATGGATATGCAGAACATCAGAACAATGTCCGTTGTGTTCGTTTTCCTATGCGGACGAGTAACCGAAAATGAACCTAATATGCATTATACAATAGGAGTGCGTAAATACGTAATGCAAGCATACATTCGTATAGTACGGTACAGTAAGGTTAATTTTCCTTTACACGTGGGCATAGGAAAATGAACACAACAAACTTTGTTCTGATGGACTATATAACTATATGTGGCTGGGAAGCGTGACCAGTCTTAAGGAGAATCATCGATAGGAAGAGCTTTGTGGATTACAACCTTTTACCGGTGAAGCGACGATACTGTATAAAGTTTAGGTAGTAACATCACCTTTACTATTTTAATAATTAGTTAACTTTATTTCTCTCAACGAAGGGTCGCAAATTGTGGCTACAGACTTCTAAAGGAAGCACGAGTATGAACCCACGTTTTCCTTAACCAATTTTTTTCACTGTGACTAGGGATTGCCTAAATTTAACCATGTCTAGCTTTTCCTATTGTAACTTTCTCCCTATATCCTAGTTGTAATTTTGCAAGGGTTTACCTTTGCGTCACCGGGTGCCTGTAATGCCATTAGATTTTGTAGTCATGCAGTTTCGTGGGGGATCATGCTTTATGTGTTCGATATACCTCGGCTTTTCCCTAAATGTACACTGACTGACAGAGCAAATGCAACACCAAGAAGGAGTGGTCAGAACTTTATGCCAATTGCAGGGTAGACTGACGTTACTGAGGTATGCTCATGATGTGAAATGCGCCGCTGTGCTGCGCACGTAGCGAACGATAAATGGGACACGGCGTTGGCGAATGGCCCACTTCGTACCGTGATTTCTCAGCCGACAGTCATTGTAGAACGTGTTGTCGTGTGCCACAGGACACGTGTATAGCTAAGAATGCCAGGCCGCCGTCAACGGAGGCATTTCCAGCAGACAGACGACTTTACGAGGGGTATGGTGATCGGGCTGAGAAGGGCAGGTTGGTCGCTTCGTCAAATCGCAGCCGATACCCATAGGGATGTGTCCACGGTGCAGCGCCTGTGGCGAAGATGGTTGGCGCAGGGACATGTGGCACGTGCGAGGGGTCCAGGCGCAGCCCGAGTGACGTCAGTACGCGAGGATCGGCGCATCCGCCGCCAAGCGGTGGCAGCCCCGCACGCCACGTCAACCGCCATTCTTCAGCATGTGCAAGACACCCTGGCTGTTCCAATATCGACCAGAACAATTTCCCGTCGATTGGTTGAAGGAGGCCTGCACTCCCGTCTCCCGGCGTCCGCTCAGAAGACTACCATTGACTCCACAGCATAGACGTGCACGCCTGGCATGGTGCCGGGCTAGAGCGACTTGGATGAGGGAATGGCGGAACGTCGTGTTCTCCGATGAGTCACGCTTCTGTTCTGTCAGTGATAGTCACCGCAGACGAGTGTGGCGTCGGCGTGGAGAAAGGTCAAATCCGGCAGTAACTGTGGAGCGCCCTACCGCTAGACAACGCGGCATCATGGTTTGGGGCGCTATTGCGTATGATTCCACGTCACCTCTAGTGCGTATTCAAGGCACGTTAAATGCCCACCGCTACGTGCAACATGTGCTGCGGCCGGTGGCACTCCCGTACCTTCAGGGGCTGCATAATGCTCTGTTTCAGCAAGATAATGCCCGCCCACACACTGCTCGCATCTCCCAACAGGCTCTACGAGGTGTACAGATGCTTCCGTGGCCAGCGTACTCTCCGGATCTCTCACCAATCGAACACGTGTGGGATCTCATTGGACGCCGTTTGCAAACTCTGCCCCAGCCTCGTAAGGACGACCAGCTGTGGCAAATGGTTGACAGAGAATGGAGAACCATCCCTCAGGACACCATCCGCACTCTTATTGACTCTGTACCTAGACGTGTTTCTGCGTGCATCGCCGCTCGCGGTGGTCCCACATCCTACTGAGTCGATGCCGTGCGCATTGTGTAACCTGCATATCGGTTTGAAATAAACATCAGTTATGTGTCCGTGCCGTCTCTGTTTTTTCCCCAACTTTCATCCCTTTTGAACCACTCCTTCTTGGTGTTGCATTTGCTCTGTCAGTCAGTGTAAATGTGTTACCATTTAGGAGCTAACACTTGAACTCTTCTGAGAGTAATGTATTTTTTTTTACTTAGTGCTCCTTCCGTGCTCAATAAGCTGTCTCTGTATTCGCCAATCAGCAGCCAGAATTAAAAACATGTGAAAATCGCATGTAGAATAAACAAATTCATTTCAAATACGTAATTTTAAAATGTACTTTCCAGGTACCAGACATTTTTATTACATACATTTATTTTTTTAACCCCATGGCACTACAGCCCTTGAAGGGCCTTGGCCTACCAAGTGACCGCTGCTATACCAAATTCTGAAAGAAATACTGAATACACTTGGAAATGAAAAACTAAATTAACTTATATCTATAATAGACAGCCTCTATGGATGCAAATTGCCCCAGGATGTCCGGAAAACAACAAACTATAAACGATTGTGAGGCATGAAGTGATTTAATAGCATTACTCCAAAGGATATCACATGTCAGAATTCTAGAACATTAATATTCTTCTTGCTGATCTTTTCCGAGTTAAATGGAGTCGGCACATTGTATATTTCGCTCAGTTTTACGGCTGGATACTTTTCCAGACAGCAACACCAAGTGGACGGAAGCGTTTATTATTGCGTGTTTCTGTGGTGGTTTGCAGTGTAGTGTGTTGCATAGTAATGAATGTGTGAATTAATACGAACGAACATAGAAATGCAGACCCCGAGCTAAATGAATTAACTAGGCAAAGATAAATCCCCGAACCGGCATGGAATCGAACATGGGCCCTGCAGACCGAAGACCAATATTCTGACCATTGAGGCAAGGAGCCGGACAATTATTTTTATTTAAATAACTTGGCACAGACATTATTTAATAGCATGATGCTCATCTCTTCACGTTCCGACTCGTTGGCTGAATTGTCAGCGTACTGGCCTTCGGTTCAGAGGGTCCCGGCCGGGTCGGGGATTTTAACCTTCATTGTTTAATTCCATTGGCCCGGGGGCTGGGTGTTTGTGCTGTTCCCAACATCGCTGCAACTCACACACTACATCCACAAGGTTGTGCAAGTAAGTAGCAAACCCAGGTTAAGCCACTCGTTGAGGATTTGATCGTGCAATTCCATCAAATTTTGGGGATGCTGATGTCGGAGTTTTACCCGCTGTTCCAACATACCCCACAGATTTTGAATGGGGTTCAACTCAGGCGATTTCGCAGGCCAATTGAGATTTAATTGGATGGGGGGATTCATTAAATCAATCATATATGCGTCCATCCTGATGAAATTTGTTGTTGTCATCTTGAAAATCGGGGTATAGCATACTCATACATGTGTTGACTGAAAGGCAACACCTGATCATCCAGAATATTAAAATAAGCATGCTGGTTAATTTTAGTAGTCATCTCAGTGAACGGCATCAATTCATGATACGAAAATCACACCCATAATATCACAGACAGACCACCGGCTTGAACCTGACCTTGTACATATCCAGGATGAAATGCTTCATTTGGCCTTCGCTGCACTTGACGACGGCGTCATTGGAATACATGATTAGTCAGACCACATTACGTTCCTCCAGTCAGCTACTGTCCACGTTGAATGATTTCTAGCCCATTGAAGAAGCGCAGTTTTATGCGCCTCTGTGAGCAATGGCCTCTTGCGAGATGACCGACTCCAAATGTTCATTGCATGCAGTTTCGGTCGCAATGCTCTCTCGCTAACAACTTGGGATGGACTTTCATTCACTGACTGCAGCAATTCCTGTCGGCTTTGGAAGCGATTTTGATTCATACGCCTTGAAACGTATCCCCGGTCCCTTTCAGTCAGGATCTTTTTCCGACCACAATTCTGACGTCATGTTTCGTGGCCACTGTTTGTAGATACTTTGAACAGTCCGCTACGAAACTCCAACAATTCCGGTAACTTCACGCACCATATGCCCATGGGCACGGCCAAACACGATTGCCCCCTTTTTGCCACTCTGTCACATCCTTACATCTACCCAGGTTGACGTACATTGTCCGCTTGAAACATCAATGTCTCACTGATCGCTACTGCCTTAAGCACTCACGTAGAGGCAGTGCGCGTGCGGTTGAGCACGGGACTTGTTCGCTGCGCCATCTGTACAGGCTTAACCAGCCATCTGTGCGTGCGCACTAGGGTGACTACATTTTTTGTCCGGTGAGCCTAAGCTCATATATCTGAATAAGTTGAGTGACTATCCATTGCATACTTTTGCACATAAGATACAGCGGAAAGACTTTTGAATAAGGTTCCACGTCTGCCAGCACGAAGCTGGTGATGCAGTTCTTTCAAATGGAATGCTAATCGGAGCAGTTCAGAGTGACAAGTGTTTGGAGAAATTTTATACTGTCTTTCTAGCAGAAATAACAAATAATAAGAAATATGGGGAGCATTAAATTAATGTAAAAGATCCGGAAAGAGATCTGTAGCAAACGAAATCCGTATTTGTACGAAGACATGAATAATCGATGAAAGATAGTTTCTTCGAATTCTCGTTTTAACTTCGAAGCAGATATCTATCTTGAACACCACAATGTCCAAATCATCTCAGCTGTATAATGTTTTGTCAGTTGAATGGACATACCGCTTATTTCTGATCGAACGTCTACGGAGTACACACGGAACCCATTCACTATGTTTTACATGGTAATTTTGTTAATATTACATTCGTCGATAATGGGGCTTTCTGAATGAGTTGATATGATTAAGAGCCGGGCTCAGTGGCTCTGGCGATTAATACGGCGGCTTTCTAAGCCGAAGTTGGCAGGTTCGATTCTGGCTCAGTCCGGAGCCCAAATACGTCAGCCCCATGTCGGTTAATTATAAAAATCTACCAAATATTTCACCGATATTAGGTTACTTCATCTTTATTGAAGAATACTGTAGTATCTTTCAGTTTAGGTTATGGGTTGTGTTTTGTATTACTTTGATAAATCTGAAACAGCCATGTCGTTTTGAGAACGACAGAATTCCTCGTCTGTTCTTAGAAAGGAAATGTAGCCGTGTACCCAGGATGACCATATGCCACGGCAGTCCTTTTACTTTACATTGTCTGCCCGTCAGGTCGGTTTCCATTTTAAACCGTTTTACAAATAATTTTACAGACGAGAAAAGTATAATTGTTCATTGTATTGATAGCAGGTAGCTGTAAAGAATGTAATGTCCGTGTATTGTATTTTGTATCGTCGCTGCCGGGACAAAACCTCCTATGTGAAATATTTTAGCTTAGAACTTTGGCCGGTAGGGTTCTGTCATCTAAGGTGCAATATTGTGTGAATATGGTCAATGCATTCTCGCTCTTCATAATGTATGTGCTGCGGGTAAGTATATCTCCAAAAATATTATCACATAGGAGGTTTTGTCCTGGCAACGACGATATACTGTGCATAACCTCATTTGGAAACGGCAAAGAAATGAGTTGATGTTGATGTTTGCCTTTCCATTTTATTTCAGTTACCTTTTTCTACATGTTTTGATTACACTTTGACTTGTGACTTGTAAAGGCGGAGAATACTCGTATTATCGCTTCATCATAAAAAATTAAGGTAATTTTATGCTATTGAGGTAAAGTAATATTCTAATTTAACTTACTGTGCTGAAAATGGGTGAATAATTTTATGGTGTTAAGTAAAATTGAAAATATGTATGGAGATTTCAGCCTTTTTTTAATTGCAATTGCAATAATAAAAATTGATAGTTAATTACTCAAGTTGTTCACATGTTTCCAGGCTAATAGGACTGTTTCGAGAAGAGATATCCTGTTTTGAACATTCGAGATTATGGCCACTATGGGTGTACCGGTATATGGCAGATTTTGGTACCAGGTGCGATATCTTCTGGAATTTTCGTCGTATATTTGACGTCTAACAATGCGGTGTGTGTTTTACATTGTAAGAAACGGTGACAGGAGGACCATGTAATGCGTTTTCTGAGATTTTTCTGGAGTATGTTTATGATGTCCTAGGTCATGGTTAATTTTATCGTTGTGGCCCTACCTTCCGAAATAGTGGCGGTGGTGGTGATAACTGTTTAAAGAGGGAACATAACTGGGCAACCATCCTAATCAAAATGAAGAAATGAAGGGAGTCCGACACTTCGAGAAATGAAGATATCGGCGAAAGATAGACAAGGGCCACGAAGGGCGTGAAAACGAGCGACTCCCTAAGCCTCGATATCTAATAACACTGGGTTCGGAAAAGAAGAAGAGTTGACCAAGAAAGGTGGGATAAGATACATGAAAGTGAGGAACCTGGCACAAGAACGTGGAAGCAATGCCTGAACTAAGCTAAGGGCCCAGTGTTCGCCAACCCACGCTCCTTACTTTAGAGCAACTGGGGACCATTTTAGCCACCTCTTTGACAGGTAGGTGTGTGTTATTCTACCGCCTCCACCCACAGGGGGACCCACCCCCCGAAATAGGTTAGATCTGCTACTGGTTGCATATATTATAACCCTACGCAATAAACAGCAGGTTTGTGGAATTATCACTTCAAATTGGGGCAAAGATTGCATATAGTAAATATTCCAGTGTAAGTCTGATTAGATTTACGTTGCTGGAATATAGGTAGCAGCAGAGAAATATCGACCTTATGGAGTATTACCGTTGGATGCTTTGCCTATCTCCAAGAACTATAAGTGGCAGGTGGATCACTCGGAATGTACAATGTATATTGAACCCATGACCTTACCTTACAGTTTAGTTTTTCCAAGGTTAAGTGGTCGAATTTAGTTGTAGCTAACATAATTCACCAAGTTGAATCGTGCTGCTATCTGCTATAGCAGGACTATCGGTTTAGTAGAGACAGAGACTTAATGGAATACCAACAGAACAGGTGAGTTTAGACCAGCTAATTAAGTAATTTCCCGTCTGAGCCCGATCTTCACTAATTAGTCACTTTCCCCAATGAGTACACCATCTGGTGCTCCCAGGAAGTAATGAGATATTGAATGATGAGATATAGAGTAATTAATGGAGTGTCTTACGACTTTGATTATCAAGTTTAGTGTCTCGTGGTGGGAATTCGAACTAACTTACAGAACCAGAACCTGTTCATACACCTGCGTATATCGAACTGTTTTAATTAATCTAAATTGCTCTTAAATAATAATAATAATAATAATAATAATAATGAAAATGAAAATTTATACTTCATTTAATTCTATTTCAGTTTCTTTTTCGTCTGAACTTCTTTTCATGGTGTGAATATAATCTACAGTTCTTTCTTTATTTAGGATATATTTGTTCTAACTATAAAGTTAGTAGTTAACTGGATATATTTCTTGGGTCCAAACGTAAAAACTTAACCAGTCATTGACATGCTACAAAAACTTAAAACACCAATAGATGAGACAGTATAGAACCAATGGTTGACAGTTATGAAAATTATAATAAAGTACATCATCTTTATAAGCAATTGCAGCGTAGGAATATAACGTTAGAACATGAAATAAACTAAATACTGTCAGTAATAAAATACAGTAAAATGAAAATACTTAAATTGTGTTACTAATAACACAAAGATGTCTGAGATTTGGGGTAAACTCTGAAATTTTCAAAAGTTACTATTTAGAATACAGTCTTATACAAACACATAGGCCTAACATCTTAATATGGAATTTTATACACCACATCACAGGCAGATTGGCAGAGATATAAACCAATGAATTAGCCTATTTGCTAGAAATGTATTTACTACTGTCCCATATCTACCAGTCCACTTCTACTGAACAAGGAAACTGGTAATGAATTGTTGAGCCTGGCTTGCTAAATGTTATTGGTTTTGGTAGAATTTGAAGGAACATTTGCAGAAACATTCCTTTTGTCACTTTCATTTTTAACGAATATATTCCTCAAACGATTGAGGAGGTTGATGATAACAGCTGTGGCACTATCTTCATCGAGAACCTCTGTTATTTGAAGAACGTATTTGAAATATTTCTTCATTTTTTTTGTTTGGTATATGACAAAAGTACCTTTCTGGATTGTGATATCATCGTGTAGGCGAGGCGAATTCTTAATAAACTTTCTCTCACTTAGGCCTAACAGACGTTCTTCCACTGGGTCATTCACTGCCTAAACACTGCCTTCATCTTGCAATTTAGAGGAAGATTCTTCGTAAGTCACAGGATCTAACTTTGAAGACAAATTGTTGACATCATCTTCGTGCTTAAGTTCAAAATTTTCAGTTTCTGACTCGACAGTGAGATAGATGGTTGCATCGTCAATACTTCTTCCTGAAGGAATCCATTCTTCTTCTTCCTCGGAAGAAATGATTTCACGCTGTTTCTTCCTTTTCGTGACTGTCTTCTTTGCCATAGTTTTTAATTTCATTGCTTATTCTTTCTGTTCCTTCTTCTTTTGTCTTTCCATGGCCTTCAGCTTCTTGCTGTACTCTAAATGTAACTTCTACCTTATCATACTCTTGTGATATTCCTGCCACGATTTCTAAGTGACAACAGATGGTAGCGTTTCTCTTTTCCTCTTCTTCTGCACAGTAGAAACATCTGGCCAGAAAAGTATATTTTAAATGGACTGGGGACATTACTTGGATTCTTCTTGATGTTGTTTCAACACATTTTCTGGTTGATTGCACTGGGATGTCTTCGTTTCCGGGTTTGGTATTTGGTGCTGAGTTAATAATTGTACTTGTTGATGGCATTGCGACATCTTCCCAGATTTGTGGTTCTAGTTGCTCTTTATGCTGAATCAAATGCTCAGTGTTTCTATCCAGGTGTGGGATCACATCGTGACTAATACACTTGGTTTTAATTTCCCTCCATGCATAATATAACAACGTGTCCTTTATCTCTCCATTCCATTCTTAAGCTCCTTAAAATTCTGATAATTTTAATTTCCCAATAACATTTTCCAAAACTTTAAGTGTTGTTCTCAGTCAAATCAAATTTTGAAATAACATTTACATTCAGATTTTCATTTCCAGAAGGAATTCCACGGTCTAACACAGCGGATGGATTCCAAGGCACTAAACCGCACTTCCTAAAGCCGTTCTGGATGGCTATGGAGGGGCAAAATCCTTCTTTGTCAAAATCGGCGAATCCATATTTTCTGTTCTCCATGAAAGAACATTCTCCTTCCAGCGTCCTTTCGATGATCTGAAAACAGAAATATCAATCGGTTGGATGAGATGTGTTGCGTTGGGATAAAGGGCTATGAGAATGATACCCTTTTCAGCGCACAATTCACTAGTGTGAAGAGTCATGTGCGAAGAATGGCCAACGAGGAAAATAATCACAGCAAGCTCAATGTTATTGGTGTTGAGCCATGGGTAAAGTACGTTGGTGACAAATTCATAAAAAAAGTGCTCCGGTCATCCACCCACTTTCTTAACGGTCGATTCCCCAATCTGAGGGAATGCTGGCTGCAATTTCTGATGGGATCCTTTCATATTTAAACAAAATTAATGGAGGGGACATCACACCTACTGCACTGGCTGTTATCATGACAGTTAAACATTCCTTTTCATCTGGATTTACCTTTCGGTAAATCATTTTTTCTCATTTCTTTGCTAAAATTATCCCTCCTTTCGGATTCAAAAAACATCTCAGTCTCGTCTGAACTGAAAACCCTAACCATATTATCTAGTACATCCAAAACATTTTCATCACGCAGATATTATATCGACGGCTTACTTCTAACACCTCGTATGTCCCTATGCTCTTCCTACGCATTATTTTCCTTAAGGCTGGTCACGCCTCCCGGCCACATATGTATAAATGCAGTTCATCAGAACAATCTTCATTGTGCTCAATTTCCTATGCTTATGTGTAAAGGAAAAATGGACTTTACCATACCGTATAGCAGGGATGTTGTTTGCATCACGTATTTACGCACTCCTACAGTATAATGCATTTAAGGTTCAATTTCCTTTACACGTTAGCATAAGAAAATGTACACAACGAAAGATGTTCTGATGGGCTCCATATCCATATGTGGCTAGGAGGCGTGACCAGTCATAAGGAAAACAATGGGTAGAAAAAGCATTGCGAGATACGAGGTTTTAGAAGTAAGCCGACGATATATTTCTTTGTACCAGTTTTTCAGGTCTTCGGGTGACACCGATGCTCTTGATGTTGTTAGGTTTTCTGGTGTTCGTAAAGAGATTGTGAGGTGCCTATTCAAGAGTGATTTAAACCACTTACGGCCAGATTTGAACTGGGACTTCCTATTTAATAGTGTTAAAAGTTGCTGAACACTGCTTATTAATTCCTCTTTCACAGTGGAAAAACAGGCCTTTGCCAAGGATTGAATCCAGTTCACAAGCACATCTTCCTCCTCTAGTGACAAAATGGGGTTTGGTTCCATTCGGGATTTTTTAATTTTGCCCTGTACCCTGTGCATTGGGGTAATTCTTGGTACTGCATGCCATTTAGCTGCTGATTTCACCGAAGACCCATTTCTAACATTCTCCATTGCTTGTCCCATTTGCTCCGGAGCATAATTAAGAATTTTTCTCCACTTTTTAGTCATTTTGTGGCCTAAAACGAAATATGGCATGGCGTTAGATTAAACTCCAAAACCTTAATAGCTAAAGACATTGATAACCTAGGCTAATAAATAAATAAATAAATAAATAAATAAATAAATAAATAAATAAATAAATAAATAAATAAATAAATAAATAAATAAATAAATAAATAAATAAATCAATTTAGCAATCCAAGGAGTCCCTCGCCTGGGAGTGGGACTCCATTACTCCCATAGGTTCGAGACTTGCTTAAAATGTTCTGAGCTCGGTAAATTCATGAAGCAGGATGCTACCCTACTTGCACATAGTCCAAGTGAGGATCTTTCCTCTAACGCGTTATGGACCACCGGTGAATTGTATAGTCCTAGCCGCCTGAGCACAAGGCGGGCCATGACTCAGAATATGTCCGAGATGCCCACTCCCATTTCATAGCAACTGGTATCCCGACTCTCAGGACTACTTACTAGGCCACTCAGCCGTTGCCCATGGTTCACGAACTAGGACGTGACTTCACTAACCCACACACATGAACCAAACATGAACTCGGAATGAGGAGATAAAGGCTAATTTAGGAATGAACTCGATGGATGAAGCTGTACGCATAAACCGGCTTCGGTGGTGGGGCCATGTGAGGCAAATGGAGGAGGATAGGTTACCTAGGAGAATAATGGACTCTATTATGGAGGGCAAGAGAAGTAGAGGGAGACCAAGACGTCGATGGGTAGACTCGGTTTCTAACGATTTAAAGATAAGAGGTATAGAACTAAATGGGGCCACAATACTAGTTGCAAATCGAGGATTGTGGCGACGTTTAGTAAATTCTGAGAGGCTTGCAGACTGAATGCTGAAAGGCATATCAGTCTATAATGATAATGTATTTAGGAATTAATCAGTCACCAAGAGTTGACACCTGGAAAACCTGAAGTTGACACCCCCTAACATCTTTTCGCACGGGCATTCAATTTCACTAAAATATCTACCAAAATATTCAGAAGAGGCACATCCCAGCGGTAACAACAAGATTCCAAATTAAAGTTAGATAGGAAACACTCATTATTGACAGGGGCTGTCAATGAAAGGTTACAGGCGTTTTTCAGTAACCAATAATTAACACCCTAACGGAACATTGTTTCCTCCCGTCTTTTTTCACATTGAACACAAAAATGAAAAGAACAACTGTTAAACTTTCAGACTTCATGGCAGGATATATGTGAATAAGAGGAATTATAATCAGTGAAACACACTCACCTGCTCAACAAATTTGAAAAGAAAACCACGTGCTGTTAAATCTTGCAACAGGCGTCATCACTAAACTACGTCTATCTTCGACTCTTAAACACCTCATCTGATAAGTTCTCAGCCATTACCGCCTGAGGGCTGCGGAGTAGTTACCGCCGAAATTTGAACTCTCATTGTCTTATCACACTCCGTATGTTTACTGAGTATTCTCTAGGGTGTCAACAACGGGTGACTCTGTCAATGACTGGTGCTTTTACTCAATAATAATAATAATAATAATAATAATAATAATAATAATAATAATAATAATAATAATAATAATAATTTAAGTCCTACAGAAATATGGCTTGGAAAACAAAACCAGGGTAATCATCGACACGACCTCCAGAGTTAAGTTCACAGGAGAAATTTTAGACGATTTCAAGGTAAAGGAAATGGGATCTCACCCCTGCAATTGCGTCCTTGAAAATGTCATCCACAAGTGGAGCAAAGAAATTAAAACGATGGGTTCCAAAATGATGTGAGATTGTGTTACAAGGACATGAATCGTTCAATTGATTGTCTATCTTTTTCAGATGATCTAGCGAATTTCTCTTATTCTTTATATATGGCTAAAAAGCGAATTAAACACCTCAAGACACAGGCAAAATATTCAGGCCTCAAGACCTGTTCGAAGAAAACGCAATTTATAACTAGCGTTGTATACATCACCAAGAGAGCTAAAAGTAAACCAAAGGGCAATCAAACGGACGGATAGGTTGGTAAGTGGATAGAACTAAACATCTCTAAAAAAGAAGCTTTTGCCTCGCGCATGAATAAAACAGAAATGGCTTATCAACTGACCGAAGACGTTTACAACAAAAACTCCGCATCCCTGAACGCAAACTCAGACATTATTCCACTGTAATATGACCAGAGGATTTCTAAGCAGCGGAATGCCTTGCTATGAACAAGAATGGTCTGATAGAAAATTGAAATTAAAGAAAAAAATTAAGGAAAATGTTTCGCCCAATTAAAGACAAAGGTGAATGTAGATTTCGGCATAACGATGGGCTGTATATTCATATCCAGATTATCTCTGATGTCGTGCGGAGAAGGCGAATGCTACTTGCCACCTTCTGAGAATGAAATCAACACGATTATCGAACCAGATCTTTACCTACTTTAAAGACAGGAAGACCAGCCATCTTGGTTCAAGGAGGTTAAATGGGACCTAAAGGAGATGGGTGTCACTTGTAGAGATATAGAAGAACGAAAGCCACCCAGGAAGAAACTAAAAGACAACCAGAGTTTCCAATAAAGGCCAAAGTTGAAGACGGGGAAGACATGGGCGGAGGAAAGAAAAGAGGAACATCGGCGACGAATGAAGGAGCACTGGGCCCAGGGAATACAGGTGAAATAATGTGGTCCTTAGTATGCCGATACCAACAAATAATAATAATAATAATAATAATAATAATAATAATAATAATAATAATAATAATAATAATAATAATAATAATAATAATAATAATAATAATAATACCGGGCGAGTTGCCCGTGCGGTTTGGAGTGCGCAGCTGTAAGCTTGCATCCGGAAGATAGTGGGTTCAAACCCCACTGTCGGCAGCCCTGAAGATGGTTTTCCGTGATTTCCCATTTTCACACCAGGCAAATGCTGGATTTTCGCCATAAGACCTATCTGTGTAGGCGTGACGTAAAACAAGTATAATAATAATAATAATAATAATAATAATAATAATAATAATAATAATAATAATAATAATAATAATAATAATAATAATCTTAGATTAATATTGTTAAAAATACGGCAAATATATTTTATAACGTTCTGGAATGTAAAGTGCGTATGGTGTATAATATCTTTAGCCCATGATTGCCATAAATTATTTATAGTGTGGAGCAAACTACCGTATGTAAATGAAATCAGGCCCCTTGGCTTGGACAACAAGAGAGTGAAGTGTGGTGCTCTAGAAAGATTCTGAAAATTTATCAATGAAAGGGGAGACAATTAGGTAGGTCATGTGTTAAGGCCCCGAAGTCCTCCGTACACAATTCTATAAGGTTGAATGGAGGGGACGAATTCCAGAGGATGACCCTGGCTCACCTACATGAGTCAAACAATGGAAGAGAAGTCCTGTAACGTACAGCTGAAGATATCAGGTAATCAATGGTCAACATACGGAGATCCTGCAAACTATTCTCCTTATTGAAGGCCGTAGAAGAAAACTGTGAAAACTAACATTTGTTACTAACCACTGGCAAGGGCATTAAATGAACAGCTGCTTATTAGTATAACATCGGTCAAAAAGTGATAAAATACATTTTGGAATGTACACTACTTGTGGTGTGTCACTTTTATCCCTTAGTTAACATTATCTACAGATTAGGTAATAACTAGCATAATTGAAGGAGAAGGACCAGTAGTTTGCTTCGAACACCTAACAAAGTAATTACACTGGTCAAAAAATGTTTTGCATATTTCAGGATTCTGTATTTCTCTATCAAATATGAGACAACGTTGTTTAATGATATGAGTTTCATTGTTGTTTCCGATGTTTTTGTTGGTTTGTTTTACACATGGTGTGAATGGACGTATAAACACTTTTAATGTACATATTTCAATGTGTAACTAAACCAGTTTAATTAATATGTCCTTGCTCATTTGTTTGTGATTTATATTATGGCTGATGACATTTAAATGCCGAAACCGGTCCCATGTTAAATAAATGTTGTGAATAACATCTATACGACACGTAATTAGTATTGAATAGGTTGAACCTTATAAATAACTCATCCCTGTTACAACGTTGTTTATCATGTGAAAGTGTACGGTACAAACAATCACAAAACAACTTTATCATAAAGATAACACATGAGCCAATGTGCAAAAAAGAATATTTCATCATACAGCAATGTAAACAAAAACTACGTAATATTTAAAGCACAATTAAAGTCAATTGTCTGTGCAATCAGTAATGTGTGTGGCCTCCATGAGCCCTGCCGACGATCTTGCAGGCGTTGTAGCACGCTCAGTACCAGGGTATCCAGTACATCTTGCGGAAGATTGTCCCATTCTATGGCAGCAAGTGTAAGGTCTTGCAGGACTCGTGGTGGTTGGGGACGATTGGATATTGCTGTTTTAAATAATCTTCATAAATGTACCACTTAATTCAAATTAGGAGACGATGGTGGCCAGACCATCATTTGAATACCACGTCTTTCCAAGAACCTATTCGCAGACGGTGCGTGGCGGCCACGGGTATTGTCGTCCATTAAAGTGAAATCTGCTTCAATGCCAGCTCTAAATCCACGAACAATGGGTTCAACGTTGTCTCGTATTTTTGTGACGTCATATAGCCTTGGATGTGGACTAGTGGAGGGCGGTGGTCCACTATTAATTTTTCACAGAAGAGTGCTGAACCACGACCTTGATTGTAGCGTTCAACAATGAAGACTTCATTTAGACGTTGACCATTTGCCCTCCAGGCATGCATACGTTTGTCATCTGGATGCAACGAGATGCTTACCTCATCTGTAAATAACCTTTGGGCCCATTGTTCAAGTGTCCAGTTTTCATATCTCCTAACCCATTCTATACGCTGGCGTCTGTGGCGAGATTCAAGGTGTGGTCCCCTGAATGGCCTTCGAGAACGTACTTCTCCATCGTGGAGTCGATTTCGAACAGTTTGTGTAGACACACTGACTTCTGTAGCCGCTCGAATCTCCCTTCGAAATTTGGTTTCTGTGCTCCTAGGTTGTCTCTTAGTGGAATTACGGATATATTGGAGTTGGGGAGTGGTTGTTTTGCGTGGTTGACCTGTGCTAGGCTTGTCAGCTATGGATTGCGTCCGTTGGAATTTCCGGCACATTCTGGAAACGTCAATTTCCTTGAATCGCCCCACTTGAGCTACTTCAGCTTGTGTCATTTGACCATGTTGTATTAAAGTCACCATTCGAACTCGATCTGCTGCTGAAATCGAGTGCCGTGGCATTGCTGTTGCTGTGGTGCTGTAAATTAGACAGTAAGATAGTATTTAACACTTCCTTTTCAAGTGCACTCAATCAGCTCAATTTCTTAACTGACCGAGCTCGATAGCTGTCAGTAGTCGCTTAAGTGCGGCCAGTATTCAGTATTCGGGAGACAGTAGATTCGAACCCCACTGTCCGCAGCCCTGAAGATGGTTTTCCGTGGTTTCCCATTTTCACACCAAGCAAATGTTGGGGCTATACCTTAATTAAGTCCACGGCCGCTTCCTTCCCAATCCTAGACCTTTCCTGCCCCATCGTCGCCATAAGACATATCTGTGTCGGTGCGACGTAAAGCCAATAGCAAAAAAAATCCTTAACAGATCAGAATCTCTAACAAGTAGTGAATACATCAGCACATTGTCAGAAAAACAAATGTAATGCATTTCAAGAACCATACAAAACAAATACATGCGACATAATTTACCGGTCGTGTTCTGAAACACAAAATCTTGCAATATGCAAAACTGTTTTTGACTAGTGTAAAAGAATAGGTCAATAAATATATGATGTCCTGGAATGTAACTTATTTGCTTCAATAGGGACAATGTCCTAGCTGTTATAACCTTAAATTAACGATAATAGTAATAGTTATGTTTAATGTTGAAATCCTTACTTTGAGACTCGGAGAAAAATGTCATAAATGAGGAAGCGGCATTATAATTCGTCAGAAAGGATGATTCATTAGAAGTTACCACCAAATAGAGAACTGATTTCTGAAGGCATTTTGGCCAAAATATATCATATTAAGCAGGTTCTATAAGAAACTTTCAATTCTATAGTCAAAAATTTCTGTACAAAACTTTTAAGGAATTTAAAACACATTTTGAGGATGAGGTTTTTTTTTATCTTTCAAATCCAAAGAAGAGAATTGGGGAAATAAGTGTTTCAAAAAAAATTTCAAATTATTCTAGCTCAGCAAGTATTGAGAAAAGACACGGGTTTGTATCATACCCTTTTCTTCAGTAACCAGCTCCATAAGTGGCGGCAATTCCTGATCTCAGCCTGTTAACTTCTGAAAATGGAATGAGAAGAATAGAAGCCTTTTATATCAGTATTAATGACAATGTGAGTATTTTATCATATCAACCGTGCGCGAGCATTAACTCTTATATAGTCCGACTCGTTGGCTGAACGGTCAGCGTCCTGGCCTTCGGTTCAGAGGGTCCCGGGTTCGATTCCCGGCCGGGTCGGGGATTTTAACCTTAATTGGTTAGTTCCAATGGCATTCGGCTGAGTGTATGTGTTGCCTTCATCGTCATTTCATCCTCATCACGAAGCTCAGGTGGCCTACTGGGATATCCCGGCACTAAAAGCCATACGACATTTCATTTCACCTCTTATATACACAATACTCTTCCGATCTATTATTCTCCATAAGACTGGTCACACCTCCCAGCCACACATGGATGTGTAATCCATCAGAAAAACCTTTCGTTGTGTTCATTTTCCTATGCTAATATGTAAAGGAAAATGAACTTCAAATGCATTATACTGTAGGAGTGCTTAAATAATTCATATATATTACTACAATATTGTACAATAAGGTTCAGGTCCCTTTATTTGTCGGCATAGGGAAATGAACGTAAAGAATATTGGACTACGTATCCATGTATGGTTGGGAGGCGTGACCAGTCTTAGGGAATATAATGGATAGGGAGAGCGTTGTGACATACGAGATACTGCTCGCCCATCGTTGATATGTTTCCTAAGTCATTTAAAATCTGAAAATATAAGAGCAAGAATGCTAATCCACTTCGTATGCATAGACAGTAAAGCTGATGCTAGCTGTATGGGTCAGGTCAGATGATCACGTATGAAGAAAAAAATTCATCGGATGGTAATGCACCATGATAAGGATGGGAGTATCCCTATAATTAGATTAACCGGGATAACGGAAGAACTGATGTGAAAACCTAGTTCAACACATTCGTTTAAAGTGAGAGAAAGTCAATGAGACCGATATGCAAGAGTGAAATGTCACATTAAGCTATTGAGGGAGCCCCCTTCCTTGTTACTATTTTAACTCATACGGAATTTGGAGAAGAAATCAACCATATATAGAATATCTTGCAAATTGAATAGCGTAAGCGAACTCTTACATTTATTTTGTTATATTATCCTTTATAACGGCATGAATCCAGAAAGAATTTTCAAATTCGTTACATAAAAAGTATCTAAGATTTTGTGTGATGATAAGTGAGTAAAATTATTTTATTAATAGAAATATGTATATTGCAAATTCCCAGGTGAAGAATGTTAAATAATACCAGCTCATTTGGATATCGAAGCATCCCAGACATGATTATCTCTATAGGCAAAAGTGAACTTGTGTCTGTCATCCGAAACGATACTACGTCTAAATCACTGGTTGTAATTTCTTGAAATCTGTTATACGTGTGTACATGCTGTCATATCCTTTATTAAGAAATTGACCTAAATATCATTATTAGCAAAAGTATTCGTAAAATGTTGCGTAATGCCTTAAAATATTCTTTTTCCTTCCTTCTCAATCACACAAAACTTATGGGATAAATCCAAATACAAGAAAGAGCTGACCCGCTCTCAACATTTCAAGCCTATCAAAGGCCACAATGGACTTTACTGTTAACTACCCTATATGTGCCTTGAGGGTAGTAAGTTTAATTGTGATGTATCTCTGATATTAATTTTAAACAGTGGCGTATTCTGAGTTTACGATAACTTTCAAAACGCTGGTCATGAATATGTAGGTGTTTACTGAGCTAGTGCACGTTTTGTCCATTCATATACAATATAATGGACAAACAATTAGTCCTATCATGAACAAAAGCACACGATACAATAGGAAATTCAGTTTTTTCTATGAGGCGTGTTTCATAAGTAAGTACGGTTTTCATATAGAAACAAATGTAATGCAAATTTTTCTACAATTCTTTTTTTTTACATGTAAGCCTTTACCTTAAACTACTTCTAAACATAAATTCCAGGCATATTAAGGCACTTGTCATATCGTTAAGCCAGCTTTCGAATTCCATCCACATAGTATCTGCCACCTGATGTGTCAGCCACTGCCGCGTGGTGCTTTTTAGGTCATCATCATCATCGTCGTCGTAGTGTTGACTTCCTAAATCGACGGCTTTCTTTTAAAACCCCGTATGTCCAAATGTTCTTCCTACCTATTATATCCCTTAAGACTGGCCACGCCTCCCGATCATATATTTGTACGCAGTCCATCAGAATAATTTTCGCTGTGTTCATTTTCCTTTGCTAATGTCTATAGGGAAATGGACCTTAACGTACCGTATTGTAGGGATGTTGATTGCATGGCAAATTTACACACTCCTACAGTACAATGCATTTAAGGTTCATATTCCTTTACACGTTGGCAGAGGAAAATGACCATAACGAAAATTATTTTGGACTACATATAAATATGGGACTGGGAGGCGTGACCAGTCTTAAGGAATATAATGGATAGGAAGAGTATTCGGACTTACGAGGTTTTTAAAGAAAGCCATCGAAATGCTTTTTCAGGCTCAGGAACAAGTGGTAGTCACTAGGCACTAGATCAAGACTGTACGGAGGATGATCAAATTATCCCCAATAAAGCGATGAGTTCTCGGGCTCGATTAGCCGTCTGAGATCGCACATTGTCATGAAGCAAAAAAATTCCCTTTGTGAGCATCACAAGCCGTTTGGTTTGGATTACGTGAGCACAAATTCCGATAATCTAAGCATCCTGACACAATTTCATAAAGACCACTCCTTGAAATTTCAGGCAACTGTAACTTAATGGTGAAATCTTAAAGCATCTGTTTTCTCGAATCTTTACATCAACTTTTTGCACCAAGTCTTCAGTACTGACAGACGGTCTCTCATTACATTTTTCGTCGTGGGCATACGGCCTTCTTTATAATTACGCTCTAACACATTTTCTTGCCTCCGTGGCTCAGACGGCAGCGCGTCGGCATCTCACCGCTGGATACCGTGGTTCAAATCCCGGTCACTCCATGTGCGATTTGTGCTGGACAAAGCGGAGGCGGGACAGGTTTTCCTCCGGGTACTCAGGTTTTCCCTGTCATCTTTCATTCCAGCAACACTCTCCATAATCATTTCATAGCATTTATCAGTCATTAATAAATCACCTTGGGAGTGGCGACCCAATTGTAACAACAGCCTATTTATATATATGTTTCATTCATTACATCCCTGACCCGGTCAAAGACTGGAAAACAGGTTGTAGGTTTTCATTTTCGTTTTCACATTTTCTTACCATTACTTCCCTCATTGTGTGTTCTCCATACACTTCACTAATCATCCTGTGAATTTCAACAGCGTTCACTCCTTTTCCATTCAAAAATCGAATCACAGCTCGTACTTCTCACTCGGCGGGACCGTCACTTGTGAGAGGCATTTTCAACACGCACAACCGAACGTAAATGCGGGCGAATGCTTCTGCAATGGCGTTTGTGGCTAGCCTACAGATGTACGTACTGAGTGCGCATGCTGTGAACGACGATCGAAGCACTTAAGTGGCCATATTTAAAACCCGCACTTACTTTATAATCATGCTTCGTATAAAAGGTTATATGCATTTCTTTGTAATTCTAATGATTCTTCACGCTCATCACTGACAACATAATTACTAACTGTCATTAATTAAAATGTGATCCATCTCTTCTTCGGCCACTCACACTGTTGAATGATATTATTGCTGCAACTATACACAAATTAACCCGTCCACGAGGGGTACATCAGCCGGTTATAAGTATATTTAAGATAGGGATCAGCCTCCGTAATAATCAAATCGGGTCTATTGGAACAACCGGGTGACACCATCACCTGCTTTTTATAAAGCTGTTTCTCTTCATCCATGGATATGGGATTTTGAAAATGGAAATTTAGGCCCCAATGATAATGTTTACACCATAAAATGCTAAGAGTTGGCGGTGTTGTAAGGTACTAGTGGTTAACTGTAGATGCTTCTGGTTCCCGTGTTGGCGCTGGCAGACAATTCTCTTCTAGAGGGTGATCACATATTGTGAAGAAGGTGTCATTGAACAATACCGGTCATCTATTGTATAGCGTATACAACTTGAGCTAAATATTCGTCCAACGACATTCCTTTTCAGTCTTCATTTTTAAATCAGCCGTCAAACTACCCGGTGATTTTATCAAACCGCAAAAGGGGCCCGCTTCTTGGTCGAAGTCCAGTATACAGTAATTACGAAAACTTTTGAATTTTGAATTCTTTGGGGAGAGTATGCAAAGGTAGCTTCTTCTATGAAATGGCGTTTGGCTTATAGTGCCCGGATGTGTCCGAGGAGCTCGGCTCGCCAGGTGTAGATATTTTGATTTGACGCTCGGAGGCGACCTGCGCGTCAAGATGAGGACGAAATGATGATGAAGACGGTGCCAGGGGATTTAACCAATAATGGTTAAAATTCCAGACCCTGCCGGGAATCGAACCCGGGACCCCTGTTACCAAAGGCCAGCACGCTATTTAGCTTCCTCTATGATGTGGTTGCAATGAACATCCTCTACTAACCCTTGCGTTCTACAGGCTGACAGAAACGCAGTATTAACTTATCTTCTTTAACAATAATCTTCGGATGCTTAAATGGCATTTCCGCATGAATTTCATGTAGTAGTAGCTTCTCGAAGTTATTGAGGTGGCTGGCACTTGGACCTGGGCGTAGCCTGGTAAATGACTACCTTGCTTCCTTCTCCGAACTTGTCGTTTCTTCATACAAACAACGAGAGAACTTTTCGATAAATTGGCGATTTTATAAAAATTTTGACTTAATATAAATGAAAAATGGCCGTGAGAGTACTTTTCGATTTTTTTCAATCTTTAAATATGCCCTTTGACCGTTTTCAAAATGTTGGGATATATGGTGCATTTTCTTTTCAGTTTCAACTTGGTTAATGTATAACGGTTACATTCTTCAGACTGCCTAAACAAATCTTGAATTAACAACATTAAATTACTAAAACCGGCCCCGTGGTGTAGGGGTAGCGTCCCTGCCTCTTACCCGGAGGCCCCGGGTTCGATTCCCGGTCAGGTCAGGGATTTTTACCTGGACCTGAGGGCTGGTTCAAGGTCCACTCAGCCTACGTGATTAGAATTGAGAAGCTATCTGACGGTGAGATAGCGGCCCCGGTCTCGAAAGCCAAGAATAACGGCCGAGAGGATTCGTCGTGCTGACCACACGACACCTCGTAATCTGCAGGCCTTCGGGCTGAGCAGCGTTCGCTTTGTAGGCCAAGGCCCTTTACGGGCTGTAGTGCCATGGGGTTTGGTTTGGTTTTTAAATTACTAAAAAATGGTAGAGTAAAGTGGGAATTTCATTAAGATAAGTTCCAAATTTTAAGATGTTAAGTAGGTATCTAAACACAACCGCCTCTGTGGTGTAGTGGTTAGCGTGATTAGCTGCCACACCCGGAGGCCCGGGTTCGATTCCCAGCTCTGCCACGAAATTTGAAAAGTGGTATGAGGGCTGGAACGGGGTCCACTCAGCCTCGAGAGGTCAACTGAGTAGAAATGGGTTCGATTCCCACCTCAGCCATCCTGGAAGTGGTTTTCCGTGGTTTCCCACTCCTCCTCCAGGCGAATGCCGGAATGGTACCTAACATAAGGCCACGGCCGCTTCCTTCCCTCTTCCTTGTCTATCCCTTCCAATGTTCCCATCCCTCCACAAGGCCCCTGTTCAGCATAGCAGGTGAGGCCGCCTGTGCAAGGTACTGGTCATTCTCCCCAGTTGTATCCCCGACCAAGGGTCTGAAGCTCCAGGACACTGCCCTTGAGGCGGTAGAGGTGGGATCCCTCGCTGTGTCCGAGGGAAAAGCCGACCCTGGAGGGTAAACAGATGATGATGATGATGATGATGATCTAAACACAAATAAACATAAATGTTAATTCATTCCTAAATATTTTGAGTGTGATTTAGTATGATCTGGTGATCATTTTAAGTTGTTTCTTTTTCAGGTATAATTCCGTTAACATATATTATTGAGAATTAGTTTCGCCAGACTGAAGAACCTAACAGTTTTATAAAAAATATTCAAAAAATAAACATTCTCGATATGGACAGCAATATGTGAGACAGGAAGAAACCGTTTGTCAATGGGGAAGCGGAATATCCGTCAAATAGCTCCTCAAGTGCTGATGAAGCTACCTGTCTTATATTTCACACAGCTAGTGCTGCACCGTGAATGCAACGTGAACGAAAATTTTATTCACTAATTGCAGAACCCAGCGTTGCATTATGTCGTGAAGGTGTGAGCAGCATGGGTTTGAATGGCGCTGCTTTACGATGGTTCAAATGCTTCAAATCTCTTAAGGTTGACTATCAATCCGCCATTACTTGGAGATCAACTGTTGGGGTCGATGACCTTCGATGTTAGGCCCCATTAAACAACAAGAATCATCAGATCAACTGAGTAGTATAAGTGGATGGTTCGGGCGCCACCGCCACCGCAGGGCTCCCAGGGGCCCGGTCCACCGCAACCGTAGTGGGGGCCTTCCCAGGGGCCTCCTCCACCACTCCCAGGGGCCTCTTCCAGTGCTGCCAACTTAAGCTTACTAGCGCGAGATTTGAATTGGTAAACAAAGCCACGTGCTTTTCTGAGAGCCACGTGCTTTTTGACAGACAACAACGCATCGCTAACCTCACTGCTGCCATCCTGACGGGCCTAAACCTCAGTGCTGCCAACTTAACCTCACTAGCACGAGATTTGAATCGGTAAAAAAATCACGTGCTTTTTTGACAGCCACGTGCTTTTTGACAGACAACAACGTATCGCTAACCTCAGTGGTTCCATCTTAACGGGCCTAAACCACAGTGCTGCTAACTTAACCTTACTAGCGCGAGATTTGAATTTGAATCGGTAAACAAATCCACGTGCTTTTTTGACAGCTGTCTTCCGCCATCTTTAATCAACAGAACACTGTGCTACCCTCTTTAGCTATATATCTTTGAAATGTGGTGGCAGACAGTTGGAAAAATGCTTTTTGACACCAGCCATCTTTAATCGACAGAGTACCGTGCTGCTCTCTTTAGTTGAAATGTGGTGGCAGGCAATTCCACGTGACAGCAGCCATCTTTAACCAAGAGAGCACCGTACTGCCCTCTTTAGCTTAGCTACATACCTATGTCAAGGCATAGCTTTATCGAACAAGTTTAAACATGCATCACGAAGGCAAGAGTGTGCAGCGATAACATCATTATGCATGTTTAGACTTGCGAAACATAACAAGACTAGAATTAAACACGTACTCGATTTCGTTAACCTCAACATGTGATCAGAACATTGACGTGTTCAGAACAATACATAAGTGATTAAGACTAGAATCAAACACTGGATTTTTCGATGATACAGACCACTATCTGATCTGTACTGAACTAAGTATATCTAGGCCTAGTGTAGAGAAAGTGAGATCTGTCTGCAAACGAATAATGGTAGAAAATCTCCAGTATGAGGAAATTAGATATGGATATGATTAGTGAGAAATTTCGAACAGTGGACAGTAAATTATTATTATTATTATTATTATTATTATTATTATTATTATTATTATTATTATTATTATTATTACTTGAGGGTTGATTTATGCATTGCGATTGAGATTTGATTCTGGTTTCGAAGATTGACGTCACCGAAGCGTCAGTTTTGTTTCAGAACACGTCTCAGGCAGACCCCAAGGCACCGGACACATGGTGCGGATTACTGTAGTCACGTCCTAGTCCGTGAACCATGGCCAACGGTTGAGTGGCCTAGTAAGTGGTCCTGAGAGTCGGGATACCAGTTGCTATGGAATGGGAGTGGGCATCTTGGGCATATCCTGAGTCATGGCCCTCCTTGTGCTCAGGCGACTAGGACTATACAACACCAGTGGTCCATAACCCGTTAGAGGAGAGATCCTCACTTGGACTCTGTGCAAGTAGGGTAGAATCCTGCTTCATGAATTTACCGAGCTCAGAATATTTTAAGCAAGCTTTGGACCTATGGGAGTAACGGAGTCCCACTCCCATTTGACAGGAGAGGGACTCCTAGGAAACAACTTGGCGAACGAAATGGAATTCGTTGGGGAGCTATCAATATTAATGGGGCTTAAGGAAGAAAGAAGGTAGAACTGGCTGAGTCAGCAAAGAGGATGCATCTGGATGTGCTAGGAGTAAGTGATATTCGGGTAAGGCGAGAAAACAAGGAATAGAGAGGAGATTATAAAGTGTACTTGACGGGTGTTAGAAAGGGAAGGGCAGAGTCTGGGGTAGGGCTCTTTATGCGGAATACCATTGCACGCAACATAGTTTCTGTTAGGAACGTAAAAGAGCGAATGATGTGGGTAGATTTGTCAATTGGAGGAATTAGGACTAGAATTGTCTCCGTGTATTCACCATGTGAGTTTGCAGATGAGGATGAAGTTGACAAGTTTTATGAAGCATTGAGTGACATCGTGGTCAGGGTCAACTGCAAGGATAGAATAGTGCTAATGGGCGATTTCAACGCGAGAGTTGGGAATAGAACTCAAGGATATGAAAGGGTGATCGGTAAATGTGAGGAAGATATGGAAGCTAATGGGAATGGGAAGCGTTTGCTGGACTTCTGTACTAGTATAGGTTTAGCAGTTACGAATACAATCTTCAAGCATAAGGCTATTCACCGCTACACATGGGAGACTAGAGGTACCAGTTCCATAATAGACCATATCAAACCAACTTCGAATTCAGGAAATCTGTTAGGAATGTACGAGTTTTCCGTGGATTTTTCGATGATACAGACCACTATCTGATCTGTATTGAACTAAGTATATCTAGGCCTAGTGCAGAGAAAGTGAGATCTGTCTCCAAACGAATAACGGTAGAAAATCTCCAGTATGAGGAAATTAGACATGGATATGATTAGTAAGAAATTTCGAACAGTGGACAGTAAGCAGGTTCAGGATATAGAAAGTGAACACGTGGCATACAGGTATGCTGTAGTAGAAACAACAAGGGAATGCCTAGGAACAACTGTGTGTAAAGATGGGAAAAGGCGAATACCTTGGTTGGAATGATGAAGTGACAGCAGCCTGTAAACGTAAAAAGAAGGCTTATCAGAAATGGCTACAAACAAGGGCCGAGGCAGACAGGGATTTGTACGTAGATGAAAGAAACAGAGCGAAACAAATAATTGTTGAATCCAAAAAGAAGTCATGGGAACATTTTGCCAATAACCTGGAAAGGCTAGGTCAAGCAGCAGGGAAAATTTTCTGGACAGTAATAAAGAATCTTAGGAAGGGAGGGTAAAAGGAAATGAGCGGTGTTTTGAGTAATTCAGGTGAAGTCATAATAGACCCCAGGGAATCACTGGAGAGGTGGAGGGAATATTTTGAACATCTTCTCAATGTAAAAGGAAATCATCCTGGTGGTGTTGCGAACAGCCAAGCTCTTGGGGAGGAGGAAAATGATGTTGGTGGAATTACGCTTAAGGAAGTAGAAAGGATGGTAAATTATCTCCATTGTCATAAAACAGCAGGAATAGATGAAATTAGACTTGAAATGGTGAAGTATAGTGGGAAGGCAGGGATGAAATGTGTACATAGAGTAGTAAAATTAGCATAGATTGTTGGTAAGGTACCTTCAGATTGGACAAAAGCAGTAATTGCACCCACCTCTAAGCAAGGGAACACGAAGGATTGCAACAACTATCGAGGTATCTCATTGATTAGTATACCAGGCAAAGTATTCACTGGCATCTTTGAAGGGAGGGTGTGATCTGTCGTTGTGAGGAAGTTGAATGAAAACCAGTGTGGTTTCAGACCACAGAGAGGCTGTCAGGATCAGATTTTTAGTACGCGCCAGGTAATTGAAAAATGCTACGTGAGGAATAGGCAGTTGTGTTTATGTTTCGTAGATCTAGAGAAAGCATATGACAGGGTACCGAGGGAAAAGGTGTTCGCTATACTGGAGGACTATGGATTTAAAGGTTGCTTATTAAAATCAATCAAAGGCATTTATGTTGACAGTTGGGTTTCAGTGAGAATTGATGGTAGAATGAGTTCTTGGTTCAGGGTACTTACAGGGGTTAGACAAGGCTGCAATCTTTCACGTTTGCTGTTCGTAGTTTACATGGATCCTCTGCTGAAAGATAGAAAATGGCAGGGAGGGATTCAGTTAGGTGGAAATGTAGTAAGCAGTTTGGCCTATGCTGACGACTTGGTCGTAATGGCAGACTGTGCCGAAGGCTGTAATCTAATATCTTGGAACTTGAAAATAGGTGCAATGAGTACCGCATGAAAATTAGCGTTTCGAAGACTAAATTAATGTCAGTAGGCAAGAAATTCAACAGAATTTAATGTCAGATTGGTGATACAAAGCTAGAACAGGTCGATAATTTCAAGTATTTAGGTTGTGTGTTCTCCCAGGATGGTAATATAGTAAGTGAGATTGAATCAAGTTGTAGTAAAGCTAATACAGTGAGCTCGCAGTTGTGATCAACAGTATTCTGTAAGAAGGAAGTCAGCTCCCAGAAGAAACTATCTTTACATCGGTCTGTTTTCAGACCAACGTTGCTTTACGGGAGCGAAAGCTGGGTAGACTCAGGATATCTTATTCATAAGTTAGAAGTAACAGGCATGAAAGTAGCAAGAATAATGCAGGTAAAAAGAGGTAGGTACAATGGCAGGAGGGTACACGGAATGAGGAGATAAAGGCTAATTTAGGAATTAATTCGATGTATGAAGCTGTATGCATATACCGGATTCGGTGGTGGGGTCATGTGAGGCGAATGGAGGAGGATAGGTTACCTAGGAGAATAATGGACTCTGTTATGGAGGGTAAGAGAAGTAGAGGTAGACCAAGACGACGATGGTTAGACTCAGTTTCTAACGATTTAAAGATAGGAGGTATAGAACTAAATGAGGCCACAACACTAGTTGCAAATCGAGGATTGTGGCAACATTTAGTAAATTCACAGATGTTTACAGACTGAACGATGAAGGGCATAACAGTCTATAATGATAATGTATGTATGTATGTATGTTTGATTATTATTATTATTATTATTATTATTATTATTATTATTATTATTATTATTATTATTATTATTATGATTCAAAATTGTATTTGACTCAGTGAGAAGACATACAACAGCAATTGACTACTTCCCTAAGCATTGTAATAACTTATGCTTTCTAACACTTCCCGGGATATATTTACTTTACGATTTCCTTTTTTGTGGTTATCTACAGTGTATCAGATTCGCAACCCTTAATCCAACATATTGTAATTCTTTATACCTGCGAAATGTTTTAAAGTTGTAAAAACATTTGTACTTACCCTCTGTTTGTATTTTCAATGCGTTACTTATTTCCAATTTACAGGTTTTGTGTAGCCTGAAGATGTACTCTGGTTTTTGAAGGATAAAGTTACGTAATTTAAATAATGTTCCTCCATTATTTGATTGGTCATAACTTATATTTTTTTTAATCCCAGTATGTTCGACTAATTGGTATGTTTATGAATTAGTCCTTGCACTTAATCTCTGTGGGGTCTGGCGTTTCCATCGTTCGGAATTCGATACCAAATTACTTATGTTCTTTAGTTCAACATTCATCCAACCAGTTTAACATAGCCTGTACACATTGTAACAATCCACGGCTTGAATTATATCGGTGAGCCTTTCTGTTCTTATACAAGTGAACAGATAAGAGAAGCAAAGAGATTTACGCTCTGACTGGCCAACCGTTTATTTTCCATGCATGTTTTCTAGCCGCTTTTCCCGCGAAGATAAAGTGCTCTGAATCAATGCTGAAAGTACGTCGAGCGTGCACTGTTATTCTGAGATTGCGTCTGCACTAGTAACTACGCAATTATCTCAGTAAGTCTAATTTATCTGGATTTAAATTTGGAGAACAATAGGAATTGTTAAGCTTGCGACAGAATCTGGGAAACAAGTTTGCACTTGCAGTGAATGTGGGTTGGAAAATGTATGTTTATTAAAGAGGCAATGCTCTTAAACAGAAGGAATTTACAGAACAGTGTACTATCAGATACAAAATTCCAGTTAAAGCAATGATAGGAATTTCATACCAGAAGTCTGCAGTAGTGTAATAATAGAATATGGTAAACGGCGTAGAGTGAAGCCTATAGTGTTGTGATGTCACACGTGGACAGCCAACAATCTGAGAATGGACGAGGAAACGGACGGTGGTTTTGTTTACTGATGCCAGTCATGTAATGTACATCAAGGCTCACGTAAGTGTGAGTTATTATGTTACTGGTTACTAGATTTCAGGTCGACTAAGTCCACAATCATTGGTTCGGTGTTAGTTAAAGTCGATATTACTCAAAGAACTGAGTAACTACAAAAACTCAGACCTAAATTTGTTCATCTTACCATAGCGTATCGAAGATCTTACTATTAACTATGACCCACTGTTCTGGGCTAACAAACCATCTCGGCTTAATAATGTACCGTTATTTGTCCTGGAGACACAATATAGAACAAGCCCTGCAACGCGCTATGTGGCAGGAAGGCAACTCTGAGACCTCTGCTAGAAAATAACTATATCTCTTTAAATACTAAGAGAAATATTTACCTAGCATTTATTAGTCTATATCCACAGAACTCCACTTTATAAATTACTTACCTATCCGGCGCTACAGTCACTGAAGGACCTGGGCCTTGTCGATCACTTGTCTCCCCCAGTCGTCTCTCGAAGCGGCCAGATTTATCCAGTTCCGTATTCCTAGTTTTCTCTAGTCCGCCTTTATACATTACACATTTTCCAAAATAAAACACTAAGAATGATGACAAGAGCACCTAGAATGAAATCTAACCAAGACAAGACACCAACTTCGTTTTCTGCTTATTAGATCTCAGATTCAGAAAATAGTGAAGTGGCCAAATCTAGAACCCTCCTTAGCCACTCAAACGACCCTAGTATTCTACTCATAAAGCGGGTCATAAGGACCGAGAAGCGGGACACACTACTCAAATACCGAAGCCCTTGGCTCACTTATGACCTACAGTATACTAAAGGAAAAATAATTATATCTCAGCTTTTGCCAGTTTTTAGCAAATTATCACTAACTATTTGAAGTTTATTTTTTAGGAAAAGAGATTCTTTTCCCCACCGCACCTTCCCGCTTATACTCCGGCATTATTTTGTTGAATCCTAATTCAGGAGGAGGGGGTTTCTCTTCTAACGGGAGGTCAAATACCGCCTCTCGGCAAGATCAACTTTACCCCGCCAGTGGAGATAACATAGATTTTCGCGATTTATCGAGGATTCTAGGAATCATAATTAAAAGGGCACAATTATCGCCCTGGGACTCTCATTTACTTGCCCTCAACACACAGCACTGTGCCCAACACGTGTCTATAGTACAACATTATACGTTTTTTGCATTCCCCAGTGAGTAAAGGTTGGTAATCTACATAAGCCAAAATAATTGTTATTATTTATACATGTAATATTTATTTATTACTTTTTAATTGATTTTTATTGATTTCCTGGTGTATTTAAGGCCTTCTCTTAACAAACCGAGGTTAAGAACTAAATGAAATTGGTACCATTATAATAACAAGTAAATAATTTTAGGAACTAACCCATAACGTAAAGGTAAATTTATTACGAATTTGATTATGTTAATAATACTACCAATGATAGTCAAAATCACAATTTAATAGTACTAACAGTCACAATTAAATGGAAGGTAAATATTCATTATACTGGTTTGCGAATGACGAGCTCTGTAACTCGTCTGGTATCGAGCTTCAAACCGACGCAACACGTAGTGAAAAGGGGTGGGAGTACCAATTGATGCCGTGTGCTGGGATTATCAGGATGTTCTTGTTGTGGGAGTGGTTGACGACTTGATGAGTCTGTGACGTTTTGGTGAACCTGAATGCTGGGTTCTGGACTGCAGACGTACTTACAACGTTGTATAGTAGGTTGACACTGGGTGGGAAGTTGCCTTCTCGTTTGCAGGTTTGGCATTGAAAGTTTGTTAAGATATGGAAGGATATTCATATTTAAATGGGACTTCACACTGAATATGACACGAATGCAGGAATTCTGAGCTTTCTCTAGTCAATTGGCTAACTGTGAGTAGGTCACTACACGTAGTACATTCATTAAGTTCTGAGACTTGACGCCTGGAGGATAGGCAAGTACACGACTCTGTATGTTACACACGATGCCGCATTATACGGCGTACACCTACACAGAACCATATCCAACCTCAAAATAGTCGCCGTTGGCCGTTAACCACTTAAACAGAAACATATCCACCCTCAAAATTGTCGCCGTTGGCCGTTATGCACGTTTGCCAACGTTGGTATAGCTGCTGGAAGCACCGCTGAAAGGAAACACCGAGTTTCCTCTCCAGTTATTATCCGGTTGAGAAACGTCGGATCATCGCCCCCACTAGTGATGAGATCACCACAAATCTTCATGCAATGATCATATTGGTCTTGCGACAGGATTCGTGGCACACTGTGCTGGGTAACACGAGACATGTTGAGGTCATCCGTCAGAATTTTGTCGCAAGTACCATGGCTGACACCTATTGCTGTTGCGAGATCGTCTTCCAATTGGGAGCGGTTATCACGCACCAACGTTGCAACTTCTTGGATCTTGCGTTCCATTCGAACTGTTTGTGGCCGACCAGTACGCATATCATCTTCCAAACTGTCTCGTCGTTGCACAAAACGTCGGTGCCACCTAAACACAACACTGCGACTCAATGTGTCCTCACCGCAAACCTGGTGCATCATTTCAAATGTTTTGGCAGCGGTTTTGGCTAATTTCTGTCAGAACTTGATGTTTGCCCGTTTCTCAAACGGTGACATCTCAAAATCCGACTGGCGCATTCAAATCACCGTCTCAACAATGACCGTACGTCTGCTTCCAGTGCATGTACTCAACTGTCTCTTGCAGGGACGAGAGACTGACATGGTACCATACCACGGCGCCACCTATGCACTCTAGTGCACCACAGCGCCATCATGTGGGCAGTCTCAAAACGTAATGATTGTACTACGCATAAAATATCTCGATAATGAAATAAGGGCATTTTTAGAGTTTTGGAAGTTCTTCTCGACATTGTTAACATCAGTTTTCTCTTCCCTTGAATTTCTTGCAGAAAGCCTTTGTTTGTTCTCTTTTCAGTCCTTTCGACCAGTAGTTTCTTTTTCTCCAGACCCACATCTCGAATGTTTCCAGTCGTTTCCAATCCTGATCTCTGATTGTCCAAGGTTCATTGCCATACAATAGCACACTCCGTACAAATGAAGTCACAAATTTCTTCCTAATTCCAAAATCTAAATTAGTAATAATCTCTTATAACTATACACGTACGCCTGTTTGGCAAGCGATTAATTCGCCTTTTGATCACTTTGGTGCGCCTGTTATCATTGGTATGAAATGAACTGGTGTATGTCTTTTGAACTAGGACGATACAAATACAGTGGAATAACATTATGTTAAATGCACGGAAATAGACGTCCATAACTATGAAATATGTCAGCTTATCAATTGAATAACAAAATACTTTTAGTGAAAAAGAATTTGTGATAAAAAATGCTACACAGTTTTCGCATGTCTCTCTAAGGTTTATAACACAAGGGCACTTCCGAGAATAAGTTAACAAGAACTCGTACGGAGAAACTTTGTTTTACGGGAATGCCGGTATGTAAGGTTACACAGTAAATACAGCACGTGAATATCCTCATTTCTATATAAGCTACGGTATGTAAATTACCTCCTGTTTAAATGAATTACGGTATGAACATTGCCACTTGTTTATATGAGCAGTGGTATGTAAATTGTCTCCTGTTTATATCATCTACGCTACGTAATTTGCCTCAATAAACTATAGTCAATCAGTCAACCTCAAATGATGAAGAGCATGGCGTCACGTGAGCAGTAAATTGTAGAGTCAGGGTTGCGTCGAACTGCGGGAAAGAACGCAAGTCCCATGATGTGCTCCTTTATTTCAAGAGCAAACAAGAAATTGTTTCTGATTAAAACTGGTAAAAATAGCCGATGATTTACAATCAACAACATATTACTGTTAATTATTGATTATTCTTCAGCAATTTGCTTTACTTTGCATCGACATAGAAAGGTCTTACGGCGACAATAGGATAGGGAAATCCTAAGAGTGGGTAGGAAGCGGCCGTGCTTTTAATTAAGGTGTGAAAATGGAAAACTACGGAAGGACATCTTGAGGGCTGCCGACAGTCGGGTTCCACTATCTCCCGAATGCAAGCTCACAGCTGCACGTCGCTAACCGCACGGACAACTCGCCCGGTAATTATTAATGTATTAATTAATCGCTACTCGGCCCGCCAGTAACCACGGTAAGTTTCATTATCGATTCTGGCGTTTACTCAATTTTCGATAGATCCAGTAGGTTTTCATTAGCTCGCTGTGTCGAACACGGAGTTCATCCGACCACTTTGCACCAGTTGACCACTTCACATCCCGAAAAGTCCCAAATTTCACAATGCTTGTTCTGGAAAGGTCTTGTTTGTGAGCGCGTCATCTGGTCTTGGACCCATTCCTTCGAGGTCTTTCTTGACGTTAACGTATCAGGGAATTGTTGTTTATGGCTTTTAGTTATTTTATAACGTCCTCCCCGTAAACGCTGGCTCTAAGGGTAAACTCTAAATTATGATGTTCCACTGCGATTGTGGAACAGATAAACCAACAGAAAAACAGACAGATATGATATACAAGAAACATTAATATGGCCCTGAGTTACCAATAAACAAGTTAAAATTAAGTCACTCAAAATGCAAAATGGACGAATGCCTGGACAAAGGACTTCCCACAATTTTATTGCCTGCATATGGATGTTTTCCCATCTATTGTTACGACCTACTTCGACCAGCAGTCATTGTTGCCACTAACATAACCGATTCTTCAGTCTTACGTATCAGACATCCGATATCCACCTCCCGTGCAAGAAATCTAGAGTGGTACATTTTTCTTTTAAAACGACGTTCTGTTTTGAAATGATAATTTGCGTCCGACTTGAGATCGTGCCCTCTATCATGAAGAGAAGACATATAACACAGACAAAGAGCTCTTGCATTCAACCGTACAGAAATGTAAGGAAACTGGATTCATATTCCAGTTCCTAACTTCGAATATAAGAGGTGAGCTCCTAACGTACTGTGGCACTGGATCACTCCCACTTTTATCTGCTAACTCCGTCATCAGAGTAACCTTATGAAAACCTACAACCTTTTTTCCAGTCAGTGACCGGGTCAGGGATGGAATGAATGAAGCGGTGAGAACTAGGAGTGAATAGATCAGTCACCTAATTTGAGATGACATGAAAAATGAAAATCCACAGCCTCTTTCCAGTCATTCGACAGGGTCAGGAATGAAATGAATGAAGTACGCATCTATAGGCGAGGATAGGAATTGTGCCGGCTGCCGAAGCCTGTCGTACTCCTATGGGGCAATGATTAAGGACTGGCAGATGGAATGATAATGGGGAGTGTTCTTGGTATGAAAGATGACAGGAGAAACCAGAATACCCGTAGGAAAACCTCCTTATGCCCGTCAGGCACTTTGCGCCCGAACACGATATATGGGCCTATGTCTTTTGTAATGTTTTGTTTCAGGATTTATACTTCAAAAAACGACTTTCATACGATAATTTTTACATAAACATAAGGGCAATTATTAAAATAAAATAGAAATTTTCTTCAGCAACTGTAAATTATTTTTGTTTCTGATTTCTGAATCGGTCAGGCTCATTACGCCGACTGGCGTGGAAATGGAATTCCAATTTGACTTCAAGTGGTACGGACTGTCCTGGCGTAAATATTTTAGGATAACGGGAAATCCGTTGGCAGGTAGATAACGACCTAGGTGGTACGAAATGTCCTCAAAAATTAAGTGGTACGAAATGGCCGTGGTACGAAATGTCCGGACACCCAATTCCTATCCTCGCCGCTAGATGCGGACTTCATTCATTTCATTCCTGACCCTGTCGAATGACTGGAAAGAGGCTGTGGATTTTCATCACAGGGATGGGGTGATAGTGCACTAATCATTAAGCAGGAGAATATGAATCACAAGGCTAATTAAGGCAGACTGATTAAAATGAACCAAGAGAATAACATTTATTATGCTGAATAAAAATGACGACGATTTTACGAGAACTGAATTTAAAATAGGAAATGAATTTAAGAAAAAAAATTGAATGACTCTACTTCGCGAAAAACTTGCAATATTTTTAACTCGCATGCTCACCATGTAGTTTTGTTCTTCTTGTCCTGAGAACGCCTCCGTCCTTGTAGCTGGAAAACTGCCGGTCGTCTTTCAGGTCTTTCCATCTGCCGCCAAGTACCATTCCTGCCTTGCCAAGTGTACCGACCACTAATTGGAAGATGGCTTCGACACTAACACTCCCTATTATGCTCTATCCCATATATTGGAGATGAGCCCTAAATCATAGTTAGAAAAACCCCCTTGGTTATGCGGAGAGGATACTGAATTAACATTCCTTCCAAGTTGACTGAAAATGTGTACCGTAGTCTCATTTCTAGCTAGTTTAATGCTACCTATTGTTTTAGACTGGTGCAAACCGGTCTAGTAGTCGGGCTGTACCTAACTTAAAACCACGTGCGCTTCCTCCCCTCTTCCTTTTCTATGCCTTCCCAAATTCTCATCCCCCCCCCACAAGACCCCTGTTCAGCATAGTAGGTTAGGACGCCTAGGCGTGGTACTTGTCCTCTTCGCCATTTGTCCCTCAAGACCCCAAAGTCTTCACTCCAGGACACTGCCCTTGAGGCGGTAGAGGTGGAAACCCTCACTGAATCCGACGGAAAAACCAACCCTGGTGGGCAAACGGATTAAGAAAGAGAAAGAAAAATATGGATTTTTAATGAGGTTCATTTCAAGATGATTTGACGTAAAATTAAGGCCGAAACGTTACATCGCACTTTTGTATGAAAATGCAGTTGATTTGGATGAGCATGTGATTTAATTAACAACATGGGTGTTTATTTCCCTTGAAAAGAAGAGTTCATTTTATTACGCTGCGTTGAAATTGTTTCTAATAAAAGTAATGGTTTGAAGCTATCTGGTGGAGATATGAATTTAATAACGAAGAGGATGATATTCATGAAAAATAAAACCTACAGTGAATCAGCGTAAACGAAAAGAAGCCCGGCCTGTAGAGCTAATATTTCGTCATATCTCAAATCAGTATGACAATTTCACTCACTAATAGAAATTAATTTACATGCCGGTAGTTAAACTAAATAATTCAAACTGAGAGCTTCTGAAAACTTTGGTTAGATTGTTTATGACGAAATTAGGTAACAATGTGTTAAACACTGAACCGTGGTGAACGCCAGCCTTTACAGCTAAGCTGTCAAACTTCCATGCTCCACTCTTGAGCTTAGTGAATGGCATTATGTCATAGTTTTTCACAGCATTTTCCAGCTAGTGCGACACGTTTTGGTTGTATTCAAGCCCATTTATCTGGGAATTCTGTCTAAATAAGCTCATTTTCAAACGAATCGCGCATCTTAAATGAGCAATGTCAGGGGTATGTAAGTGGGTAAACATGAAATGGCATATGGCTTTTAGTGCCGGTAGTGTCCGGGGACATGTTCGGCTCGCCAGGTGCAGGTCTTTTGATTTTACCTCCCATAGGCGCCCTGCGCGTCGTGCTGGGGATGAAATGGCGTATGGCATTTTGTGCCGGGATGTGTCGGCTCGCCAGGTGTAGGCATTTTGATTTGACGCTTTTAGGCGACTTGCGCGTCGTGATGAAGATGAAATGATGATGAAGACGACACTTACACCCATCCCCCGTACCAGGGGAATTAACTAATTATGATTAGAATTCCCAACCCTGCCTGGAATCGAACCCGGAACCCCTGGGACCAAAGGCCAAGATGCTAACCATTTAGCCATGGAGCCGGACGAAATGATGATGAAGACGACACATACACCCAGCCCCCCGTGCCAGATAAGTTAACCAAATATGGGTTAATTTCCCGACCCTGCCAGGAATCGAACTCCGGCCCCTGTGACCAAAGGTCAACACGCTGACCATTTAGCCATGGAGCCGGGCACGTAAGTGGATATAGACACAGGACATTGTCAAATAAGGTAAATCTCAATATATTGTGGCATATCAGGCCTTCATTACAGGGCAAAAATATACACTTGCGGGATGCACTTTGTACGATGTTGGGAACGAAACGTCCAACCTGCCTCTGTTAGTACGACTATATAGCCTCTCTCGAACTCATCTACCTGGGAAGTAAGTAAACTCCTGTCCTCATACTGAGGTGGTGCAGCTCTTTTCAGGCACACCCCTAATGAGGTTAGCTGCATGTACCATTTTAACCTTCCTGCCATTCTTCAATTTCTGACAGTACCGGGAAGCGAACCCGGGCCTCCGATGCCGGCAGCTAATAGCAACAACCGTTACGCTACAGAGGCGTACATCTAGCTGGTCAAAGGGTAGCCGAATGTGCCTTCGGGGCGAGCTGGATGTTCAGCTATCTTAGCTCTGTGCCTCACATTGTTCACACGGTTACTAAGGCCTTATTTGGTCCCTAGCAACTATAGACGTAAACTTGAGAGATGCGTTCTGACAGTTCATGGAGAGAGGTCCGGTTACTGCCTACCTGGATGAGGAGAAGTGAGTAAGGGAGTAGAGGGTATGGTTGCCACGGAAACGTGCGGTTGCCATGTAGATAAACTTCCAGGCCGGCCCGTGTTGTTGGGAGTTGTCAAACCTCTCACTTCGGAGAACAGAACACAGCGATCTGAGCGAACGAACAAGTGAGCCGGAAGCGACGGAAATGCAAGATTGTGACAACTCCATGGCACGTGCAATGTTCCTCCATTCAGCCCTATCTGCCAAAATGCTTCTTTTAATACTACGGCTATATGAATGAGGGAGAGATATGTAAGCTCGCTAGTGGTACCACCGCTTAGGCAATTAGGGTTAAACGCATGTGATGTCAGCCTATAATAATATTGTGTGGCAACCTTCTCATACTCGCGCGCTCGTTCATCGTGCACAACTTCACTTCCTTTCGTCTTCTTTTTAAATGTGTGTACTGCTCCTTCATGTATTAAAACTGGCTGTGTACCCATAGTTGATGGATATATCACATAGCAAGTGCATCATTATATATATGTCGTCCCCTATTGTAGCTGATATTCTCAGGCACGTAGGTGGACAGCCTAACCCTGACCTACTCATTTCCCGGCCCTCTCTGGCCTGTGCAGTTCAGAGTTTCTTAATATTCAGTGTCTATTTTGGTATAACACTAAGAGTCATGTTAATATTCAAAACATACACACAGATGTACCAATAATTTTAAAAGTTACCAGTATGATCACCATAGCAATTCAACATATAGCTAGTAATCGGCTATTTGACTTACAATTTCACTTGATTACCACTGATATTTCCCTTATTATTCACTGTATCTGATAAAATTTAGAATAAAAAAGTGTGTGAAAAAAGCGTTACGAGCAATTTTCCTTTAAAACTAGCCATGAGAGATACGTCGAGTTACCGAGCTCGATAGCTTCAGTCGCTTAAGTGCGGCCAGTATTCAGTAATCGGGAGATAGTGGGTTCGAGCCCCACTGTCGCCAGACCTGAAGATGGTTTTCCGTGGTTTCCCATTTTCACACCAGGTAAATGCTGGTGCTGTACCTTAATTAAGGCCACGGCCGCTTCTTTCCATTTCCTAGGCCTTTCCTATCCCATCGTCGCCGTAAGACCTATCTGTGTCGGTGCGACGTAAAACAAATAGCAAAAGAAATTACGTCGAGTTTTATGCTATAAGCTTCCTCCTGCTTAATTTTTGAATCATTTATAGCTAGGATCCCACTCGCCCTTATCCCGAACTTGAAAAATAAATTTCATGAAAATGCCTCTATAAGTTTTCCCGTGAAACGGTAACAAATAGATAACCAACGACAATTAGGCTGAACCCGAAAGAGACTATATTTATGCTCTGAGAAATAAAAAACGAACTATCAGGCTAATATATAAAAATGTTAGATGTGGAAAGAAGATCGATAAATAGATAGTTAGATATATAGATAGAGGTATAGATAGATAGATAGATATATAGATAGATAGTTTATCGGAGATTTGGCATCAAATATAACATGGCGAAAATATAAACGGACATTACCGTTTTTTTCGTATTCAGACATTCCTCTCCGTGCCCTCCTTACCTTACCAAATGATCATGAAATTCCGGTATATAACCCAAAATAACAGGATAATAATATTGAAATCTTAAAAATGACAAAATATGTACGTATGAAGCGTTCAAAATACGACACCGGTAACTCTCCATAGATATGGTCTTGGGCTCTTGGATAATTTTTACATAACAGGCAATGATACATACACATACATACATACATTATCATTATAGACTGTTATACCTTTCACCGTTCAGTCTGCAAGCCTCTGAGAATTTACTAAACGTCGCCACAATCCTCGATTTACAACTAGTGTTGTGGCCTCATTTCGTTCTATACCTCTTATCTTTAAATCGTTAGAAACCGAGTCTAACCATCGTCGTCTTGGTCTACCTCTACTTACCCTCCATAACAGAGTCCATTATTCTCCTAGGTAACCTATCCTCCTCCATTCGCCTCACATGACCCCACCACCGAAGCCGGTTTATGCGTACAGCTTCATCCATCGAGTTCATTCCTAAATTAGCCTTTATCTCCTCATTCCGAGTACCCTCTTGCCATTGTTCCCACCTGTTTGTACCAACAATCATTCTTGCTACTTTCATGTCTGTTACTTCCAACTTATCAATAAGATATCCTGAGACCACCCAGCTTTCGCTCCCGTAAAGCATAGTTGGTCTGAAAACAGACCGATGTAAACATAGTTTCGTCTGGGAGCTGACTTCCTTCTTACCGAATACTGCTGATCGCAACTACGAGCTCACTGCATTAGCTTTACTACAACGTGATTCAATCTCACTTACTATATTGCCATCCTGGGAGAACACACAACCTAAATACTTGAAATTATCGACCTGTTCTAGCTTTGTATCATCAATCTGACATTCAATTCTGTTGAATTTCTTACCTACTGACATCAATTTAGTCTTCGAGAGGCTAATTTTTATACCATACTCATTGCACCTATTTTCAAGTTCCAAGATATTAGACTGCAGGTTTTCGGCACAGTCTGCCGTTAAGACCAAGTCGTCAGCATAGGCCAAACTGCTTACTACATTTCCACCTAACTGAATCCCTCCCTGCCATTTTATACCTTTCAGCAGATGATCAATGTAAACTACGAACAGCAAAGGTGAAAGATTACAACCTTGTCTAACTCCTGTAAGTACCCTGAACCAAGAACTCATTCTACCATCAATTCTCACTGAAGCCCAATTGTCAACATAAATGCCTTTGATTGATTTTATTAATCTACCTTTAATTCCATAGTCCCCCAGTATGGCGAACATCTTTTCCCACGGTAGCCTGTCATATGCTTTCTCTAGATCTACGAAACATAAACACAACTGCCTATTCCTCTCGTAGCATTTTTCAATTACCTGGCGCATACTGAAAATATGATCCTGACAGCCCCTCTGCGGTCTGAAACCACACTGGTTTTCATCCAACTTCCTCTCAACGACTGATCGCACCCTCCCTTCCAAGATGCCAGTGAATACTTTGCCTGGTATACTAATCAATGAGATACCTCGATAGTTGTTGCAATCCTTCCTGTTCCCTTGCTTATAGATAGGTGCAATTACTGCTTTTGTCCAATCTGAAGGTACCTTACCAACAATCCACACTAATGTTACTACTCTATGAAGCCATTTCATCCCTGCCTTCCCACTATACTTCACTATTTCAGGTCCAATGTCATCTATTCCTGCTGCTTTATGGCAATGGAGTTTATTTGCTATACTTTCCACTTCCTCAAGCATAATTTCACCAACATCATTTTCCTCCTCCCCATGAGCTTGGCTGTTTGCAACACCACCATGATGATTTCCTTTTACATTGAGAATATGTTCAAAATATTCCCTCCACCTCTCCAGTGATTCCCTGGAATCTATTATGAGTTCACCTGAATTACTCAAAACACTGTTCATTTCCTTTATCCCTCCCTTCCTAAGATTCTTTACTACTGTCCAGAAAGGTTTCCCTGCTGCTTGACCTAGCCTTTCCAGGTTACTACCAAAATCTTCCCATGACTTCTTTTTGGATTCAACAACTATTTGTTTCGCTCTGTTTCTTTCATCTACGTACCAATCCCTGTCAGCCTCGGCCCTTGTTTGTAGCCATTTCTGATAAGCCTTCTTTTTACGTTTACAGGCTGCTCTCACTTCATCATTCCACCAAGATGTTCGCCTTTTCCCATCTTTACACACAGTTGATCCTAGGCATTCCCTGGCTGTTTCTACTACAGCATCCCTGTATGCCACCCATTCACTTTCTATATCCTGAACCTGCTTACTGTCTGCTGTCCGAAACTTCTCACTAATCATATCCATGTACTTCTGTCTAATTTCCTCGTCCTGGAGATTTTGTACCCTCATTCGTTTGCAGGCAGATTTCACATTCTCTACCCTAGGCCTAGAGATACTTAGTTCACTACATATCAGATAGTGGTCTGTATCATCGAAAAATCCGCTAAAGACTCGTACACTCCTAACAGATTTCCTGAATTCCAACTCTGTTAAGATATAGTATATTATGGATGTGGTACCCCTAGCCTCCCGTGTGTAGCGGTGAATAGCCTTATGCTTGAAGAATGTATTCGTAACAGCTAAACCCATACTAGCACAGAAGTCCAGCAAACGCTTCCCATTCCTATTAGCTTCCATATCTTCCCCACATTTACCAATCACCCTTTCGTATCCTTCAGTTCTATTCCCAACTCTCGCATTGAAATCGCCCATTAGCACTATTCTATCCTTGCTGTTGACCCTGACCACGATGTCACTCAATGCTCATAAAACTTGTCAACTTCATCCTCATCTGCACCCTCACATGTTGAATACACGGACACAATTCTTGTCCTAATTCCTCCCACTGACAAATCTACCCAGATCATTCGTCATTTACGTGCCAAACAGAAACTATGTTGCGTGCAATGGTATTCCTGATAAAGAGTCCTACTCCAGACTCTGCCCTTCTCTTTCTAACACCTGCCATGTACACTTTATAATCTCCTATATCATCCACATTATCTCCCCTTACCCGAATATCACGTACTCCTAGCATATGCAGATGAATCCTCTTTGCTGACTCAGCCAGTTCTATTTTCTTTCTTCAATAAGCCCCATTAATATTGAAAGATCCCCATCGAATTCCATTTCGTTCGCCAAGTTGTTTCTAAAGAGTCCCTCGCCTGTCAAATGGGAGTGGGACTCCGTTACTCTCATAGGTCCGAGGCTTGCTTAAAATGTTCTGAGCTCGGTATATTCAGGAAGCATGATGCTACCCTACATACACATATTCCAAGTGAGGATTTCTCCTCTAACGGGTTATGGACCACCGGTGGATTGTACAGTCCTAGCTGCCTGACCACAAGGAGGGCCATGAATCGGAATATGTCCGAGATGCCCACTCCCATTCCATGGCAACTGGTATCCCTACTCTCAGGACCACTTACTAGGTCACTCAGCCGTTGCCCATGGTTCACAAACTAGGACGTGACTACCGTAACCCACACCATGAACCATGATAATAATTAAAATTAAATAATTATGTGCGAGGAATAAACGATACTTTTTTTTGCGATTGTACATCCTCCAACTGATATTAATTTCGTGTGACTATTTCTAGCCGAGTGCAGCCCTTGTAATGCAGACCCTCCGATGAGGGTGGGCGGCATCTTCCACGTGTTGGTAACTGCGTGGTGGGGGATAGTGTTATGTGTGGTGTGTGAGTTGCAGGCATGTTGGGGACAGCACGAAACCCAGCCCCTGAGCCACCGGAATTAACCAATGAATGTTAAAATCCCCGACCCGGCCGGGAATCGAACCCGGGGTCCTTTGAACCGAAGGCTAGTATGCTGACCATTGAGCCAACGAGTCGGACATCCTCCAATTGACAATACATCACTTATACTGGAAGGTGTGTGTTCGACACGTCGGTGACGTGGCCGAATAATAAAGTTTGATTATCGAAATTCAGGATACTGATATTTATAGTGCAATTTACTCTTTCTTTTAAGAAATTAGGTCGATATTGTTCCAGTATGTGTCCTCTGTGAGTAGTCCTAGTCTATGCGATGAAGGCATCTACTGTCATTGGCCTATGAAAATAACATTGAGATATTTACTCTTTTTTCATGTTTCATTCACATTTCCTAACGTCTAAAACGTTTTTCTGCATTTCTCTATTACCCTTAGACCTTATCACATTTTAAATTAATAATAATTTTTTTAAATGTCGTGTGGCTATTTCTAGCCGAGTGCAGCCCTTGTAAGGCAGACCCTCCGATGAGGGTGGGCGGCATCTTCCATTTGTAGATAACTGCGTGTTATTGTGGTTGAGGACAGTGTTATGTGTGGTGTGTGAGTTGCAGGGATGTTGGGGACAGTACAAACACCCAGCCCCCGAGCTAATGGAATTAACCAATGAAGGTTAAAATCCCCGACCCGGCCGGGAATGAAACCCGGGACCCTCTGAACCGAAGGCCAGTACGCTGACCATTCAGCCAACGAGTCGGACAATTAATAATAAATCATTGCGATATATTTCCTTAGAATGCTCTTCTGACAGTACACCAGCAATAACGTTGTTGCTCCCCCCTGCTATTTTTTCAGACACTGCTGTTACACTAGAATACATTCCCTACTTTTTAAATCTACCTCACCTCCTTGCTCGAAAAGAGACCAGTCTTTGTATGAAGGATAGTACGAAAACTACGGCAGGGCTATGAATAATCGGTAGTGAGGTATTGTTAGCAAGAATTCTTCCTGTTCGATCTCTTGAAGGAATATGAGGGTAAAGGTTGATATGGAAGATTAGAAATAAATGTTGACGCCTTTCTCACATCTATCTCATAACTCTCTCTTTCCAATAAAGGATGTCTCAGTAGAACGTGCAGCGGTTTTATAAGTCGAGGTTGGCTGTCGTGCAAGAAGAGTGTCAGGGTAGAACTGAGAATTCCTTAGTTTCATAAAAAAAATTAGGATATTAATAAACTCCTGTGTCTCTTTACACCATTTTAAATTTTTATCAGGTAAATTCACGTAAGATATTACACCGATATAACTTCTAATCAATTGAATATATCGAAATTTCGCTTCAGTATTCATTCAAAAAGTGGTATTATGTATCTGGTAAATGACCGCGATGTTATTAGTAACGGAGATATCGGCACCAACTTAATTTCAAAAATTCAGCTGTAACAATTTCTGCCACTATTTGATAAGTTCAAGTTGTCAAGAATTCAGACGAGTGATTAACTTATACGTTGGATAATTTACTTTTGAAATATCAATAACACCTCATGTTGTGATTCTAGCAATTAAGAATGGCTGCAGGTCTTACTGTACCTCGTTAAATAGCATTCGCAAGGTCACGTTATGTATGGTATTGATCCAGTGAATGGGACGCTCGCCAGGATTACGTGATCAGAGAACTGATGAAAATACATAGTAAAACAGGTTGTTTTGCTCTGGTTGATTTCCGACAAAAGAGAAGTGTTACGGGAATTTTGCACAGTTTCGGCTGGGAAGACTTAGGGGTAAGGAGAAGGGCATTTCGGCTAAGCGGTATGTTTCAAGCTGTCAGTAGAGAGATGGCGTGGAATGATATAAGTATATGAAAAAGTTTGAGCGGTGTTTTCAAAAGTAGGAATATCAAAGTATGAAGAAAAAGTTAAAATTTAAGTGGACAAATTTGGGCAAATAATCGTTTATAGGAAGAATAGTATACTATTCAATTCCGTACAGCGGCTTCTCCTGTTATGATGAACAGGGGCCGTTGGGTGATGGAAAGATCGGAAAGGATAGACAAGGAAGGCGAAAGGAAGCGGCCGTGGCCTTAAGTTAGGTACCATACCGACATTTGTCTGGAGGAAACGTGGGAAACCACGGAAAACCACTTCGAGGATGGATGAGGTGGGAGTCGAACCTGCCCTTCCCCTACTCCTTTGTCCGCCCGCGGCTGAGTTGATACACATCCAAACTTGTTTAGCCATTACAATGGATCTCGTTTACATAGAACCATCATTTAATAATTAATACGTTTCATTAGTATCCTTAAAAAAGCAGCATCACGAGGTGAGTCTGTGTTGTTTTCATATCAAAATAAGCGGCATACGTATGGGATTGGATAGCGATACATCAGTCTTCACTGCGCCCTGATTTTAGATTGTAGATTCCTGGGTGTCATTCCTGGAGAAACATGACGATATATACATGGACCATCACTCCTACTTCAAAACTTCAATGGTTTAAGGAAGAGTTACTTTCGTGGCACGTCTGGGTTAGGAGTTCGAAGGAAGCGGCCGTGGCCTTAATTAAGGTACAGCCCCAGCACTTACCTGGTGTGAAAATGGGAAACCACGGAAAAACATTTTCAGCGCTGCCGACAGTGGGGTTCGAACCTACCATCTCCAGAATACTGGATACTGGCCGCACTTAAGCGACTGCAGCTATCGAACTCGGTCGTGACACATCTACCGTGTATTATAACTATAATTACTAATACAAATTTTAAAGTTCAAATGTTCACATCGCTTCATATAACCATTTAAATTTCTAGTTACACAATTGCGTGTAACTGTCAAAATTTATTGAACAATAAAAAATGATAGGGAAGTAATATGTGTTTAATTTACAATGCCATTTGTCTTGTCGTTTGGTTCTACAAGAGGCCAACACTGTGGACTCAAGTTTCAGTCGCTCTCTAGACGAACATTGACATTATTAGACTCCTTATTGAGTCAAATTTCCTCCTTCATACGCATTAACCATATGTTTGGACATTTTGAAAAGGGTACCAAAAATCGAAATATTTCAGTCGCAAATTCTAGAAAATTATTACCCTTAAATACACAGTCATATTTTAATTTTTCCACTTCTTTCGGAAGGTATCATTGAGACGAATCAAATTACACCTTACTCACCTCAGTGCTAAGCTACACCGTATTCGACATACAAAACATATCTTACTTGGGTGGCCACGCGTTGAAACCATACATCGGGCCATTGAGTGCACCAGGGAATTTTTTATTCGCAGTAATCTGGTGTCCGCAACTCCTATAATCTTCTACCTGCGAGATTGTTATTCGTAATCTCCCAGCTTGTGCACAAATTCTAACGAGTAACAACTGCTTGTAGCCTGTATTAAAACATATGTTTGGGGCATACAGTTCCCCGGTATGCGGTTTGCCGGGCAAAGTGGCTCAGACGGTTGATACGTTGGCCTCCTGACCCCAACTTGGCAGGTTCGATCCTGGCTCAATCCAGTGGTATTTGAAAGTGCTCAAAAACGTCAGCCTCACGTAAAAGAACTTCTGCGGGACTAAATTCCCGCACCTCGGCGTCTCCGAAAACAGTAAAAGAAGTTAGTGAGACGTAAATTTAATAGCATTATTATTATTATTTTGTATTATGATTATTCGGCCGCCTCTGTGGTGTAGTGGTTAGCGTGATTAGCTGCCACCCCCGGAGGTCCGGGTTCGATTCCCGGCTCTGCCACGAAATTTGAAAAGTGGTACGAGGGCTGGAACGGGGTCCACTCAGCCTCGGGAGGTCAACTGAGTAGAGGCGGGTTCGATTCCCACCTCAGCCATCCTCGAAGTGGTTTTCCGTGGTTTCCCACTTCACCTCCAGGCAAATGCCGGGATGGTACCTATCTTAAAGCCACGGCCGCTTCCTTCCCTCATCCTTGCCTATCCCTTCCAATCTTCCCATCCCCCTACTAGGCCCCTGTTCACTATAGCAGGTGAGGCCGCCTGGGCGAGGTACTGGTCATACTCCCCAGTTGTATCCCCCGACCAAGAGTCTGAAGCTCCAGGACACTGCCCTTGAGGCGGTAGAGGTGGGATCCCTCGCTCAGACCGAGTGAAAAGCCGAACCTGGAGGGTAAACAGATGATGATGATGATGATTATTATTATTATTATTATTATTATTATTATTATTATTATTATTATTATTATTATTATTATTATTACGGTATATTGTTAATGAAACTTTATTTCTTTGTAGCCAATTCGGTTTTTCATACCTTTTTAACATGTACTTTCTCTTAAGAGTGTTTGAAATCGATTGCCTTGAAAGTGATGAACAGGTTTTACCAAAATCATATAGGTCTTGGCCTGTTATACTTAATCATTTCGTCGGTGCTCTAGGAGATGATGTGATAGAAGGTATATTTTCCATTCGTGCTTCAGATGAACTTATTAACACGTTGTCATAAAAATTAATGACATCCTAGGTATGACGAGAACTGGATATCTCATTAACACGCAGAGGAATTCATCTTTCTATTGCGTAAAATTTGTAATTACGATACCCACTCAGACAACACCAGTCTGTCTCAGTTCTGGAATATGTAACGATTGTCAAGAGTCGAAAATCACTATTATTTGCGGTGAACGGAAAATATTCTTATGCAAAAATCATCTGCTGGAATTGTGCCCAAACTTTGCAAAGTAAACCTAATTCTAGTACCTGAAACTAAAAAGTAACGTAAACAGTGCCCCGGTGTACGGTTAGTGTCCCTGAAATATAGGTGTATAATTCCAGGGTTAAAATAGTATATGAACCATTCTCCAATCACCTTTGAACTATTATCACTTCTTGCCTTACATGGAAAGTGTCACATTGATTCTTTTGCCGGACACCCCTGACCACAAGTTTAAAGATCTTACATGTCAAACGAAATAACCCCCTATTCAAATTATATTGGGTGGAGACCATGTTGCCTTCAGCCTCTACAGTAGGCAACACAAAACCACTACTACTACTACTAAACGTTTTCATTCCTCCCCTGAAGGGGGAGGCGGGCCTCTTAGACGGTAACACCGTCTCTCAGGCCGGGAGATTTGTTACGGTGAAGGAGATTTGCGGAGAAGGTGAGTGGGTTGGCGGACGTGGCCTATACTACGAACTGTCCTGGCATTCGCGTTAGTGCAGGAAAATGGAAAACCACGGAATACCATTCTCAGGACAGCCGACGGGTGGGGCCAGGCGTGAAGTACGGCACTGTGCCCCAGGCCCGTCTCCCGAATGCAGAGGCGTAGAGCCACGATAGATTCGTGGCCAACTTTCCTCTGCTCGGTTGGCCGGTCAGAGTACAGAGCTGGTGGACCACGGGCAAGCCGTGGCCTCTTAAGGGACGAAACCCTAGGGCCGAAACTCACTCTGCATCCACCGACCACCAAACCACCTCATTATTATCATCTTGTAACATCCAGAAGTGCAGATCCTCCATGTGCATCAAACGGAAAAACCTGCTCCAGACGAGCCAAATATAACCCCGAGCGCTCCCGGCATTGAAAGCCATACGCTAAATAAATAACGTAACCACTGACAGTCTTTCTCTTCCGTTATTCATTTATGTCATTTATGGAGAAATTCGTTGAGAATTCGAGGAAACATCCAATAAGGTCTTTCGACGCAATCTTGAGTGTCTTCGGGTAACTTATATCGCGCCTGCCTCATGATATTATTTACCACGTATTGAAATCTTTCAGGTAATCCCGTAACCAAAGATCCACATATGGAAGCCATTTTATCTCTTTACCACGCCAACAGCTCGTGGTCTGTGTTTAGCAGTCTACCAGACTCCGGTCTCGGCTCGGCCCAACGTCAGTCATATCCCATATGCGGTTACAAATGATGCATATTGTCCAAATAATCTCCAATAAGATACAGAAAATGGCACAAGCTACCTACAGTGTATTATAGAATGAACATATGCAGTCTACTGGAAGGATTCAGTATGAATGCTCTCTTATGCTGAGCCTCACAGAACTTGGGCGTATTTGATTCCTTTTGACTCATTATCTGGTTTCCTGCAGTAGACTTGAACCTCCCTTAAATTATTGGAACATTTCAGAAATTTTGAAAAATTTCACAAGCATTTCACAATTTTCCATGTACCTAATTACGTTGGGTGTTTGAGCCGACTTCAGCATTAGAATTCATCATAGGCAACCTTACAGACGTGCAGTTCGCCTATAAGGCGTCAGCTTGAAACATCTACACCAGGCCTCTGCGGAAGCTACACGCCATTATCATTACAAATATCACGTCATTGTCTCGAGCCATACTACGGTGCTTTTTCCCGCACGCTTCGAACTCATATATCTCTACAAAATAAGCTCACGATGCTCATTATTCCACCATCTGACCTTTAAAGCTCGTCCGGCTCCATGGCTAAATGGTTAGTGTGCTGGCCTTTGGTCACAGGGTTCCAGGGTTCGATTCCAGGCAGGGTCGGGAATTTTAACCATAATTGGTTAATTTCGCTTGCACGGGGGCTGGATGTATATGTCGTCTCCATCATCATCATCATCATCACCACCACCACCACCACGACGACGCGCAGGTCGCCTACGGGTGTCAAATCAAAAGGCCTGCACCCGGCGAGCCGAACTTGTCCTCGGACACTCCAGGCAATAAAAGCCAAGCGCCATTTCATTTACCTTTAAAGCTATTTGAATACAATCTTTGGACCCACCGCGTCGGCAGCCCTGAAGATGATTTTCGGTGGTTTCTCTTTTCACATCAGGCAAAAATTAAGGCCACGGCTGCGATCTTACCAATACTAGTCCCTTCTCATCCTTGCGTTTTCGAAAACCTTCTATGAGTTAGTGAGACGTTAAAACCCCAGAGAAAAAATATAAAAATGTAAAAACGACGCTTTGGACTTTCCTCGTTTCAAGGCAGTCCTTTCGACTCGCCAAGTGCACGTCGTTTGATTTGATGATGAGGATGAAATGCTGATGAAGACGACAAATACACCCAGTCGCGGTGCCGTGATGATCTTCTACACTAAAGCGGGAAGGTGATTTTATATAAGTTTACGGTGTGCACCAAATAGCCACGAAAAGAATGCAACAGAGTATTAAGGAGAGAGGATAGAAGGGAGAACAGACTGTAAATATCTCATTATTGATCACGTGATAATTAATGGAGCAATAACAATTTCACTATACTAAACATGAATTAAATACATTGTTGCTCTTTCCTTGATAGATGCTCACTTTATGTTTGAATAAGTGTCCGTAATATAGAAAAATTTGCTTTATCGATTTCTGCCTACTGATACCACGTGTATTAAGCTGTTGGACATCAGAACACCTTAGTTTTCTACACCAGTTGATACCTGATTAGAGAGGTCAGAAATCCTCACTGCAGTAAATTAAACTACTCTTCTAGAGTACCACCCCCGTAGATGAAATGCCGAACCTTTGATAACCGCTCATGGCCTTAGTGGTTGAATCTATCTTCTCCCTTTCATGTTTACAAGCATCAAATGTGTTAAAATCAACCATAAGTTAACACGATAAATTTTAAAATGCTATTTCTTTCACTTTTTATATTTTAAAATTGAATAGATAGAAAATTTAGAACAAATAAAAATGAGCTCATCATCTCCAACAAGAATGACTTAGAGTCCAAAAAATTCAGGTACAACTTGAGAGAATTACAAATACTAATTTTCTCAGAAAAGAGCTGGATTGCTCTTGTCGGGTCCACAATTTACAAGAGTAATATTTTCTCCTATCCTTCACATTACAGGGGAGTCTGGGCTCTAACTATATCATAGTCGAGCCTCACAGAGGCATCAGTTTTTAATAGCGCACTTACAACCTGTAGGTAAATGCTTTCATTGAAAACAACACTGTTGAGGGCTGGAACGACGTCCACTTAGCCTCAGGAGTTTAATTGAGTGGAGAGGGGTTCGATTCCCACCTCAGCGATCATCGAAGCGGTTTTACGTTGTTTCCCACTTCTCCTCCAGGCAATTTCCGGGATGGTACCTAACTTAAGGCCACGGACGCTTCAAAGTATGGTTCTGAATTAAACTACATGTTCATTGGTTATGCTTTGATATGTATGTTTTTTCTCATAGAGCTTAGAAACTCATCGCAAAATTAGGCCTACTACTGTATGATGCTGACTCTGTTCAATTCCATACACACTAACTTGACTGACACATCAGAACATCATGCTATTGACTAACGTTTACCTCAAGATAATTTCTCTAAAGAAGGGAACGTTGTACTTCACTCATCGTTGGATGAAATCACAATTCACGTACCACCGAATATTTATTTTATTTCACTTTACGGAATGGAGCAAATCTAGCTGAAACTTTTCTCTCTCAAATACATTATTTCCATTTTAGTTCCTCACTGAAGGGTATGTATTCATTTAGTGTATACATTTCTTTCCATGAGAAAACTATTCTTTAACCTTTTCATTTAAACAGGTTAAAATAACTTTAATTTATGAAACTCCTTCACGTAGGATGGGGAAAAGCCTGGCTTAATTAAAATGGGCTGTGTTAATAACAAATCCAGCATTTCAGTTTGTACAATCGCTATGCAAATGAACTGTTGCTGTATAGTTGTCAGTGTTTAGTTGTTCACTGTGTTAGATTGTTTAAATTACTGGAATACATTACCTCTTGAGTCGAAGCAAGGAACAGCCATCGTGTGTTGCATAGCCAGTACCACTGTGTTCAAACCAAGTAGCCTCCACGCAGCCCTCGCACGACTCTCTCTCCAAATTTCGTGGTAGAGTCGGTAATCGAACTTTGACCTCCGGGGATGGGAGCTTAGAAATATAATGACAGTCAATTTAAGAGTTATTTCGACCTTCTCTGCGTCTCTTCCCAAACTAAAGAAGGCAACTTGAATTTTGTTTTGCTTTCATGGTATAAGTAGAATTTAAACACGCACAAATACAATGATGTAATGTAAATTGTTATCTACATTATATTTTTTCCTGTTTGTGTTTAATTGTGCTCGTGAACCCTTTAAAGACGTCCTAATTGGTTACATGTAATTGAGAGCTCTACATGGTCACATTATACTGTATTCACTCACCTTACATCGTTGTTGTGAAGAGTATTGTCCTGCTGGTTAACACAACGTTGGGATGTGGGCTTATTTATCGCTCAACAGTTTGCTACACACTGAACCATTTACAATTAACGAATAAACAGGGGGAATGAGTGCCCATACTAAATGGCCTTAAAGTAAAAAGGAAAGGTTTAACATGATTGGCCATGAACAAAAGGCTAGGAGGCAAAAACACTTTCCCTCTTTCTAGAATATTGTAAAAACCCTAAGTGGGTTAATGGCCTGAAGATACAGAGGCTAAGCCTATTCTACGCTAGGGTGACTAAATGTGAAACAGTAAATTCCAGAAAAGTGTTAATAATTTTTAGATGATTATAAACTTAAGTCACCCCATACCAAGTTGAATTGGAATCAACCGGGGGTAATCACTCTTTGTTCCCTTACATTACATGTTTCCCAAAAGGGAATAGAACAGAGTCCCCAGACCGGCTGAAAATTCTACATTTAAACCACTAGGTTTAGAAATTTACATAAAATAGGTTTGAAACCTTCCCCTCAAGCTATCTGCCGGAGCTATCACATGTTATTACCTTGAGTTGCTGGGCCTTTCGAACGCAGACCGTGGCACCTGTCCCCGAAGAACTCGCCGCACTCACTAAACTGGAGTGATGAAAATGACAATACGGCCCTAAAGCGCCTAGCTTTTATAACACTTCGAGGGGAAGTTTCCGGAACTCTTTAACAGATAGGCTGGATTCCTATACACGCGCCCAGTTTTAATTGGGTAGTGTAAATATTTACAAATATCTGATTGGTTGATAGCTATTGAAGAAGGAAGCAGCAGAAGTGTAGACAACTTTGATACTTTAAAAGATTCCTATGAACCAGGTTGAGAAACCTCCAAATTACAAATTTCTTTATGAATTAATTGTAGTTTACCTCAAAAGATGGAGCAATTAAAGTTATGTTAGAGACATCTAACAGTTGAAACCTAAACTATCTTGTATAACATCAGTTCAAGGTAGATCACCTAGATGGCCTTATGGAAGGCACGCAATTTAACTAGCCGGAGAAGGTGTACCCTATTATTATTATTATTATTATCATTATTATTATTATTATTATTATTATTATTATTATTATTATTATTATTATTATTATTATTATTATTATTATTAATTTCTATGTCATTCGACTGCCCGAGAAAGGATAATAGTTTTAAGCCAATGCTGATTGCTGGAAAAGGAACTCACTGACGCAACAAAAGAGCCCACTCGACTGTATAGTGAATAATGAATGATTTAGTGATTGATGCTCATGATACGAAAACTCGACTTAGGGGAAGTTCTACCGAATGAATATTGCTGTGTATAGGCCCCTATATTTCCAACTTAGAGTCACCCACACCAGGTGGTCCTTACATGACGTAATCTGCACTGAGAAATCCCGCCTAGTAAGTATATCTTGTTAACTAGTTCATGGTTCTTAACATCCTTAGGAGGGTGTTATTATCGATGTTAAAGGATTAGTCTATTTTCACAGAAAAATGCCTGCTGTCAAGGATGCTCACTGTTTGAAGCTCAGAGAGTGAGAATGAAATCTTTGAACGATTCGTGAACCCGCAGGGGAATAGCATTATCTTTCTCTCCCTTTCTCTCTCTCTCTCTTTCTCTATCTCTCGATCTTTTCTGAATGGGTGCAGTACAGGAAATAAGTGTTTATTTTGCAGCATAAGAAGAACAGAGATTCTTGTCATCTATGTGCTCATAGTATTAGAATCGTAAGGACACACTCGGAAAGAAACTAAAAATAATATATTGGACTACCTTTTTCCTATATGGTGTGCTGAAAAGGCTCAGACTTAAAACTTCGTTACACATCTATCCACTAGGTGAGCAAGACTGTAAGCGTCAGCGGCAAATTGTCTCACTTAGCACGTCAACTTTTAAAATAGGATACATCGTAACCCACCCTCATTACGATGCGAGGTAATGCATCACCCACATTCACACCTTAGTGAGTTACGTCGTAAAGGAAAATGTAATGCCTACTATTCTTTGCGGCTGACGAGCATTTGAAGTAAGGGATTTGATCCACAGTGCCTTTTTAAACTGTTCAAATTAAAATCAAAATATAGTATTTTTGTGGATTACAAAAAGTTGCATATTCACATTCTGTGTATTAAAACCTGAAGTGTTTATTATGCCAATAAAGTGCATAACTAAAACTAGTTGTTTAACTATAAAATCTACCGAAGATATTCAAGATATCATTTTTTAATGATTTTGGAGTCTTCATTTAGCGTCAGTTTTAGAAATTGTCTCTAGGTAATGTAATTCCTAAACGACGCTGTGCTTTACCCTCGATTCATATAACTGTGATGAATTATTTTCATTTATTCTCCCGACGGATAATATTCTACTATCTATGATATTCCTAGAATTTCAAAGAGATCTTTGCTCGCCTTGACTGATAAATCTGATGCCTGAGTTGGACGGATGCAGAATAAGAACTTTCAATTCTGTATTCCATTCGACGTTTATAGTGTGTCTAAATATACCCTAAAGTGAATAAAAGTATAAAGAGTGTCTTTTATGGAAATTGTACTCATGGCTGAAAATTACTGTAAATTACCTATTTGTGTCGCATTACTTTATGTTTGAAGGTAAAGAAAATCGAAAGGGAACGTTTCCCTTTCGTGTTGCATTTTGAATATCTAGTGCTGTGACTTTGTAGTATATTGTAAGTTCACTATATATATTTGAACAAGGTTAAGCAGTGGTACTTGGCTTCCTCTTTTCCATGGCAATGTTCACTAATTCACATAAGTTCAATGATATTTTTACGAATAAAATAGCGACAGTTTTATCGCTATGAATTATTTTCGGATGACTCAATAAATGCACGTACACACACAACACAAAGTATATAAATACACACGTTTCTATTCAGCAATGCATCACTTCACTTACTAATTGCTGGCTATTTACAAGTCTCTGCTCTTTCCACGCAGCAGGCGCTCCGGCCTGTTGGTATTGCCCGAGGATGGTAATCCTGACTGACAGGCCTTTCACTTGCACTCACGAGCCCAGTCACCCCACACAGCAACTGCGTGGAGGCTACTTGGTTTGAACACAGTGGTACTGGCTATGCAATACACGATGGCTGTTCCTTGCTTCGACTCAAGAGGTACTGTATTCCAGTAATTTAAGCAATCTAACACAGTGGGCAACTAAACACTGACAACTATACAGCAACAGCTCAATAGTGTTAACCAGCAGGACAATACTCCTCACAACAACGACCCTTAACAATGTTCCAATTACACTCACGATAGCTGCACGAAGTGCTGACTCTACAGTGGTCCTCAGTCCACAGAAGTACACACATACAGTACTCCGGCTCGTACCTGACGATACCTTGATGACGGCAGCCAACAGCCGACTTTAGTCCAGCTACTCACTCGACGCTCTGACGCAACGGCTACAACAACTCCTCGTTCAGACTCCAGAGGCACACTAGCGCTAGCCAACACCTCTGTCGCCCTCAGCCTGACCACCGAACCCCAACACACCGAGTCCAACTCCAACACTGAATCTCACACTGACTAACCGTTCGCGGCTAGCCTCCTTTTTATAGCTTGGGCGATGTGTACCGGAATCTTCACTATGTGGCTAGAGACGGAACATTCTCGTTGCACATAGCAGAAACTCACAGGCAAACTAGATGAGGAGAACAATACAAGGGAAGGCTGGCCCCACCCTCCAGGCTGGCTGAGAGATCCCCGAGCGTCTGACTCATCAGCCCCTTCCAGGAAGTACCGAAAGGACATACCACAGGGCTGGCACGTACCAATATTTTATTAGAAGAAGTTTTTTTCCTGGGAAAATTAAATGTACAATAAACTGGCCTAATAAATTAACAACCGGGCGAGTTGGCCGTGCGGTTAGGAGCGCGCAGCTGTGAGCTTGCATCCGGGAGATAGTACATTCGAATTCCACTGTCGGCAGCCCTGAAGATGGTTTTTCGTGGTTTCCCATTTTCACACCAGGTAAATGCTGGGGCTGTACCTTAATTAAGGCCATGGCCGCTTCCTTTCCATTCATAGGCCTTTCCTGTCCCATTGTCGCCATAAGACCTATCTGAGTCGGTGCGACGTAAAGCAATGTATCAAAATAAATTAACAATTTAATCATTGCATTTGTCGAGAAGGATTTACATCTGAGTGGTAATGCGGTGCATTTCAGTAGTTTGAATTTAAACATTGTTATTCTATCTTTTTATAAAGCTAAAGCAAGTTCATGACATCTCTAAAAAGGCTTCCACGATTCGTAACCTTGCTACTAAGTGAGATAGAATGTTTAACTCAAAGGCTGGTATTCTTTTCTTGTGAAGGCTGAGTGAAACGCGGGATCATATACCATTCCGAGATCCGCTCCTTAAGTTTTCCTTTTCCCTAACGATAAATCATACCCATGTTCTCCGGGATGAACGGAGCAAACATTTATGGCCCCAATTAGTCAGCCCTTATGTGTATCACTGTTATCTCTGTTACTGCTCACAGTTACAATCCCGTAAGCCCCTCAAAGGCTTTCAGTATTATATCTGTTTATGTTTGAATAATTGGCTGCTGAAATTAGAGATATTAGTGTGCAACTAGTTTAAATTTGGCAGTTCTGAAAACGAAACCGTTATATTGAATTAATATTGAAATAATACCTCGTGATACATTTCAAATGACGTAGATGTAATGATAATCCCCAAACGGATGTATCAGCTTCATCGAATAAATTAGTAAACAATGAAACTGTGGAGTACGGTTATCAGTATTGATGTTAGTAAGAGTGACTGTAATTTAGCGAAATAGTTCGACATTAATAGAAATAAGCCGGTTGATGTTGTATACAAATGTGGGAATGTAAAATGAATGACATATATTTAGAACATTAACATCAACAGGAAACTATACAAACACGTTTATTTATGACTCTTAAGAGCACTGTCATATCCGTACAATGTATGAAGGTCCTTGAAGGGGTAGAAAGTAAAGGCTTCCACTATCTGTAATCTCGGCGCTTGGTGGGGTAGAGTGGTAAGCTTTTTGCCCCCAGGAATAAACCTGGTACTCATTTTAGGTGTAGGTTGAGTGAATCTCAGGGCCATGAGCACTCCCGGAATTGGAAATCTCGTTTCTTAAATATTTGATTTCCTGACGGGAAATCGACCCAAGTCCTTCGGGTGAAGTGATCACGCCGTTACCGCCTCGGCAAGCTAGCCCATTTTAAGAGCAAAGCAAGTTCGAAAGTATTTAAATAAGTGGTTCGTGAAAGCCGCCCAGTGGTGTAGGAGTAGCGTGCCTGCCTCTAACCCGGGTTCGATTCCAGGCCATGTCAAGAACATGTACCTGGATCTGAGGGCTGGTTCGAGGTCCACGCAGTCTACGAGATTATAATTAGAGAACTATCTGACGGTGAGATGGCGGCCCCTGTCTAGAAAACCAAGAATATCGGCCAAGAGGATTCGTTGAGCTGACCTCACAACATCTGAAAATCTGCAGGCCTTTTGGCTGAACAGTGGTCGCTTGGTAGGTGGAGGCCCTTCGGGGCTGTATTTCTAATTTGTATTTCTAAGTGACTCGTGAGGTATAAGCTCAAAATAATAAACTTTTCAGTAGAGCAGGTTCAACACTGACATGACTTGAAATAAACTAAAATATGATGGCTTCGAAATGTAATAACAACCCGTTGTATTCATTGATGCAAATGGTCGGAGGGCATGTTAAAAGGGTGTTCCCATTTTATTGCTGGAAGACACATGAATCTAACTGGAACACACAAAACACCAATATATAACCTGGAACATAATATGTAGATGGCAGTGTATAGGCCCACCGATATATGGTGAGCAGGTGTTCATGTTGATGCAACAACGTTGGCGCAGTGACAGTTCGAAAATGGAGATTTTACGGGGTCGGGGTAGACGTAGTGAACTGTTTTATGCGGGCAGAAAGCCTGGAACCTATCCACGCTCTCCAGAAAACTGTGGCTGTATGGAGAGAAAATCATATTTCTCCAACAAGTGTAAACATGTTGGCAGGAATTCGTAGAAGATCGAAAGTCGAAGAGTAGAATGACCGTCCATAAATATCAGACGCATTCGTTAATGTCAGTGATGAAGGTGTGACGCTGTATCATTTGAAGCTACTTTGGAGGTGAAGTGGCTCAACAAATTATTGACTGTCTTTTGAGGGTTGTATTGAAAAGAAAATTTGCAGTGATGCACTTAAACAAAATGCTTCACCTTGAACTATTTACTACCTTTTTTGACTTGCCCTCGTAAACGGCTGAGGAAGACATGAATATGACAAATAAAAATGATACGCATCCGTGGACATCTGTGCGCGACCGAATGGGAGTAAGGTAATTTTTGACTATTTAATGTAAAGGCGTTGATGACTTTTACTACACAGTCAATGATCACACGATATCTGCCCAGAAGTGAGCAACATCAGTTCGCTATTCAGTGGCTTCACTTAGGTCTTGAAGAGCTACGTTAGTAGGACGGAGCCGAAACTCAAACATAAGTGGAGAATACTGCCGTCCTAAGTAAATTGAACGTATCTGCCAAATTTTAGCTTTTTAGACAAATGTACCTCGAGGGTTTAGAAAGGTAATTTCCAACGATTTTTAAAGTCAGATTGACGTATCTACAACCGAACTCGAGATATTAGCCGTAATTTACTTGTAATATTATGTGAAAAAAATCTTTTTGATGATGATTTAAAACACAGCCGAAGTGGAGTATCTTTCATTTCCTTGCATTACCGACGTATCTGCTGGAAGATACGGTAAGTGGGCTAAGGAAAAGGCCGATTCGCTTGTAGCGAATATAAAAGGTTAGTTATGTCAAAACAAGTACTTTGCACACACTTTTAACAACTTATAAATCTCATTTTTATCCCGTATTGGCGTGAAATCATCTAAGGTAAAAAAGGATTTTTCTCACCTTCCAATACTTATTTTATTTGTATAGCAAGTATAGTCCGCACACTTTATGTTGGTGCATTTGTGTACGGGGGTGAGGAGTAAGGAGGGAGGTGTCCCGGTATCGATAGTGCTACCAACCGAAGGAAAATGAAATCTGAATTGAATCGAGAATATGATCGATCGATACGAAGTTTCTAAACCGTTATCATCTTAAGCCAACAACTATGTCACATACACATTATATAACATTATAAAACATTTCTCGATGCGAATCTTGTTCCTGGCATAAATTCTATACTTAGGCTTTGTTGTGTAAACAACAACAGTACTAGTACGTAAAGTGTACGCCAGATGTCGCACAACGATGCTTAAGCGATTCATAGTTTGTGTTTCAAAGGTTGCCAGTACGAATCTCGAAGATCGCCGGGGTCGACCGTTTCAGCACTAGGGTGTAAATGCACCAACATAAAGTGTGCGGGTAATAGTTTTTAATGCGAGTAAGTTACACACATGTGTCAGCTTAAATTCTAGCTAAATATTACATGAACATGTTTCATTCAATTTTGGAACATCTTCAGCTTAAAAATATTGTATATTAAGTACAAATATTGGCACATATAAAATAATGAGACCACTAAAGATGATAATGAATTTAGAATGCTCTTCCGTAGGTCAGTTAGCTGACGACATAAGGGAGAGAGGAATATAACGGAACCAGCCGGGTGACTCCCAGCAACATCTCTATATTTTAACCAAGAATTACAATCAACTAAGGTTCTGATCTTAAGGAGTTTTCTCGGGTGTTATAGTTTAAAATTCAAACCTCAGTAAATAGGCCCTATTAACATTTTATGGGATTTAGAAAGAAGAAACTCTTATCTTTAAACCCCAATGGGCCGGACTGAGTGGCTCAGACGGCTAAGGCGCTGGCCTTCTAACCCCAACTTGGCAGGTTCGAACCTGGCTCAGTCCGGTGGTATTTTAAGGTGCTCAAATACGACAGCCTCGTGTCGGTAGATTTACTGGCACGTAAAAGAACTCCTGCGGGACTAAATCCCAGCACCTCGGCGTCTCTGAAGACCGTAAAAGTAGTTAGTGGGACGTAAAGCAAATAACATTATTATTAAAGACCAATGGCACAACGAACTATATTATGAATGTGAGCAATGATGTGTTAAGTGTTTTGATTTTCTACGGAAAAGCATTTTAACTTCATTATCAGTTATCACCTTTAGTGTTTTCATTGTTTTAAATTGGCCAGTGTTTGTACTTAATAAACTGTATGGTTCTTTTTAACTGAAAATGTTCAAAAATGGAATGAAACATGTTCTTTGTAATGTTGAGATGTATTTTAAGCTGGCACATGTTTGTAATTTATACGCATAGAAACTAACTATGTCCGCCTCTGTGGTGTAGTGGTTAGCGTGATTAGCTGCCACCCCCGGAGGCCCGGGTTCGATTCCCGGCTCTGCCACGAAATTTGAAAAGTGGTACGAGGGCTGGAACGGGGTCCACTCAGCCTCGAGAGGTCAACTGAGTAGAGGTGGGTTCGATTCCCACCTCAGCCATCCTGGAAGTGGTTTTCCGTGGTTTCCCACTTCTCCTCCAGGCGAATGCCGGGATGGTACCTAACTTAAGGCCACGGCCGCTTCCTTCCCTCTTCCTTGCCTATCTCTTCCCATCTTCCCATCCCTCCACAAGGCCCCTGTTCAGCATATCAGGTGAGGCCGCCTGGGCGAGGTACTGGTCATACTCCCCAGTTGTATCCCCCGACCAAGAGTCTGAAGCTCCAGGACACTGCCCTTGAGGCGGTAGAGGTGGGATCCCTCGCTAAGTCCGAGGGAAAAACCGAACCTGGAGGGTAAACAGATGATGATGATGATGATGAGAAACTAACTATTAAAAAAAATAAGTATTTTAAGGGGGGATAATCTTTGACCTTAGTTGACACACGTTGAATTCACTTACTTCTCCGGACTCACGTACTTCGGACTTCACACGTAGACTGTTCATTGCACGTATGTAATTTCTACATGTTCTAACTTTAGATTCTTTTCAGAGGTACATTTCCTAATTTCTGCACAAGTTCGTGCTCAATAAATATTTATATAATTATTTTTTGTAACACTATTATTGAAAATATGAACCTAATGGGCTGTTAATCTAATTAGAGTATCACAGACACGAGTGGCAGTTACACTGCCCAGCACTGTTAACACATTACTCTTATTTAAGCACACTGCATTCTAGTAATTTGATATACATTCATGATGGTCATTGCATATTCCATGTGTATTCAGGTCACAATCATTACACGCAGTTGGTGCGTGTTTTTACTGTGGTTTTAGCGAATTCCAAGCTAATTAATATTCAATTGGCTTCCGTTATCGTGTCATCGATAATATGCAATTAGTTATTAATGTATAGTATTATTGTATCAAATGCTAAACTTTCCTCTGATATCCAATCGTTATTATCCACAGTAACTATATTATTTTGTTTTATTGTGTATCTCCCTACCTATTTAACTTCGCTCTGTCACGTACACGTTTCGCAACCATCAAAGAGAAAAGTACCATGACTTGGAAGAAGTGGCTATTACCTAAATTAAGGTATTACATCAGAATTTGCCTAGTGTGAAAATGATAAATTGCTGAGAACCATCTTCAGAGCTAATTAAGACGGCGTTCGAATCTACCATTTTCTAAATTCAAGGTCACATGTACATGACCTTGTAGAACGCCGCAAAATGGCACGCTAAATTATGATTAGATAACCGGAAGAAACTTTGTTTACCTAAAATTATACCACTTAGTATCCTGTCTTAGACAATTATTTTACTTTTGATGTAAGTACATTCCTCATCTTTTTCAGGCACTTCTATCTCGGCCAGTCGTCTTCCACAGTGGCACTTTAGTTTACCTCGTGATTGCAACACCTCCTAGACAACAGAAGTCCTCTTTTCCCATGTCAGTCTCTTACAAGGAAACTACCGAAGTGCGAGGTCGGAGGTGCAGTGTCTAGTTAGGACCATTTGAGTGTATCGGTGTTAAAATTGATGGACGCGAGGAGATAGACTGAAATTGAACAGATGGAAGTTGAGACAGCAACCGTCTATGGAATATATTTGGTTTACTTCGCAAAATCGACATCAATAATGGATTACAAGATGTTCAAACGAAACATTTTTCTTTCAGTATTAACAGAGAATAAAAATATGGGCCACAGCGGTCACAGACGTTCACACCAGCAAGATCAACAGTGAACTCTTTGGTAGCTGTAAAGCTTTCAGGACAATTAGTTAGCTGCCTAAAACTTACAGAAAGCATAGATAATCATATTGATCTAACATGGTGACGAGCAATGACGGAAAGAGTTGGCGTGCAATCCAAGCGAACTAGTCTGTCTTGAAATATATCGTGCAACTGATTATTCTTCATCGTATAGCTGTAGATGGTGAGATAACACCAGTACGTGGTCATTTGATTGTCATCATGGTTCGGTATTTCCTGGAGGGGATACGTAAGTCAGGCTGGGGAGCTCCCGATCCTCCAGGGGTATGCGATGGCCTCTGCTCCTAGTGCTCTACCGTCTCATTGTATCTGGATTTTCTTGATGGCGAAGCAAGAACGATTGTATTCTTGCCTCTCCTCGATGATACTTGAATTCCATCACTAGGTATACGAAAGCAGGCTCGTCATGAACGGGCTATCGTAGTTATGCTTCTTTATTGCGGTCAGTGGTGAGTTTTGAGTAGTCAGTTACGAGTCGTGAGCTAAGAGTTCAGTGCGTGGAGCAGTCACGGGAATTGATTGTGCAGGTTATCGGTCTTGTCTAGATTCGAGCCGAGTGTACAGCAGTCGTGTGTTGTGATACCTAACGGACGCATTTTAGAATCTGACTCAATGGAGCTGCGGTGTAAAGCGACGGTGGTGCGTGTGATAAGTGAGACCTGTCGATGAAGATTTCGAATGGTCGTTGTCCTAAGGAAATACTGCCATTCGGAGGCGCACGGTGAGGGTCGCTATCGAGTGAAGTTTTGTCATTCATTGACATGATTGATTGTGAATGTATGTGTAATGACGAACGTGCATTCCAACCAGTATCGTCTTAGACTGCATTAGTTAAAGAAGGGAGTCATTGTCTCATTTGTAACAAAAATGGTGTCAGGAGTAACACACAGTGCATTTGTGACATTCCGTTGTAATCGGTTTAAATCAGCCGATCGTATACCTGAGGTTTCGACCACCATCGGAACATTAAAGAACATCTGTACGTAGTGAGTGCACACATATAAATCTTCCGGCCGAGTGGTTAGGGCCGCGCAACTGTGAGCTTGCGTCCGGGAGATAGTGGGTTCGAAACACACTGTCGGCAATCCTGAAGATGGTTTTCTGTGGTTTCCCATTTTAACACCAGGAAAATGCTGGGGATCTACATTAGTTAAGACCATGCCCGCTTCCTTGCCACTCCTAGGCCTTTCCTATCCCATCGTCGCCATAAGGCCTATCCGTGTCGGTGCGACGTAAAGCCAATTCTGGAAAGAACTTTACGTTTCCCCTTATGGTAATTTCTTCACTCTAATTGAGACCATAAGCCACAGGGAAACGGAGGATCAGTAAAGTGCGCTCTTGTCCATGATAAAGATGATGGCGAAGATTAACAAGAAGAAGAAGAGATAGTGAAGGCCATGAGATGATGGAGGAGAGGAACAAAAAAGGCCAGGGAAGGTGGAAGTCGGAATGAGAAACATGAAGGAAGATCACCACGGGATACAGTATACTCAGCATGGGTAAACAGCGAAAGGGAAAATCAACTTGGAGAAAGAAATGATCTTGCGGTGTTCAGTCACATAGTAGTACTACTGTAGTGTCTCCATCCATAGTGCGGGTAGTCCTTCCGGGTTCTTCAAATTTGCGTGCCACTTGAGTGATACAGGGTCAGTCCTTATCAGGAATTCCGGGTCATTCTGATACTGTACTCATTGAAATGCTCAATGATTTTCACAATGGGAAGTAATGACGAAGTGATTTATTTACCGTATCAAGAGCGCCTTCCTGAATATGTAACTAAACTCTCTAGTTGTCTACGGCATGAGACCCGACGTCTCCAATTCCAAATGTTTGGCAACCGTGTAGAGAACAAACGTCATTACCTCTGGGATATGGTACTTTACTCAGGGCATGCTTGAGTCGATTGAAAACGTTCTGGCATTCCTCCACCCGAAGGACTCGTTGGTGATCTCGGTAAGGTGATACTAGAGTTTAGTGATATCTGAAAACCTTTTGAGGAATCTACGGTAATAGCTGCGGGGGCCCGTGAAACTTCGAAGCTTGGACTTGCTCTTGAAGACTGGAGACATCTACATCTCAAATATAAAATGTCTGAAATACAATACTTCCTTCCTGGAGAGCTGGGATTTATTCGGGCTGAAAATCAGGTGGGATGCTCAGTTATTCAAATATCTCCCACAGTCCTTGATATGGTCCTCGAAGATTCTTCCCAGAACGATGACATCATTCAAATTGTTCAAGCACGTCTTCTACCATAGTCCTCCCAGCACAGATTTTAACACACTCTCAGAAGTTGCCTGGGCATTACACAACCGGAATGTCAGAGACCATGTTCAACCAAGAATGCGGCCTTCTGTCACTCTTGACACTGAATCTCCAATTGCTAGTAACCATGTTTCATATGCAGCGTACAGAAACCACCTCAAACCTGGAGACGTACCCAACGTGTCTTCAATGAAAGGTAAGAGCTACCTTTCTTGGTGAGGTCATTCACTCTCCTGCAGTCGACAAAAAGAGTAGAACCATCATTCTTATTTACCGACTCTACAAGAGAGCCCCAAGGGCTATTCGTCCATTCTATTACTTACTGCACTTTCACTTCATCAAGCATCTGGTCCGCTTCGTGTTGCATCATGATTGGAACTCACTGGAATAGATTGTTGATTGGCATTTTGTCACTTACGCCAATCCAATACATGAAGTGTTTCGTCCTGCCAAAATCGTTGCTGTCCATGGAGAATATATCCTATTACTCCTGAAGTAGTCCTTCTACCTTTGTTCGTTTCCTGCATTTGGAGTTGTCTATGGATCGAACATAAACGTTCCTCAGGCCACTGGCATGTTTCATCTTGTTCCACTCATATGTCTGCTTGAAGATAGCAATCCCATTCGATGGCTTACAGCGGAAAGTCCATATAGAAGGTTTGCAGTCCGTGATTGCTTTGCCATGGTGGACAGCGATTTCATAATCATTCAGTTTTAACAGTCAGATATTTTGCTGATTAGAGACTGGCTTATAACTGGCCTTGATGCGTCGGTCCCATATCTGTTTTTTCCACCTCATAATGAAACGCTTATTGAATTCTTGGTTGATTTTATATTCATTCATAAAATCGAGTGTGATTATTAGCTCTTCCACAACGATATCTGCCTCAATAACTCGTGCTTCAATGTCCTTCGTCCCACGAAGAATTCAATCACCATCTCGCCTGGGAAGGTGCCGTCGCTCCGGTGTCAATCGCCAGGCTAAGGTTTACGTACAAGGGCGGAATTCTCCACTGCCACACAGCCGTTAGCTTAGCGATGGCCCTTGTTCCTCCGGTGTCAATGAACATGTTCTACACTACCCCGTTGGCGACTCCGTCTGTCATCAACCTGCTAACACCAGATCGTAGTCTCATTATGCGTGACTCGTGCGCCCGGGTTGACTACTATACTGAGCTGACCTCCATCCCGTAAACTGTCGTTTACCTGATTGGTATGTTTCTTGGCAATCCTTACGTCCGCTGGAGGCTCTTGTTCTCGATGGTTCTTGTAGTTCCTGCTTATGTGGCGTCTTTTGCCACCATTTCAGCAGTTGGCCGACGCATGGCTCATCCAACGGCTCGAGCGTCTTTCCGTTGCCTCGTTCGCTGAGTTCCTCTCGGCTTCACAGAACCTTCATACGGCCTCAAGGGAATCGATCAGAAACTTATCTTCTTTTAGTGGTGGAGTTCCGTCCACTCTATGTGACACATCCTTGTCTATACTCTTGTTGCCTGCTTGGCGTCGAACTGCAACGCTGGCCTAGAATGTCCCCAAGGTTCTTGTGTTGGGTGTGGCGGACGGCCTGTTGGGTATCTAGGTCGCGCAGTCCATTTATGAAAGTCTGCCTAACCTTCTGTTCGAGGAATTCTTCTGGTGTTGAGGGGTTGGCAGACGAATTTGACGGGTAATATCTGTAATGAACTCTAGGAGCATCTTTGTACTTCTCTGAGTGCTGCTTGGACCCTTTGTCTGCTACACCTGTCTGAGGTTGTTATCTCTGAATCTGGTGTCTAAGTGGGATAGTACCATGGTGTAGTTGTTATGAGCATCTTTTAGTAACGTCTGAATGGCATTGAGAGCGTCTCCTTTCAGAGGCCCGAATGGGTTGTAGCTTCGTCTCTTACGCTCCAATAGTTAGCAGAACAGGCCAATTAGATATTACGCAGGTACTTTACTGTACGTATTCTACGGCATCTTCCCGTCGAACGTTGGCGATATCATCTTGGTTGAACTCTTTACAGTGTACATTAGCCGCTCCGCATACCTCCTGTCTTTATGCGGTTTCTGGTGGTATAGTTTTGTAATATTTGAAGCCATCTCTTTTCAGTTTGGACTCAGTCAATTTATAATTTTAATCAATTTCTCATCAATCTGCTAAAACCCGAGACCCCTTGGACCAAAGGTTGGTCGGCTAACAATTTATCCATGGAGCCGGACGTAATAACAACTCAATGAAGTTCTTCAATAACACGATATAGAGTTCACATCACTGCAAGGAAGCCAACAGCGAGTCAAGATGGTTACAATGTTGATTTCAACTACTACCATTATTTAAATACAGCCTAGCAAAAATTAAACCCCAGGACTTCTTAACCGAGCCTGCAAAGATGTGCTCGGCTTACGTGGAAATAATTTCCCGTCAGGAAGCGGGAAAAAAATCAACGTCTGGTAAGCCGCATAGAAATAAGATTCACTGAGTCTATACCAAAACAATCAGTACCTCATTAATTTCTGGGTGAAAAGGTGGACGCGCTTAGAGCTAACCCCTCTATCCCACTTAGTGTTGAGATTGCAGATAGTAGAAGCATTTAACTTTCACTTCCCTCAGAGCCAACATATCCTGTAAAGAGATGACTTCTTGCGTTATAGTGAACATAAATTATATGCTACTGATATAAGCGAAGTGGATGAAGAGTCTGCACTTTTCGTAACCTTCACAATTTAGGGGAGGATTGATTAGACTTTAACCACCTCTGCCAGGCACCGTACACTGCTGATAACTTACACGTAAGTGAATAGTTAAACCATTCCGTCTGGTGGAAAAAATGCCATCATCAGAATGTTGGCTGATAGGTAGGAGAGAGGGTGGTGCACAATTTATAATCATTATATTGTGTGCCAGAAGCCTGAATTGATTTCCAAACCTCTCGGCATTGTTCATATGGCTGTTGATGGTGATTCGTACGTCGGATGGAAATATTAAGACTCAAACAGATCCTTTGGTGTTATTCGATAGTAGTAGGCTACGTGCCGACACTGGGTTTCAAACTCTCCCTACTTCATTATCATCATCCTACATCCATGTGCGCATGTCTCCGATGGGTGGCAAATAGTAGGCACCAGGAAAACCGAACATATCCATACGATAAATAAATAAATAAATAAATAAATAAATAAATAAATAAATAAATAAATAAATAAATAAATAAATAAATAAATAAATAAATAAATAAATAAAGAGTTGAACCAAACGTACGAGCTGATAAAATAAACAGAACACCTCATGAGAAATGAGCAAATTTAAGCACAGCCCAAACTGGTAATTTTTTAGAGCTTCAGTACCACACTCAGTGCTAACCGTAAATAGAGTTAGTATGGAAACCTATTCCATTACCCAATTATCGAATAGAATGACTTATAAGTCCTTTGACAGTTTACTTAGCTAAATGAGATATTAATATATTAAACTTGATTTAGACACTTCCGTTAAGGCTATTTCATACAGTATACAATATCCAGCTTTATATTATGACTGCGGAGATTCCGAATTTTCATAATCCGACTGCTTATTTACTTCACTATTTTAATACCTGTACTGAAAATCACGATAACCTTTGAACTGGATGTCACTGCATACAAATTGACGTCAATATAATGCATGTGCTCTGTGGTGGTTTTAAAGTATAGCGTGTGCGTGCCGTACAATAATGATGATCCGATTTCCTACACGCCGTTGTTGCTTTCATTAATATTTATGACCCTCTGGAGCCCGTTGCGTTCATTGCTTATATTAAATCGTACGTGCAATCAAGTACTCACTCATATTATAACGTGATATTCTACGTTTTACACTTAGCACGAAAATAAATAATCGCCTTTCCCCCCACCAAATAATTAGACACTTAAGAAAATAAAATTTGATGTTTAATTACCAAATATTACGTTCACACAGATGGCTATAATGTAATGTCAGCAGTCGCACCAACAATATCAACAATAAATGAAAGTAATCAAGTTATTTAGGTATGCTTATTAGTAAAATTTGCAGGATTTTAGCCCAGCGTTGCAGCGTGTATGTCAATTGGGTTGCCTCACCGCTCCAAGACACTAGTGGCTAATGCGACGTTAAGACACTACTGCAAGCCTCCTGGTCGGAAACAACGCGAACTGCGTGTATGTGCGTTAGAGTATTGGTCACACTGAGAAATAATTTTTAAAAAAATAATTCGATAGCCATTGCCATTTTATTAGCTTTTGAAGTTAGCCTATCACATCACTTCATGCCCGGCTCCATGGCTAAATGGTTAACGCGTTGGCCTTTGGTCCAGAGACTACCGGCTTCGATTCCGGGCCGGGTCGGGAATTTTTACCTTCATTGGTTAATCCCTATGACTCGGGATCTGGGTATGCATGCCGTCTTCAGTATTAGAATTCATCACAGGTAGGGCCCCATTCTCATAGACACACAGGTCGCCTATTATGCATCAGCTCGATAGACCTGAAGCAGGCCTCTTTGGAGGCCACTCGCCATTATTATTAATAGATCACTTCACGAGCGAATTCAAATGGGATTTGCGAGGTGATGTTGCTAAATCTTTGTGTGACTAAAGACCGAATTGAGAGACATGCTGAGAAATCAGTATTAAATAAAAACACACCGTGGGTTTCAGCCGATGTCCCTTTAGTGCATTTGCTATGGCGCGATCCGTGTTTCAATCTCTCCCAGGGCCAAGTTCTTTCCTCGATTTGTGCTCTCAAGCCACATTCCTATTTAGCAACACTGCCTCACTAAGTCCATTTGAATTTGCCGGCGAAGCGACCTGACTATCTAAATTCAGCAGCTAAGAAGATGATAATGGCGCAAGATGTCGAATACGTTTTTCAACTTATCAGTATGACCACCTCAACAACATTCATATTCCCAGTTCACGTAGTTTCTTACCATCCTGTATAGTGACTGAAAATTCACTACAGGTGATGTACCTGCTTTTAATAATAAGAACACCTGCATTCCTTTACGTCTACGTCAAACACTTAGTTCCCAGAATGGACCAAAGTACTGTATAATTTCACTCATTGCGGTTATCATATCCACAGCAATTTAGAGTACTCAAGATATTTAGGTTTTTCACTCGTGAAGTTACCAATGTTTCACCCCATTGTGGCAGTCACACAACAAACATTTTGCACTGTCACTGAAAGTGCTTCATAAACATCCACTCAATATACTCGTAATAGAAAGTTTTTAAAAATATAGTACATTCCACATTCTCCAACATTTTATATTAATCAGTATCAATCAATCACTACTGAACTGTATTTAGGGCAGTCGCCCAAGTGGCAGTTTCCCTGTCTGTTATTTTCGTAGCCTTTTCTTGAATGATAGCAAAGAAATTGGAAAATTATTGAACATCTCCCTTGGTAGGTTATTCCAATCCCTAACTCCCCTTCCTATAAACGAATATTTGCCCCAATTTGTCCTCTTGAATTCCAACTTTATCTTCATATTGTGATCTTTCCGACTTTTTAAGACACCACTCAAACGTATTCGTCTACTGATGTCCTCCCACGCCACCTCTCCTCTGACAGCTTGAAACATACCATTTAATCGAGCATCTCGTCTCCTTTCTCCCAAATCTTCCCAGCCCAAACTTTGCAACATTTTTGTAACGCTACTCTTTTGTCGGAAATCACCCAGAACAAATCGAGCGGATTTTCTTCGGATTATTTCCAGTTCTTGAATCAAGTAATCCTAGTGAGGGTCCCATACACGGGAACCATACTCTAGTTGGGGTCTTACGAGAGACTTACATGCCCTCTCCTTTACATCCTTACTACAACCCCTAAATACCCTCATAACCATGTGCAGAGATCTGTACCCTTTATTAACAATCCTATTTATGTGATTATCCCAATGAAGGTCTTTTCTTATATTAACACCTAGATACTTACAATGATCCCCAAAAGGAACTTTCACCCCATCGACGCAGTAATTAACACTGAGAGGACTTTTCCTATTTGCAAAAGTCACAATCTGACTTTTAACCCTGTTTATCATCATACCATTGCTTACTGTCCATCTGCGTTGATGGGGTGAAAGTTCCTTTTGGGGATCATTGTAAGTATATAGGTGTTAATATAAGGAAAGATCTTCATTGGGGTAATCACATAAATGGGATTGTAAATAAAGGGTACAGATCTCTGCACATGGTTATGAGGGTGTTTGGGGTTGTAGTAAGGATGTAAAGGAGAGGACATATAAGTCTCTGGTAAGACCCCAGCCAGAGTGTGGTTCCAGTTTATGGGACCCTCACAAGGATTACCTGATTCAAGAACTGGAAAAAATCCAAAGGAAAGCAGATCGATTTGTTCTGGGTGATTTCCGACAAAACAGTAGCGTTACAAAAATGTTGCAAAGTTTGGGCTGGGAAGAATTGAGATAAAGAAGGAGAGCTGCTCGACTAAGTGGTATGTTCCGAGCTGTCTGCGGAGAGATGGCGTGGAATGACATTAATAGACAAATGTTTGAGTGGCGTTTATAAAAGTAGGAAAGATCACAATATGAAGATAAAGTTGGAATTCAAGAGGACAAATTGGGGCAAATATTCATTTATAGGAAGGGGAGTTAGGGATTGGAATAATTTGCCAAGGTAGATGTTCAATAAATTTCCAATTTCTTTGAAATCATTTAGGAAAAGGCTAGGGAAACAACAGATAAGGAATCTGCCCCCTGGGTGACTGCCCTAAATGCAGATCAGTATAGACTGATTTATTGATTGAAGAGGAAGTGTTCTACTATTTCAATAATATCGCTCGAATATATATCTCGTAGTAGACTTACGCTCCGCGAAAGTGGAGAACAAAATGTGAGGGAGTAATTTACAGCCCAGAGTAGTTTAAAGGAAGGGAAAATGAAAATCCACAGCCTGTTTCCAGTCATCCGACCGGGTCAGGAATGGAATGAATGAAGCCCCCTTCTAACGGCGAGGATAGGAAATGTGACGGCTGCCGAAGCCTGTCGCACTCCTCTGGGGCAATGATTAATGGCTGGCAGATGAATGTTAATGGAGAGTGTTGCTGGAATTAAAGATGACAGGGAAAATCGGAGTAGCCGGATAAAATCCTACCCCGCCTCCGCTTTGTCCAGCACAAATCTCGCATGGAGTGACCAGGATTTGGACCACGGTATCCAACGGTGAGAAGCGGCGCGCTGCCGCCTGAGTCACGGAGGCTCGCTTATTAAGAAGTATGTTTCCTAAAATTTCCAATTGCTTTTATCTACCTTAATACTTGTTCCAGTCTTTGCCGACTGGATGAGTTGGCCGTGCGGTTAGGGGCGCACAGCTGTGAGCTTGAATTCAGGAGATAGTGGGTTCGAATCCCACTGTCGACATCCCTGAAAATGGTATTCCGTGGGTTCCCAATTTAACACCAGGCAAACGCTGGGGGTGAACCTTAAATAAGGCCACGGCCTATTTCTTCCTACTCCTAGGCCTTTCCTGTACCATCGTCGCCATGAGACTTATGTGTGTGGGTGCGACGTAAAGCAAATTAAAAAAAAGTCTTTGTCATGCATACAATGTTCCTTGCGACAGAGTCCTTATCGTATTCACCTGAAATTTTCAGAGAATGTTTGAATATATACAAGAATTAAAGGTAGATCTGAATTTGATTACCAGTTTAATATTATCTAAGTATTTTTACTCCTGAATTAGCACAAAACTTGATTTTTACCTATTGAATGAATAATGTTGTATCTCCAATAGTTTACATCTGACTGTTAAAACCGGAGTTGTTCTTAAAAATATGAGTATTTCCGACACGTTTACCAAATTATGGGGCAAGAAAATAAAAACTCTACCACAAGGAGCATTTTCCATGCAACCTATAAAAATAAAAGTTTTTTGTCAAAAACTTTGCAATCATTTAACTAATCAACTCCAAATTTTGTGTGAGGCTATATATTATTAATATGCGCTTGTGTTTAAAATTAAATTTAATTTTAATTAAATTTTAACTTAATAGCAGAAGTTCAAATTTTTCAGTCATGACTCTGAGTAAAGGTACCACATAGAACACGTATTTCATTATGAAGTATAGTTAGAAAGTAATCACAATAAGACACGGACACCTAATCTTTAGAATGCCGAATGAGACAATATATCCCTAAGTAGTCAGACTGTTTGTAAGAATTTTTTTAAACTATTCCCCATATTCTAAAGAAGAAACACAATGAAATATGGCGTTTGGTGAGCAGTTATTGATGAATGTATACTCAACAATGGGAAGTGCCTGTAAGATCTAACAATGCTGCACGCCAGCGTTTTAATTAAAAACAGCAGAACAAAAGGCTTGGTCTGCACAGTTGTGCACATTCTGAAGCGTTGAAACGAACTCTGCTGAGATAAACCTACAATTGTGTGGAAGGCAGTGCTGAATTATGGACGAATTATTACGTAATTCTTATTACCATTGTCTCTATAGCATCGTCTTCTTCTTCTAGTAGTGCCTTATCCGTTCCAGTTGTTCGCTACAGTCACAGCGATTTTAGATTTTTAGGCAGCGTAGAAGAACGATTCTCCTGCAGACATTCGATGCCAGTATATCGCGTTCCATAACCAGGAGGTCTGACGGCGTAAGGTATTCTAAAACCTGCACGATAATGATATTAATCTATTGGATTTTACGTCCCACTATCTGATTTTGAAGCATTCGGAGACGCCGAGGTGCTAAAATTTTGTACCGCATGATTTCTTTAATATACCATTAAATTTAACGTCAAAAACCGCCGGACTGAGCGGGTATCGAACCCACCAACTTGAGCTCAGAAAGCTAGCGCTCGACCACCTGAACTACTCTGCCCGGGCAAATAGTAAGGTTATATAATTAAGAATGTGAATAAATATTTCACTAAAGTAGTAACGTAACTTTCATAATCATTTCACTCACAATTTGCAAAAGGGTTTCCTTCCCTCTCCAGGCAGTTAGTTGTTCTGGATAAATAACTAATATTCTTTATCTGTCACTTTCTTCACACCCTGTTGTGGATTTCGATACGACCTGGCTAGCACATGTGCACTTGGTCTAGTTTTAGGACCGGTTGCCCCTTCCTGACAATAAAAATTATATGGAGATATTCAATCTACTGTAACGTCTTTATGTCGTAGTTGGCAATGGAGTAAATTATGTTTGAATGAAGAAATATGTATTGAAAAACGAACACCCAGTCCCAGAGGAAGAGAAAATGACGCTGCTAAACTAATCGAACCCAGGGCCCTCTGAACCGAAGACCATTACGATGGTCATTCAGTCATGGAAATGTTTAACTACATGAAGTATAGGCTATATCTGATTATTATTATTATTATTATTATTATTGCTAGGTGAACCTGTGCTTTTTAACGACAGCGTAATGACATCTCTGTGATATCTTAATCATGAATACCGTAAAATATTCCAGGTACATTTCAATTCAACATAGGCCCTAAATTCAACACAGATAGTAATTATTACGGAATAGTGACAATTTTTTCACCTAGATCAAGAGAGGTGTGATTCGAATCTCTCAGTGACCCGTTAGGTTAGCTCAGGTTAGCCAGAAACTGGACAAATCATACGAGGGAACAACATGGGATCCATGAGCATATAGTTACCAATCCTATGTGCCTGTCCATCATTAATAATTAACGCAAGGAAACCGAAAAAAGGTTGTTTCAGGGGTTAGGTATTTTTGAGAAAAGGTTATGAACAAAGTGGATATAAAATTACGCCCATATATAAGTCGATTAATTTCACTCCACGTTTCAGTTGGTGAGCTTTAATTACGATAGAGCCCACATGATTACGTGATTAATACCTCTGATGTCATCCATATGTAAAGCATCGAATTATTCGGTGATTTTTTTTGCTACTGGCTTTACGTCATACCGACGCAGATAGGTCTTATGGCGACGATGGGATAGGAAAGGCCTAGGAGTTGGAAGGAAGCGGCCGTGCGAATATGTGAAACCACGGAAAACCATCTTCAGGGCTGCCGACAGTGGGTTTCGAACCCTCCATCTTCCGGATGAAGCTCACAACCGCGCGCCCTTTACCGCACGGCCAACTCGCCCGGTGAATTATCTGGAAAACGAACATACCAGTAGAATAGTAGAATTTTCACATTGTTTATTGATTGTACACTAGTGGTCTACGTGAATCTCCTTTGTGCAGAAAAAAAGAAGCCTTTAGAGTTACAGACCCAGACACGACACACGAGGGCCGCAGTAGTGGGGTAGTTACGTTTTTAATCTGCAAGAACAATTAAGGTGAGGTTATGAGTAGGTAGTGGTAATGACCAATATGTTTTACATGGTTTTGAAGTGGAGGGAAGTGGGAATCTACTTTTAGTAGACGAGAACATTAGCATAACCCTGACAACACCTCAAAATCGGATATGTGTGTCAATCTCGTTGAAAAATGCTCCATGCCACTCAGCCATGAAATCATAAGGCCATAGGATTTTTTCAAAGTACCATATTTCAATGTATTAGTACACGTGATAAGTGACAATCAAATGTGATAGCTTAACTTACTACTTCGCTAGTTTTTAACTTTAATGACTTACAAGCTTACTTCCACTTCTGTCCCACTAACGCATCTTCTTGTATAATGCATTTTAACCATGGCATCTCTCGATTGATCAAATGGAGCGCAAATCATAACCTCCAGTTAAATGTGGATAAGACTCAGCTTATTTGCATAGGTTACACAAAACTCCTGAAAACTGTTGACCTCAAATCCCTCCCAGCAATAAAAATTCTAGAGACTGATATCCACTACAGTGACACCGTTAACAATCTAGGACTAATTTTTGACAGAACCTTATCCTGGTCTAATCACACGTCAAAAGTAATCCGAAAAGTTGTGTCATCCATGCATATTTTGAAACGTAACGTGTTATTTACACCACCTTTCAGGAGAAAAATACTTGTTCAAAGTCTTATATTTCCAAAATTGACTATGGTTCAGTAGTATACAACGACTTATCTGAAACTTTGAACATAAAACTGCAGAGGGTGCAAAACGCATGTGTTCGTTACGTGACAAATGCCAGGCGTGATGAACACATAACACCCTATTACATACAGCTGCAATGGTTGAAACTCCATGAACGACGGGAAATCTCAGTAGCTGTTGCTACGCACAAAATTCTCAAACTGAAGTCACCATCCTACCGTTATAACGCATTTAAACCTATGGAGTCGGTACATAACAGAGATAATAGGTTCACAAAAACTACCCTTCAAATTCCCCTTCATCGTACCACTAAATTTAACAAATCCTTTGTTTGCACTGCATCACGTATCTTTAACGACTTTAATCTTCACCGTTTCGCAAATAACAATAACTGTACCCAACTAAAGCAGTCCTTAACATCTATCTTTCCGGAGGAGTACGCAAGAGGCAGAGTTCAGGCATTCTTATGCCAACAATTAAAAATATGTGTATTTCGAAGAAAATTGTTTCTCTTCTTTAGCTTTATATATACTGTAGATCCATGTAGTGTAAAATAACAAATGGGCTTAATTATTTACCTTCTTACTTATTATATAATGTATATTTTAATTTTACTGCATTTGGTATATATATATATTTTTTAAGTTTCAAGTTTAGTTTAATATTTTAATATTATAAAAATGTAGTTAGTGTGTTCATAAACCTGTATTGTATTATAAGAAGACATAAAGGTGATTTTCAGCCTCAGTGGCATGTAAATCGTAAATAAATTCAATTCAATTCAATTCAATTCAATTCAATTCAATTCAATTCAATTCAATTCAATTCAATTCAATTCAATTCAATTCAATTCAATTCAATTCAATTCAGTTCAGTTCAATTCCTCTCACCAACTACTTTTACGGTTTTCGTAGGCACTGATGAGTCGGAAGTGTGTCCCTCGCATTTCCCTTTATTTGCTGATAAGTTCGTCAAAATAGGACTGGCGACGCTAGAAAAAAGATGCACTACAAACCAATAAAATCTGAGTAATTTTCTACCAAATAGTTCATTCAGTAAAGACTATCTCTAATAATACCTTGATTTCGGAAGAAGCATCAGAATGTAATGATACCATCTGTGTAACCCTTCGAATTATTCTTCTTCCGCCAGTTTTTCTCATAATTTGTGGTGTCACTGAGGCAAACTGTGTCGCACATGTGGACATGGCCCCGTTTTATGGCCGGATGCCCTTCCTGACCCAACCCAATTGAAGGGATATAATCACTACTGCGTGTCCCTGTGGTGTTTGGTAGTATGGTGTGTTGTGTGAACATGAAGAAGAGAGTACAGGGACAAACACCAGCAACCAGTCTCCGAGCCAGAAGAATTAATCACACTTGATTAAAATCCCCGAACCGGTCGGGAAACGAAGCGGGGACCCTCCGAACCGAAGGCCTCAACGCCCATCATTCTATGAATCAAATGAATATCGAAAAAATAAATGACTGTCTCGGCTACACTGGAACTTGTACAGCGTTGTTCCTTCACTTAATATTCAAGGTGCATTTCCGTCTCAAACTCTATTGGGTCGATTCTCCATGTTAACATAGTCATTCTTATTGGGTCATCACTCTACAGATTGGTTTGATACCGCAGTCGCTGCCACCCTCTTTCATTTATATGTACAACCTTCATATACTCTAATTTGTTTGGTGCATTCTTGCCATCCTCTATCCATATAATTCTTACCAATACTCTACTTAAAACTAGTTGAATAAGTCTGGGGTGTCAGAATGCGTTTCTTACCAATATTTGCCTCTCCTTTCTTTATTTCTTTCTTTTTTAATCTGTTCACCCTCCGGGGTTGGTTTTTCCCTCGGTCTCAGCGAGGGATCCCACCTCTACCGCCTCAAGGGCAGTTCTTGGAGCGTGAAATTTTGGGTACGGGGATACAACGCTTTGCCGAGGCGGCCTCACCCGCCATTCTGAACAGGGGCCTTGTGGAGGCATGGGGGATTGGAATGGGCAGACAAGGAAGAGGGAAGGAAGCGGCCGTAGCCTAAGTTAGGTACCATCCCAACCTTTGCCTGGAGGAGAAGTGGGAAATCACAGAAAACCACTTGGGAGGATAGCTGAGGTGGGAATCGAACCATCCTCTGCTCAGTTGACCTCCCGAGGCTGATTGACCCCATTCTACCCCTCGTACCATTTTTCAAATTTCGTGGCAGAGCCGGAAATCGAACCCGGAATTTCGGGGGATGGCAGCCAATCACGCTAACCACTACGCCACAGAGGCGGACTTGTATCTTCTGTTGGTCAAAATTCGCTAATTTCTCACCAAATTTATTCAGTATCTCTTCACTTGTGACTTAATCTACCAATCTGATCTTCAGCATTTTACGTAAAACCTTATGTTTTCCGTCGCATTGCACTAGCTGCAGTCAGTCTCTCATTTCCGTTCATAGCGACGATCTAGAAACTGTCTTTAAAATCATCTTTCTAATACTCATACCTTCTTTTTGTTGTTGGTGGTTTAACGTCGCACTAACACGTCAACGTTTTTTCGGTAACGGAAGTGTGGGAAAGAGATAGGATTGGAAAGGTAATAGCCGTAATCTTAATTAACCAGATCTACAGATTGGTTACCTGGTGGGAAATGGGAAACACGGAAAACCATCATTAGGGCTGCCGACGGTGGGATTCGAGTCCACGGTCTCCCGATTGCAAGCTCATAGCTAAGCACACCTAACCGCACGGCCAACTCACTCGGTAATACGCATATCTTTGTGCGATGTGAGCAAATGTCTTTTCTTCCGATAGGCCACTATACCTTATGTTAATGCGCCTCTTTATTTTTTCCATGTTAGCTATTCTGTTACCCATCTAAATACCCCTTTTACGAGTTCACTATGTCATTTAATATTATTTTCATGCATCATGTGACTTTAGTCGACCACAATCCCCCACTTCTGTTGCAAATTTATTAACTTAAATTATACTCCTTCTCCAAGGCTGTGTCCATAACCATTAGTCCAGATTGTTATTATTCTCGTGTCAGAAACATCTAGAAGGTACAGTTTCAATTACACTCAGTTACATCACACACATTTCGACCAAAACTTTGCTACCTCAAGTGCATTCTATGTGCCTTGAAAGAGTTCATCTTCGTACAGGAGGCTAGGCACAGCGGACATTGAAGCATTTGTCCTAGAGTATTGTCTTCCCTCCATTCACACTTAATCTTGTTAGCATCTATGTAACTCCATCTCGCTAAGGTCACTTCGGATCTGCCCATAGGCGTACTTGATTTATCCAGATATGCTGCAGGCATAGATAAGAAGACAATACCAGCGGCAAATTCAAGGGTTTTGATTACTTCCCTGTGAAGTGCAAATCCTTTCTAATTTGTAGACACTAAATACCCATTTGTCAAAGAAACCCAACACAGTATGTCAGTCGGGCTACAGAAATCATTGTACCAAGACATGGAGCGAGAATGAAAAAACACCACAGCACCAGTTCATAAGAATGCAATCATTACCTTACACTTACTGCCTTAAGTAGCCTAAACGGAGGGACGTTAACATATCTATTGCAACCGACGGCTAAAGCTCAGAAGCGTACGGGTAATGGAATGTTCGTTAAAGAAAAATGGACACTACATAAAATATAACGAAAGTAGGGTTCTCTATAATGTAAGAAGAATACATTAACATTATAAAATGAGAAGAATATTTGTTAATAGAATGGACTGACCGGATGTCATGATGGCATTCTCTATTTAAACATATAATTAGTTAACTGTTATGGGTAATCTATATAAATAAAATTGTAGGGGGTCCGCTGTCTGTAATTTCTTTTGTTTTGCCAATTTTTCAGATATTTATCCGTTTTAGGTCAACTCAAGACCGAATCGGTGGTTTTTACGTTTCGTGTCTGTTTGTTTGTCTGTTTGTCTGTTTGTCTGTCTGTTTGTTTGTCTGTTCCAACATCACGTCGAAACGGCTGGATAGATTTCAACCAAACTTCATATTTAGAGCATACCCATCCCGGGGAAGGTTTCGATATGCATATCACTTTAAAATCTTTGAATAGACGGGGGGTTTATAGGAAAACCAGAATGGTTTTTCCACCATCACGTCGAAACGGCTGGATAGATCTCGACCAAACTTAATATTTAGAGTATACTCATCCCGGGGAAGGTTTTCATATGCAAACCATTTTAAAATCTTTGAATATACGGGGGGTTTATAGGAAAACCAGAGTGGGTTTTCCACCATCACGTCGAAACGGCTAGATAGATCTCAACCAAACTTCATATTTAGAGTATACTCATCCCGGGGAAGGCTTGACATGCATATCATTTTAAAATCTTTGAATAGACGGGGGGTTTATAGGAAAATCAGAATGGTTTTTCCACCATCACGTCGAAACGGCTGGATAGATCTCAACCAAACTGCATATTTAGAGTATACTCATCCCGGGGAAGGTTTTGATATGTATATCATTTTAAAATCTTTGAATATACGGGGGGGTTTATAGGAAAACCAGAATGGTTTTTCCACCATCACGTCGAAACGGCTAGATAGATCTCAACCAAACTTCATATTTAGAGTATACTCATCCCGGGGAAGGTTTCGATATGCATATCATTTTAAAATCTTTGAAAAGACGGGGGGTTTATAGGAAAACCAGAATGGTTTTCCTCCATTGTCTCTTATACTATTCATTTTCTGTAAACTTCGTTCACCGTACGGGAAACGTCTCTTCATTATAAACAACTTTCGTTATGTTCATAATTTACCTTACTCTTCACATGACGGAGAAATTTACAATTGTCCGCTGGTAAAATGCTCTGCATTGAGTGACAGACAGACCGACAACGAACCTACAGGTTACCATGGCAATGTTTCTGACTGCATGCCAGCAGGGAAGTAACGTATTGCCATTTTTCTCATCATGCTTTTAAATTCGTGGTTGTTCCTTGGGTAGAAGACAAGATAGGCGTCAATCGGCCTACCTGCGGGATATTGGCGCAATATCGTTGGTTGTTATAACCGCCCTCGAATAGATTAAGTAATAACACCATTAGTCATCTTATTATTATTTGTTTACCTAGGAATCAGTGGACCTAAATTTCTCCTCTGTCACCGCTTTATTATATCCATAACTCACACTAGCATAATTTATTGAGGGGCATTTGATTTTCCAATACATTCACTTGGCATTTACATATTTGTCGTTATCCGGCTGTCCTCAGTTATAATACATTTTCTATTAGTTTCAACTTTCTTAACTGTATTATTTTCTTCCTTAATTACGCCGTATGTACGCGAGTGCTACAAACTACTGGATGTATTTCCACCAAGACTCATATTTAGAATACGCCTGTCCTTGACAGGTTTTAGGGCAAATATTGTTTCTAAATCCCTGAACTGACTGGAGGTTTATACGAAACAGAAACTGGATTTTGCACTTCCACAAAATATACACAACCAACGTTAATTTAAATCTACCTGCCTTGGTAGAAATTAATTTCTAAACCTTTTTTCTCATGTGCATCATTTCGATACGAGGATTAATAAGGGAGATATCATTAACGGACCGTTTTTCTGTACAAGTCCCATCGGACTTGACTCACGAGCGGGTGCGTGTAAAGCGTATTCCTTACAACTGGAAAACTACTCAAGACATTCGAACCAAAATTTATATTTAGCATCCACCTGTCCAAAGGTAGGTATTAAACGTAAATAACATTTCATGTTCCGGAATGGACTGGCGGTTTATAGGGAACCGAAATGGTGATTTTACTCTTCCACAATATATACAGAACAAGACCAACCTGACTGGAAATCAACCAAACGTGATGGAATTCCACCTCTAAACCATTTTTTCATGTGCATTTTTTCGTCAGGAGGATTAATAAGGGAGATACCATGAATGGTCAGTTTTGCAGGTTAAGTCCAGCGGACATAGCCACAAAGGTGTTTTACATGGAGCAGATTCCTTATTTATATAAATCAAATCGTAACGACTGTGTGCCACTACACTGACTATTTTGGCGAAATTTTCGTACAGCTTTCCATTAAAGGGGTAATAATGACCATCTGCACAATTTTTTGTTTAGTTTCCTGAAAGTCCTAATTTTTAACCGCCTTGCCCAAAATCCAGATTGCGGCATAATCTGCCAGAAGAAAAAAAGAAGATAATTGAAATTTGACAAAATTATACGTTTTAGCCTGTAACGAACGGAAAACATCCTAGATTATTACATTTTTCACTTTTTATCCCCGAAGAATATCAAAATATGCAGGCAATTTTAATGATGGTGCAGACCTTCGGAAATTCCTATCACATAACAGATTGCACAATCTCCGTTCAATTTGGAATGATCTACAACCTTGGTCTTATGACTTTTTGCCATATCTGTATCCCTTTTACGCTTGATTTTTCTCTATTAATCGATGTTAAGTCAGTTTGGAATTTTCACAAGCATAATTCATACTTTCGATTACTTACATGAAATACAGAATCTTCAAACTCTTCACGAAAATTGGCCCACCCAGTAGCCATAGGTGAGCCAAATGCTATGTATGTAGCTGTCACATAATTATCCGAAAAGTAATGTAATGTGAGATAATCTTACAAAAACGTTACCCTGTTCCACGTTTCTAACTCAGTCTGACCCTAGAATAGATGACATATCATAGGACCAGCCATTTAGGGCACTAAATCCGGCGTGTCTTAGAGTATAATTCTTTGTCGATATGACGTACGTTTAGTAGCAGTTAATCTGTAAATCAAGGTCTTCAATATTGTAACCACGCATATACTTTCGTATGTCGATCTATATATATTCACTGATGTCGATTTGTAGCGATCGAGAAAGGGTGGGTCTGCTAATGTAATCAGTACCTCCCACACCGACTTTGACTGGCTGTATAAAAGGGCCCTTCTCCAATTCCTGTGTAACTGTCATTAGTAAGGAAGGTCTACAATTGTAATGAATAGTTCGCTTCTCGATTTGACTTGCAGAAGGCAAGTGAACATGCAGTTTTGTGTAAACTTCCCTACCCGATTGTGTTTGGCAGAAGGCAAGGTTGCCCGCCATTATAAACAAATGTCCTCATCTAAAATGTGACTAGCATTAGGCATAGTGGCCTGCTATTTTAATGGAAACTCACCAACTTGGTGTGACTGGCAGTAAGCTGGCTGGCAGTAGGAAAATCGGCCTGACATTATAATGATAACGGCACAACTCAATTTTGAATGGTGGTAGGGAATTTGCCTGCCATTATAATAAACTCTCCTCGACTGTAATCTGTTTGGGAGTAGGAAATGGGGCCTGCCATTGTAACGAACACTCCCAACTTGATTGTGACCGCGCAGTAGGCAATGGGGCCTTCAATTATAATGTGAACTTCCCAACTCGATTGTGAATGGCAGTAGGCAAGTGAGCCTGCCGTTATATCACAAATCCGTAACAAACACTTTACATTGGAAACAACGTATGGGGACATCCCCATGCTCTTTCTCGCATAACGCTAAGAGAGATGCAATTTTAAAACAATCTTATTTACTGCATGTACACTGTTTACTTCGATATTCGTATACAATGTTGAACGCCGTAGCGAAGCACGGGTACATTTGCTAGTGTTTAATACATTCTTTTCTCACGCAAGAGATTGCATCGCCGTATACAAAACACATGCTCAATTTGACCACACCAATTACATATTATATTGAACACATACGCGTATCCTGGGTATTCCTAACCGTATTATATTGAAAGTAAATCAGCCAACGCTGGTATCTAACCCATCACCATAAACACTTGGGAATAGTTAGATACATAAATATATTACATAAGAAAATATCAAACATATAGCAAACAATACATCTTGAAATTCTGGCCTAGTCAAGCCATAAATTATCAGGTTAAATCCATAGTTCCAAGGCGGGTCAAACCCGCGTTCTTCAGTTCCGAGGTAAAAAATCTGAAACTCCTATCACGAGCTAATTTGGTACATAAAAATGGAGAGGAATACGTCCTTCGCAGAAAAATAAAATTATCAACGCTACTCATAATGTACTGTACCATTAGCATGGGATTGATATTGCATTGGTGAATGAAAGAAAGCTTACAGGCAAATGTTTAAGACTCTTGGAGACAACACAGTCCCCCTCGGACCGTGCAAAACCTTACATCATAAATCTGTCTTTCTCTAATAATGGCCCAGTGTCCTGCCCTGCGGCAGCAAAGAAACTTTCTATTCTTTCTTTCTTGCTTTCTTTCTTTTTATCTTGGCTCGTTCCCGAGTACACGTTTATTTAAAGGCCACCAATTCTTATTACTTGTTATTCCGGCTATTAATACTGCCTAATATGATACGTCGCGATAGCCGTCATTATTATAATTTCTTGTCATTCCAGGGCTTCAAACATTTCACAAGCCTCATCCTTCCCACATCACACCACTGCATCTCAAATCCATTTTGTTCATTTATAGAGAAGACTCTATTCTCACAGGTTATTTGAATGATTCAATGTCACTCGCGTATCTATATAATTCAAATTACACCTCGGTTTGAACATCTTCATTCATCATATCTTTATTATATGGGATTTATAAAATACCTGTATTACCCTGTGAAGCGAACACATAGTCTATATACAAATTACGATGAATATCCTTACCAGTTAGTAACATTAAGAAGAAATTATAAATTTAATTGAAGTGCCATTCTCCTCAAAATATGTGCTTCACACGCACTAAGAATTTATGGGATCTATGTACTAATTCATGCAAATAAGCCCACTGTAATTTTAGTGATTATCCTTAAATCACAGAAGATATTCTAATTAAACTAATAAAATAATATTTTCCAGTCACACGCGTATAGTGTTCCCTACCTTTAATATTATTAATTACAGCACATTTTTTTACAAGCAAAAGTTAATACTAGCATGCAAATCTCCTGGTTTAATATATTCAAAAAATGTACTTATCAGATACCGCTTGTGGTTCGCTGGCATCTCGAAGGTACACCTGGGATTTAAGAGGAATACATTACGACAGCTCCACTCTTAAATAGTCCTTGGTTCTTCTTCCTCTTCACAACATCCATGTCCCGAATTGTGGCCTTCCGTTGTGGGAATCTCTAGATGTTCCCTGAAGAGATGAATGCTGGTATTTTAGGCGCGATTCTCTTTGATTCCAATTTTTGGGTTCGATGATTCCTCACGAACATACAGACAAAATGGGAAAATTAGTTAATAAACACTGTTTATGTGTTTTCACAGAATCTACTGGTGATTAGATCCACTTATAACAAGAAATGGACCAATCCAAATAGTGGTAAGTTTATATCAATCACTATTCACTTCCTCATTAATCACACAGTCTGACTAATTGTCACCATGAATGTCCATGGAGTATGCAAACGTTCTTCCTGTCACGAATACCGTTCTTTAAATTATTCTGAGCGTCACTCACTGATTAAGTGCTCTTAAATCGGCCACTATTAATTACTGAACGTAATCGGCTGTCTCACTACTTCTAAAGAACCTGATGCGTTTGCCCTTTCTCTGATGATTGCATCATAAGCCGTCGGTGAAGTCGGCGATATGTAAAGGATTAAATGTTTAAATAAAACTTCTATTCATCACAACTGTACTTTATCTTGTACCACACGGCTTATTTCGCGATATTTACACCGCACTGATATGTTTTCCTCGACACAGCACTTCATACACTGATATCCATAGTTCATTACTGACACGTAAGTACTGTAGCTGCACAAGTTACAATGGGAGATTGCTTCTAGGTCCGGCTTTTATTTATAGTATCTGGGCTGAGTGGTTGGGGAGTTGGTAGACCACGCTCTGATCGAGATTGAGCTCCGGTAAACGGAATCTTTCAGAGACGTGAAAGCAAATTATAGCTCGTGACCCTGTGTTATAATGATCTAGTTTTGAATCAATACGATCAGCGGGTCATTCACAATCTCAAAAGCGTCCTTTTAAAAATTCACGCGTCATGGTTCATCCCGCAAGACCTCCCACTTTTTTCCTCACTTTGCTAGATCTTGGAAGTCACCTTTAGTCTGCGTACCACTATCTGACATGCGTCATTACCGATGCACTATTAAAGTATTGCGTTTATATGCATCAATAATTAGTATTAAATACGTCGGTTCGAATGACACCTGACTTATAAATTTCCATAGATTATCTCAAACAAAGGTTTTCTTCTTCATCTCCCTCTTTTTAGTTAATTATGGTGAAATGGCACCAATGAATGCGGTGTTGAATCAGTAAGGATTTTTATTTATTGAGGGTTAGCACACCTTAAATCAGCCCATTCTCTGACAACCTACATTTCCATGCGTAGCGTCAACTCTCCTCCTCCCTCGCACAAAGTGAGAGCGCGAAATCAAGGTTCAGCGGTAATACGCTATCCTTTTCTCAATACAGCGCAGAAAACTGCTTCCTTCGGGCCTGCCTATCACAACTTGCATACCGGTTCGGCATGTAGACTGCTAATTACGACATTATATGTCGCAGAATGTTGCAGAAAACGGTATATGTGATGGACTAAATGTCCTAACATGCCTATGGCATAGTGATGAACGGTTATATCCTTCCTCCGCTCCGACTAAGAAAAATCACGAAACTACGGAATTTCTTATTCAACATTGTTGCGAATTATTCAGTTTCATAAAGTTCTAATCTTCTTCGCGAAGCGTGAAGTTTTCTTGCATTAGCTTATGTCTTTCCAATAGTATTGCACCCTACGGGTCAGGGTGACCACAGTATTTTTCCCAACTAGTCAGTTACATATCTCAGGGTATTCATGCCTCCAGAAAAATGGTTAATTTTTCTATGTTTTGGTTTAACGTGCGTTCAAAGAGAAAATAATGACACCATATGCGGTCCAGCATTACGTAATTCAACGCTCACTAGTGGATTTCGCGTACGCAAACTTCAGTCAACCTTTCGACAAACACATCTGCATAACGAGAACCTTACTCACTAAGTATACCTACAGACTACCATTACAAATGAAAACTCATTCCATTCTATAAAAAATCAATCAAGAAACACATTTATTAAATTATCAAGACTTGCGAAAGAAATGGTTAATGTCAAATATTGCTCATGATCTTCCAATTGTCAACCTAATAAATAAATATTCTAATTCCTAAATCAAATATTCTAAGTCAGCGCTGGCTTATTCCTAAACTAAGTTTTCATATCTTAATATTCTGGGTCGTGTATTCCTGAAATGAATTGTTGCTTAGTTTCATCTTCCTATTAAAATTTACATCTGGTCATTTAAGTATACAGTATATCATAGTCTTCTGATCACGGTCAAAATTCGGTATATCAGTAAATTATTCCATCACTCACGGTGTTAATTATACACCCTCATCAAAAATACAATCATTACATTGTTAAAATTATCGTGGAAATGAACTGAATATGAATAAAAGTGTTCTGAATACTAATATCAGTGACCTATGTTACATTGAAAATTATCTGAGTTCGTTGGTGCAGACTACAGTGAAGAAAATGAAATATTGAATGACGCACTAAGCTTCTCGGTCCAATTGCCACTCAAGTATGGCTCCTAGCTAAATATTCGCTCTAATAATATTTCAGATTAATAAAGCATCAATGATATCCGACGTAAATCTCAAATAATTGCCCTACTCTAGCTATATAATTTCTTATGTAACGTATTCCAGTTCAATATGCACGTAGCCAATAAGTATTTTTTCATATATGGATGTGCAAGTGCCTACATTAAGATATTTCAACACTACATTACCATACTAGTTACATCCTAGTTTGATCTTCCACGCCATTAACATTCATTCAGAATACGACACAGTCATGCATTCATATACCCATCACCGGTTGTTATAATAGTCAAACCACTTTCACACTTCATTAAAATATGCGTAATTTTATTGTCCATACCTTGCTATAGTTCCTCCCTGGGGCATACTTATATTCCGTAGTCGCTTTACTTGTGCTCTTATATCGCACATTATATATATACGTTTTACATCCTGTTAATCTGCGCAATAATACGTTTAAAGTATCATATATACTTCATTATTTCATTACTAACCTTCGTTTCAACCCATATTTAATTCATTTAACATCTATAATTATCGCGTTTAACCTCCAATATTAATTAAACACAATGATACGTATCACTCCAATAGCGCAGAATTCGTTCCTCAAAACGCATTTTGTCATACAATTTAACATATAACAGCAAATTCAGTATCTATTTCTTTTTCAATATAATAACACAGCAAAGAGTATGGTAATTTAACTTAACCAATTCAAACATGCGTCCCGCTGTGACGTAAACTGGTTTTGACTGGTATTACATCATTCATGGATCTTTCTAACTAACCGGGATTCTATGAAACATATGTTACACTACGTCACACTTTTAAATCGTATTCTTACTTCCTTGGATAAGATGATATAGTAAATATGTTACCAATCTGTCACGAGATATCGTCTTAAATATTTCACACTGCACTTTCTTGTATTCACTGCACAATTATCTCACGTTTAGGCTATTCAGATCTATTGCATATACTGGTAATACTCTACATAAGAAATTATACTACTTAATACTATTACTTAGCTCGCCATTCAATATCTCGGGCCTTTGTTGCTCTTCGGTCTGGTCACAGGACTTGGATTTAGAACTGGGCAGGTTCTCCATCACCGGTATCTCGGGTAGTGTGACCTCCTCCACACGGGTCGGGTGGTTTTAACTGCCAGGATGACATCTCCCTCCAGGTTGGTCTATGCCGATTTAGCAAGCCATTATCTGTTCAGGAACACAGTAGACAATATCCATCGATACTGGAAAATGTGAATTCATCGTGGTTCTGCGAAGTATATATGTATTTTTATAATGATTGCCTCTTTATTTAGGCTATCGTTGGTATTATTTCCACTTAATATAGCTCAATTTCAAGCTCTCGCGACTCAATCAACTTCTTGTTTCCGAACGATTTTGCGTCTAAGTATTTTGACGACCTTTTCGAAATTTCTGAATTTTATTTCTTCTTTACTGTATTTTAACTTTTATTTCTTCGTTTTCTTCAATATTACCGACCTCTGAGCTTAAAATTCACGTTAGATACTGCAAATCTTGCTTCTTTTTTTAGAGCGATGTTCAGGAAGACTTACCCTTACGAGGTCAATTTTTTAAGTCAGTTTTTATAATAATCCGATTGACCCTTCTTATTTTTTAAAAACAATTCTATCGATTCTACACCGTTGTACACCGCCTTCATAGTGGTAGGTTTAAGTTAGTCATGGCCTTCTGACATATATAAGTATCGATATCCTACAACACATTTCTTTGCCTTGGCTGGCCTCTATCTTCCGTAGGCGCCATTTTGTAATACGTCCAGTAAATGCATCGGGTACATTTTATTCCCCCAGCACAGATTAAATATATTGCTTGCGATATAGTTATTCTCTTGAACTATGATCGACAAATGTGACGATGTATTTCTGCTATTTCTCCATGGTTCTTTGATCGATTAATGGATTTTATTTCTCTATGGAATCGTATCGATTATTCTGTTATTATAACTGATGTTGTTTAGCTTCTCCAAGCCTATCTCTTTGCATATCAGCTGATTCACCAATATATTTATTCTGGACTTGATTCGTACTTCCGTTGGTCTTATATTATGGTTTCTCCAGCTCTGTTTTCTGGGAAATATAGCTTCATGTTACTTGCATTGTGAACGTTTTTGTATTTCCCGTTCATGCTTACAATAAGATACGCGTTATTTCCATAAGCTTGCTCAATTCTGTACGGTCCTTCATATAAATGATTGAACTTAGCGCATATTTTGGCTGGTGCGTTCGTTACTGGTGCCTTTTTAATCAAAACGAGATCGCTTTTCTTAAACGGTGCGCGAAATCTTTTATTTCGTAACCTTCTTAGTCTCTTCTCAGACTTGTTTTAGCCTCTCTTGGACCATTTTATTGATCTGCTGGGTGTCTGGTTTCTCTTCAAGTGATATGTTTATTATACTGTCCCATGTTCTCCGTGATTCTTAATTTGATGCACACGGTTTGGTATCTGAGCAATTGATTCATTTACGGTGTTATTTAGGCATTCCTCTATTATCTCTATTACATCAATCCATTTCCAGTGACAACGATTGCAGTATATCCTACAGAATTTTGCTATCTCCTTCAAGTATCGCTCCAATGGATTTGCCGACGGATGCCGTACTGAACATAATACGTGTTTTATGCCCATACTTTTCATCTTTTCTAAATTTCAAAGATCTTCCGGTTTTCTGTGGATGATATTGTAGTTTCGGCCATAGTTTTCCAAATTTCAGTTTTCTCTTCCTCCTTTTCTTCGATAGCCATTATCTCTTCGAGCCTTTCAATCAGTTCTAAATCTATCTCTTGTTCATATATGTCTTTATTTTGATCTCGGCCTTCCATGATTTCAGGATCAATTTTCTCCACCATAATCTTCAAGTGTTCCCTTTCGTCCGTAATATTGTTAAGTTGTATGGTTTCTATAGATTGCGTTCCACCACTTTCTGTTACTGGGAACCGGACTTCTCGTTTTTCCATATCAATGGTCATTCGAGTCGTTAACATGAAATCTATGCCAAAGATGATATTATATTTTATCCTCTTCATAATCATAAATGGATGTTCAAATTTGTGCTTTCCTATCATGACTGTAACATATGCTTGCAGCTTGCAGTCAACAGATTTATCTGGGATTATTCCTCTTATTTTAATTCCTGATACAGGGATTGTAGGTATGTAGATTCTTTTAGTAAGCTCTTGGAAAAACGTTGATGCCATTACACTAATACTTGCTCCAGAGTCCACCAAGCAATGCAACTTTATGTCGGCCACTGTTACTACAATTACGGATAAACTAAATTTTGTTCTTTCTTTGCCTCGATCATTTTCGTCCAGCAGATCACCAGGTCGAATATCCCAGTGGTCTACTTGCGCAATTATCCAACTACGAATTTTGTCGAATCTACCATTTCTTTCGCTATATGATATCTCCTCACTTCTCAGTTGGAAATCGGCGGTTTTTTTCAGGTGGCTCCGAATTTCCTACAAATTCAGGAGTATTTGGATTGAGTCTCCCCTCTTCTGCTTTCCTTCGTTTATATGACTGCAATTCGAGGCTCTCCGCTCCCTCGATGTCTCCATTTATATCTTTGTCTTTTATTGCTTCTTCCCATCTGTTGTTATTTCGTCTTTCCTCTCGTAGTTGTTGTATATACCTTCGGTTTTCTTCGTTCCTACGATAATTATTTTGTCCTTTTTGATTATTAAACCATGTTCTGTTTCTAAAATGCTGTTGGTTCCTACTGCCTCGAAATATTGGATTATTCGTATAATGTGGATTACGTCTACTACTATTCTGTCCATATTCCCCATTAGAATTTCCACTGCATTGGCAACAACATCTCTTTCTGCCCTTCTCTCTTTGTTCGTCATGGTCCTCTGGTCTATTCTTTGACTTGTGATTTTCCCTATGGTTCGTTTCCTCGAGACTAATGATGTTTATTGCTTCTTCTTGGGCCGTATTCCGTACATTTCTATTCAATGGATATGAGGATGTCATATCGATCTGCCTTAGCTTCCTCTCCATATCGACTGCGGTTTCAACATCTGAGGCTGCTAATAACCTCTGCACCTCCGGTGGGAATTGTCTTTGAATAGTTTTTATGGCCTCTAGCTCGCTTGGTGCTGAGTCTAAGTCCTGAAACCTATGAAACTGAACAGAAAAATAGTCGCTGTATCGGGTTTGACCCGTTGACGAAAACTTTCTTGCGTAAAGTTCGATTCTTAGTTGTTGTTGTTGAATTTCTGCACTCCAATTTTTTTTTAGGAACGCTGCCTTAAATTCCTCATAGCTGTGGAAAGAATATTTAAAAGCTTGGAACCAGATGTTCGGGTTTCCGTCTAGATGTTTTTCTATCACGCGCAGCTTCTTATCCTCTTGAATTCTACCTTCGCGAAAATGTTCCTCAATATGTCTGAGAAATTGCTTAGGTGATATTTTTGACGTGTTGTCAAAATGCTTTGGGCGATCGTCGTAAGTTTTTATGACGTTTATTATGGTTGGACTTTCATTCTGACTGCTTCCATTTACTAAGTCTATGCTCTGCCTACTTGGATCCAGTGTTCTTGACGGTGTGGTCTCCCTCTCATTAATCTGAATTTCTATCGCTTTTTGCCTTTCGCTATAATTTGAAATAACGGATTTCGTTGTCTGGTTTTCTATCCTAATTTCTTGTATCTCCTTCCTAATCTGCCTTAATTCCTCTTCCGTCTTCTCCATTTTCTGGTCCGTTTCATTCTTATCGCTCTCGATCCTCTCTTTTAATTCATTAATTTTACCGGCCACCGTGCCAGCAGCCTGATCTAATTTCTCCTCCAATTCGTGATGTCTGACCTTCAATCCTTCCATGCCGCTTGTTATTTCACTCAATTCGTTCCATTTCTTCTCATCACTGACTTTTAGTTCTCGGAGATTGTTGGTCAGTTTGCTAATCTCCTCATCCTTCAACTTCTTGATGATTTCCTGGCTTTCTCTAATCTGTCCTTTAATTTTGTCCATTTATTCGTGTATCTGCTTGTTTTTATTTTCCATACTCTGAGTCAGTTCGGTTAGCCTATTCTGTATTTCCAACCGAGTACTTGTGTTGTCTTCCTTTATTTCCACCTGTTTCCTTCTGAGTTCTTCTGTCAATTCTCTCAGTTTATCCTCTTGCTTTCTATTCAGCTCTTGCAATAATTCTTGCTGTTCCTCTTTGCTCTCTTCACGTTGCTTTTGTTGCCACTCTTCCTGCTCCTTTCTTCTTCCTTCACGTTGTTTTTGTTGCCACTCCTCCAGTTTCTCGTCTTGTTCTCTTCGAAACTCCTTTAAGAATCCTTGTTGTTCTTTTTTCTCTCTGCCCATTCACCTACCCTTCTCTTCTTCTTGTTTCTTTTCTTTCTCTTCACGTTCTTTCTTCTCCTTCTGTCTTTCTTCCACCTGTTTCTTCATATATTCTTGAAACCATAACGGTATTCCTTCCTGCTTTTCCTGTGCTCTTTTCATTCCTTCTTCTTGTTCCCTTCTGGTTTGCACTCTTCCCTGAGTTGCCATTATCTCGTCAATTTCAGTAATATTTCGAGTGATTTCCTAATTTCCTAGCCAACTCTAATTTTTTTAAAGTTCTCTAATATCACACAGTATCAATAAATATGTGAAATATTTTTCAATTTCTTATACTAAGATACTCTTAAAGCTAGCAATCAAGTTTTATATACTAAATATTCACTTAGTTTCTCAAATTATTCAAAATATAAACTTTCCTGAAGATCGACATCATCCTACCAGTTGAAGTATGAGCAACTTCCCAACGAAATCAGGTCACTTTCCTTTGAATTCATTTCAGAAATAGTTTCCCAAAAATAAAAATAATTATCCACCATGTGGTATTCATCATTCACTTACATACTAACTATTAATCCAAATATCAAGAATAAATTCAATCATATTTTAAAATAAAGAATGAAATGTGAAGACCTACAATCATTTCAATAAACAGGATAAAATGTCCTCCTATCACTCCATCTAACAATCTACTTCTGAAAAATATTCCTACTTAAATATCATTTTCTCAATATTTAATTATTACCTTCTCATCCGAGCCTATTTTCTTGACAAATCTCCAAGTATCTTCTTCACCAACCGCATGATGTGCTCTTTTGCTTCCCTCAACGTTTCGCGATATCATTCTTTTGACCTCAGCACCGAGTGTCAAAAATAACTGGCTTATTTTTGGATGTCCATGACATTGCAGCCTTCGGTGCCTCTCTCCATCTATCTCTTTATCAACTACTACCTGTCTCTTCAGACCCCCATGTTGGTTCAGCAGTAAGTTATCGGGCTATTTTCTCGGGTCTAACTCTCAATTAAATAATCGTTCCCGCGGTGTCTTTCTCTTCTTGTGCCAGGTTGGGTCACAATTAGATAACTGGCTTATTTTTGGTGACTGATACGTTTCTTTCTCCGGTATCTTTCTCTTTAATCGCCCACGTTGGAGCGGCAATTAAATACTGCACCCTACGGGTCAGGGTGACCACAGTATTTTTCCCAACTAGTCAGTTACATATCTCAGGGTACTCATGCCTCCAGAAAAATGGTTAATTTTTCTGTTTTGGTTTAACGTGCGTTCAAAGAGAAAATAATGACACCATATGCGGTCCAGCGTTACGTAATTCAACGCTCAGTAGTGGATTTCGCGTACGCAAACTTCAGTCAACCTTTCGACAAACACATCTGCATAACGAGAACCTTACTCACTAAGTATAACTACAGACTACCATTACAAATGGAAACTCATTCCATTCTATAAAAAAATCAATCAAGAAACACATTTATTAAATTATCAAGACTTGCGAAAGAAATGGTTAATGTCAAATATTGCTCATGATCTTCCAATTGTCAACCTAATAAATAAATATTATAATTCCTAAATCAAATATTCTAAGTAAGCACTGGCTTATTCCTAAACTAAGTTTTCATATCTTAATATTCTGGGTCGCATATTCCTGAAATGAATTGTTGCTTTGTTTCATCTTCCTATTAAAATTTACATCTGGTCATTTAAGTATACAGTATATCATAGTCTTCTGATCACGGTCAAAATTCGGTATATCAGTAAATTATTCCATCACTCACGGTGTTAATTATACACCCTCATCAAAAATACAATCATTGCATTGTTCAAATTATCGTGGAAATGAACTGAATATGAATAAAAGTGTTCTGAATACTAATATCAGTGACCTAAGTTACATTGAAAATTATCTGAGTTCGTTGGTGCAGACTACAGTGAAGAAAATGAAATATTGAATGACGCACTAAGCTTCTCGGTCCAATTGCCACTCAAGTATGGCTCCTAGCTAAATATTCGCTCTAATAATATTTCAGATTAATAAAGCATCAATGATATCCTACGTAAATCTCAAATAATTGCCCTACTCTAGCTATATAATTTCTTATGTAACGTATTCCAGTTCAATATGCACGTAGCCAATAAGTATTTTTTCATATATGGATGTGCAAGTGCCTACATTAAGATATTTCAACACTACATTACCATACTAGTTACATCCTAGTTTGATCTTCCACGCCATTAACATTCATTCAGAATACGACACAGTCATGCATTCATATACCCATCACCGGTTGTTATAATAGTCAAACCACTTTCACACTTCATTAAAATATGCGTAATTTTATTGTCCATACCTTGCTATAGTTCCTCCCTGGGGCATACTTATATTCCGTAGTCGCTTTACTTGTGCTCTTATATCGCACATTATATATATACGTTTTACTTCCTGTTAATCTGCGCAATAATACATTTAAAGTATCATATATACTTCATTATTTCATTACTAACCTTCGTTTCAACCCATATTTAATTCATTTAACATCTATAATTATCGCGTTTAACCTCCAATATTAATTAAACACAATGATACGTATCACTCCAATAGCGCAGAATTCGTTCCTCAAAACGCATTTTGTCATACAATTTAACATATAACAGAAAATTCAGTATCTATTTCTTTTTCAATATAATAACACAGCAAAGAGTATGGTAATTTAACTTAACCAATTCAAACATGCGTCCCGCTGTGACGTAAACTGGTTTTGACTGGTATTACATCATTCATGGATCTTTCTAACTAACCGGGATTCTATGAAACATATGTTACACTACGTCACACTTTTAAATCGTATTCTTACTTCCTTGGATAAGATGATATAGTAAATACGTTACCAATCTGTCACGAGATATCGTCTTAAATATTTCACACTGCACTTTCTTGTATTCACTGCACACTTAATTATCTCACGTTTAGGCTATTCAGATCTATTGCATATACTGGTAATACTCTACATAAGAAATTATACTACTTAATACTATTACTTAGCTCACCATTCAATATCTCGGGCCTTAGTTGCTCTTCGGTCTGGTCACAGGCCTTGGATTTAGAACTGGGCAGGTTCTCCATCACCGGTATCTCGGGTAGAGTGACCTCCTCCACACGGGTCGGGTGGTTTTAACTGCCAGGATGACATCTCCCTCCAGGTTGGTCTATGCCGATTTAGCAAGCCATTATCTGTTCAGGAACACAGTTGACAATATCCATCGATACTGGAAAATGTGAATTCATCATGGTTCTGCGAAGTATATATGTATTTTTATAATGATTGCCTCTTTATTTAGGCTATCGTTGGTATTATTTCCACTTAATATAGCTCAATTTCAAGCTCTCGCGACTCAATCAACTTCTTGTTTCCGAACGATTTTGCGTCTAAGTATTTTAACGACCTTTTTGAAATTTCTGGATTTTATTTCTTCTTTACTGTATTTCAACGTTTATTTCTTCGTTTTCTTCAATATTACCGACCTCTGAGCTTAAAATTCACGTTAGATACTGCAAATCTTGCTTCTTTTTTTAGTGCGATGATCAGGAAGTCTTACCCTTACGAGGTCAATTTTTTAAGTCAGTTTTTATAATAATCCGATTGACCCTTATTTTTTTTAAACAATTCTATCGATTCTACACCATTGTACACCGCATTCGTAGTGGTAGGTTTAAGTTAGTCATGGCCTTATGACATATATAAGTATCGATATCCTACAACACATTTCTTTGCCTTGGCTGGCCTCTATCTTCCGTAGGCGCCCTTGTGTAATATGTCCAGTAAATGCTTCGTGTACAGTATCAGTAGATATTCTTGCATTTTGAGGTTCCGTTTTCCTACGCATTCTCTGCACTCATCCTCGTCCTTAAGTTCATCATCATGCACGTCGCATAGATCTTCTTCACCCCATAATAAGTTAATCTCAGGAAGTTTTTCATTATCTTCAATATCATCTACGACATCTATCTCTTGTTCCCCCATTTCTTCTTCATTTGGTTCTCCATCAGTACTTAATTAACATTTTTTCTTATAGCTCCGTCTCCCGCGAAGTTTTCAGTTGCTCGAAGATCTAAATTACCTCCGTGATTCTGTGTGTATTTGAGTTTGGGGTTGGAGCCTCTCAACTCCTTTACACTCCCCCTAATGTAGCCATCTCTCGAATGGGCTTCTGCCATTTGTCCGTGCCGACGGTTTGACTCCTCAGCTGTTCAATATATCGCCGAGATTCAGCTTGTCGCTCTCGTACTGGATCATCCTGATCTCTCTGCCTTGACCACGGCTGTTCATTCTCGTCATTCCATCGAGAATATGACCTCCATAATCGGTTGGATTGGCTGAATCTCGGTCCAGTCTGCCTTTTCGGACATCTTCGATACTCGTATTTTGGAAGACTCCATACTTCTTGGTACTGCTCTCGAGTCCTGTTCCACTTAGTAGGATTCCTTTGTTCCCTGAGCTTTGATGAACTATTTTCTTGAAGATCTTTGGTACTTGTCCCTTGGTCCCGACATTTTGGTTTTCTTTCGTCTCGATCTACACTCATCGTGTATATTGCCTAATGATGACGTTGCCGCGAATGTCTCCCATTCGTCGTTTGTTTCAACTGTCGTAGGATGTGCTCGGCTTCATCGGCCGTCTTCACATTCGCTGATATCAGAAATGTTTTGTACTTCGGGCGGCAGGTGCTTTCCTATAACCGGAAACAAGCTCTAATTCGGATGGTGGGTTATCCAATTCCTTCATTCTTAATAACTGATTTAGATAATATTCACAGAACCTCGTTTGCCTCGTGGTAGAGTACCGTCTCGGGTACAATTCTAGGCGCAGATCTAGTTGTGTTTCGATCCCCCAGTATTTTTCGAGGAATTGCCGCCTGAACTCTTCGTAACTGTCAAAACAGTACTTGAAAGCCTTAAACCAAATTACGGGTTGATCGGTGAGATAACGTTCAACTACCCTAAGGCGCTTGTACAATGGTATTTGATAATCTGTGAAGTACTGTTCCACTTCAGCAAGAAAACCCTTAGGAGTCGTATGAGCACTGGATCCGAACTTTCTTGGTTCGTCGCTAGCCATCTGTACAAAAATATATTAGTATCATACTCATATTATATGGAGTCGAGCTAAGTCCTAGCGGAGGTCGAGTTTTTCTTCTCCTATTCGTGTAGATTCCACTAATATTCCAAGCTTAATACCATTATACGGCAGGTCTTGTTCACGGTCTTCCTGCTTGTTCTGCTTTGACGCAAGTCTGGCCCTTTCCTTGGAATTCTGCAATTTGAGGTTCTCCACCTCATCTCTGAGCTCCCTAATCCATTCCTCATATATATCCATCTTTATTCTTGCCTTAAGGTCATATTGTCGGTTTTCTCGTCTAATTCATGCAATTGGTCTTGGATTTCGTTTTTTTTTCTCCCTACGTCCGAACACGCATCTTTCTTTAATTGGTCCATTCGTCTATCAACTAAGGTATGCACCTCTTGGAATTTGACTTCATTATCCATTACGACCTTCGCCAATCGTCCCTCGATAACCTTGGACTTTACTATAAGTTGCTCTACTTGCCCTTGTAATGTATCAACACCCCTCGTAATTGCTCCTGTTTTGGCTCCCAGGTCCTCAATTATGATCTCCTGGATAGTCATCTGGTCTTCAATTTCCTCTATTTGCTTATTCCAACGAGCTTCGGATTGTTCTAATTGAGTACACATAGTGTCTAATTTTTCCGTTACGGTATTAATACGAGTGTTATATTCTACGGTCTGGGCCTTATAAAACGCTTCCTGGTTTTCTATACGTTTAGTAGGACAGCCTACCTGTTCAGTTTGGTGATTAAGACACTCGCTTCTTTTATCGAACTGTTTCTGAGTATCCGCCTTTACCTGAACAAACTGTTCTTCAACGTCTGCGTTTGTTCTATCGAAACGTTCCTCCATTTGATTAAAGCGTTCTTTAGTGTCTGCATTGGCCTGATCGAAACATTCTCCCATTTGAAGTAAAAGTTCTATCTGCTTTTTTACCTTCGGCCCTTTTTTCCGCCACCAATTTGTCCTTCATCTCCATACCGAGCTCGATAGCTGCAGTCGCATAAGTGCGGCCAGTATCCAGTATTCGGGAGATAGTAGGTTCGAACCCCACTATCGGCAGCCCTGAAAATGGGTTTCCGTGGTTTCCCATTTTCACACCAGGCAAATGCTGGGGATGTACCTTAATTAATTCCACGGCCGCTTCATTCGCATTCCTAGGCCTTTCCTATCCCATCGTCGCCATAAGACCTATCTGTGTCGGTGCGACGTAAAGCAACTAGCATCATCTCCCTCACTATTTGCACATCCATCACAACACTATTTTGAGAATCCGTACCCCCGAAAATAGAGCAACACCACACTATTTCCAAACCATGACTTAAAAATTCCTGTTTTAATTAGGCGTATTTTTTAATATATAATCAGATTACATCGAAACGAGCTTCAAAACAGCCGTATCACGCCTCCTAATTATTATTAGTGATTCTCTCAGTACTCGTATAACTTATCAATCAAAATGTCCCGATATATTCATTAAATGATTTTAAATTAGCCCTTTGTAAATAAAAATTGATGAAATTCGCGACCTGTACTGTGGTCAACAATTTACAGTTACCGGAAACATGGTATATTTAATAAACATTGAATATCATCACCTTCACCCGTCTACGAGCTGTCAACATCGCACTGTTTATCATGACCAGTTTAAGAGTTACGGGATGAGGCTTCCCCCTTAATCACGATATCTAAATCTTTACAATGGGATATGTCCCCTAAACTACCAAGGCTTTATACAATGCATCGCCTTTGTATTATACCCTTAACTATCAGAATTTGTAGAATTCTTCTTAGTTACTTCACCCTCAAATTTGGGAAAATCATTTTATTGTTTCCCTGGAACTTCAAACTCCATAATTGTATTGAATCTATTGTAATTTTGAGTGACTAACGTGTACTTTTCCATTTAATCTGGAGACACGATTCTTACGTTCTTCTCCCTATCATATGACTGTAACTTAATTTATTTCTGTCACTCGTTTAAATATCATTACGTGTGATATCATTGTCTCTGGTTGTGGCTTAAGCACTCCATCCGACATATTTATTCGCTGTGAATGCTGTATTCACACGCTCTGATTCCCTAGACTTCGTATTCCTCTTTCCTAACAAAAATTATATTCGGAATGTGCAATATTTACCAAGAAGTACACAAAACAAAGCAAATGCGCAAACATCAAAATGAAAACCAAACGCATACTTACCGTAAGATCAGTAGCACAAAATATGAAGCGTGGAGGGCAAAAACTTGAAGGAGAAAAGCCAGGATCTTACATTAACGTTGACAGGTTGCCAGGTCAATATTACTAACTACTAAATAACAGACAAGATTAATTAAAAAAGGAATATTTACTTAATAAATAAAATTTGAAAGTCAGTATAATATAAGAACAACTAAATATATATGTATTCTTTCTAAAACCAAAACGTAAGTAAAACTAAAGGGAGAAACGGTATTTTATAATGAAATCTAAATTAAGATGAAATGAAGCTGACATTAACATAGGCATCCTCAAAAATTAAAGTTGGAAAACTCATAAGTAATAGGGTCTACTATTAAATAAAATTGTCAATTATGTTACCTTAACGTACAGAAATATTAAAGTATTGTTTGAAAAAGGAAAAAAATGGTTGCAACCAGAAATTTTGGAACGATAAACACTAGGTAATTACTACACGGAATTCATTTTAAAAAAGTAGTCAGAGGATAATCAGTATGCGGGCCCGCGATTATTAATACCGTTTAAAATTGAAATTTGCTACACTACTAAAGAATGATAAGCCACACGCAAAGGCACACACAAGAACACACGTACAATAAACCAGTGGCTCAAACCGTGAATTAAAATTACATAAATAAACCAATCCAGATTAAATTATAATAAAACAAATGTGGAAAACTATCCCAAGTAAATAAAGAAAATCCCAATGGAAAAATACTATATACGTTCTCACATAATAACAGAACACGGAAGCACACCACACGAGTGACATTTACCGACGCCAAGCCATCATCCCATATTATCATCAAAGCCACCAAAATTAATAACGTGTCCATCAGATAAGATGAGAAAGGGATGACCATTACGTAATAATAACGAAGGCAAGGAATCCCAAACAATGGGGAGAATGCGACAAGAAAACGTAAAGAGAATGGCATAAATAAAGTTAAATATCGACCAGCAAATTTCAATTTTTCACAGATTTGACGTTATTAAAATTTATAATAATTATTATTATTTATGCAAGAGGTTAAAAATTACATTTTCTTTGTTAAGCAGTTAGCCTACAGCTTAGAAAGAAAGAAGGGGTCTTTGGATTACATTAGGATACGTACATGAGGTGTAATTAATTAAAGACTGAACAATGCAAATAACGATCACATCCAAATAATTAACCGGCAAAGGCAACAGCAACGGTTAGAAGGATAATACAAACGACGAAGAAAAATTAGGGAGGAAAATCAACACCGAAATTAAATAACAGAAAAATAATATTAATATTAATAATAATAATAGTAACGACGATAATAATAATTAACCCCTCAAGGAATGGGTAGGCAAACAAGATACAAACCACAACACAGTAAGATTAAAAACTCACACAAAATAAAACCTCATAGACGCATAACTAGCGATTACAAATTCCCACATAATATAGTTACATACTTTTACGAATTTACTGCATAACCGATACAATAAATTTTTCTTGCAGACGTTTACAGTTTTAGTTTCGAAGGATGTGGCCCTTGGCTGTACGAGATCACTTCCATAATATAGTCTTTCCAGTACTTACTTGAGTAGAGTTATCCAATACTAATACTTGCCATGTTGCTTAATAGTTAATACACACACAAAGTTTTCTTCTTATACCTATGAAAAACTTAAGGTTGCAGCACACTGAGAAACATTTAAGAAGTAAAGGGCATAGCCCTAACGACCTCGGAGTTATCTACCAGTGTCAGGCTCCATTAATAAGACTCTCCCATTACGCAGAGATGTCTCTTTAAGAGCACCACTTAACGCAGCCATGCTGAAAGCTCCAACGCAACAGACAGACTGCCTCGCTCTCACACAGAGAAAGCGGAAGTCCGCAGCTCCCAGCATACCAAGCGCTCACTGCGTATGGCCGCTCGGCCCTCGATCAAAATCGAGCGAATCAGATAAATCCAGAAAATACGTTACAATGGGAGAAATAGTTTTGAATTAAATTAGCATGGTAAATTCCACAACTAGGCAACAGTTCGAAACAATGAACGATAGATAACGTCTCGATTCACAAGTAGACATGTCAGATAAATAAATAATTACTCGCAGCTGTTTGCATGTTGTAATTCCATTACGCCAAATACATATTAGTTGCCATATTCACGTCACAGAATAAATTCAATATTTCCATCCATTTAGTTTCAGCCATACCTATTCGGTATTACTACTTTATGTTGGGTATTTCCCTTTTACGGTAGCGGTATTCAAACTCATGCCTTAATATCTGGGAGTATATTTGTGAAACAAAATTAACCCTATCCGCGATTCAAATATGCAAACATTTTAGCGCCTTGTGTTGCGAAGACTTTTAAAATCTACCGCAACACGGGTATGAAACCCGCCCTTTTCACGTTCGGCGCCATTTTAGTTCCGTAACGTGGATATAGAACCTGCCCCTTTGACGTTGGCCGCCATGTTAGTGTACCCATCCCGGGCATATCAGGGCAATAATTACATAATTCGGCTTCACAAAGAAATATTTAAATGGAATTCCTGGATGAGAACCTTCGGAAATCACTTCCCGCGCTCGAGGTCCCATCCTCTCTACTTTCATTGCGTCAACGGCTAAAGCTCAGAAACAGACGGGTAATGGAGTTTTCGTAAAAGAAAAATGGGCACTACATAAAATATAACAAAGATTCTTCTCATGTTAAAGTATGAATTTTTTTTCACTTACATTATAGAGAATCCTACTTTCGTTATATTTTATGTAGTGCCCAGTTTTCTTTTACGAACAGTCCATTACCCGTTTGCTTCTGAGTTTTAGCCGTTGACGCAATGAAAGTACGGAGGATGGGGCCTCGAGCGCGGGAAGTGATTTCCGAAGGTTCTCATCCAGGAATTCCATTTATGTATTTGTTTGTGAAGCCCAATTATGTAATTATTGCCCTGATATGCCCGGGATGGGTACACTATAAATATTAAAATAATTGACAACAAACAGCTTTGGCAAATCCGTCCGTCTGTTCTACTGGACCAATTTTATTCTTTTTTATTTTATTCTCACCGGAATTGCCTGCCGGTGAATCATGAGATACTGATAGGTCTCTAAGTTCAGCCTACTGTGAGTAATAATTAAATCAAACTATTGAATGATCACTCTAATAACTGCAGACGAAGGCTTACACTAACCTGCAATGTATTCTGACCAGGTTGCTAGGCGACTATCACTTTCACTAATATTCTGATTTGTGTGATTTGTCATCCTTAATAATGTCATTACATGGAGCCATGTTTGATAACTACCTGTCAAGTTACAAGGTAAACACTTCCTCTGATCACGGAAGTATACCATTTCCTGCTAGATATTCTATGATCCCCCGACCTTTCCCAGCTTCCAAATATACTCAATAGATGGCAGAGTGTTCCTAATAACGTGCATACTGCTAATAGAAAAACGTCTACGTACAAACAGACCCCATCATGACATACGCCTTAGACAATATCAGCGAACACCTATCGAAGGATAACCTAGCTGCATTAGAAAGAAAGAAGGCAATGTATCTTAAAAAAGTTATCTGCCTTGAAAATAGTGCTCCTTCGAGAATAACCTATAACCTATGTAGAAGAACTGCGATTAAAACTACCATTGCCTTCTACGACAAAATACCAAGCCTTACATCAAGAACTGCATGATAAAAAAGCGAATATATTTTAACCAAACAGACGGCATTATGGATGAATTCTGACTACGAACTGCACCATTCCCTAAAGCGCTTCTTATTAAATTTTCATAAAACCATTGAAAAGGGCAGGCAAAACCATATGACATATTTATGACAGATGATGCGGAGAAGCACCGGTCCTCTAGTAGCTTATTAACTTCCTTGATTAGCAAACATCCTATAGAAGCTGCAGTAATACATAACCACCCGTTTGTCCCTGTCAGTGTCATTATCTATCACGGTGTAGGGTTTCTGTTTTGATCTAACGACAAATATGTGTAATGTCTACACAGCGGCTGAGAGGTGAGTGGTGAAGGCAACACGGTTTATCATCGACCTCTCTGCTGACTTGGCAGGAGATGTGGTCCACAGGATATAAATGACTTCTGCTCTCTCTAGACAGAGGAGGAATAGCGCGAATGGCTGGAGAATAACTTTATACAGACTTGCTACAAATAAGAGAAATGAGCTCTACCATAAAGTATAATATTCTCCACGACAGTGAAGATTAACTCTCAGATTGGGAGCTTATTATCCAGTTGGCCTGTTTTCGATTCACTAATCTGCACGAGTATAGGGCAGGTTTTCGAAAATAAGCCATATTTTGAAGGGTATCCATATTTTTCCTCGAACTCCCGCGATTCACGTTACAGATCACGAAGGTAGGGCTATTTCATTGAAGAAAAAATGTCTCCGCATATATTTTAAATAGTTTGTAAGTTGATACATTAGCACTATCGAGGTCATAGAAGTTCATACTCCACAAGAAAACTGTTTTCCAGAAGGGTTTGAGGAAGAGGAAAATGATTAAATGATCTATTGCCGTCTTTGTATGGGAGTTAGTGACTTCTAATACTAAAGGTTTTGATTCCGTCTCTGAAGGGGACGACAAGCCTCCTAGACTGTATTGCTGTCTCTCACGCCAGGGAGATTTGATACCGTGAAGGAGGTGTTCGGTGAAGGTGAAATGGTTGGCGGCCGTGGCCGATAATAGGAACCTCCCCAGCATTCGCCTTAGTGCAGGAGAATGGGAAACCATTCTTAGGACAGCCGATGGTGGGGACCAGCTACCTTCCGGACACCGAATACAGAGGCGTAGAGCCATGGTAGTTCCTTGGCCTCCGCTCGGTTGGCTGGTCGGAGTGCAGAGGTGTCCGACTACGGACCAGCCGTGGTCAATTGTGAGTCGAGACACACTCTCCATCCGTCGACCATCTACTCTTCATCTACTATTACTACTACTACTACTACAAAATGTTTTCATCCCTCTCCTGAAGGGGGAGGCGGGCCTCCTAGACGGTGACGCCGTCTCTCAGGCCAGGGGATTTGTATCGGAGAAGGTGAGAGGGTTGGTGGTGGTGGCCCATACTGAATACTGTCTCGGCACTCACCTTGGTGCAGGAGATTGGAAAACCACGGAAAACCATTCTCAGGAGAGCTAATGGTGGGAACCCGCACCTCTCCGTCTCCCGAATACAGAGGCTACGCCTCCTCTGCTTGGTTGGCTGGTCAGAGGGCGGAGCTGTCGTATCACTTGTGGGCCGAGACCAACTCTGCATCCGCTGACCGACTCTGTAAAGTGTAAAGTACGGCTGTCCGACGTACCTTCAAAGCAATGTGTCATATCAATACGAGAAAATCATAATCAGTCGTTTCTCTACAGGTACCATTTCAGGCACATATTTTTTTTAAAAATAATCACACTTCTTTTTCATAAACGTTTGACCTTAGTGATTCTCGAATGAATTTAAGACATACATACATTCATTATCATTATAGACCGTGATGCCTTTCAGCGTTCAGTCTGCAAGCCTCTGTGAATTTACTAAACGTCGCCACAATCCTCTATTTGCGGCTAATGCTCTGGCCTCATTTAGTGCTATACCTCTTATCTTTAAATCGTTAGAAACTGAGTCTAACCATCGTCGTCTTGGTCTACCTCTACTTCTCTTACCCTCCATAACAGAGTCCACTATTCTCCTAGGTAAACTATCCTACTCCATTCCCTTCACATGCGTACAGCTTCATCCATCGAGTTCACTCCTAAATTAGCCTTTATCTCCTCATTCCGAGTACCTTCCTGCATTTGTTCCCACCTTTTTGTACCAGCAATCATTCTCGCTACTTTCATGTCTGTAACTTCTAACTTATGAATAAGATATCCTGTGTCCACCCAGCTTTCGCTCCCGTAACGCAAAGGTGGTCTGAAAACAGACCGATGTAAAGATAGTTTCGTCTGGGAGCTGACTTCCTTCTTACAGAATACTGTTGATCGCAACTGCGAGCACACTGCATCAACTTTACTACACCTTGATTCAATCTCACATTTTTTTTGCTAGGGGCTTTACGTCGCACCGACACAGATAGGTCTTATGGCGACGATGGGATAGGAAAGGCCTAGGAGTTGGAAGGAAGCGGCCGTGGAATTAATTAAGGTACAGCCCCAGCTTTTGCCTGGTGTGAAAATGGGAAACCATGGAAAACCATCTTCAGGGATGCCGATAGTGGGATTCGAACCTACTATCTCCCGGATGCAAGCTCACAGCCGCGCGCCTCTACGTGCACGGCCAACTCGCCCGGTCAATCTCACTTACTATATTACCATACTAATATATTACAACCTAAATACTTGAAATTATCGACCTGTTTTAGCTTTGTATCACCAATCTGGCATTAAATTCTGTGGGATTTCTTACCTACTGATATCAATTTAGTTTTCGAAAGGCTAATTATCATACCCTACTCATTGCACCTATCTTCAAGTTCCAAGATATTAGACTGCAGGCTTTTGGCACAATATATCATTAAGACCAAGTCGTCAGCATAGGACAGACTGCTTACTACATTTCTACCTAACTGAATCCGTTCCTGCCATTTTATAGCTTTCATCAGATGATCCATGTAAACTACGAATAGCAAAGGTGAAAGATTACAGCTTTGTCTTACCCCTGTAAGTGCCTTGAACCAAGAACTCATTCTACCACCAATTCTCACTGAAGCCCAATTGTCAACATAAATGCCTTTGATTGATTTTAATAATCTACCATTAATTCTATACGTTATTTAATCATATGGATCATTGCTGTAAGTCCTTAACACTACTTATCAGTCCGTTGAAACACTTGTAATCTCTATATATAAAAGGCTAGCATTGGCCCCAACGACTCACATTTTATTCACCTCATCGCTCACTCTGACACTTCTAACAAAGCTAGAGGACTGAAATTGTGGCACGGGCGCTCTTTATAACCTACTAGGAAAAGTAAATTTTTTCATTCAGATGTCTTGTTATTAAGAGCGTGAAAACGGTCCACGGAAGGACTGAACAAAGCTCAATTTACGTCCCTCAAAGCGAGAAACAAGTACTCAGTATGTCTTCAAGGGATCCAGTTGGCCCTAGATCAAACCATTTCCGAGATATGTAAAAGAACACGCCTTTTGCATCGCTAAATTCAGATGACCGCCAGTCATTAGACAGAGTCTGCAAGATTGCTAGGTAACATTGCCTGGCCACCCATCCACACCTTACATCACAGTCTGCAAGGTTGCTAGGTTACACTCCCGTTACACATTTGTGACAGTGTTCTTCAGGTTACCCCCAGCCTTTAAGACATTATCATGTTGGTAATGATGTTGGTGTACTTAATAGTGTTCATCGTCGCTTAGAGGGAACAGCACAAAATATATTTAAGCTCGGATTCCATTGATTCTGACTGTGGAGATACTGCAGAACAGTACTGCCCAATTGAGTTCCTCAGTAACCTAAGCCCATCCCGAATGTTACTTCATAAGCTGCAATTGAAAGTATGAACTATTGCCATGCTCCTCAGGAATCTGAATACTGAAAAGCGGTGTATAATGAAACAAGGTTTATAATATAAGACCTCAAACTAAATGTAATTATCGCAGAGGAATTGACAGGCTCATCATCCTGCAACATCGTTTCAATTCCGCGAAATTACCTTGCACCTACGAACACTAACTTACCCTTTACTCTAAAATGACAAAAATTAAAAAAAAACGTCCATTGTTTATAAATATTAGCAACTCGAGATTAGACATAAGAGAAAGTGGGTATTTATCTAAAAGAACCTGTGTTCAGCCACAGAGAGTAAATGTGTGACGTTTTCCAGGGTGCGCCGCTTTGACGATGGTAAAGTTATCATTGTACAAAGACCTGACAAGGGAAAACTGGTCGAGAATCGTGGCCTAATGGTGGTTTGCAAAGAGGTACATCGACATAAATGACATTTGCAAGCTGTCTAAAGCCACGGCATTTGTATGAACAAAGAAGAAACAAACAGAAACAACATTTAAAAACGAGAATCAAAACTGTAAAACATACAAATTTCTTAAAAAATGATGCGCTGCAACACTCCAAGAAAGGGCGAGGAGGGGGCCTTCATGTCTTTTAACCTGGGAGGAAAATAGAAATTTCTGCAGATGTTTCGATATCCAGCAACTGATTTCAGGTTTCGGCACAATTAGCGGAACCCTATATTTCTAGGTACAATCGTTTTAAGTTCGTTTTTATATTTGTTTATTAATAATTCTACCAAGCGAGTTGGCCGTGCGGTTAGGGGTGCTCAGCTGTGAGCTTGCATTAGGGAGATAGTGGGTTCAAACCCCCTGCCGTAGCCTTGAAGAGGGTTTCCCGTTGTTTGACATATTCAAAGAAAGCAAATGCTGGGGCTGTACCTTAAATAAGGCCACGGCCGCTCCCTTCCAACTCACAGCCCCCATCCTATCCCATCGTCACCATTAGACCTATCTGTACCAGTGCGACATAAAGCCAATTGGAAAAATTAATAATTCTCCTAGCTGTGTTAAATTTCGATGATTTGGAAACGTAAATTGCTTACTGGACCTACTTGCCAGTCTTAGCTTTGGATTACAAAGACACATGAACAAATAAGGAAGGAATAATTGGGTCAGAAGAATGCATCATATTACACCATGGTGAACTTCACTCAGGATTTATCCGTACCGTTAATCCTCTTTTCAGCCCTCATGTATTTATATCCATGTAAATAGGCTTCGTTCACTGTTAAAGTTCGGTTGAATCCACCTTTTCTAGCACTTATTTCTAAGTAAAACACCTGCTTTTCTACTTGTTATAAGTGTACAACGTTATTTAGAGTGCAGAGCCCACCTCACGGCGTAGGGGTAGCGTGCCTGCTTCTTCCCGGAATCTCGGGTTCGATTCCAGGCCAGGAAAGGGATTTCTACCTGAATCTTAGGGCTGGTTCAAGGTGTACTCAGCCTAAGTAATTATAGTTGAGGAGCTATCTGACGGTAAGATGGTGGCCGCCACCTAGGAACCAAAGAATAACGGGCGAGATTATTCGTCGTGCTGACCACACGACATCTCATAATCTGCAGGCCCTGGGGATGAGCAGCTTGGTAGGCCATGGCCCTCCGGAGCTGTTGCACAATTGGGTTTGGTTTTATTCAGGGTGCAAGTTCAATGATTCAATTGATCTGCGAACTCTCACAGTTCCCTGTTCTGTGTACAATGAACGTTCGGCGTTCGATTTAACAAAACTGAAGTGTAATTCCTGTATGTATTCAGCAGCAACAGCGGAGATGTACTCCCTTCATACACAGTATAAAAATACCGGAATTGATATACAAGTCGGTTAACGTGCAAATGACCAAACATGAATTGGTTCTACTTCCCTATTCCCGAGTGTGATATTTAAATTTTCAGGTGAAATCCATTTCCATTCAATGCCTATGCTTACAACACAGCATCATTTAATCAGAAACCCATTTCGTGGAAATTGGGAATGGTGTCCCTCTGAATTATTCCGCAAACTATTATCATTGCTCTCCCACATCAAAATTAACTGGTTTTCATGAGCTGCGTCCGATACATCGATTTTCTGATTTCTGAGTCAAATAACGACACAGTGGCTCACTGTAGCTTAGAATTAATAATAAATGTGTGCATAGACCAATTCCAATCGAGACATCGTTGTGCACTGCATGTTACGTATCATTGGGTTATAATTAAGGCTTGGAAGTTGAAATCTATAAATTGCCTAAAATATACCAATAAGAAGACTCAAAAGTACCCGAAAAGGAAAGACATAAAAACTGGAAAAAGTAAGTGAAAATGCGATCGTAACACATTCATAATTTTAATTTTAGTTACATATTTAATTAACGAATGTAATGTTTAAAACTGAAAAATTCTGGTGGTACGCAACACACAGTGCAAAGAAGTATGAGTGAAATACTTATTTCAGACATTATATATTTTAGAGATATAAACGTAATTTATAAAAGGAATTCCGTGTTTGTTAAAAAAGTGTTTGTAGAATTTTTAATAAAGTTTTTCCACCTAGCATGAATTCAGCGAACCCGCAAGGGGTATCCTGAAGAAGGAAATTGAAGTTAGTATAACTGGAATGATATTTCGCTTAACTACCCTAGGGTTATACCTTTGCTGGCGAGATGTAGTGTTTACAGTGCACTATGTCTTGTGGTATGGGCTAGAATAAATTTCTTACTTTCATTGAGCTGTCTCAGTCTCATTCTTGGCTTTGACAAAATGAAAATGACTGAGGTATGAGCGATGCTAATAGTATCATTCCTTATGCAGCCAGTCCCTCTTAGGAATGTTATGAAAATATCACTCATAGGATCGGTTCGTGCGTACACTTAAGTGGGCTTGGCAGACTGATATGTGAGCAACTTCTGGCTCGGTAAGGAAAGCAACGGGAAACTACTTCACTCCTCATTTCCCTAGTTCGTCTCGTCAGTGATGCCTAGGCCATCTATGGCAGCTGTTGGCATAGCTGTGGAGGATCAAACCAGCCTTCGGGCTGAATACCCAACATACATACACATCCTAGGGTTATAGAAATTGTAATTCGGAAATCTTACCTGAGTTGACTTTGCAGTATATCACAATGGTCATCTTCACGTTCTTGCGTGTAAAGGATCGTCGGTTTGCAGACAGCACGTTGCAAAACATGGAGAAATATCTCTCCACATCTTGGGATGATAAAGTTTCATACTTGAAGCAAGTGAGATCTTCCTCTTCAAAATCCCTCACATCCACATTTTCTTCTTCAACATTTTACTTACATTACATATAATTTGATACACCTGGTTTATTTCAAACACTACTCTAGTTTTATTCATAATTTCATTTCAATTTCATTTTCTCTATTTTCAGATATGTATTTACTAGAGGAAACATGTTTAAGAGGTAATCGATAATTAATGATGATCCGAATTGAGAATGGCCAGTAAAAATAATGTCGAAAGAAGCTGAAGTCGCAAAAATAACCATCAAGACCAAGAAAGGGCAAATAATCCAAAAAAGGCAAAAAGTGGACAAAAATTACCATTTTCTGGCTTACAGTGTACCAGAATAAACATTTATAATGTGGGGCATCGTATTCGGACTCTCGAGAAATAAAGAATAAGAATAAATTATTAAATAAATAAATAAATAAATAAATAAATAAATAAATAAATAAATCAATAAATCAATAAATAAATAAATAAAGAATAAGAATTCGGAGCCCTATACCAGTATACAACAGATTCGTGACACGAAAAACAGTCAGCTTTCATTTCCTTTTTTTCCCTTTTTTTCCCTTACCTCTAAAAATTCGTGCCTATTTTCATTAAATTTTATATTTCATTTCACTTACAGTCGCAAAAACAATCAAATACGAATGCTTTCAAGGAAACGACATTTTTCTTAAGTAAATGATTTTGTTATCGCAAACATAGAAGCCACATTAGATAGCCCTTCTGAAGATAAGTATGTTAAATATAGCAATGTATAATGAAAATCCACGACCTGTTTCCATTCATTCGACCGGGTCAGGAATGGAATGAATCAGGCCCCCATCTAGCGGCGAGAATAGAAATTGTGCCGGTTGCCGAAGCCTGTCACGCTCCTCAGGGGCAATGATTAATGAATGATAGATGAATTGAAATGATATTGGAGAGTGTAGCTGGAATGAAATACGACAGGAAAACCGGATTACCCGGAGAAAAACCTGTCCCGCCTCCGCGTTGTCCGGCAAAAATCTCACATGGAGTGACCGGCATTTGAACTACGGAACTCAGCGATGAGAGGTCGGCGTACTGCCACCTGAGCGAAGTATAGCGATGTATGGTACTAAATATAGAGAGTAACTGATCGGAAAAGATTAAATAAATTGGATGTTTTTGAAATGCGGTGTTATTAGCGTATCTCGTTTGTCCAGTGTACGACTACTGTGACGTGGTTTGTTGTTGTTGTTGTTGTTGTTGTTAGTCGTTTAGTCGCTTTCGACTCTCCATGACCCCATAGACCAAAGTGCGCCATTTCTTCCTGTCGTATACAATTTTCCGAAGTCTTTCTAAATTGAGAGCCGTGGCTTCCTTGATGTCATCAATCCACCTCATCCGTTGTCGCCCTCTTCTCCTGTTACCATCAGTCTTCCCCAGCATTAAGGTCTTTTCCAGTGAATCATGTTTTCTCATGATATGACCGAAGTACTTTAGTTTTTGCCTGAGTATTTGACCTTCCAGTGAACAGCCTGGGTTGATTTCCTGTAATATGGACTTATTAGATCTCTTCGCAGTCCACGGAACTCTAAGGAGTTTTCTCCAACACCATAGTTCAAATGCATCTATTCTTCGGCGCTCAGCCTTTCTTACTGTCCAGGTTTCGCTTCCGTACATTGCTACTGGGAAGACCATAGCCTTCACTATACGAATCTTCGTTCTTAAAGTTACGTCTCTACTCTTGAAAACGTTATCAAGGTTGGCCATTGCCTTCCTCTGACGTGGTTTACATAGACACAAACTCAGAATTTCGAGATAAACTACACCATGCATAGAATACCTGCGTGCAAATCATCCCTCTCCCCCCCCCCCCCCCCCTCTCTCTCTCTCTCTCAAGCCGTTACATCCATGACTGAATGCCATAAACCAGGAATCCCGTTGTTTCTCTCATAAGTTGATGCCATTCTGAGTGATATTGCGTCTTCCGGACAGTAGTTCCCCCATGGTACATTTTTTTGCTAGTTGCTTTACGTCGCACCGACACAGATAGGTCTTATGACGACGATGGGACAGGAAAGGGCTAGGAGTGGGAAGGAAGCGGCCGTGGCCTTAATTAAGGTACAGCCCCGGCATTTGCCTGGTGTGAAAATGGGAAACCACGGAAGGTAACTTTGTGATCTCTCTTATATGAGCATTCCATATTTTTACAACTCGTGCTTGTGACCTTTTGCCATAAACTTTTCCTTGGGCAATTAATTTTCTCAGGTTGTCATTGTTTACCCTGATGATGTGACCGGAAATTTGTAGGATTCTCCGGTACACAACTCAGTATAGACTGTCTTGTATTCCAACTTTCTGGACGACAGAATCCTTTGTTCTTCTGGCTGTCCATGGTATTCGCAACATTCTTCTCCAGCACCACATTTCGAAGGCGTTGATTCAGTTTCATCTTTAGCTTTCATGTTCCAAGTTTCGTATTCATACAGGAAGATAGAAAAGAAAGGTGACGTGTCTAGCCTCTTCTTCGAATTCAATGTAATTATTGCTCTTTGCCGAACACGTTTCCCAATCAGACGTTGACCTGGGATGCCTACAGCTTGAAGACAAACGCATGCTACATACCTTCACACTAATAGATTAGAATATACCCGTACTCGTATTTAATCAAGCTGCAAGTGCATTATAGCCCGCACAACGGTGCAGTGAGATTTGCGCAAATATTAACGATCTGAATTATCAGGAAAACTAAAATTTATGCAACTCACCTGCATAACTTTCCATAATTTAATAGAAGTGTCCAGACATTATTAGAACGATCACTAATTTTAAAATTATATAAATATATAAGCTAGTGCATTTCTGAATACCGTACAATACTACTCCTTTCTTCAATTATTATTTTACCAGAAAGAAGAACCTCAATACTCAAAATTTGTAGATTTATCTCTTATATTTGGATAAATCATTGGTTTACTGACCAGTTTACAGTGTAGATGGTTATCGGAAGCTATACAGCACCCTGCGGGGTTATGAAAAGTCATTAATTAGTGTGAAAAGGTTTTGAAATCTGGAACCTTCAAGATTTCAAATTCCCAGAACAAATTGGCGTGCAGGACGGGTAGTCAAGAGTCTTGGTTGGCATATGTAAAAAAGAGGATAAGCTACAGTTTGGATTCATTTCGTCTAACAAAAGATAATTATTCTATATTATGTTAAATACTTATTTTCAGCTATTACGACTGAATACAACTATTGGTACTTGTAGAATCGATATGTAAGTTTGTGGTTTTGTGATTCATTCTAAATTTATGTGTTATTCTATAACAATAAATCATCAATTGTTTGAAAACTTCGTGTTATACAAGTATGTCATTATAATTCAAATATATCACCGCTAAAAATATATTTTCATTTTGTAATAATTATACATATATCCGGATAAGGCAAAACAAATTTATGGCTTGGGGGTGTCCTTTTCCCAAAAATGAAGAAGATGTAGTGTGTTTTTCTTTACTTTTGAGCAAAATTTAACCCATCCATGGCACAGGTACATGGGGACACAAAAAGATCATAATTGCGTATTTGAAAATATCCTTAAACATCAAAGCATTGTGTAGGAGAAGAGTACCGTTTTGTAAAGCAACCGCTGTACTGTTGAAGCAATGAAGTAACTCATTAATTAGATAATTAATTAACGAATGAATGAATCAATCATTCAGTCACTCAATCAATCAAGCGACCCTGATCTACGTGTAGACTGTCTGTCTGGTAGGGTATTTTCTATCAGTTGTTTACCTAATCTTTTCTTGAATTATTTGAAATGTATCTAAGATATCCCTCGGAAAATTATTTCAATTCTTAATTCTTCTTCCCATAAACTAATTCATTCCCCTATTAATCCATTTAATGCCAAGTAATCCTTATTTTATGATATTTCCTATTTTTAACGGGGACACCAACAAACGGAGAGTGGGGTCTGGAGGCTAATTATTCTCAATGAATGATGGTTCGCGACCCTCCTCTCTAAAGATTTTGAATTGAAAGATGCCTGGAAGCACGATTATAGACTACCTTATGATATAGTTTTAGATCACTTTGATAAACATTGTAATTGAAAAACTGGATTAAACAATGATTACATTTAAATTAAAGAAAGGGCTATAGTTTGCTCATTAGAATATTCTGCCCATCCTATTATAAACTCACTTTCTATTATTAGTAGTAGTAGTGCTAGTAGTATTAGTAACTAATGCATCGCAAGTGGGAAATATCCCGGTGACTATGACCACCTACTACTAGTGTGATAATAAATTAAAATATAATTACACAACCACAAGAACAACAACAACAACAACAACAACAACAACAACAACAAGAGTACATGGAAAGAAAATACTACAAGAAATACTACTACCTTAACATTATAAATCCAGCATCATCATGTACAAATTCACACACAACTCAACCATTTCCAGTGCTTAACACAATAGCTTGCAATACTGGGGCCTATAGCTTGAGCTTACTACTAGCTTAACATTACAACACCGCTATATACAAATTCACACGTACCGTAAGTGTTTCAAGATTTTACGCTATGAATTAAGTAAATTAAGCGGTCCAGTAACTAATTGTTAGCTTAGAATTGTAAATAAAGCACGTTCATATACAAACTCACCCATACCTTAAATAATGTAAAGGCTTTAATACTAAACTTTACAGTGGTTTGATCATTTACAACACAGTCAGAATTTTCGACGACGTTCTCTGATTTCTCAAACTGACTATGAGTATTTATTAGCCTAATTCAATTCAATATATTCACATAATTTGGTTTCTAATATGCAGACGATTTGAACGATAATTTGGCACCGCCTATCTCAAATGTTCAGTCTTATTTTCCATAACTTCTCTTTTATGAATGTTTTACAATATTAGGCTGACGGTGAAAGGGCGTCGAGAGCACCATGAGTGGAGAGCACAGCATGTCTCTGTATACCTTGCCGGAATCCTTCTAGTTGAACCTAGTTGGAATAATCTTTCCCAACTTCGTAAACGTGTCTAATATAGGACTTATGGTATAAGACTTATGGCCATGGAATTGGAAAGGGATAGGCGTGGGAAGGAAGCTTACATAAACCAATTGACAAACTGACTGGCCTGTAATTATTGGTTCCTTTATCACTCTTTTTTTTGTGTGTGCACTGGGGCTACTATATCAACTCTCCACTAATTTAGTAGAGCGCCTTCATGCAAACAGTAATCAAATAAGTACTTCAAATTTGGTACAATATTAAATCTCATTCCGTTTGGTATATCCCCAGAAATCTTATCAATTCCAGCTGCTTTTCTAATTTTTATACTAATAAGTTATTATGGTAAATAGCTTTGTTATCATGGATACATTTCTGTACTTCGCTAGTATTAGCCACATCCTTTACCTGCATATGCTGACTAGATTATTATGCTTTCTGTAAATTCTCCGTTATACACTCTCCATGTTCATTAACGATCCCTGGAGTATCCTTGCATGAAACTGTTTCTGCCTTAAAGTACCTATACATACAGAAGAATTTGCACCGACATAGATAGGACTTATGGCCATGGCATAGGAAAGGACTAGGCGTGGGAAGGAAGTGGCCCTGGCCTTAATTAAGGCACATCCCCAGCATCTGCCTGGTTTGCTAGGGGCTTTACGTCGCACCGACACAGATAGGTCCTATGGCGACGATGGGATAGGAAAGGCCTAGGAGTTGGAAGGAAGCGGCCGTGGCCTTAATTAAGGTACAGCCCCAGCATTTGCCTGGTGTGAAAATGGGAAACCACGGAAAACCATCTTCAGGGCTGCCGATAGTGGGATTCGAACCTACTATCTCCCGGATGCAAGCTCACAGCCGAGCACCTCTACGCGCACGGCCAACTCGCCCGGTGATTTGCCTGGTTTGAAAATGAGAAAACTCGGAAACCGTCTTCAGGGCTGACGACAGAGGTATTCGAACCAACTATCTCCTGAAAGCTAGCTGACAGCTACGTGGTGGCCCAAACCACGCGGCCACTCGCTCGGTACCTATTCATACACTTCCATTTTTCACGAATATTCAAATAATTACAAGTTGTACTCGCCATAATATTATCCTTACCTGACTTCTTCGTTAAATTCAATTTCCTGGTAAGTTCCTTCAATTTCTCCTTACTTTCCACAACCGCGCGTAATTAAATTTCTGTACAACCTGCACCTCCTTCTTAAACTCTTCATCTGTTATAATGTAGTGAGTTTTCACCATGTCTTACCACCTTTGAAGTATGTACCTGCTTTCAGACTCCTCAGCAGTTGTTTCAAATCCATCCCACAGGATGTCCGCGATTTCATTGCCATCTTCCAGCCATCATAGTTACTTTACAAAACCTCCCTCATCAACCTTATCAACCATATAATACTGAGTAACATTCCTACATTTACACTTTCTTTTCTATTGCGTTTATTTTTAACTATGACGAAAAAACAGCTTCGAGGTCATTTATGCTGTCCATCAATTACCTGCTTCCTTTCAATCCGGTGAAACTGGGAGATGTGTGGAATTTTAAAAAGTGTTTAATTAATCCGCTATATATAAGCTATTACGGGGCGTTAAACGTATAAAGTCGATAGATTGTATCACATGAATTGAAATAACTTAGTGAATATCTTCCAGAGGTTGTAGATTGCACATGGTTTGGAAATGGGTAAGCATTGTCATACAGTAATTTTTTAAGGGAGATTGAAATTCCTTATAAAGCAATCGTAACCGTTCATCTAGATCCCTTATACTCCTGAAGTACAGTGACGTTAATGACTTACTTGACTAGTCACTGTCTGTCTGAATACGAAGTTGTGATACCCCTCGTTTTGCGTGCAATGGATGCTATAGCATGAGTGTTTATTAAGAAATTTTTCTTCGAAAATATAGTTTAACAACTTGAAATTGGGTGTTAGGGATGTTTCGCAGTTTTTTACCCACAACGTGTGCCTCCATGTGTAAATGGTCAGCATGCTAGCCTTTGATCGAAGGGGCCCTTCGTTCGATTTTCGGGGTGGTCCGGGATTTTTACTTCTATGGCTCGGAGCTGGGTGTGCAGTTTTCAGTATTAGAATTCATATTAGATAGAGTGCTATCCTTACAAATGTGCAGGTCGCCTATATACAGCGTCAACACAAAATGACTGCACTAGGCTTCTCCGGGAGCCACGTACTATCGTTCACTATCTATCCATGATGTCTGCTTCATAAACACATTATTAAAAGAAATTTCCTGCATTGTAATCAATAAAATAACTATTCTATAAATAAGAAACGAAAATTACTCTGTATATTTCCGAACGATGCGTATTCACAATTGATCTGAAATAAGCAAAATGCTTTTCAAATAAATATTTCATCAATTAGGCCTATAACCACAATAGAATAAGCTTTCCATTAACTAAATATTACACCTTATGTTAAATCTCACAAAAGTGGTATTGTTCGAAATCTGAATAAAGGAACTGCTTTTATTTCGGTATGAAGTAGGAGCACTTATTAACTGCTGAATGTTGTGCAAGCTAAGCTCTTTTCCTCCAAACTCACAAATCCGCCATACTTGAGTTGGGATTGTACGGCTGGCTGTCATGTTTCATCCCATAGCGTCTTGCCGCGTAATCTCCAACTTTGTATTTGGGAACTTCCATCGCAATTATCGAAGACTCGTGCTCTCAGCTCACTGTTTGCATCTCAACTCAAGGTTCACTCTTAGCAGAGAAGACGGTCTAAAGCGACTATTCTTATGAATCGAGCTTGGATTAAATCGCAATATCATAACTATGCTGAGTTATCCTTTACTTGATTAAGACTCATTTTTAAATTGCTATTTCTTGTCAAAATATTGAATTTATTCGTGTAACTGGCATTTTGTAAATGAAGGTCAATTATTACTATGCAGTCGTACATAACGACTTTCAAGGTTAATACTACCTCATATCTATCGAAAATCCAGTATAAGGAATTACTTCTTTATGTAAATGATTGTTTAGCAAACCGTCCAAATTCTCCTACGTCAAGACGTTTCTCGCCAAAATGGGTGATAATGAAAACTCAGAGGCACCTGATAATCTATCAGGCAATCATTATGAACAGGGCCCAAATGTTTATGCTGTTATAGGTTAGAATGCAAACTTACTGAAGCGAGTAACAAGTAGAGTATACCTGCACGACGGTAATGTTATGAAGTTTGCATAAACTTAGGGGTTCGCCCCATTAAAACCCCCTAATGTTTATACAAACCTCATAACCTTACCGTCGTGCGGGTAGACTCTACTTGTTACTCGCTTGAGTAAGTTTGCTTTCTAACCTATTACTGCATAAACATCCGGGCCGTAATGATGAATGTTGATCTGCAGTATGTAAGGAGAATTATTTGGGAATGTTATTACCCTAAGGATTCGAACTGGGTTCTTTCAGAGTAGTCCTCGTACCAAAGCATATTATGCACGAAAATACGCCAGTTAAATCTATGACGCTAGAAAAATGTAGGTTGATAACTTTATGCATTTACCTAGAGCATTTATAAACCATGTAAATAATACATTCTCGAACTGTTTTTCATGCTAAAAATGTTAAGCCAACGTCTTAAATTAAGTTTTTTTCTTACTGAAGAGACCATTGCTATGTTAAAAACGATCACGGTTAACCATGAGTATAAAAAGGCTTCGGTGTGGTATCTTGTTAGATGAATGAATAACACCAGATTAATTGCAGAATAATACACTTTTATTATTTACTGCAATGTTTATAAAACTGTGGTGAGCATAGCTCCAAGGGTACACGTGGTACCTTCAGGGGGCACACCCGCAGATTTCAATGGAAACTTTTAAAAACTTAAAAATTTGCAAAGAGTGGAAGTATCTAACTAAAAATATGTTCTCTTCGCACCTTTGAACTCTCTGCCATAACGTTGTTGGTGAACGTTTAACTTTGCCGTTGTCGATTACCTCACAGGTTACAAGATTCATTAAATCGCCGTATCATTGGACACTATTTTTCAACATTACAAAGCGTTCAATGTTGCTGTAAGTTGGAAAACCTATGTTTATGTTGCCTAGCTCGTAAATGAATAAAATATTTTACCTGCAATTCTTGCATCATCGTTTGTCACTTTCACGTGAAATAGGGACGCAGGTTGACATTTGGAATTTTCGTTGTTCTTTTAACAGAGTTACAGCGTCAAGCATGTATCCTTGCCTAGAATTATTTTCTTTCTTAATCCGCTTACCGTCTTTCCTCTACCGCCTCAAAGACAGTGCGCTAGAGAGAAAGACTTTGGATTTTGGATAAAACTGTGGAAGAGGACCAATACCTCGCCCAGGTGGCCTTACCTGCTATGCTGAACATGGGCCTTAAGATTGGAAGTGATAGAAAAGGAAGAGGTAAGGAAGTGGCCGTGGCCGTAAGTTAGGTACCGTCCAGTCATCTGTCTGGAGAAGTGGGAAAATACGGAAAACCAATTCGAGGACGGCTGAGGTGGAAATCGAACCCTCTTCTACTCAGTTGCCCTCCCGAGGCTGAGTGGATCCCTTTCCAGTCCTCCTGTTACATTTCGAATTTCGTGGCAGAGCCAGGAATCGAACCCAGGCCTCAGGGGGTGGCAGAAAATCACACTAACCACTACACCACAGAGGCGGACGCCTCCAGTTGTTTACGATGGATCAGTGGATAACCAAACAGCGTGATCTGGAAATCGGGATGTTAGTAAATACGACGACTAATATGTGTTTAAAATAGTTGTTTTAATCAACCAAGAATTGCTTCGATTATTCAACAATTTCTTTTTTTCTAAACCAGTCATTTAGGAAAATGTTATCAAAAGGAGAAGAATTCTAAAATATTGCTGATGTTGATTACATTTTTAGTACAAAAAATGGCCTCCGCAAAAGATGGCTTTCTTGCAAAATCATCTTACTTGAAGTAGGATGAACATAATTATGCATGAGGTAGGGTTCCATATATCATTTCCTCGGTCACCGGCTATCCATAGCTTACGAATCCTCGTGTTTCGAGAATGTATACAATTGAGTATTTCTTTGCAGGCCAATATTTGTGGGATTGTGTGTACAACTGGGCAACTACTCTCTCCTAATCATAAGAGAGAATGGTAAGAGGTCCGACGCTCCAAAAACTGAAGATATCAGCAAATGCAAGGGAAAGTCCTCGATGGGCTTGTTAAAGATACTCACCAGGCTTTTCAAACCTAATACCCTCAGGTACGGAAAAGTACAAAAGCTGACCAAGGAAAGTCAGATAGTAAAGAAAAACATCAGAAGCCTGGAAAAAGTAAGTGAGAGCAATTCTAGACGCAGCTTGGATGCCCATGGACGTCAACCCAAGCTCCATCGTTGAGATCCCCTGGTAAAAACCCTTTTAATCACCTCTTGTGACAAGCAGGGGTACTGCGGATGTTTTCTACCATCCCAACCCACAGAGAAGTTAAAATATTTCAGAACATCTGAACTACAGTAAAAGAAAACAGGAATAGATCAAGAGGTGATTGGAGGTGATTTTCATGATTTCAAGGAGCCTCAAACAAAGAAAAACTATAACGGAAAGGCATGTATAGGCCTACGTATAGGAAGACGCCAAGGGTAATGAGTATTCAATTAAACCAAACCCCATGGTGGAACAGCCCCGGAGGGCCATGGCATACCAAGCGACCGTTGCTCAGCCCGAAGGCCTGCATATTGAGAGGTGTCGTGAGGTCAGCACGACGAATGCTCTCGTGGTAGTGGTGGTGGTGATTATTGTTTTAAGGGGAAGTACAACTAGGCAACCATCCTCTATGTAACACTAATCAGAGAGAAAAAATGGAAGGGGTCCGACACTTCGAAAGATGAAGGTATCGGCCAGAGGAAGACAAGGGCCACGAAGGGCGTGAAAATGAAAGACTCCCTAGCCCTCGCAAGCCTAATAGCGTCGGGGTCGGAAAAGAACAAGTGTTGACCAAGAGAGGTCGGATATGATAAATGAAAGTTAGGATCCTGGCACAAGTAAGTGGAAGCAATGCCAGCACGCAGCTGAAGGCCCCGAGGTCGCCAACCCACGCTCCAAAGTTTAGAGCCCCTAGGGCCCCTTTTAGTCGCCTATTACGACAGGCAGTGGATACCGTGGGTGTTATTCTACCAGCCCCACCCACAGTGGGACGAATGCTCTCGGCCGTTATTCTTGGCTTTCTACACCGGGGCAGCCATCTCATCGTCGGATAGCTCCTCAATTGTAATCACGTAGACTGATTGGACAACGAAGCAGCCCTCACACTCAGGTAACTATCACTGACTAGGCCGAGAATCGAACCTAGGGCCTCCGGGTAAGAGGCAGGCATGCTACCCCTACACCGCAGGCAGGCTAATGAATATTATAATGCTTATAAATTTACAAATTCGTCTTTTGATGACTTTATTGATGAAATATATCACGATAAAGTACTCGATATCAAAAAACATAGTGTTTTTTCATGGCGACGTAAATTTGAAATATAGAAGTACTTTTAATAACACCAATGAGGGCATATTTCTTTGATAAACTGCTGAATAGTGTTATTAATAACAATTTTAATGGAGAAGTATGTAGAGACCATTTCAATTATAGGGTAATGGGCCCAATATCCGGACGATTCAGATGTTCTTGTACATAGCACATAGCAGTAAATATTTCTACCACTGAAATATATACAGTTTCATATTATATGTTTTGCTTGCTGATGCTTGTTGTTTTAAAGGGCCTAACATCGAAGGTCATCGGCCCATGATATATTTTAATGATACTACTGGGATTAATGACATGTAGAAAATATTACATACTTACATCTGTTTATTCTTCATATATCAGTACAGTAGCGCCGTAGATACATTTTGAGATGATTAAATTGCACAGTAAATGCATGATACTATGTGCGTATGACTAGAGGTCGCGGCAGCTTGTACTCGTAGGTACGGCAGGTGTAAGAGTTACTGTACACATTACAAACATTAGTCGTGACAGAGAAACAGATTCATGTTCATTATTAAGCTGTTCATTATGCAATACTTATAGTTGGGCACCCCTATTAGTTGAATTGATAGTTTGATAACCAAAGGTATCAAACGTAAAAGGTAATTATATTGAATAATTAGGCCTACATATTAGCACCCACACATTGTCTGGTTAAAACTTTCACCTTCAATGCTACAGCTTCTCTTACTCTCAGGTTGTGAAATTTTTCATTTTAAGTGAAAAAAATGTCAGACTAAATTTACAGTCAAGGAAATGTATAGCGCGTCATGCCGTGTTTCTTTTGATATTGTCTGGAGCAAGAACCGTGCGAGTCCTGCCACTCACTACTGTTTCAATCTACTGCAAGAGGGTGCTGTCATCTAGTTAACTGTTTCGAAAACACATCTGGTACTTATTTCACATGTAAACCACATAGACGTTACGAATGTCTACTTTAGAACTAACAAATTACGACCGCACAGAACACTGACTTTTTCCGTTGTTCAAAGTTAATTTATTTTTCCCCTTATGTATGTGCTGTTATTTTAACAGAGCATGTAACAAACTCATGTTAAACAGGAGGAGTTGACTACGCGCTTCCGGTCAATTTACTGTAAGATAGTGCGCTCGAATCATCCCGCCGGTAGTAATATAATAATTTCGTGGCTATTTCTAGCCGGGTGCAGCCCTTGTAAGGCAGACCCTCCGATGAGGGTGGGCGGCATCTGCCATGTATAGGTAACTGCGTGTTATTGTGGTGGATTATAGTGTTATGTGTGGTGTATGAGTTGCAGGAATGTTGGGGACAGCACAAACACCCAGCCCCCGAGCCACTGGAATTAACCAATGAAGGTTAAAATCCACGACCCGGCTGGGAATCGAACCCGGGACCCTCTGAACCGAAGGCCAGTACGCTGACCGTTCAGCCAACGAGTCGGACCCGCCGGTAGTGATAAATATATTTTTCCCCATTTTCACACCAGGTAAACACTTAAGACCTCCACCCCTACCTTACCAATGCCATGGTCACCATTAGACCCAATTTGAGTTAGTGTGACGTAAAATCTATGAGAAAAGACAAAAAGAATCCCATGTTGGATTGTTGTAGTTTACATCCTGGTGGTGGTGACTATCAACTTTAGAGGGAGCAAACATCTTCTTTTACCACTAATCAGAGGGAAAAAGAAAGTGCTATGATTCTTCGGGGAATGGCATTATCATTAAAAGAAAAGAAAATAACTATTAAAGACATGAAAATGAAAGACGTCCAAGGCCACGCAGACTTGATATCGCGTGAGTGGATTAAGGTGAAGAACAACGAGTGAGGTTCGAGAAGAGAACTCACTAACTAGTAGGATCAATCATTACAAAATACACTATAGTTCAACAAGAATTGTGTACTGCATAATGCTTATCAGCACCTTTTCAGAGCCAGAATGTCTAAAGTCCGTCTTGAAATACAGTAACTGTTTACTTCAATCAATCAATCAATCAATCAATCAATCAATCAATCAATCAATCAATCAATCAATCAATCAATCAATCAATCAATCAATCAATCAATCAATCAATCAATCAATCAATCACCACTGACCTTCATTTAGGGCAGTTACCCAGGTGGCAGATTTCCTGTCTGTTGTTTACCTAGACTTTCCTTAAATAATTTCAAAGAATTTGGAAATTTATTGAATATCTCCCTAGGTGAATTATTCCAATCCCTAACTCCCCTTCCTATAAATGAACATTTGCCCCAATTTGTCCTCTTGAATTCTAACTTTATCTTCATATAGTGATCTTTCTTTCTTTTAAAAACACTACCGAAACGTATTCGTCTACTGATGTCTTTCCACGCCATCTCTCTATTGACAGCTGGGATCATACCACTTAATCGAGCAGTTCATCTCTTTTCTCCCAAGCCTTCCCAGCCCAAACTTTGCAACATTTTCGTAACGCTATTCTTTTTTTTTTTTTTGTCAGAAATCACCCAGAACAAATCGAGCTGCTTTTCTCTGGATTTTGCTAGTTCTGGAATTAAGTAATTCTGGTGAGGGTCCCATTCGTTTGAACTATACACTATTTGGAGTCCTACCAGAAACCTATATGCGATCGCCTTTACATCCTTACTACAACACCTAAATATCGCCGCAACCATGTGCAAAGATCTGTACCCATTATTTACAATCCTATTTATGTGATTGCCCCAATGAAGATATATCCTTATATTAACACCCAGGCACTTACAGTGAGCCCCACAAAGCTCGATAGCTGCAGTCGCTTAAATGCGGCCAGTATCCAGTATTCGGGAAATGGTGGGTTCAAACCCCACTGTCAGCAGCCCTGAAGATGGTTTTCCGCGGTTTCACATTTTCACACCAAGCCACGGCCGTTTCCTTCCCACTCCTAGCCCTTTCCTCTCCTATCGTCGCCATAAGACCTATCTGTGTCGGTGTGACGTAAAGCAACTTGCAAAAAGAAATATAGTGATCCCCACAATGAATATTCACCCCATCAACCCGGGAATTTAAACCTAGAGGACTTTTGATATTAATGAAACTCTTAACCTGACTTTTAACCCAGTTTATCACCATACCATTGCCTGCTGTCCGTCTCACAACATTGTCAATATTCTTTCTGCAGTTGATCACAAATTGGTCAAAATCTTGTAACTTATTTATTACCTTATACATAATAATATCATCCACACAAGCCAGTTATTTACTCATATCATTTGTATATATATAGAAATCCATAAAGGTCCAATGATTCTGCTTTGAGGAATTTCCCTCGTACACGCGAGAGAGGACAAAATTCACACAAGAACATGAAAGCTGTGCGTTTATAATAAATTTGTTAATTGTAAGAATTTGATTTTTAAAATGTGTTTTAAATTTACCTGACCAATTTACTCAGTCGGTGGGTAATGGATGAATTTTCCCAGCAATGGGCCGCAAACTCAGTAACATTATTTTATATCAAGTTAAACTATTTGTTCCTCTGAACTTCATTGAATTTATTGAAGATGCTCTTCGATTCTGAGAATATTTTGCACAAAAGAAATGTGTTTCAAGTCGGCTAAACTTACTACATGAAGACAAAAGCTTTCAGCCTTGACATGACGTCCAAACATTTGGAACCAAAGTATCCACACCCTAGTTATGATTTACTTGTTGCAGGGCACTCTTCATCATGCAGATATAGAGTTTTTGTACGAGAGATAAATGTCGTAATTCAGTGAACATAGGGCTCCACAGTGTCTACATCAGACAGTGCTACATCAACTGGCTACTCTCCAAGAGACTGCGCCGGCATTATGTACATTAGTCACGAAGTTAAAACAAAATGCTCATTAAGTCTACTTGGGTCACTTGAATACTAATCCGATTACTTCGCGTTCATATTTCCTAAGAACTAATATTAAGAGACTTAGAGAGACATGAACCGCAGCAGATGTAATAATTTACGAAAACAAAGTAAGCTGGCTTCGCGGTATGAGACGTGGAATTCTAAGTTCGCATTTGGTTGTAGGAGAGTTTACTGTAAATCTAACCTTCAACAGTCCTGAATTAATCTACAAGCTATACGAATTTGAAATAGAAACAGACAGCCAGTTTTAATATTAATTATCACGTTCAATATGATACGTTTGTTTACACAGATAACATGAATAATATTTCACTAATTACTAAGAATGCTAGGATCACAACATTGGCTATAAATTAAAGGTGAAGCTTCCACGGTGTGAAGAATTATTTAGTTTATTTTCCGGGTTGAACCGTGTTGTTGCTGTCTGTACATCACCTACAGTTTGCAGATGTTTCGAATACATTGCAGTATTCTTTGTCAAGGCGACTGAAATACCCCTACTGGATCCAAGATAGTCAGTGTCGCAGGCTGCAGTCACAACTGCAGTCGCCTTGACAAAGAATACTGCCATGTTTTCGAAGCGTCGGCAAACCGTATGTGATGTACAGACAACAACAACACGGTTCAACCGGGAAAATAAACTAAATAATTGGCTATAACTTTCATATCTTCATTGCAGATATTCCTTCTTCCATCTTTTTACATCTGTTTACCCTCCAGGGTTGATTTTTCTTTCGGACTCAGCGATGGATCCCAGCTCTGACGTCTCACAGGCCGTGTCCTGAAGCGTGAGGCATTGGGTCGGGGATACAACTTGGAAGGAGGACCAGTACCTCGCCCATGTGGTCCCACCTGCTGTGCTGAACAGGGGCCTTCTGAAGGAATGGGAAGATTGGAAGGGATAGACAAGGAAGGGGGAAGGAAGCGGCCGTGGCCTTAATTTACGTACCATCTCGGTATTTGCCTGGAGGAGATGTGGGAAACCATGGAAAACCTCTTCTAAGATGGCCGAGGTGTGAAGCGAACCCCTCTCTACTCAGTTGACCTCCAGAGGCTGAGTGGACCCCTTCTAGGTCCCGTACAACTTTTCAAATTTCGTGGCAGAGCCAGGAATCGAACCCGGGCCTCCGGGGGTGATAGCTAATCACACTAACCACTACACAACAGAGGCGACCCATGATTGCAGATGCTCTCGTTTTGAATGTCGTGAAGTGAAGTAAACTCGAATAGAGTGGTTTCGGTTTGGTTATTTCTTCCAGTATTTCATTATAGCACAAACGTTTTAGTCTTGCAATACGTCGATATTAAACGAAATGAAATATAGTACAGTACTATGCGGGGGGAAATCGAATTCCGTTGCTGAATATTGAAATATATCGCTTTCTATTCAAACGTGCTTCCATATACGGGAAAATTAAATAAATAACCGCTGGTTGGTGTGGTGTTCGCTTATCTAAAGGAACCAAACGCCCGTTATCCTTGGGGAGTGTGCATTCCGTGTGGCTTCTAGGAAGAGAAATCCTTGTGGATGCTTTTCCTCACGTCGGTTGATTTATGTATGCGAGGCCAGAACAGGAGATATTGCTACAATCTCCATATTTCTCTTAAAAGTAAACGAGTCTCCCTGGAGCTATCTCAGTCAGCCCACGTATATAGCCCCAGCATGTTCTCTCGCGTCACGTGTTCAAGCCCATGTAATTCAAGGCGAGGGCGATTGTCTTCCTAGGACAATGAAAAACAAGGAATATCTCATCACATACGTTATTGAATATCGCGTAATTAAATTACTAATCCCTTGAATAATTACACTGTTCCTGTTTGGGTCATCAGTCATAGACTGGTTCCATGTAGTTCTCCATGCCTATTCTATCCTGTGCTAACCTGCACATTTCTACGTAACAACTACGTCCTACATCTAATCTGTTTTTCATATTCATACCTTGGCCTACCCCTGCCGTTTATAACGCCTATATTTCCTTTAAAAGCTAACTGAACAGGACCTTTGAGTTTTAAAATGTACCCAAACATTTTCTCTCTTCTTCTGCTCAAATTTCACCAAACAGTTCTCCTCACACTTATTCGAGTCAGCATGTCTTCATTTGTGATTCTATCTACCCATCTCACCTAAAGCATTCTTCTATAACACTACATTTCAAAAAGCTACTATTCTCTTTCTTTCTGAGCTAGTTAACGTTCATGTTTCACTTCCGAACAATGCCACGCTCCAGACGTATTTCTAATTCGTATATCGCATGTTCGAAGTGAGTAACTTTCTTTTCTTAAGGGGGCGGGGCGGGGATACCCAGCATAACACGGGAAAAATAGGCCAATACTCATTCGATTGTTGTATATGCTACAAACATTGTTGACAAATGCTGCACATATCTCAGTATTGGCATTCTTTCTAGCAATCACACCTTGATTGCATATATTTCTTTTTCCATCTTTCTTAATCTGCTTACCCTCCAGGGTTGGTTTTACCATCGGACTCAGCGATGGATCCCACCTCTAACGCCTCAAGGGCCGTGTCCTGAAGCGTGAGACATTGGGTTGGGGGATACAACTGGGAATGAGGAGCAGTACCTTGCCCAGGTGGCCTCACTTGCTGCGCTGAACAGAGGCTTTTTGAAGGAATGGGAAGATTGGAAGGGATAGACAAGGAATGTCAAAATTCCAATTATAACAATTTAAAATAAAATGTTCAAAGTTTCCCACCTTTTTTAACAATATATCACGGATTCCTTCATAACTCTCTTACTGTTTCACGGATAATTATGAATTTTTCAGAGTTCCTCTGTACCTCATTCAGATCAGTAGGTTTTATATTAGATTTTATATAACATATTTACAAAAGTATTAATATTTTCAGGTGCTTGGAATAAAAACTCGACAAAAATATCTAAATCACAGTCTATGTTAGTGATTGGGGTTCATTTTTTAGGTGGAGGTTTGATACACACGTATAAAAGTACGAAAATTCTTATAAACTTGGAATTCCTAAGGGAAACAGTGATATATTGTTAAAAAAGGCGGGAAATTTTTGAACATTTTACTTTAAAATATTATAATTATTAGAATTTTAACATTACTGAAGTTGCTTCTGGTTGCCAGGAAGTATGAAAATACTGGGATGTGTGCAGGAATTTTCAACATCAATTGCAGCATATTTAACAATCGAATGAATATTAACCTTTTTTTAAATTTTGTTAAGCTGGGTCTCCCCCCTTTAGAAAGGCCTTCCTTGCTTGTGCTAGTGGCATTTTATGTCCTCCTTACTCTGTGATCATTACCTAGTTATTCTACTACCTAAGTAACACTATTAGCACTTTATTGTCCGACTCGTTGGCTGAACGGTCAGCGTACTGGCCTTCGATTCAGAGGGTCCCGGGTTCGATTCCCTGCCGGGTCGGGGATTTTAACCTTAATTGGTTAATTCCAATGGCACGGGGTCTGGGTGTATGTGTTGTCTTCATCATCATTTCATCCTCATCACGACGCGCAGGTCACCTATGGGTGTCAAATAGAAAGACCTGCACCTGGCGAGCCGAACCCGTCCTGGGATATCCCGGCACTAAAAGCCATACGACATTTCATTTTTTTTTCCAGCACTTTATTTATTTTTGGGTAGTGATCACTAAGGCTGGTTGGATCTGCCGTCAACTGTCATAAAAAGCGTAAGTGTCAGGAAAGAGGCGTACTAGGGAAATTACGAGTGAGGTTGCTTCCTGTTGCGCTTTTCACTGGCTAAAATGTGCTGCTACATGTAAGAAGTATTTTCGCACTATTCACGACTGCAAAAACAATAGTATTTCTAGAACTGTTCATATGTAAGTGCTTTTCATATTTTCAAAGCCATGGATGAGGCTAAAAGAGGTAAATTAACGCAACGAACTTGATCTAGCCAAACCAGGAGACATAGAGCACTTTATATACTGTACCTACGTAATTAATTAGGAATATATCTGGTCCGGAACACCTTTCTATTGAATTAAATAGGCTCATTTAAGGAAAATATCCGTACTTGACGACGTATAATTAAAATGATCCGAACCGAAGTGAAACCAAAAAGAAATTAAGTTAAATTAACTATACGTCTCTATGTAATTAACACATGGTTCAGCTCAAGGATCATACTCATGGTTGACTTCTAACAATAGAAAAACCGTATATCGACTTCAATTGGCACAGAAGCGTTCAACTGAGAGAGTTGGCTGTGCATTTAGGGTCGCGAAGCTGTGAGCTTATATTCGGGAGATGGTGGGTTCGAATCCCACAGTCGGCAGGCCTGAGGATGGTTTTCCGTGGTTTTCCATGTTCACACCAGACAAATGCTGGGGCTGTACTTAAATTCTGCCCATGGTCACTACCTTCCAACCCTACCCCATTCTAACCATTGCGTCGCCAAAATATTTCAATGTATTAGTGCGATGTTAAACCATCAGCAAGTAAACAAAGATCATCGCTCTGTGGATCAGCGATGGGCCCCTGAATCGTGATTATACCCAGAAAAGGTAGTCACATACCTAAAGGGTGACAAGAATTCCATTCCTCATTCCATACTGCAAACGGTGACAGCTTATAAAATATTTCTGGTGAACCATTTGATGTTTATCGCACAAAATCGATCAAAAACTCAGAATTACATCAACCAGAAGAGTTTTCAGCTGGCCTCATAGAGCAGGAGTAGCCTGTATGCCTCTTGCGCGGAGGATCCGTGTTTGATTCCCGACCAGATAAGGAATTCATACCTCAATGTGTGGACTGAATCGTCATCTTGGTCCCCCTCTACTTCTCTTACCCACTATAACGGAATCCATTTTTCTACTAGGTAACCGATCTTTCTCCATTCGCTTCACATGAACCCAAAACCAAAGCCGGTTTCTGCATAAGATTTCATCAATGCAATTCATTCTTAACTTAGTCTTTATCTCCTCATTACGAATACCCTCCGATCATTGTTCCCTACTGTTTGTACTAACGATCATTCTCGCTACTTTCATGTCTGTTACTTATAATTTGCGAATAAGATATCATGTGTCCACCCAGCTTTCACTCCGTTAGCGCAAACTTTGTCTAACGGAACGGTGTAAAGATAATTTCACCCGGACGCAGACTTTTTTAAAATACCACCCATATCATCCCTTTATTTATGAGCCTAACAGAAACTCTGCTGCATGCAATAGTATTCCTTATGAACAGTCATACGCCACACTCTCCCCTTCCCTTTTTAAGGACTATTAAGAACACCTTGTAATCTCTTCCTCGTTCTCTCTCTTTATCCGAATAACATTAACTCCCAACACATGCTCTTTGCTAACTCAGCCAGTTCTACTTTCTTTCTTCAACACGGCCCATTAATATTAACAGCTCCTCATCTAATTCAATTTCGTTCAACAGGTCGCCCACAGTGGTCTAAACACCGATTGTAGCCGGCAAAAGATCAGTAAAATCGAAGTCACGAAATCGCTTCAAAAGTTTGGGAACTCATTCTAGACACCCCAGGTACGTTATATCTGCCCTACATAATGTGCTTGGAGTGTGTAAGTGGCGGAGAATGAAGCACAAACATGGCAAATTTAAAATTTTGAAAAAATTAAACATGTATATCTTAGTATTGGGACCAACCAGGATATTGAAGAACCCATTCTTGGAGGATATTTGATGAGTAAATTCTCAAGGATAAGTCCTTCTGCCAGCGCTAAAAAGACCGTATCAAGCAGTTATCTTCTCCATATTTTAGATTTCACTGTACTCCTATTTTACGGCGTTTTCAGGGTCGGAAACCGAAATTATAGGTAGTTATGTCTTACTGATTGATTTAATCGATAGTATACACTGTTCTAAAGATTTTCCACCAAAAATCAACTGCCAATTCTTACAACTTTTTGTTGCCGGCGGAATTTGTTTATAAGCAGTCCGAAAAAATTTTACTGCACTACTATTTCTTATCAGTGTTATTCCCCTCTCCAATGATCCACCCGCAACGAAACACCCACTGTCTGTGACTCATTGCCTACTGTTCTACGATCTTTTCTATACCATGGATCTGACTGTATTCCTTTGCTTTGAAAATTGTTGTTTAAAGGTAGTTTACGAAACACCACAGATGAACAAACGCAAGATGTCAAAGATCGAAAATCCACTATTCAGGAGGCTTTGTGGAAAGAGCTCGGCCTGAAAGTTGACAGAGATGTTCAAAGGACTGGGACCTGGAACACTGGCGACATGTCAAGGTGGTTCTTTTGCAATCTGAAAAAATAAGGCAGCGGAAGCAACCAGAGTCAGCGAAGAATTAAACATCAGATTTGTTGTTATATTGGAAGTACAGCAACAAAACCCAATTCAACTATATTTGGACTTACTTCCTTCGCTTCACGATATTTATACTCTTCTCTTGGTTTAAAGTTTTGTCCAGTGGTCATCAGGTGCAAGATGAGGCTTTCAGCGCGTACGCTTTAGACACTGAAATATTGTACGTGTTCTTATATAATTGGTATCCTATGCTTCCGAGACCGTCCACAAAGTCTTAATTCATGGTGATCAGGGGATAAGATACGCTCTACTGCCAATCGGAAAGCTGTCTGAGGGGGCCCAAGAATCCCGAAACAAGGATTACAGATTCTTCCGGAAGCACCAAACCCGGAAGACCTCCAGAAAGGACACAACAACTGATCTAAATGCACAGTCTCCTGTTTTCGTCGGATCCAGTAGTTACAAGGCACCTCATTAAAGCCGAAATTCACTGGAATTAAATGCCCCCTGAAGTACACGCTTTGCTCATGTTCGACGAGGATGAAGAGGAGGCTTCGGATGAAGACTTCCGAAGCAGAAGCAGTGGACGTTGAAATGTCAAATACACATAGCGAACCCAAGACATATCTCGTAAGTAGTCTTACGAATATGTAACATGGAACTAAAAAATCGAAATATTTCAAATATAACGTAATATATTCTTATTCCTTTTCAGGTCACCTTCCTCGCCAAACTGGCCAATTTTTACAATCGTTGATATGTTTACATGATGGATTTAGATGACCGATTCTTATGAAAATAAAATCATGACATTTGTCAAGGATTCCAGATGTTTTCCTTTCTAAACCCTGTCCATAATTTCATTAAGGAGTTAACGGGAGCGTAGCGCGCCATTTACCATGAATCCATTCGCGGAATACTAAATTGTGTCCTACTACCTTAAGTTTTGCGAGTTAGCGGACGCGTACGGGATCCGCTACTCCTTTAATTATTATTATTATTATTATTATTATTATTATTATTATTATTATTACTATTATTATTATTATTATTATTATTATTATTATTATCATTATTAAAGCTTCTTTATTGTGGCCCTTTAATCGTGAATCTGTTAACGGATTCGTAATCAGCGACTTCAAAAACCCTCTAGTACGAATTTTCGTCGAGTTTTGTGAACCCGGAAAGATGATACGATTTATTGCCGGCTCGAATCGGTGTTTAGACCACTGTAGGTCGTTTCCAAGGAATACTTCGCCTGTCAGTCCCATAGGTCCGAGGCTTGCATAAAACGTTCTGAGCGTCGTCGGTGAAAATTCTGGAAAAGCAGGATGACAACCCTACTTATATATAATCCCAGGGAGAATCTCTCCTCTAACCGGTTAGGGACCGCCGGTGGATTCTGTAGTCCTAGTTGCCTGAATACAAGGAGGGCCATGACTTTCAATACTGTATGCCCGAGATGTCCAGTCCTATACCATAGCAATTGGTATCCTGCCACCCTGGACCACTTACTAGGCCAGTCAGCCGTTCCCCATGGTTCACGAAATAGGACGTGACTACAGCAAGTCACAACACGAAACGTTATTATTATTATTATTATTATTATTATTATTATTATTATTATTATTATTATTATTATTATTATTATTATTATTATTATTATTATTATTATTATTATTATTATTATTATTATTATTATTATATCAACGCTTTCAAATGGTGCATTGCTTTGAAGTACATCTATTACAACTATGTCCGGCTAATTGGCTAAAAGGTTATCGTACTCACCTTTGGTGAAATGGGTTCCGGGTTTGATTTCCGGCCGGGTGGGGGATTTTTACCTTAATTGGTTAATTCCGATTGCTCGGGGGCTGTGCGTGTCTGTCGTTTCCAGCATTACAATTCATTGCAGCTGGACATCATTCTCACGACAAGTAGGTTGCCTCTAAATAGGCGTCAACTAGAAGAGCTGCACCAGGCCTCTATGGAGGACACACGCTATTAATTAATCCATTCATAACTCTTTTTTTTGCAATTAGCTTTACGTCGCACCGATATAGATAAGTCTTGCGGCGCCGATGGGACAGGAAAGGGCTAGGAGTGGGAAGGAAGCGACTGTGGCCTTAATTAAGTACAGTCTCAGTATTTGCCTGCTGTGATAATGGGAAAGCACGGAAAATAATCTTCAGGTTACCGACAGTGGGGTTCGAACCCACTATCCCCCGAATGCAAGTTCACAGCTGCGCGACACTAACCACACGGCCAACTCACTCGGTATTTAATAAATTTGTTGATAGAAGTTCACAGTCGTAAATTAGTTCATAAAATAATTATCAGACATCGAACGAAGATTCCTGTACTAAGAGCTGGTGAGAAAATTTCGAAATTGCTTACAGTAACAACAAATATTTGATTTCGTTGAGTTCTGTATGGACATCAGCCCCATGGACAGCAAGTGATAGGCGGAAAGATATCTCGTATCATGTAACGTGAAAACTGCTACTGTGAGTTTGAAATGAAGATTAATTCCGATAAAAGTGCTGTAATTTGCGAACAAACCTGAGGGGATAGAATATCAGGTCGATAATACAAAACTGCAAAATGTAGATCATTCAATGCATTTAGTGTTTTCGTTTTCAATGGATGACAGTGCACTAAATGAAAATGAATCAAGGTGCAGTGAGCTCGCAGTTGTTATCAACGCTGTCCTGTAAGAAGGAAGTAAGCTCCCGAACAAAATTCTGTACCAAACCAAACGGCACGTATGCCCTTGAAAGAGCTCTAGCCTGCCCAACGACCGCTGCTCAGCCCGAAGGCCTGCAGATTACGAGGGGTCGTGTGGTCAGCACGCGCATCATTTCGGCCATTATTCTGGGATTTCGAGACCGGGGCCGCCATCTCACCGTCAGATAGCTCCTCAATTCTAATCACGAAGGCTGAGTAGACCTCGAACCAGCCCTCAGGTCGAGACAAAATCCCTGACCTGCCGGGAATCAAACCCGGGGCCTCCGGACGAGAGGCAGGCACGCTACCCCTACACCACGGGGCCGGCTAAAACTCTGTACACCGGTCTGTTTTCAGTTCAAGTTTGCTTTAAGGGAGTGCAAGCAGGGTGTGCCGCACCTCATTACCTCTATTGTAATTGTAATTTACAAGATATCGCATTCTTTCCGATGTCATAGATCAGTCTGTTATGGCAGCTTGGTGTTCTCTATGCCTGATTTGACGTTTAGTTCGTCCCGATTAGACAGATGCCAACTCATGTAACGGAGGATCGCCATACCATTTTTCCTACCTTATCTTTGATTCGTATTAACTCTGGTCTTCGGATAAAAATGGCATTTAAAGAAAAGATGGAGAAGTTGGTCTACGAGATGGGTTTCATCTCGTTCAAATGGTTCTACAAAAAGATTCAAACTTTATTTCGTATGGCTCTCTTAGTTTAGAGTCAATGAATATGACTATTTAGTGTCAATAAATATGACTTCCCCAATCTCAAGGTATTTATCCTACTTATCCTTTCTTGGCTTGCTATAGTTATGCTAGTTTGTGTTCTGAAAGATCCCTGTTTTGTGTATTATTCTTTTATAATAATTTTGCTGCAGACTTATTTCACTGTTCTTTTCTCATCATGTATGCTTGTTATGCAGTAGTTCCTACATAGAGCGAAAGGTAGCACCGATCCGGTTATTCGTCTGTGTGATGAGTTAGTTTGAGGTTTATGATTGGATACCTAATATTTCTCTATGTATTCAACGCTCGGCTCGAGCTTATGTTCTGCATTATGGTTTAACGGTGATACTGTACGATTCATGTTCGCCTCGACGTGCGATATGAATACGTGTCATGCGGCGTGCAAGTTATTTACGTTATCTGTTTTGACAGGGTGACCCAAGCCTCTTTGCGGAGACCTAGGTATCTGATCTGTGCTCTCAGATCAAACTCATGTGCAAGTTATTTACGTTATGTGTTTTGACAGGGTGACCCAAGCCTTTTTGCGGTGACCTAGGTATCTGATCTGTGCTCTCAGATCAAACTCATGAGCCGTTGATTGACTAATGTCATGCTCTTACGATTCTTGTCGTAACGTGTCTTGATATTGTATTTTTAACCACTCTGCTACGGATTGTTGGTCTCTGAGTGTGTGTGGGTGTGGAGTGGTTATCGGACCTGTACCTCTTTTCAGTATCTTACGGATTTTTTTGTCATTATTCTTATTTTATCTCGCTATTGTTTCCGGCTTCCTCAGGCGATTAATATATTTATTTCGGGATTTTGATCTCGTTTTACTCGCTTTGTGACTCATGTTTGTTTCCGTACTATGGCAACTCCTTTCTTACCTTCCTTGTTTTCCATATTTCCTTTCTTTTCTGCCAGCCTTGGTTCACTGGCGTGTTTGATTTATGGGGTTGCAGTCTCTATGGAGATTGTTGGGAACCATGTTCCTTTTTTAAATAAAAAAGCATTGATTTTGTCTGGGAAGCCGTGATAATTTTATTGTGTGAAAGCTGCTGCTTTCACCTCATGATTGCAAATGGTCATTAAGAAAGAAATATTTTGGATCGCGTTTTAATTGCCACTGTCTGGTAACAAATACAAATAATTTTATCGCAGTTCATGATACATCTTTTGCTACGAATAAGATTCTATAAGATAGAGATGTATATGTCAAGCGATCTGATTGTGATTGGAGTATCTTTACAAGCCTTGTATGTGAGTATTTGATTTCCTGTATTCTCCATATATTTTTTGTGCCTATGTTCAAACCTTTTCCCTCTAGTTAATGTTAATAAACCGAATTCATTTAAATTGACCTCTGCTCGACGTTATTTTCTATCTGTTTTGGGGACATGCCTTTTGCACTTTGTTCTCTAGCCAGTTTCGGCCGATCCATAATTGGTAGCTAGGAGTAAATGTTGACTCAGGATTTCATAAGTTTAGATATAACAGACACCAAAGTAGCAAGAATGATCGCGGATACAAATAGACGAGGCAGGGGGCGGGGGTACTCGCTAAGAGGGTATAAAGACTAAGTTATGAATGTACACGACGGCTTCGGTGTTGGAATCATGTGAGGTGAATGGAGGAGGATAGCTTACCTAGCAGAATGATGGATTCAGTCACAGCATGTAACGGTAGTAAAGGGAGACCCAGCCGACGATTGTTAGACTCAATTTTTAGGATTTAATGATAAGAGGTATAATATTAATAATTAATAATTAATTAATAATTTGCTTTACGTCCCACTATCTGCTTTTTCGGTTTTTGGAGATGCGGAGGTGCCGGAATTTTTCCCGTAGGAAATCTTTTACGTGTCAGTAAATCTACCGACACGAGGCTGACGTATTTTAGCACCTTCAAATACCACCGGACTGAGCCACGATCGAATCTGCGAAGTTGGGGTCAGAAGACCAGCGCCTCAACCCTCTGAGCCACTCAATCTGGCTGATAAGAGGTATAAATTCAAGTGAGAGCACGGACCTAGTTACAAATAGATGATAGTGGAAGTGACAAGTAAATTCACAGAGGCTTGCAGACTGAATGCTGAAGGTCGAAAAATTGTCTATAATGAGGATGTATAATGAGACTATCAAATGTATCCATGCTTCGCTACGGTATTCTAGCTTGTATACGGAGTTCTATGTTAGTTACTGTACACGCAGTGAGTAAGATAACATTAAATTCCACGTCTCTTAGCGTTATCCGAGAAACAAAACGGGGAGGATGTAAGGTGCACGTTCGAGAAATTTTGATGGTAATGGCAGGTCACATTCCGCACAGGGCGAGGTGTGTCCCTTTTCTCTCCATTACAATGAACTCTATCAAATCAAAGTGGCTTCTTTAATCGTTCTGCTCGGCTGTGGAATGAACTCCCACCACAGATGAAAGAACTACCTCCAGAGGAATTTTGTAAAGAGGTAAAACGGATGTATATATAATGAAACCTTCTGTACATAATATAATTTTTCTACTGTGTGAATTTTCAGTATGAGTGAGTTTATGAAAGTTTATGTGATCCCGAGTGAGTGAGACTGTACTGTATGTGGGTATGAGTGAGCCGGCCTAGCTAAAGTATAAGTGGGGATTCGAGAGTGAGAGAGGGAGGGAGAGTGCGTGTGTGTGTGTCAAATTACTTGAATGTTGACCATGTCTTATGAGTAGTATGTAAATATGCCGGTAAATACGGTAACTGTATATAAGCACACTATGTAGAATGTAATTGTATATTTGAATATTGCAATTTTAAGTGGTGATGGAGGCACTTTCGTGTATGTGGGGCTATGCCCTTTCTCCATTCACCATCCATAAATTGTACCTACAATAATTAGTGGAAAAGAAATAAATAATAATAATAATAATAATAATAATAATAATAATAATAATAATAATAATAATCGAGTTCAGGAGTTTCTACAATAAAGGCAGGTTCACTTGCCAAGTGCAATTCACAATAGAGATGGATAGTTTTATAGTAATGACAGGTGCCGTATCCTAATCCCAGTCACAATCGAGTTGAAGAGATTTGATTATTATCGTGAAATGATGCGCTATCTAAAATATGAAGAATCTAGATACGACTTTAATGAATAGGACCAAAGTTGAATATCTCTCCAAATTGAGCAGCGGTTGTGTAATCGACTATGTGAAATGACTTACCGTTTAGGAAGTAGTTACATCGAAACGAAGGACGGTAAATCATTGAAATTTCGTCCATATATCGATAATACTGTAATACTGTAATACTGTAATACTGTAATACTGTAATACTGTATATTTGAAAAGCCTAGCACTTTCCTTCAAACGAAAGAGTGTCCAGTGACCAAGCGAAATATGTACATAAATAACAGAAGTTGTTTAATATGAAGCGACGTTTCACATTTATAGAGCCCGGATTTTACAGAAAATCAATAGTATAAAGGAAAACGGAAGAAACATGTTTTGGTTTCCCTATAAATCCCCATTCTATTGTGTGATTTTTAAATGTATGCATATATAAACCTTCCCCTGGATGAGCATACTCTATATATGAAGTTTGGTCGAGATCTATCCAGCCGTTTCGCTGTGATGGTGGAGCAGACGGACAAACAGACACAAAACCTAAAAACCATTGATGCGGCCTTGAGTTGACCTAAATCGGATAAATATCTGAAAAGTTGGCAATATAAAAGAAATTACAGACAGCGGACCCCCTACACCATTGTATGTATGGGCACATTAATAAGTGCAGACTGTCATTCCGAAATTTACTGCTTATAAACAGTACGTCATATTAACAAACGGATCCCGCCAACATAGCCCGTTTAGTGTTCTACATGGTTGGTCGTATGACATTTTCTCGTATCTCATATATTTATGTGTACCGAATTTGATGATTCTATACTTCTTATGAGTTTGCCAAGCGATAAGATATACGTGTAAAAAGAAAAATTAACTTAGAATTGAGAAATACAGCCCTGTCTAACGTACAAGGGATCGATATACGACAATATATCAGAGGACCAATGATGTAGATCTCCCCAAATTGAAACTCGATTGTGATATCTGTTTTGTGATAACGACTTACCGTTTAGCCACTAATTACCCCGAAACGAAGGTCTGTACGTCATTAAAATTGCCTCCATATTTCGATACGTTCCGGGGCCAAAACGTTATACATTTTTAGAGCTTGGAATTTTTCCTCAAAGGAAAGTGTGTCCGGGTTTCTGGATTAGCACTCGCATACGGAGTAATTAAGGAAGAAAGTTGATATTAAGAGAAAATAGGACTATAAATGAGGACAGCCGGATAGAACAAATATGTATGTACGAAGTGGATATATTGTAAAATGAAATGTCCCTCACTAAATTGTGATGATAAGAGTTACGGATATAAAAAGGCAGTAACAGGAGGGAAATCTAGGCGCAGATATTTTTAGGTAAATGGATAAGAAGATGACTTATAGTGTTATTACTTAAGCCTAAAGAGGTAAGACAGAGGCAAGAAACTAAAGCGGAAAACATAATTAGAAGAGAAATGCAATAAAATTTATAGCAAATGCCAGAAAACACATTACGGTGTGAAATAATTTGTTACACTCCGCGGTACTGTTCAAGTTTTAACAGCCCCATTAGAGGTATTCGAAGACGATTGTATCCAAGGGTATTCCATAAATTTTCCGCAGAATGTCAGCATGACGTCTCTCTCGCCTTCTACGCAAGGAACAATCACGAGTTTACAGGAATGTTGACGAAAATGGCATTACGTTACTTCCCCGCTGGCAAGCAGCCAGGAACGTGTCCACGATAACAGGTAGGTTCGTTGTCGCTCCGTCGACCACTCAATGCAGAGCATAAAACCCGCAGAAAGTAATTTTCTCCGTCATTTAATGAGTAATCGAAATTAAGCTCAAAAATAGTCGTATAAAATGAAGTGTCATTTCACACGTAGCCCACGGATTTTACATAAAATCAATAGTATAAGGTAAAAAGGAAGAAAACTGTTGTAGTTTCCCTGTAAACCTCCATCCTATTCAGTGATTTTTAAATCATATGCATACCTAAACCTTCCCCTGGATGAGTATGAAGTTTGGTCGAGATCTATCCAACCGTTTCTCCGTGATGGTGGAACAAACGGTCAAACAGACAAACAGACACGAAAGCTAAAAACCACTGACACGGTCTTGAGTTGACCTAAACTGGATAAATATCTGAAAAATTTGCAAAACATACGAAATTACAGAGAGCGGACCCCCTACAACTTTATTTGTATAGATTGTACTGTAATTAGTATTATTATCATTATTATTTCCTTCTGCATATAAGAAGCAAGTTCATGCATTTCGATTGGTGTCTTGTAAATTAGTCAAATTACATACTTTACTGTGGTTAATATCACCCCAAACTAATAATATTACTTCGAGCTTGACCTTTATGATACATCACAAAGAGGGATTCAATACCACCAGTGATCCACTGTTGTTAGTTGCGTAATACCGTAGCGCCGGATGCCCGACGTTCGCTGACATCCTTTCTCCCTCGTTTCCACCTGCTTGGTCAAATTGCATGACTTCACGCATCATCAAGCAAACATTTCAGCTATTTAGGTCGACAGCACTCAAAGAACAACGACCCTATGCACTTTTAACTTTGGACAATTTTACATGCCAAACGTTTCGTTTTAATCCTACTTAAATGAAAATAATACGCAAATGTTAATTTAAATGAAATTACCTCTTTCCGTTATGTACAGCATTATAAAGGGGAGCTTTAACAATGTTTAAACGTAACACCAAGCTTGAAACAAAACGGCTAAGCCGAGACTGGAAACCAATGTTAAAAATGGATAAGTTAAAGAAATAGCCTCCGTGGCTCAGGCGACAGCGTTCCGGGCCCTCACCTCTAGCTTCTGCGGTTCAAATCACGGTCAGTCCATGTGAGATTTGTGCTGGACAAAGCGGAAGCGGGACCGGATTCTCTCCGGGTTCTCCGTATTTCCCTTTCGTCGTTCATTCCACCAACACGCTCCAATATCATTTCATCCGTCAATCATTAATTATTGGCCCGGAGGAGTGAGACGGGCTTCGGCAACCGGCACGATTCCTATCCTCGCTGATAGATGGGGACTTTGTTCATTCCATTCCTAGCCCGGTCAAATGACTGGAAACAGGCTGAGGAATTTCATTTTCATTTAAGGTGAAGAATCCAGGAGGACGATGGAGTAGAGAAATTGCGCACCCCTTGTAAATGTTGAGTGCAGTTTTAGGTAAAATATAGTGAGCTAAATCTCTTTTCGATCATGGTCTACAAATACAGAAAAATTCTGTATTCATAAAGAAATATTACTCTTGTGAGACAACAAGGGGTCTGCTTAGATGAGACGGTGTATATGCCACCTGCATGTCAGCGAGGAGAGAGCCCTATCTAAGACCCTACCTAAGATGATTTCTAATCTTGAAGACATCACAAATACCCAGCACCCGAGCCAGACGAATTAATAAATTAAGGTTAAAATCCTCGATCTTGTCAGGAACCTAACTCGGGACTCCTTGGACCAATCTAGTCATCCTGGAGCTAGGCATTAATGATGTTAATACAACAATACAATATAACTGAAGTTTATAATAATTTGTCCCAAACGTGCTTTTTATACTCAACGCCATTTCACTCATGAAAATTAATTGAAATTCAGTATTAGTGGAAAATAATTCATTGAATGACATATTATCATGGCGGCCAGCGTAATTATAGATGGTGTGTGTGTGTGTGTGTATGTGTGTGTGTGTGTGTGTGTGTGTGTGTGTGTGTGTGTGTGTGTGTGTGTGAAGCTCAACTTTCACCTGGCTACCTTCGATCATGTTATTTCGTCTATCTTCTATTAATCCAAATATCATGTCAAAGGACAACATTTCTTCATTTTTCTCCCCTGTGGATACGCGTGGTGGAGTTCACCCAAAGTAAAAGGGGAATCAGGGGATCTCAATTAGGCGGAGTATGTTGGTGGCCACGATTCCACTACCTTAGTCTGGCATTGCGCCTTGTGCTAGGCTCCTAATTCGTGTTCCCTTCCTACCCCGACTGTATTACGTCTCTAAGGTCTACAGATTGTTTCATTTTCATGCCCTCTGTGACCCTTCCCTTTCTCTACCCGACCGACATCATGAAAATACTGTATAAGGTAAAGTTTCCATTAATGGTAATACCCGTCAGAGAAGTGAAAACGGGAACTTCCTTACTCATTCCTCTATATAACAGAAAGATGATGACGAATAATTTGCTAAAAAAGTATTTATCCTATAAAGGGCAGGTGATTCTTAAATATCCTTGTATACATGGCGACATTTATAGTTTCAGTCTTGGCATGTCATTAATATCTACATTTTCTCATAAATGCATGCATGGCGAAAAATAATAATGATCTGGTGAATTGGGCTTGGGATAAATTTTCATATCAGATTCGAACACGTCCACGCGATACATTTAAGACACATGTATGGTTTCTTTTCTTAGTATAAATGTGTATGATGAAATTCCTGCTAAATGTGTTTACTACGAAGTAGGTTAATTAACGCAATAATTTGCCTCCTCAAACATTTAGACCTCGTAGAATTGTGAGATTTGTTGTTTGTCTCATACATAAACAGGGTCACGTCACGTGCAATGTAATAACACAGTTCATTCTACAGGTTTTCTGACATCATATAAATACCCTCAGAGCACTCTACGTTTTCTGCATTTTACCGATTGATGAATATGTTTCTCAAGTCTGGTCCATTTCTTCTTCTTCACATCACAGCCGCATTCACCTTGTATAATCCTTCTTCACTTCAATCGTCAGAGCCAGGTTTCCCTGCCTGTCACAACTTGACACTAACCAAGTGCTTGGGAAACTAGAACTCAGAACTCTTTCTGCTCAGAAGAAATTAGCTCACCTAAGGCTGCTATACAAAGCAGTTATTGGTTTATTTAGGTCACCGGAATTAAATTCCTTATACCCCATCCATCTTCCATCCCGTAATATCAGATTGAAGACCCTCTTCCATACTCGTTACTCTCGGCTTTCTCTTACCCAAAGGTCCTTCTCAATACGTACTCCTGCAATGTTTGATATCAACAAGAACCTAGATATCTTCCTCTCGTACCCTTCCTTCTGTCATGATATTTCTCACATAACTTAATCTTTCCTTCTTGTCGTTCTCTGTCTCTTCTCTTGTATATAAGTATATTTCCTTTTGCTTATGTTGTTGTTTATGTAAATATGTAAAACGTAGGATTGTACAGTTTTTATCGTGTATTCTTTCTGATTGTATTAGACATGTCTGCAAAATTAATAACTGGTTTCATAGAAGGCAGTTAGGGTTTTAGGAAAGGTTATTCCATAGAAGCTCAACTTGTAGGATTCCAGCAAGATATAGCAGATATCCTGGATTCAGGAGGTCAACTGGACTGTATCGCGATTGACCTATCTAAGGCATTTCATAGGGTGGACCATGGAAGACTACTGGCAAAAATGTGTGGAATTGGACTTGACAAAAGTGTAACTGAATGGGTGGCTATGTTTCCAGGAAATAGAACTCAGAGAATTAGAGTAGGCGAAGATTTACCTGTCCCTGTAATAATTAAGAGGGGACTTCCTCAAGGCGGTATTATGGGACCTTTATGTTTTCTTATATATACTGTATATATCAATGGTATGTGTAAGGAAGTGGAATCAGAGATAAGGCTTTTTGCAGATGATGTTATTCTGTACAGATTAATAAATAAGTTACAAGATTGTGAGCAACTGCATAATGACCTCGATAATGTGAGATGGACAGCAGGCAATGGTATGATGATAAACGGGGTTAAATGTCTGGTTGTGAGTTTCACAAATGGAAAAAGTCCTCTCCGTGTTAATTACAGCGTTGATGGGGTGAAAGTTCTCTTTTCGGATCATTGCAAGTACCTAGGTCTTAATATAAGGAAGGATCTTCATTGGGTAATCACATTAATATGATTGTAAATAAAGTGTACAGATCTTTGCACATGGTTATGAGGGTATTTAAGGGTTGTAGTAAGGATGTAAAGGAGAGGGCATATAAGTCTCTGGTAAGACCCCAACTGGAGTATGGTTCCAGTGTATGGGTCCCTCACCAGGATTACTTGATTCAAGAGCTGGAAAAAATCCAAAGAAAAACAGCTCGATTTATTCTGGGTGATTTCCGACAAAAGAGTAGCGTTACAAAAATGTTGCAAAGTTTGGGCTGGGAAGACTTGGGGGAAAGGAGACGAGCTGCTCGACTAAGTGGTATAAACGAGCTGTCAGTGGAGAGATGGCGTAGAATGGCATCAGTAGACGGATAAGTTTGAGTGGTGTCTTTAGAAGTAAGAAAGATCACAATATGAGGGTAAAGTTTGAATTCAAGAGGAGATATGGGGGCAAATGTTCTTTTATAGGAAGGGGAGTTAGGGATTGGAATAACTTACCAAGGTTGATGTTCAATACATTTCGAATTTCTTTGCAATCATTTAAGAAAAGGCTAGAAAAACAACAGATAGGAGAGTCTGCCACCTGGGCGACTGCCCTAAAAGCAGATCAGCAGTGACATCACGGTTATGTCAGAAGGATGAAGCGTAATTTATTTTATTAATTTTTACTGTCGGGAGTGTTCGATGGCATGTTCGGCTCACCTGGTGCAGGTCGTTCTATTTGACATCCATGGGTGACCTCCACGCTTGGATTTGAGATGATGGTAATAATGAGTAAGGAAGAGGATAAAATCTGGTGTCGGCATAGAGCCTTCTACTGTCGAATAGGAGCAAGAGATCTGACCAATAGTTAACATTTCCGATTGATAGGACGAATTGCCATCAACAGCGCCACTCCATATAAACACTACAGAGAGGCTTGGATTAGAATCGAGGCTTTTGGCACGCAATCTAGTGATTAGAAATTGTTTTTACAACTTGCTTTACGTCGCACTGGTACAGATAGGTTTCATGGCGCCGATGGGATAGGAAAGGGCTAGAATTGGGAAGGAAGCGGCCGTGTCCTTAATTAAGCTTCAGCCCCATAATTTGCGTGGTGTGAAAATGGGAAGCCGTGGAAAACCATTTTAGGGCTGCCGATGGTGGGATTAGAACCCACAATCTCCCGAATGCAAGCTCGCACCTGCGCTACCCTAATCGCACGAGCAACTCACTCGGTGACTAGTGATTTTATAGCCTCTCCTTCCCTCCCGGCCAACATTCTGGCTGTGAACTTTCTTCACACCAACGGCACTGAAACCGGATAAATAAGACATCAGACCATGTAGACTTGATACCTTAAACGATCAGGCTGAGGCATAACGGACGTCATCGTCTGTGTGGTGCTTGCTCTTATCTGTTCTCCTAAAATTAGTAATATTTGTATTAGCATGGTGGTGCTCGAATTACTCACGCTTGTAGTTCTTGTTGATTGATAACGTTTTATGCCTACAATGTACGCTGTCAGACTAAGTGTCTCAGACGGTCGAGCGCTGGCTCTCTAAGCCCAGGTTTGTATGTTGCGTGCTGATTCTTAGCTCAGTCCGGTGGTATATGAAACTGATAAAATACATTATTTGTAGTATTTGCAGCCATCATTTTTGATTTCGACTCACTTAATTTATAATTATTAGGCTTTCAGTCTGCCGAAACTAACTTTAAGTACATATATAAACTACCGGAAATAGAAAACACGTGGTAACAGTACTCTTTCTTCCTTTCTTAATCTCTTTGCCCTCCAGGGCTGGTTTTTCCCTTGGACACAGCGAGGGATCCCACTTCTACCGCCTGAAGGGCAGTGTCCTGGAGCACGAGACATTGGATCGGGGGATACAACTGGGGAGGATGACCAGTACCTCCCCAGGCGGCCTCACCTGCTATGTTGAACAGGGGCCTTGGTAGGGGATGGGAAGACTGAGAGGGATAGACAAGGAAGAGGGAAGGAAACGGCCGTGGCCTTAAGTTAGGTACCATCCCGGCATTTGCCTAGAGGATAAGTGGGAGACCACGGAAAACCACTTCTAAGATGGCTGAGATGGGAATCGAACCCTCCTCTACTCAGTTGACCTCCCAAGGGTGAGTAAACCCCCTTCTAGCCCTCGTACCACGTTTCAAAGTTCGTGGCAGAGCCGGGAGTCGAAGCCAGGCCTCCGGGGGTGGCAGCTAATCACACTAAACACTACATCGCAGAGGCGGACGGTAACAGTATTAAATACCGAAAAGAAACATCATCATTTTATTAAAATAGAATGACACGTTTCGGAACATCATCAGATCTTATCAAACCACACTCAAATAAAAAACGTTCTTCAGCTTATCACAGTCATTTCTGGAGTCGCTGGAGCCCCCAGGCTCCTTTGTGGGTTTGGTGGGGTTTTAAGACGGGTTGCCCTTCCTGACGCCACGTGATTCTTGAGATTAAAATCTCGACCCTGGAGTGATCGGGATTCGACCCTCTGTCACCCGGGTCGGAATCCAGCAGCTACGCTACTGAGCTAATCAAGCCCCCCTATCAAACCACACTCAAATATTTATGTTTGTATTTATATCTCTTCGATACTTAGGAACTTAAAATCTGGAATTTATCTTAATGATGTCCTCTTTCGTCTCTACTCCAACATTTACTGCGAGGTGCTGTAAAAGCTGCTGCACTGTCCTTCAAGTACGAAACATGTCATTATAGTTTAATTAAGTTGTTCCTTTTTCAGGTGTAATACTGTTACCATATGCTTTCTCTTTCACGTAGTTTATAGATGTATCTGCACAAAGTTAGTTTCGGTAGACTGAAAAGGCGAACAGTTATTAAAAAATGCTAAAAGACGTCCTGATCGAGTCATTAGTATTACCGGCAGGTACAAGAACACTTGCGGGACAAATTTCTACCATCTGGGCCTCTCAGAAAAACATTAAAATAGTAGGATGTAGGACCGATTGCCTTATAGCATTGCCTCCTGTTATATGCACCGTACAATTACAATAATCAATATATATACCGTCCGCCTCTGTGGTGGAGTGGTCAGTGTGATTAGCTGCCCGCCCCGGAGGCCCGGGTTCGATTCCCGGCTCTTCCACGAAACTTAAAAGTCGTACGAGGGCTGGAACGGGGTCCACTCAGCCTCGCGTTGTCAACTGAGTAGAGGTGGATTTGATTCCCACCTCAGCCATCCTCGATGTCGTTTTCCGTGGTTTCCCACTTCTCCTCCAGGCAAATGCCGGGATAGTACCTAACTTAAAGCCACGGTCGCTTCCTTCCCTCTTCCTTATCTATTCCCTTCCGATATTCCCATCCCCCCCCACAAGGCCCCTGTTCAGCGTAGCAGGCGAGGCCACCTGGGCGAGGTACTGGTCATCCTCCCCAGTTGTATCCCCCGACCCAAAGTCTGAAGCTCCAGAACACTGTGCTTGAGGTGCTAGAGATGGGAGCCCTCGCTGTGTCCGGGGGAAAAACCAACCCTGGAGTGTAAGCAGATTAAGAAAGAAGAAAGAAAGTGTATATATACCTCCGTTACATCCACCGCAGAACGTCAATCTGCACTTCATTATTTATCGTACTACATACCTACAAAATGAGATGGAAGGAACTGGGTTTTTATAGCTTCCCTCCGCAACAATACAAACACCGTGACAGTGTAGAAATGTCTCAACAATCACCACGATGTTGGTCGTATAGCTTTGTAATGTAACCTGCAGAGTACTGGCAACTCGTAAACCGTGCTCACATTTTTGAAATCATGCATTTTTCCGTTATTATATAAGCTGCAAGTGTAGTAGTAAGCGCATTTTACTTATTTTCTATCCGTGATTATTTATAATGATAGCAGAGATATCAGTTTGGCTACCAAGTACAGGTTAGTCAATGCGATTATATTCCCACTGTTCATGTAAGGATGTGAGAGCTGGACGCTGAAACAGGCAGAGCTCTGGTGTTGGCGAAGAATCTTACGAATACCATGGACAGCAAAATTAAGGCAGATTTAGAGCGCATCAAGCCCCGTATGTTATTGGTTGGTAAGCTTATGAAGACTAGCATACGTTGGCCACGTTATGCGATCAGACGCTTTGGAAAAAGCAGTCATGCTAGGAATTATCAGCGGTACAAGAAGACAAGGTGGTCAGAGGACTCATTGTTTAGATACCACTGAATCAGTCACAACCCTCACCCTGGAACAACTAAAGGAGGCAGTGTGGAACAGGACATCTTGGAGAGCGATATATCATACAATCGCTGATGGATTCGACTGAAAAGATGACATCATCAAACCCGAAAGGCACAACGAATGGTGGCTTACGGTCTTCTTACTATGTAGCTCTTTAGATTTATTCTCAGAGCAATACTTCGAAGTAGATAACTGTTGGATGACGATGAAGTTGGCGCGAGTGCTGAAATTGATCAAGTGGACGTGAATGATAGTGACTACGATTCTGAGAGTGATTAGTCCCCGTGTGAAGAGGATGTGACTGAAGGTGAGCAAAATAATATGTAGACTGGGAAGTATCTGACCCACAGCAAAAATCCGTCTGTATTGAATCGAAATAGAAGTGTAAGGTAACCTCAAGAAACAAAATATTCAACAAAAAATATTATAAAAACTTGTCTGAAAAAGTGGAAATTGCCAGGAATTGTACGACGAACGTAAAGAACTCTAATTAGGCCTACATTTTACTGACGAAATGCTGGAAGAAATTGTAACATGCGTAAATAGCTACATGTCGATTATTCGTTAAAAATACTCTCGACACAGAAATGCTGCTGATACAAATGTTCTCAAGCATTTTGTTTCCTGATGTGACAATGAAAGTCACATTCTTCCAAGAATGTTCAAGATCTTTGTCAATGTGACGTATGGGAATGGGAATCAAATATTTGTGTTAACAACGGTTAAGAACGGTTTCACTTCCTTGTTGAAATATTTTAAATATGATGACGTCAACTCCAGAAACCAAAGTAAACTGATTGACAAACTGGCTGCGATGTGACATTGACGATTGCAAGGTGGTGTGCGGCTACAAACTCTGAAATAGGTTCACTCTGACAATTCATTGCACCATAGCCAAAGCATCCGTGTACATCCTATACAATTAGCAACTTTTCCTACGTGCAGCTTTAGATCACCTGATACAAGTTTAACCCACTATTAGATGTTTTGCCCAATTGAGCGGGCAATTCCTCCCAAAATTTATTTTCTGAGTCTGGTCATGTACTCTGTGGGACATATCCTGTGATCACATTTATACATGGTTTTCCCTCCAAAATTTGCTTGATCTTCGCCATACAATCACAATCTTATTACTTTTAGAATTGTGTGACTGAGATATCGGTCATCGACTATTCGAATCCCACTTCTTGAGCTACCTTTCCGTTTGTAGGTCAGTTTATATCCTTTTACAATATTACGTTTCTTGAGCACAGCAGATGTTAATTTTAAGTTTGCCTAAGACCTCGCAAAGCTCGCCGCTACGTTTTGTTATCGTACCAACATTCCAGGTTGCTATTGAAATATTTTGGAGTGTTTTCAAATTTCCCTTCTCCTGGTAGGCCTATTCCTAATAATCGTCGCTTGCTGGGAATGCTGTAGCATTTATATTGCCACTTATAAGCAGCGTCGTAGCATTTATTCTCTCGCTTAAGAGGGACACCTTAGCTTTATTACGCAATCCTTTCATTTTATGCCTCATGACTAGTATAGAATAATGGCTTGAAATGAAATATCTGGTTACCACCAGACGTCAAAGCCATAATTCTCCTTGAAGAACTGAGTGTCGCCGTTCACCGTAAACTCTTTCACAATCTCTGACCTAAGTCTGCAGCGCTGACAGTGACCTTGTCTCCAGAGGTACTGTAGCAACTCACCGACTACTCTGAGGAAATTAATCCACACTAAGCCGTTGACACTTTAAGGGATTTAGTTATTACACTGGCCGACATTTGATTCAATTTAAAAAAAGGAAATATTATTATAAATCTTCATATTTATATAAATTTGAAGCTTTTGAAATTATTGAAATATTAAATAAAAGTTGCAGCATTAAATTGAAAATAAAGGTGAAACTAAATATGACAGTAGACATTAGTTCACTAACTTGTGAAGCTGTGCCATTGAAGACAGACTGTAACATTGTGTACGCAGAAAGACACGATGAGGAACGTTTAATGATTATTTTCTATTCCAATGGTATGTTAATCGAATTCACAAATCACAACCGCGCTACCTGATATTCGTCCACCTTTGATTAAACTACGTTATGAGCCAGGTGTCTATCGAAACTTTTGTCATACGTTGATACAAATAGAGTATGTAAATTTCACCACTTTCATATTCTTCTCCCGGCTGAGGAGATGGTGTAAACTGCGTAACCGACAGTACGCTAAGAGGCCTATTTTCTTTCTAAGTTATGGGACTTAGAATTGGATACGAAATTACGTAGATGTAGTAAAATTATTAAACCAAGTAACCTTGCGACATTTAAAATAAACATTCCTATAATCTTCATTTCAGTTTTTTCCCTTTCTCGGTGTTTTTTTTTTTCGTGAAGTAAAGCATCGCCTTCACTCAGTTATCATTTAACATTTTTCAGCTAAGTAACCATGTGACATTTAAAACAAACATTTCTACTAAAATTCCTTTTTCCTCATTTATCTCTAAGTAACACTTTCGACATTTTTCTTTCACGAAGTAATCCATCTGCTTCTCTTAATTTCCTTTTAAGATTATTGCACACTATTTGGATGTTAAAAGTCCCGTCGCTCCCATGATTATATTTTATATTTGATTTCTGTAAGTCAGCATTATATTCTGATTCGCTATACGTATATATTTAATTGCGAAACCTGTTCTTTCCACAGCATCAACTACACAAACTAGCTTTGCCTTTAAGTTTCAGTCAAAATTTGTAGCCGTCAACGATGCGAGAAGTTTCCAGTTTTAAATAACATTTCAGAGACCAGCGCTTGCATAGCAGTTAAAACTCTTTGAGTTTAAACACAAACAAATGATTTGCTAGTGTGCGTGTGTTGCGATCTCTTTCGATACCAATCGAAAACAAAACGGGGGTGAAGGTAAACGGAACCAACTTCAATTTTGTTTACCATACTCCTCGTGATGCAGTCTGCATATCTATACCTCAATACATCGTTCAATTAGAGACAATCCTGGCGCTTTCCACATGCGCCCGAAAGTCATTAGCATATCATGGCACAGCGCACTTGCTCTCTGTGCAAATATTATGATATGACGTACAACACTATCTTCTGGTATTGGCTCAAAATATTACGTTATTTATTTTATTAATTTAATTATTACGTGTCTGTACATGGCGGGGCTCATGTTATGAAGCCTGGTATTATGCCAAACCGTATAATTATACGCTTGCATAAACATAATGCAACTGAACGTTATAACAACTTAAAATTAAAAAGCAGGTATAATGTAATTTCAAGTTAAAGTAAAATGTGAAATTTAAATTTTCATAAAGCTCATTTTCATATTATTAAAAGAATATACAGTTTTTACTATGATTAAAAACTAATACTTTCAAAATTAACTATAATGTTACTAAACTTATATTTGCATAACATTTAGAGTGTTCTTAGGTTCATTTATCACCGAGCTCGATAGCTGCAGTCGCTTAAGTGTGGCCAGTATTCAGTATTCGGGAGATAGTGGGTTTGAATCCCACTGTCGGCAGCCCTGAAGATGGTTTTCCGTGGTTTCCCATTTTCACACCAGGCAAATGCTGGAGCTGTACCTTAATTAAGGCCACGGCCGCTTACTTCCCACTCCTAGCCCTTCCCTGTCCCACCGTCTCCATAAGACCTATCTGTGTCGGTGCGACATAAAACAAATTAAAAAAAGGGTTCATTTATCCAAATATAGTGTCTGACTCGTTGGCTGAATGGTCAGCGTACTGGTCTTCGGTTCAGAGGGTCCCGGGTTCGATTCCCGGCCGGGTCAGGGATTTTAACCTTCATTGGTTAATTGCAATGGCCCTGGGGCTGGGTGTTTGTGCTGTCCCCAACATCCCTGCAACTGACACACCACACATAACACTATCCTCCACCACAATAACACGCAGTTACCTACACATGGCAGATGCCACCCACCCTCATCGGAGGGTCTGCTTTACAAGGGCTGCACTCGGCTAGACCACACGAAATTAATTAAATTATCTAAATATAGTTAAAACTTCCAGCACAATCTTCTGAATAGTTTTAATGTTACTTACGTCTCTAATTTCAGCTGGGATAGAATTCCAGGATCGAATGGTAACCGATACAAATGCGTTATTTGTGATTAGTGGGGTGAACAGGAAAGCAAAGTTTTCAATCGAACTGATGAGCCCACTGCTACACTGGAGCGAAAGCTGGTAATTTCACGATTAAAAAAGACCTAAAGAGATTAAATTATTTTAGCAAGGGTTATATTGGTGACATTGAGGGTACTCCATCTGAGAGTGACAGTTAGTTGAAATCTATGCTAAGGTAATCTGGTTTACCTGCTTGCAGTATTCTTACGCGGAAGGGAAACAGCATGGCACTTATGTCTGTCAGCTAATCTTAACCAGGACAGCTGATAGAGGAACGGGCTGCTGTGGGAATGGAGTGAAATGCGCAATGAATCGAATGCAGGCATTATGCGCCCGTTGAAGTTTAGAACCAAGAGAACAACTTATGTCATTGTATATTACAACGTCATAGTCAAATATTTATGCTCTACTTTATAATAATACAAAGGAAAATATCAGTTGGGTAGCAACTTTGTTACCTACACACTACGACTATCTCTTCTCTCCCACACCCGCACACAGATGCACACGTACTTCATAATCTCATGCGACACTGTGCTGTGATATACGAGCGACTCATAATCACTATATTACATTTATTTCTGATAAGGTAAGAGGAACTTTATCAGCAATACAATTTCAGAGCATACTAATCAAAGTGAGAACATTCAAACTTATTTTCAAGCAGTCATGTTATTAACCAAAGAGGTATACGAGATATGTTACCTTAAAGGTCGATTCACACATCTCGGGGACGTGACGGCGCTCTCCATGTCCGTATCCGTCCTTTCCGACATGAATATTTCACGTCTGTTCCCACACTTCAGTTCCGTGCAGTTCCGCGCAAAAGTCGTCAATCAAGTGTTAGATAATGAGTTTCTTAGGTGATGATTAACTGTTAATGATAGCTAAAATTTTGGATGAAGAGGAGAAAGAGAGGAAGAAACAGTGGGTTCATCTTATATGGAAACGCAGGGGTTAGGAAGGAGAGTTTTCTGCTCTATATAAGTGCTTGAAGGACAACGAAGTAAAATTTCACGGATATACTTCATTTGCTTTTAATTACTTAAAAAATTAAAGAAATGAAATCGTTTATTAATTTTAATACCCCTGACTTTGTAGGTTGGGGGCAGAAAGTGCCTTGCCGCGCCAATGTCGGTGCCTTTGTACAGACAGACTGATTTCCTTAATCTTAAAATCAAAAAATGTTAGTTAACTACTTTCAGCTTCCATTTTCTCGCCAATTTCGTCCCATACTCGCTTCTTCAAACCACTATCCATATATTTCGAAACAGCTAAATTATATAGAAAAGAGTGTACCTTCCCCTTTAAACAATCATGATCATCATCATCATCATCATCATCATCATCATCACTAATTCAATCAGCAGTTCGTCCTTCAATTTGGGAGGTAAAGAACAGTTCAAACGTACACACATAACCTCAGTGCTCGAAGAAAGCAGAGAAGCAGGAAGGCGGGAAGAGAGAAATCACGTCCGTGAAAACAAGAAAATATCGGTGGCCAGCGAATACGTTTTGCCGGCACGGATCAGAGAAGCACTGAAGGTCACGGCGAATGACGTCAACGGAAGTGTAGGAACTCATCCCTTCGTTTACATGGCGGCGATATTTTATTTTCACGAAAGATGCCGTCACGTCACGGAAAGCGTCGTCACGTACCGGAGATGTGTGAATCGACCTTGAACTCTGAGCAAGCGTCTTGATGTCCCTGGGACCTCTCGCAGTTTGGTTTGTTTCCTCTAACGAGGGAACGGTACGAAGTCGGACGGCGAATTTCGATTTGATTTTTACATATTTGTGAAGGTTTTTTTTTAAAGCTGAAACAGGTAGTGGAAGTATAATTTTTCGCTGGTCCTTTTTAAGGGGCCATTTGGGAGCTCAAAGTTGGCGGTGCGCGCAATGAATTGTACAGTACATGTCGGCATACGTCAGCGCTTACAGCCAACGGCTGTCTTGCCTCGCCTTCCCTCTCCACTCCTTCGGTTCTCATCTCTCCCCCACCACATACGGCTGCCTAACAGGGGATTGCGGGTGAAGACCGACGTTAGTTGGGACATTTTATTTACAAAGATGAATTCATTATGGAATAAATAAACAATAAAAATTGTTTACAAATCACTACTTAACATACAAATAATACATAATCAAATATCATCTGCATCATCATGACATTCAAAGTGTTAAGAAATGACTTTATTCTAACACAGTCTGGCATTGGTCCACTGTTCATGGCATGATAGTGAAAATCTAACACAAAATGTGAATAACAAAACACAAGACAGCAATGTGCGCAACTTATAAACGAGAAATTGGTACAATCATTTCCAGCACACTTTGTATCAGTCAAATCATGAAAATTCGTTTTTGAGACAGTATGAAATTGTGGTATATCGATGGCCTAGAATGAAAACCTCGTATCTCACAAAGTTCTTCATATCCAATATTTCCCTCAAGACTGGTTACACCTCCCAGCCACACATGAATATGCAGTCCATTAGAACAATGTTCGTTGAGTTCTTTATTCCTATGCTGACGTGTGAAGGAAAATGAACCTTACCGTACCGTGCTATAGGAAAGTATGTCTGCGTGACATATTTACTAACTCCTAGAGTATAATTTTCATAAGGTTCATTTTCCTTTACTCATCTGCATAGGAAAATAAACCCAACGAACATTGTTCTGATGGAATGCATGTCCAAATGTGGCTGGGAGGCGTGACCAGTCTTAAGGGAAATATTGGATAGGAAGAACTTTTTGAGATACGAGGTATTCATTCTAGGCCATCGATATTGTCCGTACTGGAATAACCACCCGCTTTCCAAGCATATTTCAGCATTGGTACAAAACAATCACCTTGTAATTGGTTATGCGCTAGTATTTGACTAGTTATAATGAAAAGTCTGTTTTTGGGTTTTAATTTTGACTGGCCGTGTAAATTCCTTACCCGGCAAATGTTTTCCATTCGACGGACTAAACATTTTAGTTGTCGGAAGAGTCCAAGATCACACGGCTGGCAAAGATACGTAGTTCCTTTCGGTATGTATTCAATTTGTACATATTTGTTTGTCAGGGATTCAAGTTGTGCATTTTTGCCCTGGCCACTGAATGGATCTATGAGAAGAAGATTTCTTCCGTCTTCCTGTAATCGCGGATTGAAAATGTTTTGAAACCAGTCACGTACGTGCCCTTTCCCCATTTTCCCGGAAGATGAACAATCAATTACGACATAGAATATTTAAAGGGATCCATGTAGGCTTTGATACTTTCTTGTACTCTACAGTAGGTCCAAACTTTCCATTAATTTCTTGGAAAACGACTAAGAACAAATGTCCCATTTCTCCGGCTTTAGAAATGTGATATTGCACTGTGTGGGAGTGCGTAAAACTATTTCGGCAAACAAGCGTAGCAAGAACGTCTTTCACACCACGAAAATCATAACTTCTCTGTGTTGCCATTTCGCACTCAACTCGGGACTGGTCCGAATTCCAGATATTGGCATCCGGGATCTCTTTCTTTTCTTGCAATTCATTAATGAATGTTACAAACGTTTTGGCCACTTCGTGTTGTATTTCTTCATCTGTTTTAAACGTTTTACTGACTAGTTTGGTTACTTTTCGGAACCGAATTTTCAAACGCCTTTTAAGGTTTGTCAAGTATGACTCGCTTTGGAGAGAGTGTTTGGGGCAAAACAACTCTCTACCCTCACCAATCCAACGCTCAATGTCCGATTTTGTGACATATAAATAGCGCATCCTTGCCTTGGTGAACTCTTCTTTCACATAAGCTCGAACTATCGCACATTTCCTAATTTCACCATTGTGTTCAACGTGGTTGACGATTTCATAAATTTGTCTCCGAGTCTTCTTATACTTCCGTACAGCGTACATAGCTCCTCGTACCTTTATTTTTTGCTACATGTCCAACAATAATTCGGAATCATAATCTTCCGCTGACTTACAGGGCCTTCCTCAGCCTTCACAAGACTTGTTATCTTCGTTAAACTCATCTCCGTGTTTGCATTATTTCGGTGTTGTTGTCCCCTCCTCAACGCCATCTTCGTCTTCTGAATCAGCGAAAACGGCTTCTTCCTTCTGAATAAATTCGCATTTTCCCTCCAAAATTGCATCAAACGTTGTCTTTATTTGTTTATACATGATCTGCTCTTCATCAGAAAGCTCTGTAGATTCCTGAATATTAACACCGTAGGCATTAATAAGAGCTGCAATGATGTTGCAAGCGGCCATAACAAAGTAAAGAATCCAACGCGATCGCCTGTGTGTGGAATAGCCATCAGTCGTGGAGAACTTGACCGAATAGAATAGGACTCGCCGTCCCATATACACAATTGTTGGCAGCCGCATGTATTGGGGGACAGAGGAGAACCGAAGGAGTGGAGAGGGAAGGCGAGGCAGGGCAGCCGCTGGCCGTGAGCGCTGACGTGTGCCAGCATGTACTGTACAACTCAGGGCGCGCACCGCCAACTTTGAGCCCCCAAATGCCCCCTTAAAAAGACCAGCGAAAAATTAGACTTACACTACCTGTTTCAGCTTAAAAAGACCTTCACAAATATGTAAAAATCAAACCGAAATTCGCCGTCCGACTTCGTACCGTTCCCTCGTAAGCCATACTTTCGCGCAATGACCTTGGCAGTCCCAGTAACTTAAAGTTACGCACAAGGGGAGGCTATGGCACTTGGGTAACCGATTTGACCCATGTTTGGTACACGTGTAGAGCAAGATCAGGAGTATGACAGATGCAAGTATTAAGGCGTGGTTCTCATCCGTTTCCGAGAAATGTTTAAATGAAAAATTGCAGAGCGCTTATGTGCTTACTCAAGATACCTTAAAAGAAGTGAAACATTTTAAGAAATCTTCCATCGGCGAGATTCGATCCAGCGAATCCAGCGATCCAGCTGACAATTGCGCCTTACTATTTGTACCTGTTATACTACTAGTCGTGCCCTACACGCGTATCAAAAGTGGATCGAATGGGTCACCCTTGCGCCGTAGCCTCCCATTGTAAGTGCGGCCAGTATCCTGTATTCGGGAGATATAGGATTTGAAACCCACTGTCGGCAGCCCTGAAGGTGTTTTTCCAAGGTTTCCCATTTTCACACCAGGCAAATGCTGGGGTTGTACCTTAATTAAGGCCACGGGCGCTTCCTTCCCGCTCCTAGCCCTTTCCTCTCCCATCTTTGCCCTAAGACCTGTCTGTGTCGGTGCGACGTAAGAGCAAATTATAAGTAGTTGTTGCGATAAAGTCCGCCTCTGTGGTGTAGTGGTTAGCGTGATTAGCTGCCACCCCCGGAGGTCAGGGTTCGATTCCCGGCTCTGCCACGAAAATTTGAAAAGTGGTATGAGGGCTGGAACGGGGTCCACTCAGCCTCGGGAGGTCAACTGAGTAGAGGTGGGTTCGATTCCCACCTCAGCCATCCTCCAAGTGGTTTTCCGTGGTTTCCCACTTTCCAGGCGAATGCCGGGATGGTACCTAACTTAAGGCCACGGCCGCTTCCTTCCCTCTTCCTTGTCTATCCCTTCCAATCTTCCCATCCCTCCACAAGGCCTCTGTTCAGCATAGCAGGTGAGGCCGCCTGGGCGAGGTACTGGTCATACTCCCCAGTTGTATCCCCCGACCAAGAGTCTGAAGCTCCAGGACGCTGCCCTTCAGGCGGTAGAGGTGGGATCCCTCGCTGAGTCCGAGGGAAAAGCCGAACCTGGAGGGTAAACAGATGATGATGATGATGATGATGATGATGATGATGATGATGATGTTGCGATAAATCGTAAAGAACTCTGTTATACTAACTAGATAACTAGAGTAGTCCACTGGATCTCACAACTCCGATTTCTTGATTTTTTTTTTCTGGTGCTACTTTCTTTACTGTTGTACGAAAATTATTTTGAAATTATAACTATGGCTAAAATCGGACCATCAAAATTGTGCATTGGCAGTGCTTCTTTTGAAGAAGATATGTTAGCGATATTGGATTAATGCATCAGTGGCGTGGAGGAATCTGACAGTGACGAAACTGATTACGTACAAAGTGACTTAAGCCGGGCCGGGCTGAGTGGCTCAGACGGTTAAGGCGCTGGCCTTCTAACCCCAACTTGGCAGGTTCGATCCTGGCTCAGTCCGGTGGTATTTGAAGGTGCTCAAATACGACAGTACCGTGTCGGTAGATTTTACTGGCACGTAAAAGAACTCCTGCGGGACTAAATTCCGGCACCTCGGCGTCTCCAAAGACATTAAAAAGTAGTTAGTGGGACGTAAAGCAAATAACATTATTATTATTATTATTATTATTACTATTATTATTATTATTATTATTATTATTACTTACGCCGGAATTACACCTACCGAGTACTGGGCCGAGTCACTCGCTTTGTTACTCGGCCGAGTAACTTATTGAGGAGTAGATGTGATTACACGAGGAAGAGACTGTTGACGAGTCAGTGCACTGAAACGTTTTAGGGGTGCGGGAACATGGTTATGCGAAGTAGGAAGATGAGGAAAATGAAGAGAGTTTTTAAACACTATTGCAACTTGATCATACCTGCCATAACAGAGGAAATCGAAGATGACATTAGCAATAACAGAAAACGAATATGGACAAGACCCTGGCTATTAAGACGATATAAAGGAGGAACTGCAACCCTTTTAAGGGAATTTGAAACTGATGATCTCAAAGAATATAGATCTTTTGTGAGATTGGGGTTACATCAGTTTGATTTATTTCTTGAAATGATAACTCCTAAAATTCAAAAAGCAGACACTGTTTTTCAAGCTGCTATTCCAGAGAAAGTGAAATTAAAGGTTACTTTATGTTTTCTTGCAACAGGAGCCAGCAATCGCTTTTTACAATATTTCTTCAGAGTGTCGCAACCAGCTATAAGCAAATTTATCCCAGAGGTTTCGGATGCTATTGTGATAAGCAGCATCACGCAAGTTTTTGTCTTTGTACACAGCAGATTTGAAGCCTCATAAACATTCGTGTGTTTTGTACGCTTGCATGGATTTTAATGTTGTTTCACTATTCCATTTACGCATTTTCATTGAAGAAAGCGAATCACAGAGCGCCTGACAACACAAGAACACTCCTTCACAATTGACTTGACAGATTACACTGACCGGATGAAGAGCGAGTGAAGCGCCGAGGTGAGTGGGAGGTGGTGGGAGTACTCATTCGGCCAAGCAGTTGGGCCACGTTTCTATCCACTGTCTCGCCCTGATCACTCGCTCGCTACTAAGCCGAGTACTGACTGTAATTATCACATTAGCCGAGTACTCGGTAGGTGTACTGCCGGCTTTATGGATGATCCTGAAATTAGAAGATATTTTAGCTTTTAATTTAAGTGCATGATGAAAGAACTGATTTATACATTTCATCTTGGTGTTATGAGTAGAATATATTTTAATTCTCCAAGTGTTTATACGAATGATCATGTGAAGTAGGTTTCGGAAGAAAGTTAGCTAAAATGAATGATCTGCTGATTCCCACATAACCTTGGATAAATCGTTTAATAATTTCATTATTGGGACCTTTATTGAGATTGAAATTGCACAATTATAAATGTTTTGTACGTCTTTAAGCAGCTCATTTGAATATTTCTTCTTCTTCTTCTTCTTCTTCTTCTTCTTCTTCTTCTTCTTCTTCTTCTTCTTAAGACGTCGTCACAGAGCGGAGGTTGGCGATCCACGTAACTAGCTCTGATGATGACAGCGCAGAATTGAATGCCACTTCTGAAGTACAGCAGTGCCATCTTCGAAGGTCTTTCAGCCATGAATTTCTTCTTCTCCCAATAGATCTCTTCCCCTGTATCTTTCCTTCGATAATAAGCTGTAATAACTGATACATCTCACCTCTCATGATATGTCCTAGGTATTGTGTTTTCCTCTGTTTCATGGTGAGCAGTAGTTCTTTTTTCTTTTTCATCCGACGAAAGACCTCAGCATTTGAGATTTTCATTACTCAGGGTATCCGCAAGAGACCGTGATACAGGAACATTTCGAAGGCATCAATACATTTTTCTATGATTGGATCCAGAGTCCAGGTTTCACATCCATACAGGAGAACAGAAAATATATAGCAGCGGATCATACGAATTCGTAGTTGAAGACTGAGATCTGACCTCACAAAGAATTTCTTCATGGTAATGAATTGTTTCCTGGCCTGCTCAATTCTAGATATTATCTCCCGTTTGGAGTTACATTGGTCATCCAAGATGGTACCCAGGTATTTGAGAGAAGACACTTGCTCAAGTATTTTATCTTTTATTGTGAGATTTGTCCGAATTGTCTTCTTAGAGAACACCATCATTTTCATCTTTGAGGGGTTAACATATAATCCAAACTCTTCGCTCTGCTGAAATAAGGAGTTTATCATGTACTGAAGGGCAGGCATGTCATCAGCTATGACAAAAGTATCATCTGCATATCTGATGTTGATAATTTTCCCGTTAATTTTGATCCCAACATAGTCGTCCAACATTTCTTTAAAGATTCCCTTTGAGTACATGTAGAACAACAGAGGTGACAGTACACAACCCTGGTGGACGCCCTTGCTGATCGAAGCAGTTTCTGAAGTTCCTTGGTCGCAAACTGATTCCAGTACAAGTTACTGATTATACGTAAGTTACTGTAGTCAATACCTGTTGATCTCAGAATCTCTATCAGCTTATTGTGCCTGCCACAATCAAAAGCTTTCTTATAGTCTATGAAGCATGCATAGACATCACCATTTATATCTCTGCACCTCTGTAACAACACATTTAACGAATAGAGTGCCTCACGTGTACCAACTGCGGAAACCGAACTGATTCTGTCCCATGTGGGATTCACATTTTTGTATACTGTAGTTTCAATGATTCGCAAGAATATTTTGAGCACGTGAGACATCAAACTTATCATACGATAATCATCGCACTGAGACGAGATAGGCTTCTTCGGTACTCGTATGAAAGTTGATTTCAGCCGTCTAATGGTATTTCCCCTGATACATATATTTGTTTGAATAATGATGTTAAGATATTGAGGTCGGTAGATTCCTGTTCTGTTATTACTTTGAGAACTTCAGCGTACACACCATCAGGTCCAGTTGCTTTACCGTTCTTTTGAAGTTTTACGGCATGTACAACTTCACGTTTTGTTATTTCTGGGCTATTTTCATTTATTCTCTCGTCAGGTGAGGGAGGATCATTTCTGTCATCTTTGAAGAGTTTTTTTCTATATATTCCTTCCATCGTTTGAGTTTCCCTTCCACACCAAAGATGATTCCATTATTGGCATCTCTCAAAATTTGACCATATCGTCTCCGTTGTAAACCACCAAGTTATTTCACTTTCTTATGCAAGTTAAAATAGTCGTGCTTCTCTTGAAGGATCTCAGTTTCTTTACACCTGTCTGTCATCCATAATTCTCGGGCTTCTCTACACTTTCTGCGTACAGCTTTGTTTAGAGTTTTGTATTGAATGTGATCTGTATTTTTGTGTTTTCTCCTCTCATCCATAAATTGTATAATTTCATCTGTCATCCATCTTTGTCCTTTGATGTTGTTGCAGTGTCCAATTTCAGTTTCTGGATTTCAATCACACTATCTTTAATGGCATTCCATGTGGATTCTACCTCCGATGACTCAGCGTATCTTATTAATTCCATCTTCTTTTCCAATGCAGTTCCAACATTAGTTATTACTTTGGGATCCAATAGTTTCCTAATATCTCTATGTTTGGATGGTTTAACAATTCTTTTAATTTTTCCAAAACGTATCATTTTAAGGTCCATTACAACTGGATTGTGGTCATTATTTACATAAGCACCTGGATGCGTCTTAACGGATGTCACAAATTTATTTAGTTGTTGCTTTACCAAAATAAAATCAATTTGATTTCTTATGACCTTTCCGTCGTTATCGGCGGGTGATATCCATGTGTAAAGCTGCTGAGGAGGAAGTTTGAAGAATGTGCTAGAGACAAACAAATTGTGCTCCATACAGAACTGAACAAGTCTGTCTCCTCTCATGTGACGTTCACCAAGACATGTCTGCCTACAGTATTACCTTCAATGCCAGCCCCTACTTTTGAGTTAAAATCACCGGTGACCAACGTTATTTCTCCATTCTTGGTTATTTTCATCTTCAGCTTCATCTAAGGTGTCATAGAATGTTTCTACTTCATCATCATCATCCTTATCAGCAGTTGGTGCATGGACCTGAATAACCTTCATGATCCTATGTGATGTTTGTAACCTCAGCAACATTACTCTATCACTAAGTGGTACAAAATCTAGAACTCAGTTTGCGATCATTGATGAAATAAGCACAGCAACTCCATATCTGTGATTGGTGTCAGTTCCTCCCGAGAAGTACATATGTCCTTCCTTCGTGTTTTGAATTCCTGATTAAGTCCATCTTACTTCACTCAGTCCAAGGATGTCTACTTTCACTCTACATCTTTCTGCTTCCACATTTGATACTTGTCTACTCGTATACAAACTGCGTACATTCCAAGTAGCAACTCGTAATTTCTTCTCATATATTTTGATTCTCCTAGCATTGTCAAGTACACAATATTTCACAACTATGTTCGCAGCATCCTCCTCCCCCCCCCCCCCCCCCTGGAGATCCGATTGGGGGAATAGAAACCCCGGATACTAATTTCTGAGCCATGTTATGTGAATTTATAGTGATGTCTTTCATGACCTTTAATGGAGTGGTTTCCCGTTGCCTCCTGCATTCTACTGCCTTTGACCAAGGCTTAATTGAAGTAGACATTAGGTACATGATATTTCGAAAAACCTATTATTAACCGTCCTAAGGAGTTATTTCATTGGAATTAATAATAATTAAACACAGTATTGTCGATCTAATTACATTTTTCAGAAATCGAAAATCTCATTCAACCTTAAATATGTGCGGTCCGCTGACCTCACAACACCGGTTAAATTCCACATGTGTCAATACGTTTGCTGAGCGTCATTGTTAATTTATTCACTGGCATTGACACAAATATTCAGTAAAATTTTATTTCAAAATATATACTTCTATTGCACCGTCAATAATAATTTTGTTATTGTTATGTTTGTGTATTTTTAAATATTAGGCATTAGTAGTAGTAAAAGAGCAAACTTCTAAACTGTCTGAACTAAAATGATTTTTTCAAGAGTTCAGTGGTAAGTTTCCTTCCTTACCTGAACGTCAGGTAAATGTAAACAACTCAATGTCAGAAAACTTTATAGTACTCTGATCTAACATCGACTCATGATTTATGTTATTCAATATTATTACGCCTGTTTACTACTCTTAATTAATGAAAAACCCTTAGGCTGAAAATACATTACATAGTCACCAACGAATCCTTTTCCTGCAGAAAAAAAAGGAAATACTAAATGTTCTCTATATGAAATTTCAGTATATATTTCAATAATTAGATTTTAGGAATACATCCCCAATTGTAGACATGATACTGTATAGGATTTTGGACCTATGCCTTGTCAAGAAAATAAAGTGAAATTCATTACGTTTCGCAGAGAACTGTACTCTGCGTCCTCAGAAGAAATCTCGACTGTCCACGAGAAAGGCTTCTTAAACAATGACACTTAGAATTTAGACGTTATAATAGAACTGGAAATGGTACATGCATACGCCACCAGATGGCTCCCAGGACGTGGCACAACGCTAGCGCTCGAAGCGGAAGCCGACCGAACCATCAGAAACAGTCTAAGCTGTTCACATAACGTGTGTATGTAACATATGACATTGACAGGTGTACGACATAGACACAAGCCTGGAATGAAACATCTGGCGACGAGGAACGTACGAATTTGGAAAACACCGAGACAAAATAACAATAGTGAAGGGACAGCATCAATGACAACATATCTCCAATTGCTGTTGAGCACTGATCATGGTATTACCTTCACGGCACAATTCCTTGTAAATATTATGAATACTTTTCACATTGTACGGTTCTTGTAAAATTTAGTAATATCTCTACTCATAATCTCGTGATGGTCTCAACAGCTCCGATCAATGTACATAAATCACAATACATTTGTCTTGCGAAACTGCTTATCCATTAATACCCGTTTATTCAATAAATTATAATATATGGTATCGTCCCTGTTCTGCCAAAATCGCGAATGTTACAATGCTCTTCCTATCCATCATTTCCCTTAAAACTGGTCACGCCTTTCAGCCACATATTGATATTCGGTCCATCAGAACAATTTCCGTTGAGTTCATTTTCCTATGTGCATGTGTAAAGTAAAATGAACCTTACTGTACCTTACTGAAGGAATGTATGTTTGCATGATATTTACCCACTTCTAGAGTGTGATATATTTAAGGTTCGTTTTCCTTTACACATGCGCATAGCAAAAATAACTCAACGAAATTTGTTCTTATGGACCGCATAACAATATATAGCTGGAAGGCGTGACCAGTCTTAAGGGAAATAATGGATTGGAAGAGCATTGTTACATTCGCCGTTTTGGCAGGACAGAGATGATATGATAAGATAAAATAAGATAATACCCGTCTCCCATAACCTCGGAAACAATAGATCCGGGAGAGAGTATTGTTCATTTTAATCTCACGTTTCGGTACATGCAGTTTAAAAAGGTATATATCTTACAGCATAATTGAAAAACATGCGGTGAAGCCACAAATAAAAATAACAAATAAAAATGGAAATTAAATGACAGAAAAAGAGTGTGAGAAACATTATTGTAATTATTGCAAGAAATGAAACTTCTCGGACATGTGGTGGTTATGTGTAAGAGAGGGCCATAAACACTAGCATCACTACTGCTGAATAAATAAAATTAATAAGTATATGATTTTAGAATGTGTTGTACGTCGCACTGACACAGATAGGTCTTATGGCGACGATAGGATAGAAAAGGCCTGGAAGTGGGAAGGAAGCGGCCGTGGCCTTAATTAAAGTGCAGCAACAGCATTTACCTGGTGTGATATAAATGTTACAGAGATCCATCAGATACTCCGGAAACGTGATTCCCTCTCCGCAGAGGTCACCACAGTACTCATCCTCAGTCCCTCCATATTATATGAATATTAGTATTAACTGCCCCAAAAGACGTGCAGACTATAAACGACGATAAATGAATTATATGCTATTAATATAATCTGCCTACTTAGTTGCTCTAGACTTCAAGGGAGTTATATTTTGCAGGTTGCCTTAAGCACAATTCTGTTAGTAACTAGCATGTATCAATTATTTTATTCCATCAATTTCCTACTGCATATTCCCCTAATGAATAATTTTGCACTTCTCCCCGGGTGCATCCACTCCTTTTCAAACACTTTACAATCGTATTTTCTTTCGTATCCTCCTTATCTATACATTTATCTCTTATTTCCATTGTCTTTAAACAGACTTTTATAAGATATACCCATCCAACATTTTAGAACATTAGTGCACATTTATTTTCATCTCTAGTTTTTCTGTATGCTTTAATATTGTGTACCACATTAATCACTATATTATGGCCCTAATTCATCATTTTTGTAATATTATCTACATTAGTCCTCATTCTCCCAAACATATTACAAAATTTCCCTAGTATCCTCATATTTATACACTGCTTTTCTATATCCGCAAACATTAGAACTGCTTTTGTACAACTTTTTTGATGTTCTATGCAATCATTTTCCCAGTAGCACCCAATTCCTACCGTTTCCAAAATGTTCCCAACCCCACCCACCCAATATCCTTGGGTTTATTCATTAATAATGGGCTGTTGTGTGTTGAGGGAATTCTGTGATGCCATGGCAATTCATTATATAAAACTATCGGAAGTCGTGAGCCTGTACCGCTGCCACAAACCTGACGTCTCTTCGATAACTTTTGTGGAGATTTCCTTCACAGATGTTCTGAAAAGACTTAAGGGAAATAATGCAAGCTAATTAAAGATGAATTTGAGCTTGGCCGTTCGAATAATAGAGTTAATTAAGATGGCGGTAGAATTTCCCTCTCTTTATACAACTTTCACGTTTGCATGGAATAATCGCGGTTCTAAATCACGTATTTCGAATATCATTAAGAGGGATGGTAACGGAAGGTAACTGGCCTAGGAATATTATACGGGAAACTGTAAACATATGTGAGATTAGAGACAAGGTCCTGCAATTGTCACATTTCGTTGTGGAGCTCTTTTTATGCAAATGAATGAAGATGGAGGTAACCCAGCCAGGGGACTATGTTCTGTTTCTCCTTCTTGGTTACAAATATCTGTGATAATTGGAACACCAATATCACCAGTCTCTTTCACAAATTCAGCTGTTATGTTGTCAGATCGATGTGCTTTGTGTGGTAGCAAATAATTGATTGAACTTTAGGACCTCTTGAAGTAAGGTATCTGGTTCTCTTTCAAAGTCCGGTTATTCAATCAACGTTGATGATTTGTCACTTACTTGTAAAATTCTTCACGGTACATTTTACATATATTCAGCACATTTACAAAACCATGTATCTTATGGCCATTCGCATCTTCTATGGACCACATTCGTGGTTTGAATTTATTTGACAGCTGTCTGAATTTACGATACATATCTCGAGTTTTATTGTGATTATAATGGGCTCCATTCCCTTCACAGATTTCTGAAAAAATATTACGATGATCTTAGCGGAAATTACGGTGAATTTTATGACCCAGTTCAGAATATCTATCTTAGTTGTACAATAATGCCTCCTTCAGCTGGTATTCACGATTAATAAACTGCCAGGTGTAATCACTAATCCAACACTTACGATGGCAGTGTGTTGAAGAAGGATGTATCATCGCAATGGTGGTTATATCCTAGATATTTTATCAGTAGTGTGGTTCCTGTTTGGATTTTCTCACCAAAGCTAGATAGGTTTCCACCTTAGAGTTTCCTTATCTGATAATGAACCTGGCACAGCACTCTGAGATTCAACCTAAAAGCATTAAACTGTAGTTTGTGGTCTTTGACGCAATCCGTTCTGGGGTATGTTTCTGCATTGGTAACAGAAGGTTTCCAGCGGTTGTTGGCCAAAATGAAATTGATCTGATTTCTGTTTAAGCTATCAGGAGAGCACTATGTATACAGTCGACGAATATGATGTTTAAATAATGTGTTATGTACGGAATAACAGTTTGAAAATGAATGAAATTCAGGAGACTAACCAAGTGTGGAACATGTTTTCTGGCGTTCTTATCAGCAACTCACTTGAAATATTTTGGGACATAGAAATATAATAATGGAATAATGGAATGGATAGCTTTAAGCTGTGTTCTTGCAAGGGAACGTTTTGAATTGTATCAGGCCGATTGCAATTAATGGAAATATGATATATTATAACATGTTATGTTAATGTTAATAGTAATTCTTCCGTAAAATAATTTTTAATCCTTCAAAAACTAGTGATATAAGGTTTTCAATGGAACATGGTATATTGAAGGCATCGATTGCAATGAAACTTGGTATGATGATAAATAGGACATCAGAACACCTGCCATTGATACATATGCATGACAAAATGTTTGATTATAGACACGATCCAGGCAGCTTTTTGTTTAAGCTAATGAAAGTATTTTTAATAGCATGCGCATTTATAAACAGACGAATGACCTTGCATTCTGGAGATGGTGAGATTAACGCCATAATTAGCACCTTTCAAGAAGATTTTTCAAAATTCCATACGGCATAATTTCACTTTCACTATGAATGTTCCAATTTAGCAATTTAAATAAACTATTATTTCGATATTTTGGTATAATATAAGTGTTCTAACAGGAAATTGATTGTGGGGTTGGAGGGGATGTGACTGGAGCATTGATTTTTTACCAAATACCTTGGAGTCTACATGGACTAAGCCTTAACATACAGGGCACTCTGCATGTACTGGTCGAAAGTAAATGGGCCGCACATCCAACTGTGTTGAGGACATCTGCTTCGGTTCTCAGTTTTTCCGCGACAGAATACGTAATCCCTGTATAGTTCAATTCGGCTCATACAAAGCGGGTGCATGTAGGTTCAAATGAAACCTGCAGGATGTCTGAAAGTAACCCCTACCGAGAAAATTTACTTCCTTGCTGGGATTGCTCCCCTTGATATTCGGAGGGGAGTTGGCTGCAAGATATGAGAGGACAAAGGTGGAAAACAACAGGAGTCATCCGCTATTTGCCCTCCTAAAGGATTGAAATCAAGAAAGAGCTTCCCCAACGTCTCTGCCATTTTAAACGAATCACCAGCAACAGTGCACGGAGACATGTGGCGAAGTAGGACACAACACCTTTCGGAGTGGATGGAACCTCATGAATCTCCACCTCCTGGACATCAGCTCAGCTGGGCTACTTGGAGGTCGCTTAATCGTTTGAGGAGTGGTATTGCAAGATCTAGGGACAACCTCAAGATTTGGTGATATTTAGAAAAAACAGACAGAACTTTGTGATTGCCGGGAAATACGAACTACCCCACACATATATAACTACCAAATATGCTCCGTTCTGTGTACACTTCCAGATCTCGTTCAAGCGACCAAAGAGGGAATTGCTGTCGCTGATTATTGGATGGTCTCAATGTTACTTCACCAAATATATATGTAAAGTGCCATGTAATTTTTGTAATTGCAACGTATGTTTAGGTATATTTATATTGAATTGTATTGTCTGACACGAAATAAAAAGAATAATAACAACAACAATAATAATAATAATAATAATAATAATAATAATAATAATAATAATATACGTGTTATTAAATATGTACCGAGCTCGATAGCTGCAGTCGCTTAAGTGCGGCCAGCATCCCGTATTCGGGAGATAGTAGGTTCGAATCCCACTGTCGGCAGCCCTGAAAATGGTTTTCCGTGGTTTCCCATTTTCACACCAGGCAAATGCTGGGGCTGTACCTTAATTAAGGCCACGGCGGCTTCCTTCCCACTCCTAGCCCTTCTCTGTCCCATCGTCGCCGTAAGACCTATCTATGTCGGTGCGACGTAAAACAACTAGCAAAAAAAAAGTGTCTTCAGAGCGTGAAACTCTTTTCCTCTAGTCATAATCCCGTCTTCGGTGTAAAGTGTTTAACGTGACTTTAAAATAAAGCTATCAGCGTATGTATACAGTGTATTCGCAAAGTCATCCTATTCCATTAACTGCTTCAAGCCACCCATATTTCAACAATACTATTCCGTTCAATATTGTTTCCAAACGCAAGATTTCAAACATCGCACGGGAATGTACAAGTTGGGCTTCATAATTTACCGAGGGAGTTTGCCGTGCGATTCGGAGCGTGCAGCTGTGACCTTGCATTCGGGAGGTATAGTTTTCAATCCATGATGCCGACAGCCCTGAAGATGGTTTTCAATTGTTTACCTTTTTAACGCCAGGCAAATGCTGGGGATGTACCTTAATTAAGGCTGCGGCCACTTACTTCGCACTCCTAGCCATTTCCTAACCCGTCGTCGCCATAAGAATTATCTGTGTCGCTGCTATGTAAGGTAACTTGTTAAAATTTGATTCGTAACTTCTCAGCTATAATTGATGTATTATTGGCTGATACACGGTTAAAAGGGGAAGAATGGAAATATTATTCGAAACTAGTTTCAGTAACCGGTCACATCACGGCGAGTGATGGTGGCGTCCTATATTTTGTGTTGAAATCAATATTGTTGCAGTGCAGTAAAAATAGTAAAGCTGGCGACTCCGTGGTGCTAGAGTGTTGCAAGTTGTACCGTTATATTTGACCAGTAGAGCTCTATTATACTGCACTAGCTACCATTCGTCACCATAAGTGTCATAACCACCGATGTTTCTCTGAAATCTTTATGGTCCAATCCAGACAATTGCCTTGTTCGACCTATTCAAATAGGAGTAAACATGGGAGAACTAAATAACCTGAAAACTGAAAGTATGCTTGGTGAGATGTAGTAAATATCTTAGTAGTATTTCTTTTAAAAAGACGTCTGACTCGTTGGCTGAATGGTCAGCGTACTGGCCTTCGGTTCAGAGGGTCCCGGGTTCGATTCCCGGCCGGGTCGGGGATTTTAACCTTCATTCGTTAATTCCAATGGCCCGGGGGCTGGGTGTTTGTGCTGTCCCCAACATCCCTGCAACTCACACATAACACTATCCTACACCACAATAACACGCAGTTACCTACACATGGCAGATGCCGCCCACCCTCATCGGAGGGTCTGCCTTGCAAGGGCTGCAATCGGCTAGAAATAGCCACACGAAATTATTAATTATTACTATTTAAAAAACTACTCCATCGAGGACAGTTAAATCCAGATTCATGAACTAGAGTTATATGTATTTCTGCTAACCATCTGCTGTACCTATGATTTAACGACGAAAACGAACATCAGTATCCAAGTTTTCTCTGCTATTAAGGAGTGTAGCAAAATGCAATTGACGGAATTGTAAGCATAGCAATTCGAAAATAGGAAAGGGAAGCTGATACAAAACAAATATCAGCAGAGTGAACAATTACTAATTAATAAAGCACTTTGTATTGTGATAGTAGAGTACCTGGATTTAATTTATACTGATCAACTACTTTGTTAACAGCCTGGTTAATCGTGAATATTAATATTTACGTGTATTTGTAGTGTTATGGATAAGGGTGATGCTTACGGCCCATATAACGTCCAGAAGAAAGTATTCAAGGAATACGGAATAACCGACATGCATTTGCCATTCTGATTATTTTATGTTATACAGACTCAGCACGTAGAATGTCGCCGTTTGACAAGGAAACATGGACATATCCTCCATGCCATGTAGATGTTGATATAGTCACTGGGGATGACTCTCTTGGACCATTCCAGAAATGAAGATGTGAAACGTAGTCTTGGTGTGGCTCAAATCGTAGAGGAACCGAGAGTGATTCGACTCAAGTGGCGTGACCATGTCATGCGGAAGAAACGACGATTCAGTTCTTAAAATGGTTCTCCTGGTTGACTCAGATGAACGCCGACCACGAGGAAGATCACCGAAGCGGCGGATTAACAACATTATGGAAGATATGCCTGCTATGGCCCTTAACCCTCGATACGTCCTAGACAGGGCCAAATGGCGAAAATGTAGCCATGTGGCCAAAAAGCGGACCCCATTTGTTGGGAAGAAAGTGAGAGACTCAGCGTCCCATCAGTCTACACAAAAGAAGACATTATAACACTATACAACATACGATATCGAGCTGTTATTAATGTCTACAATCACACATTCATCGACAGCTTTTTAAAAAAAATGCTATTTATTCGGGAAAGGTCTTTTGCCCCTACTGGCAACATATGTTATGAACCTGCGTGTAATTGTAATGTGTGGAAAAGAACGTTAAGGACAACACAAACACCCAGTCCTCAGGCTAGGGATATTAATCATTTACGATTAAAATCCCCCTGACCCGACCGGTAATCGAACCCGGGGCCGCCGAGTGACAGGCGGACGCGTTTCCCCCTACACCTCGGAGCCGGACTCGATGGATTCTAAAACAGAATGAAAAGTCCAAAACACTGCACACCCAAAAACCGAAACCACACTTGCTGAAACCAGCAAAACAATACAGGAAATCAGAGTGTAAGACAGCATTCAGAATAACGAACAGAACTCTTAACAGAATTTAACAATGTAGCATATCTCGCACAAATATATTTGTCAACCATTAATGCAGTAAATACCTGAAATTCCATCCGGTACAACGTAGTCAACATTTGTAATATACACTGTCTGTCTATATCGGTCCCTCAATCCTGAGGATCGTGACCTCTGAATATATTCCTTTGCACACGTTTTAATCCTCCACGGTCTTCTGCTATGCATTGGTAACATCCCCCCAACCCTCATGGCACTACAGCCCTTGAAGGGCCTTGGCCTACCAAGCGACCGCTGCTCAGCCCGAAGGCCTGAAGATTACGAGGTGTCGTGTGGTCAGCACGACGAATCCTCTCGGCCGTTATCCTTGGCTTTCTAGACTGGGGCCGCTATCTCACCGTCAGATAGCTCCTCAATTCTAATCACCTCGGCTGTGTGGACCTTGAACCAGCCCTCAGGTCCAGGTAAAAATCCCTGACTTGGCCGGAAATCGAACCCGGGGCCTCCGGTCGAGAGGCAGGCACGCTACCCCTAGACCACGGGGCCGGCACACTGATAGCGTAAAAATATTTAAATACACTGACATGCCATAAGTCATATCATAGCATTGTTCAAAGGTGGTATTCAGAAGTGGCATCTTGAAAGTGCCCAGACCTGCATAATGTGTGATCTGACTTCTCGAGAGTGAGTGGTAACACCGTTTGTGCTGGTCGTGGTAAGGTGACGAGAATTATCATCTTTCAGTCGGGCCATGATAGAGGGGCCAGATAGAATGAATATTGTATTGTCGAAGTTTTGCTGGCATTTAACATTCCTCGATCGACGGCGTCACGTGTGTACCTGGAATATCTCCTGGAAGGTATTATCACCCACCTTTACAGCGCAGTGGTCGACCATTGTCTATATATATAAAAGCAAGTCGGGCTGGAGCGATGTATATATAAATATTTAAAAATGAAAAAAGACGTGAATTAATGAGGCACTTCCAAAAATCTCAGAAATTTGAAACTTGGTACGGAGGAAACTGATGACCCCAGGATCCCTAGAAAAATCGGAAATTCTCAAAATTCCCTGAACGGGGCACGCTGGGGGGGCTCAAATTTTGGGCTCAGCATAAGAACACAGTCGTATAGTATATCCAAAACGATAACCTATAGGTTTCGTGGGCTTAAAAATTTTCGGGAATTTCCTCATTTTTATCCCCTATCCCCCCAAATCAAGATGGCGGCACAACCTGCCAGACGAGGTAGACAATTGAAATTTGGTGAAATTATAGCTTTTGGTCCCTAACCGACGGGAAAATTCCAAGATGTTCAAATTTTTCACTTTTTACCCCCCAAAGATATCGAAATATGGAGGCAATTTTAATGACTGTGCAGACATTCATTTTGAGCTATTTTTTGGCTAAACGGTAAGTCGTATCACAAAACGGATGGCACAATGTCCCTTCAATTCTGAGTGATCTACAACTTTGGTCCTGTGACATTTTGTCGTATCTCTCTCCCTTATACGTTAAATTTGGCCGTATTTCTGGATTGTTCGTAAATTTGGTGATTTTTACAAGTATATTTCATTGTTTGACACACTTATAAGAATGATAGGATCATCACGTTGTGTGCGCACATTGACACGATTAAGGGACATATGTGTACCAAATTTCATGATTCTAGCTTATACATAAGTAGGCAAAAAGTAATGTAAAATGTTAAAAATGCACCAAAATTTCACCCTATTCAAAATTTGATCCCAATTTACCCCGTTAATATGGGAGATACGAGGAAGTGGTTTAGAAACAAAGATGTAGAGAGATAAATGAGGCGTCTGATGGCGCAAACCGTTTCTTCATATCGTAAACCGTTTAGGAGATATGAATCTCGAAGTGGAAGTCTGCACTCTTCAACGTGCTCATGCTTATCCGTCATCTATATATATAAAAGCAAGTCGGGCTGGAGCGATGTATATATAAATATTTAAAAATGAAAAAAGACGTGAATTAATGAGGCACTTCCAGAAATCTCAGAAATTTGAAACTTGGTACGAGGGAAACTGATGACCCCAAGATCCCTAGAAAAATCCGAAATTCTCAAAATTCCCTGAAGGGGGCACGCTGGGGGGGCTCAAATTTTGGGCTCAGCATAAGAACACAGTCGTATAGTATATCCAAAACGATAACCTATAGGTTTCGTGGGCTTAAAAATTTTCGGGAATTTCCTCATTTTTATCCCCTATCCCCCCAAATCAAGATGGCGGCACAACCTGCCAGACGAGGTAGACAATTGAAATTTGGTGAATATATAGCTTTTGGTCCCTAACCGACGGGAAAATTCCAAGATGTTCAAATTTTTCACTTTTTACCCCCAAAGATATCGAAATATGGAGGCAATTTTAATGACTGTGCAGACATTCCTTTTGAGCTATTTTTTGGCTAAACGGTAAGTCGTATCACAAAACGGATGGCACAATGTCGCTTCAATTCGGAGTGATCTACAACTTTGGTCCTGTGACATTTTGTCGTATCTCTCTCCCTTATACGTTAAATGTGGCCGTATTTCTGGATTGTTCGTAAATTTGGTGATTTTTACAAGTAAATTTCAATGTTTGACACACTTATAAGAATGATAGGATCATCACGTTAGGTGCGCACATTGGCACGATTAAGGGACATATGTGTACCAAATTTCATGATTCTAGCTTATACTTAAGTAGGCAAAATGTTATGTAAAATGTTAAAAATGCACCCAAATTTCACCCTATTCAAAATTTGAACTCAATTTACTCCCTTCATATGGGAGATACGAGGATATGGTTTAGCAACAAACATTTAGAGCAATAAATGACGCGTCTGATGGCGCAAACCGTTTCTTAATATCATAAACCGTTTAGGAGATATGAATCTCGAAGTGGAAGTCTGCACTTTTCAACGTGCTCATGCTTATCCGTCATCTATCTATATAAAAGCAAGTCGGGCTGGAGCGATGTATATATAAATATTTAAAAATGAAAAAATTTGTGAATTAATAAGGCACTTACAGAAATCTCAGAAATTTGAAACTTGGTACGGGGGAAACTGATGACCCCAGGATCGCTAGAAAAATCGGAAATTCTCAAAATTCCCTGAAGGGGGCACGCTGGGGGGGCTCAAATTTTGGGCTCAGCATAAGAACACAGTCGTATAGTATATCCAAAACGATAACCTATAGGTTTCGTGGGCTTAAAAATTTTCGGGAATTTCCTCATTTTTATCCCCTATCCCCCCAAATCAAGATGGCGGCACAACCTGCCAGACGAGGTAGACAATTGAAATTTGGTGAAACTATAGCTTTTGGTCCCTAACCGACGGGAAAATTCCAAGATGTTCAAAATTTTCACTTTTTACCCCTAAAGATATCGAAATATGGAGGCAATTTTAATGACTGTGCAGACATTCCTTTTCAGCTATTTTTTGGCTAAGCGGTAAGTCGTATTACAAAACGGATGACACAATGTCCCTTCAATTCGGAGTGATCTACAACTTTGGTCCTGTGACATTTTGTCGTATCTCTCTCCCTTATACGTTAAATTTGGCCGTATTTCTGGATTGTTCGTAAATTTGGTGATTTTTACAAGTATATTTCATTGTTTGACACACTTATAAGAATGATAGGATCATCACGTTAGGTGCGCACATTGGCACGATTAAGGGACATATGTGTACCAAATTTCATGATTCTAGCTCAGACATAAGTAGGCAAAATGTAATGTAAAATGTTAAAAATGCACCCAAATTTCACCCTATTCAAAATTTGAACTCAATTTACCCCCTTAATATGGGAGATATGAGGATATGGTTTAGCAAGAAACATTTAGAGCAATAAATGACGCGTCTGATGGCGCAAACCGTTTCTTAATATCATAAACCGTTTAGGAGATATGAATCTCGAAGTGGAAGTCTGCACTTTTCAACGTGCTCATGTTTATCCGTCATCTATATAAATAAAATTGTAGGGGGTCCGCTGTCTGTAATTTCTTTTGTTTTGCCAATTTTTCAGATATTTATCCGTTTTAGGTCAACTCAAGACCGAATCGGTGGTTTTTACGTTTCGTGTCTGTTTGTTTGTCTGTTTGTCTGTTTGTCTGTTTGTTTGTCTGTCTGTTTGTTTGTCTGTTCCACCATCACGTCGAAACGGCTGGATAGATCTCAACCAAACTTCATATTTAGAGTAAACTCATCCCGGGGATGGTTTCGATATGCATATCATTTTAAAATCTTTCAATACTCGGGGGGTTTATAGGAAAACCAGAAAGGTTTTTCCACCATCACGTTGAAACGGCTAGATAGATCTCAACTAAACTTCATATCTAGAGTATAATCATCTCGGGGAAGGTTTCGATATGCATATTATTTTAAAATCTTTGAATAGACCGGGGGTTTATAGGAAAACCAGAATGGTTTTTCCACCATCACTTCGAAACGGCTGGATAGATCTCAACCAAACATCATATTTAGAGTATACTCATCCCGGGGAAGGCTTTCATATGCATATCATTTTAAAATCTTTGAATAGACGGGGGGTTTATAGGAAAACCTGAATGGTCTTTCCACCATCACTTCGAAACGGCTGGATAGATCTCAACCAAACTTCATATTTAGAGTATACTCATCTCGGGGAAGGTTTCTATATGCATATTATTTTAAAATATTTGAATAAACGGGTGGTTTATAGGAAAACCAGAATGGTTTTCCTCCATTTTCTCTTATACTATTGATTTTCTGTAAACTTCGTTTACCGTACGTGAAACGTCTCTTCATTATAAACAACTTTCGTTATGTTCATAATTTACCTTACTCTTCACATGACGGAGAAATTTACAATTTTCCGCTGGCATCATGCTCTGCATTGAGTGACCGACAGACCGACAACGAACCTACAGGTTACCATGGCAACGTCTCTGACTGCATGCCAGCAGGGAAGTAACGTATTGCCATTTTTCTCATCATGCTTTTAAATTCGTGGTTGTTCCTTGGGTAGAAGGCAAGAGAGGCGTCAATCGGCCTATCTGCGGGATATTGGCGGAATATCGTTGGATATTATAACCGCCCTCGAATAGATTAAGTAATAACACCATTAGTCATCTTCTTATTATTTGTTTACCTAAGAATCACTGACCTAAATTTCTCCTCTGTTACCGCTTTATTATATCCATTACTCACACTAGCATAATTTATTGAGGGGCATTTGATTTTCCAATACATTCACTTGGCATTTACATATTTGTCGTTATCCGGCTGTCCTCAGTTATAATCCATTTTCTATTAATTTCAACTTTCTTAACTGTATTATTTCTTCCTTTATTACGCCGTATGTACGCGAGGGCTACAAACTACTGGATGTATTTCCACCAAGACTCATATTTAGAATACACCTGTCCTTGATAGGTTTTAGGGCAAATATTGTTTCTAAATCCCTGAATTGACTTTGGGTTTATACGAAACCGAAACAGTGATTTTGCACTTTCACAAAATATACACAACCAAACTTAATGGAAATCTACCTACCTTGGTAGATAATTATTTCTAAACCTTTTTTTCTCATGTGCATCATTTCGATACGAGGATTAATAAGGGAGATATCATTAACGGACCGTTTTTCTGTACAAGTCCCATCGGACTTAACTCCCGAGCGGGTGCGTGTAAAGCGCACTCCTTACAATTTGAAAACTACTGAAGACATTGGAACCAAAATTTATATTTAGCATCCACCTGTCCAAAGGTAGGTTTTAAACGTAAATAACATTTCATGTTCCGGAATGGACTGGCGGTTTATAGGGAACCGAAATGGTGATTTTACTCTTCCACAACATATACAGAACAAGACCAACCTGACTGGAAATCGACCAAACGTGATGGAATTCCACCTCTAAACCTTTTTTTCATGTGCATTCTTTCGTTAGGAGGATTGCTAAGGGAGATATCATGAATGGTCACTTTTGCAGGTTAAGTCCAGCGGACATAGCCCAAAAGGTGTTTTACATGGAGCAGATTCCTTATCTATATAAATCAAATCGTAACGACTGTGTGCCTCTACACTGACTATTTTGGCGAAATTTTCGTACAGCTTTCCGTTTAAGGGGTAATAAAACCATCTCCATAATTTTTGGTTTAGTTTCCTGAAAGTACTAATTTTTACCCGCCTCGCCCAAAATCCAAATTGCGCCATAATCTGCCAGAAGAAAAAGAATATAATTGAAATTTGAAAAAATTATACGTTTTAGCCTGTAACGAACGGAAAACATCCTAGATCATTAAATTTTTCACTTTTTATCCCCGAAGAATATCGAAATATGCAGGCAATTTTAATGATGGTGCAGACCTTCGGAAATTCCTATCACATAACGGATTGCACAATCTCCGTTCAATTTGGAATGATCTACAACCGTGGTCTTATGACTTTTTGCCGTATCTGTATCCCTTTTACGTTTGATTTTTCTCTTTAATCGATGTTAAGTCAATTTGGAATTTTCACATGCATAATTCATACTTTCAATTACTTATATGAAATACAGAATCATTAAACTCTTCACGAAAATTGGCCCATCCAGTAGCCATATGTGAGCCAAATGCTATGTATGTATCCGAAAAGTAATGTAATGTGAGATAATCTTACAAAATCTTTACCCTGTTCCACGTTTCTAACTCAATCTGACCCAAGAATAGATGACATATCATAGGACCAGCCATTTAGGCCACTAAATGCGGCGTGTCTTATGGTATAATCCTTTGTCTATATGACGTACGTTTAGTAGCAGTTAATCTGTAAATGTAGGTCTTCAATATTGTAAACACGCATATACTTTCGTATGTCGATCTATATATATTAACTGATGTCGATTTTTAGCGATCGAGAAAGGGTGGGTCTGCTATTGTAATCAGTACTACCCACACCGACTTTGACTGGCAGTAGGAAAGGGTTCCTTCTCCAACTCCTGTGTAACTGTCATTAGTAAGGAAAGCCTACAATTGTAATGAATAGTTCCCTTCTCGATTTGACTTGCAGAAGGCAAGTGAGCATGCAGTTTTGTTTAAAACTCCCCTACCCGATTGTGTTTGGCAGTAGGCAAGGGTGCCTATCATTATAAAGAAATGTCCTCATCTAAAATGTGACTGGCTTTAGGCATAGTGGCCTGCTATTTTGATGGAAACTCACCAACTTGGTGTGACTGGCAGTAAGCTGGCTGGCAGTAGGAAAATGGGCCTGGCATTAAAATGATAACTGCACAACTCAATTTCGAGTGATAGTACGGTAATTGCCTGCCATTATAATAAAAACTCCTCAACTGTAATCTGTCTGGAAGTAGGAAAGGGGGCTGCCATATTAACGAAAACTCCCCAAATCGATTCTGCCCGCGTAGTAGGCAATGGGGCCTGCAATTATAACGTAATCATCCCAACTCGATTGTGAATGTCAGTAGGCAAGTGAGCCTGCCGTTATATCACAAATCCGTAACAAACACTTTACATTGGAAACAACGTACGGGGAACTCCCCATGCTCTTTCTCGGATAACGCTAAGAGACATGCAATTTTAAAACAATCTTATTTACTGCATGTACACTATTTACTTCGATAACCGAATACAATGTAGAATACCGTAGCGAAGCACGGGTACATTCGCTAGTCTATATATATAAAAGCAAGTCGGGCTGGAGCGATGTATATATAAATATTTAAAAATGAAAAAAGACGTGAATTAATGAGGCACTTCCAGAAATCTCAGAAATTTGAAACTTGGTACGGAGGAAACTGATGACCCCAGGATCCCTAGAAAAATCAGAAATTATCAAAATTCCCTGAAGGGGGCACGCTGGGGGGGCTCAAATTTTGGGCTCAGCATAAGAACACAGTCGTATAGTATATCCAAAACGATAACCTATAGGTTTCGTGGGCTTAAAAATTTTCGGGAATTTCCTCATTTTTATCCCCTATCCCCCCAAATCAAAATGGCGGCACAACCTGCCAGACGAGGTAGACAATTGAAATTTGGTGAAATTATAGCTTTTGGTCCCTAACCGACGGGAAAATTCCAAGATGTTCAAATTTTTCACTTTTTACCCCCCAAAGATATCGAAATATGGAGGCAATTTTAATGACTGTGCAGACATTCCTTTTGAGCTATTTTTTGGCTAAACGGTAAGTCGTATCACAAAACGGATGGCACAATGTCCCTTCAATTCAGAGTGATCTACAACTTTGGTCCTGTGACATTTTGTCGTATCTCTCTCCCTTATACGTTAAATTTGGCCGTATTTCTGGATTGTTCGTAAATTTGGTGATTTTTACAAGTATATTTCATTGTTTGACACACTTATAAGAATGATAGGATCATCACGTTGTGTGCGCACAGTATATTTCATTGTTTGACACACTTATAAGAATGATAGGATCATCACGTTGTGTGCGCACATTGGCACGATTAAGGGACATATGTGTACCAAATTTCATGATTCTAGCTTATACATAAGTAGGCAAAAAGTAATGTAAAATGTTAAAAATGCACCAAAATTTCACCCTATTCAAAATTGGATCCCAATTTACCCCCTTAATATGGGAGATACGAGGAAGTGGTTTAGAAACAAAGATATAGAGCGATAAATGAGGCGTCTGATGGCGCAAACCGTTTCTTAATATCGTAAACCGTTTAGGAGATATGAATCTCGAAGTGGAAGTCTGCACTCTTCAACGTGCCCATGCTTATCCGTCATCTATATATATAAAAGCAAGTCGGGTTGGAGCGATGTATATATAAATATTTAAAAATGAAAAAAGACGTGAATTAATGAGGCACTTCCAGAAATCTCAGAAATTTGAAACTTGGTACGGAGGAAACTGATGACCCCAGGATCCCTAGAAAAATCAGAAATTATCAAAATTCCCTGAAGGGGGCACGCTGGGGGGCTCAAATTTTGGGCTCAGCATAAGAACACAGTCGTATAGTATATCCAAAACTATAACCTATAGGTTTCGTGGGCTTAAAAATTTTCGGGAATTTCCTCATTTTTATCCCCTATCCCCCCAAATCAAAATGGCGGCACAACCTGCCAGACGAGGTAGACAATTGAAATTTGGTGAAATTATAGCTTTTGGTCCCTAACCGACGGGAAAATTCCAAGATGTTCAAATTTTTCACTTTTTACCCCCCAAAGATATCGAAATATGTAGGCAATTTTAATGACTGTGCAGACATTCCTTTTGAGCTATTTTCTGGCTAAACGGTAAGTCGTATCACAAAACGGATGGCACAATGTCCCTTCAATTCAGAGTGATCTACAACTTTGGTCCTGTGACATTTTGTCGTATCTCTCTCCCTTATACGTGAAATTTGGCCGTATTTCTGGATTGTTCGTAAATTTGGTGATTTTTACAAGTATATTTCATTGTTTGACACACTTATAAGAATGATAGGATCATCACGTTGTGTGCGCACATTGGCACGATTAAGGGACATATGTGTACCAAATTTCATGATTCTAGCTTATACATAAGTAGGCAAAAAGTAATGTAAAATGTTAAAAATGCACCAAAATTCACCCTATTCAAAATTTGATCCCAATTTACCCCCTTAATATGGGAGATACGAGGAAGTGATTTAGAAACAAAGATGTAGAGCGATAAATGAGGCGTCTGATGGCGCAAACCGTTTCTTAATATCGTAAACCGTTTAGGAGATATGAATCTCGAAATGGAAGTCTGCACTTTTCAACGTGCTCATGCTTATCCGTCATCTATATATATAAAAGCAAGTCGGGCTGGAGCGATGTATATATAAATATTTAAAAATGAAAAAAGACGTGAATTAATGAGGCACTTCCAAAAATCTCAGAAATTTGAAACTTGGTACGGAGGAAACTGATGACCCCAGGATCCCTAGAAAAATCGGAAATTCTCAAAATTCCCTGAACGGGGCACGCTGGGGGGGCTCAAATTTTGGGCTCAGCATAAGAACACAGTCGTATAGTATATCCAAAACGATAACCTATAGGTTTCGTCGGCTTAAAAATTTTCGGGAATTTCCTCATTTTTATCCCCTATCCCCCCAAATCAAAATGGCGGCACAACCTGCCAGACGAGGTAGACAATTGAAATTTGGTGAAATTATAGCTTTTGGTCCCTAACCGACGGGAAAATTCCAAGATGTTCAAATTTTTCACTTTTTACCCCCCAAAGATATCGAAATATGGAGGCAATTTTAATGACTGTGCAGACATTCCTTTTGAGCTATTTTTTGGCTAAACGGTAAGTCGTATCACAAAACGGATGGCACAATGTCCCTTCAATTCAGAGTGATCTACAACTTTGGTCCTGTGACATTTTGTCGTATCTCTCTCCCTTATACGTTAAATTTGGCCGTATTTCTGGATTGTTCGTAAATTTGGTGATTTTTACAAGTATATTTCATTGTTTGACACACTTATAAGAACGATAGGATCATCACGTTGTGTGCGCACATTGGCGCGATTAAGGGGCATATGTGTACCAAATTTCATGATTCTAGCTTATACATAAGTAGGCAAAAAGTAATGTAAAATGTTAAAAATGCATCAAAATTTCACCCTATTCAAAATTTGATCCCAATTTACCCCCTTAATATGGGAGATACGAGGAAGTGGTTTAGAAACAAAGATGTAGAGCGATAAATGAGGCGTCTGATGGCCCAAACCGTTTCTTAATATCGTAAACCGTTTAGGAGATATGAATCTCGAAGTGGAAGTCTGCACTTTTCAACGTGCTCATGCTTATCCGTCATCTATATAAATAAAATTGTTTCTGTTTGTCTGTTTGTCTGTCTGTTTGTCTGTTCCACCATCACGTCGAAACGGCTGGATAGATCTCAACCAAACTTCATATTTAGAGTGTACTGACCCCGGGGAAGGTTTCGGTATGCATATCATTTTAAAATCTTTGAAAAGACGGGGGTTTTATAGGAAAAACAGTTTTCCTCCATTTTCTCTTATACTATTATAGGTAAAATATCGATTTTGTCGTATAAGGACGAGACAAAGCTCAATTTAATCCTCTTGACGCAAAGAACAAAACTCGGTAAGCCCTACGGGCCTGAAAACCATGTTTTAAGGCCCTAAAACCAACCGTTACGGAGATATTGGCACCACACTACCCCTGCTCTAGGAATCGGATAAAGAAATGAACTGCCGTAACCATGGCAACGTCAGCTCCAGGATTCTAGAGCAGTGAGATTATGCATGTACGTTTGGGCATAGCTGTCAACCAAAATAGGTACAAATAAGACTTAATATCTGGGAAAAAAAATATACTGTTGTGTAAGGCACTCATAGGACTCCTTTGGGCGGGGATGGAAAGGGGGTGAAGAACGAGTGTAATAATCTTACTATATATAGAAATGGAAGTGTGTGTGTAAATGACACATCTCCAACTAAACCACTGGAGCAATTTCAACCAAACTTGGTACACGAATCACTTACTATCGGGAGACGATCACTGTGGGGGGTAAGCCATCCCTAGCGCCCTTAAGGGAGAAGGTCAGGGGGGTGGTAGTTACAATAATAATCGAGAATAGTGTCGAATTCATAGTTTTCGGGGTCGCTGAGTTGAAAAGTGATACTCTAGAATTTTTTTAAAATCCAGCCCCCTTTTAGGTTGGGAGCAAAGGGTGGGGGGGTGGGGTGAGATATAGAAATAATTAAAAACAGTTTCGAATCCATAGATTTCAGGGTCTCTGAGATGAATAGTATTACTCCGGATTTTTTGCAAATCCAAGTGGGGAGCGAAGGGGGTGAGATATAAAATTAATCGAAAAACTACATATAAAAATATTATCTTCTTCTTCTTACTATATATAAAAATTGATGTATGTGTGTGCGTGGGTGTGTGGGTGTGGGTGTGTATATGACACATCTCCTCCTAAACCACTGGAGCAATTTCACCAAACGTGGTACACTTATCAATTAGTATCAGGAGACAAACCGCGTGAGGGTAAGACACCCCTAGCACCCTTTTGGCAGGGGGCGAGGGGAGTGGTATAAAAATAATCTTATAAATAAAGTTGTTCGTTTCTGTTTGTCTGTTTGTTTGTTTGTTTGTTTGTTTGTTTGTTTGTTTGTTTGTTTGGCTTAAGTGCGGCCAATATCCAGTATTCGGGAGATAGTAGGTTCGAACCCCACTGTCGGCAGCTCTGAAAATGGTTTTCCGTGGTTTCCCATTTTCACACCAGGCAAATGCTGGGGCTGTACCTTAATTAAGGCCACGGCCGATTCCTTCCAACTCCTATCCCTTCCCTGTCCCATCGTCGCCATAAGGCCTATCTGTGTCGGTGCGACGTAAAGCAACTAGCAAAATAAAAAGAATAAAAATGTTTGTTTGTTCCACCATCACGTCGAAAGGGCTGGATAGATCTCAACCAAACTTCATATTTAGAGTATACTCACCCCGGGGAAGGTTTCGATATGCATATCATTTTAAAATCTTTGAAAAGACGGGGGTCTATAGGAAAACCACAACGGTCTTCCTCCATTTTCTCTTATACTATTGATTTTCTGCAAACTCTGTGGACCGTATGTGAAAGGTCTCTTCATCACAAACAACTTTCGTTGTGTTCATAATTTACCTTACTCTTCAAATGACGGAGAAATTTACTATTTTCTGCCGATACCATGCTCGGCATTGAGGGACCGACAGAGCGATAACGAATATATGGGTTACCATGGCAACGTCTCTGACTGCTTGCCAGCAGGGAAGTAACGTATTGTCATTTTCCTCATCATTCCTTTAAATTCGTGGTTGTTCCTTGGGTAGAAAGCAAGAGAGTCGTCAATCGGCCATTCTGCGGGATATTGGCGGAATATCATTGGAGGTTATAACCGTCCTCGAATAGCATAAGTAATAACACAAATATTCATCTTCTTATCTGATTACCTAAGAATCCCTGCGCCTAAATTTCTCTCCGATTACCGCTTTCTTATATCCATAACTCACTCCGGCATAATTTATTGAGGAGCATTTGATTTTCCAATACATTCACTTGGTATTTATATATTTGTCCTCATCCGGATGTCCTCTGTTATAATCTATTTTCTATTAATTTCAACTTACTAAACTGTATTACTTTCTTCCTTAATTACCACGTATGTATGCGAGTGCTAATCCCGAATGCTGTACACTCTTTCCTTTGAGGAAATATTCTAAGCTATGCAAATGTATAACTTCTGGCCCAGGAAAATTCCGAAATATGGATGCAATTTTAACGGCGGTGCAGACCTTCGTTTCGGGGTAATTGGTGGCTAATCAGTAAGTCGTATCAAAAGTCACAAAGCAAATTGCGTTTCATTTTGGAGAGATCTACAACTTTTGTCCTGTGACTTTTCGTCGTATTTCTATCCCTAATACATTAAACACAAGTTGATTTTGTACTTTTACACGTATATGTTATCATTTGGCACACTTATAGGAAAGGTAGAATCATGACATTCGGCACGCACATTGACATGACCATTGGCAATGTTATAGCCAAATTTTATGATTCTAGCTGTCACATGAGAATCAAAAATATAAAGTAGCATTCAAAAACTGTACAAGATTTCACCCCATTCAATGACTCTAACTCAATCTAACCCATAAATAAAGGAGATACGAGAAGATGTCATAGGACCAACCATGTAGAGCACTGAAAGGGGCGTCTGATGGTGAAGTCCGTTTGTAGATACGTCGTACAGTTGCAAAGCAGTAACTATCGAAATAAAGGTCTACACTTCTAGAGTATGTCTGTACATTGACAATTTTGGCGAAATTTCCGTACAGTTATCCGTTTCAGGTGTAATAATGACCATCTGCATATATTCTGTTTTGGTGTCTGTCTGTTTGTTTGTTTGTCTGTTTGTCTAAAACTTGGAAACTACTGGATATATTTCCACCAAACTTGATATTTAGAATCCATCTGTCCTTTGGTAGGTTTTAGGGCAAGTATTGTTTCTGAATCCCTGAATTGACTGGGGGATTATACGAAACCGAAACCGTCATTTTGCAACCAAACTTAATGTAAATTTAGCTGCCGTAATGGAAATTCATTTCTAGGCCTTTTTCCTCATGTGCATCATTTCAATACGAGGATTAATAAGGGAGATATCATTAACGGACCGTTTTCCGGTACAAGTCCCACCGGACTTAACTCAAGAGCGGGTGCGTGTAAAGCGTATGTTTTACAACTTGAAAACTACTGAAGATATTTGAGTCAAACTTTATATTAACATCCATCTGTCCAACGGTAGGTGTTAATCGTCAATAACATTTCATGTTCCCGGAATGGACTGGCGGTTTATAGGGAACCGAAATGGTGATTTTACTCTTCCAGAATATATACAGTACAAGACCAACCTGACTGGAAATCGACCAAACATGATGGAATTCCATCTCTAAAACTTTTTTTCATGTGCATTTTTTCGACAGGAGGATTAATAAGGGAGATATCATAAACGGTCCGTTTTTCCGGTTAAGTCCAGCGGATATAGCCCAAAAGGTGTTGTACGTGGAGCAGGTTCCTTATTTATCTATGTAAATAAAATCGTAACTACTGTGTGCCTGTACATAGACTATTTTGTCGAAATTTTCGTACAGCTACACGCTTAAGGGGTAACAATGATCATCTGCATATTTTTTGGTTTAGTATCTTGAAAGTTCTACTTTTTACACTTCTCACTGAAAACCCAGATTGCGGCATAATCTGCCAGTCGAGAAAGAAAACTGAAATTTGGCAAAATTTTACGACTTAGCCTGTAACGGGCGGAAAACTTCCAAGAGCTTTAAATTTTTCCCTTTCTATCCCGAAGAATATCGAAATAAGGAGGCAATTTTAATGATGGTGCAGACCTTCGGGAAGTATCATCACATAACGGATGGCACAATCCCCGTTCAATTTCGAGTGATCTACAACCTTGGTCGTACGACTTTTTGTCGTATTTATATCCATTTTACGTTTGACTTTTCTCTATTTCTCGATCTTAAGTAAAGTAGTACTTTTCACATACATAATTCATACCTTCCATCACTTAGAGGAAAGATAGAATCATCATACTCTACACGAAAATTGGTCCACCCAGTAGCCATATGTGAGCCAAATGCTATGTATGTAGCTGTCACTTAATTATCCGAAAAGCAATGCAATGTGAGATAATCTTACACAAATTTTACCCAAGTTTCTAACTCAATCTGACCCATGAATAGATGAGATATCATATGACCAGCAATTTAGGCCGCTAAATCCGGCGTCTTATGGTACAATCTTTTCTCGATATGATGTACCGTTTAGAAGCAGTTAATCTGTAAATGAAGGTCTGCAATATTGTAAACAAGCACATACTTTCGTATGTCGAACTATATATATTCACTGATGTCGATTTTGTAGCGATCGAGAAAGGGTGTGTCTGCTATTGTAATCAGTACTCCGCACACCGACTATGACTGGCAGTAGGAATGGAGTCCTTCTCCAATTCCTGTGTAACTGGCATTAATGAGGCAGGCCTACCATTGTAATGAATAATTCACTTCTCGATTTGACTTTCAGAAGGCAAGGGAGCATGCAGCATACAGTCTTTGGCTGTAGGCAAGCGTTCCCGCAGTTATAAACAGATGTACCCATCTAAAATGTGACTGGCATTAGGCATACTGGCCTGCTATTTTGATGGAAACTCATCAACTTGGTGTGACTGGCAGGAAGCTGGCTGGCAGTTGGAAAAGGGGCCTATCATTATAATGATAACTGCACAACTCAATTTTGACTGGTTGTAGGGAAGTTTCCTGCCATTATAATAAAAACTCTTCAATTTGTAATATGTCTGGAGGTAGGAAAGGGGGCCTGCAATTGTAACGGAAACTCCCCAAATAGATTGTGACCGCGCAGTAGGCAATGGGGCCTGCAATTATAATGTAAACTTCCCAACTCGATTGTGAATCGCAGTAGGGAAGTGAGCCTGTCGTTATCATCACAAATCCGTAACAAGCACTTTACACTGGAAACAACGTATGGGGACCTCTGCATATTGTTTCTCGGATAACACTAAGAGACATGCTATTTTAAAACAATCTTATTTACTGCATGTACAGTATTTACTTCAATATTCGTATACAATGCAGAATACCGTAGCGAAGCACGGGTACATTTGCTAGTGCCAGATAAGTCACACTGGACTCAATCACGCCTATGTTCAATGCGGGAGGTACCAGACACATATTCAGCAGGTTGGTGCAGCGTTTCTTAAAGTCAGTGGGTTATGTGAACAGAATATCTACCAGAGTGCCCTTTTTAACGTCACGACACTGGGCACAGTGTCTCACCTGGGTGTTTGAATTTGTTAATTGGACCCTGGAAGACTGGTGACATGAGTCACTGATACACTTGTTCCGAGCTGACGGTACAGATCGGATATTGTTCAGCAAAGAACCCTAGTTATCAATTCGAACCCTACGGGCTGGTTGTAGCTCCAAAATAGGATGTAAAATGTTCACGTAGAGTGGGCTTGATCCGCTGATCCACCTGAACCGGTCGTTGACCAGTGAATGCTACATTGAACTGCTTGCTAACCACTTTATCCCCACTGTTCACTTCATGTACCCCTACAGCGAGGTGATATTCCATCAGGATAATGCACCATGTCATATGGCACAAGCTGTCCACAATTGGTTCCTGGAGCATTGTGAAGAGAATCAACGATTGTTATAGCCACCTTGTTCGCCTGATATGACACCTTTAGAGCATTTAAGGGACGTGGTGGTGAGTTCCATTCACACCCAAGACCCTACATCTACACATGGCAGGACGCTGTAGGTAACTATCCACACGGCATCTCCACATGTGTTTCTTCCACTACCTTGTAGAATCGATGCTACGACGATATGTTGCACTTAACCGAACTAAAGGAAGGCCTACAAGATACTAGATCCCAACTCCATGAATTTTGGCATGTCAGTGTATAACATGGATCTATATTTAACAGCGACGTACAAAACCAGACATAGGGCCGACGTGGCAGACGCAGGTGGCAGAGACGGACGGTTTCGTTTCCGGCTTAATATGGTTGTATTTGAAAGTACGCAAATACGCCAGCTTCATATCAGTATATTTACCAAAACGGAGAATAGTTCATAAGAGAGAAAATTCCAACACCCCAGTGTCCCCAAAATATCTAAAAGTAGTTAGTAGAAGAGAAAAATATTATTATTATTATTATTAGTAGTAGTAGTAGTAGTAGTAGTAGTAGTAGCAGTAGTAGTAGTATTATTAGTATTAGTATTAGTATTAGTATTAGTATTAGTATTAGTATTAGTAATAGTATTAGTATTAGTAAGGGGAATTAACCGGAAAATTTGGGAAATATTTTTCTGTTTTTCATGTCATTCTAATGCACCTTTGTGCGAAATTTCATGTTGTTTAGAACATTTGAATCTGTACATTGGCCACCTCAGCGCATAGCCCCAATTGTACTAATCATTCAGGTTACTTGAAGGGGGACTTAATCGAAAAAATGAGGAAGAAATATTTTTCTGTTTATCGCGTAATTTTATTAAGAAATTTCTATTACATTTCTCTTAAATTTCAGACCAAAGTCATAATTTTTCATTTTGTTTTGAACATTTGAATCTGAGCTGTACATCGACTGTGTTAGTGTACTTATTCTGCATGTAATTTGTTTTAACCATTTTCACACAAGTTTTTCTCAAATACAATGTACCTTTTACTTGGATCCATTTTCTCTATTAACTTGTTTTTTCCTGAACGTATTTTATGTCCTTTCGAACTATCTGAACTGCTGTGTACATCGACTGTATTCGTGTACTTATTTTTCATGCCGTTTGTTTAATACATTTTAACACAAGTTTTCCTCAAAAAAATATACCTTTTCTTTGGAACCACTTTCTCTAGTAACATAATTTTTTTCCTGAACGTGTGTGATGTCCTTTCAAACAACCCGCATCACTTAGAATGTTAAAGAGGTTTTTGCTTTTTCTATGAAGTTGTTTTCTTGTCAGACTTCGATGAAAATGTTAAATCTTAATTCAAAGGCATAGTAATAATAATAAAAAATAAGGTAATTAGAAAAGTAACCGATTCTGATATTAAAGCAAATTTTAATAGAATAAATACAGAGGCCGACACTATCCGGTTACCTTAAATGCAGTAATTTTTCATTTATCCTTAACACACTAAATGTTTGAAGGAAAAATGAGAATCACCACACGTGTGCTTGTTATAATAGATGCCACACTCAAATACTTCACCAAGTGTAAGAAACGGTAAACGAAAACCAGCTTAAAGAAAAGGTGAAAATTGTTTCTAATACTAGCTATGCACTTCTATTTCTTCCAGTCTCTCTCCACTAGATCATAATCACTATGGTTTTCATAATTCACTGGCGAGGTAGATATTTTGTCGTCAAAACAGTGAAGGAGTATAATTTAGTCTAATTGCTATATCATAATCGCAACTTAATAGTCGTTAGAATTGAATAATACTATTAGCTGTGGAAAATTAACAGTTACTCAGTTCCATATTAATGGCAGAGGAAGATATCACGAATAAGTCAGAGCTTCAAGTATTGGAAGGACTCAAACGTTCGTTCACTTGCATTGGAAGTTCCATCGCGAAACGCCTAACGACACTTTACTCGCTATACAGGTACGTTATGGACGTTGCCGTAACATCTCTCCTCGATGTGGTCAGACCCACTGTGGGACATGTCTTCGTGAAAGTGACTGACCTCCGGAGAAATGCCAAATCTGTATCTTGTTGATAACAATGGGGCATACTGTGTGAAGTAAAGTTAGTTTCCGATAACGAATTATTCTATTTTCTTTCTCTGGTCTGGATGACCGTGTGTGCCATGTTTCGCTACATCCATATCCCATGTCCGAGAATGTTCGTTAACTGCTCTGTCGTACTTGTGCTGTGAGCGGCAGTGTTTGCAGGCGTTATTGGTAGTGGAATGGTAAATAAGAAACGATCGATTTACTGTATGAGATAGCCCAACTTACCAGAAAAAAAGGTGATATCGAATTCCTAAATCAGTCTAACATTAATTATAAGCATCAGGTTAAAAGTCGATGTCTCCCAGCGATATTTAATTTCGGACGCTGTCGATATTCATTGTGTTAGGTGAAGGTAATTTATTTCTCCAGTCTTTCTTGGATTTTTATTTTCACAAGAGACACAACATGTTTAGTGTTTTAATTAAAACCTCCTTCTTTATCTCAGTGATATTGATTCTTCAACTGAATCATCATTTATCACAAGTTAAAAAGTCGCTCATTCCTTCCACTTACTTTTACTTGGCACCACGCTTTCGTCTGTCCTATTCTATTTCCCTTGGTTTTCCGTTTCAAGAGGTAGGGATTCTTTCATATTCACGATCCATGTGTGATATCTTCCCTTTCGTTTATCGGTACACACATTCTTTAATTTTACCTTCTGATTAGTGGATGTACTTCCCAATATAATGATAATCATCACTATCTCTTCTACCTGAGATCCGTCGTACCTTCATTGCGTGCATACTTTCTTACTTGAAGGGCTCGGGTTCTATTCCCAGCTTGTCAAAATATTCAGTTTATAAGCTGGGGGATGAAAGGGGATTAATCAGTTTCATGAGATCAATACAAGAGCCAAGTGATATGATAGAAAGTGAATCTCATCATGAAAATCAACTAATAGAGTCTAGGAGATAGCCACACTGGCAACGTGATACACAATGACACCTGGCTAGGAATTATTCAAGTGGGGTGATCTGTATGATCCATGGGTTTGTTCAGTCGGGTCATGTTCGTCAATGATATTGACTGAGGACCAGAATTGCTCTCGATACATGTATGTTTTATGTAAAACTATGCACGCTGCTTGATGAATGACGAAATTGTTTACCTGGGGAATGTTGAAGTGAAAGCGTTACATGCTCAAAATGCTCTCATCAAAACCGTACGGTAATTAATCAGTAGCACCGTAACTTATAATGCCACTGCAGCGTAGGTCGTATTAAATTCCTATTGGAAGTCGATACCGATAATCAGGCCCGTGTATACAAGCGAGTTTATGCAGCACATGCCTTAGTTCACGAATGTGATATCAATTAGTAGTACCTGTGTGCGCTGCCTCGCTCGCATATGTTTTGGTATTCAATAGCGTATACAGTGCACTGGGGGTAGCTTAGATTCCATGTACAAGTGTTGCATTCATAATGATTTCTCACCACCTCCTAATAACAACAGGGAGAGAAGGAAGAGGATAAAACACGCCTGGTCTTCATTCACACCCAGAGACGCTATTTCAATTTTACAGGGGATTTACAGTACTAACTTTCCACTACAAGGATACAGGTTTGATCACTGTACCTGACATAAATGTAATACTTTTACCACTAATATTCCTTCAACTGACGGAATTTTGAAAAATGGATAATGAATTACGTCAATTGGCGGGAACAGATATTCCGAAATTTTTCCGTGAAAATTCCATCACATGACGGATCTATATCATTGTATATTACGTATTCGGTGATTTACTTTCTGTATCTGTCACCACAAAGTGGTTGATTATATAATAACATCACCTGACCCGATTGATCGCAGTTCTTTAGATATGTGTTTGTCACGAGTAAACAAAAATTTGGCGCGTCGTATTTTGACGAAGAAGAGAATTATTGCGAAGATGGTTAGAATAAAAATGAAGCTGAAAAATAGTGGTGAATTTTTAAATAGTGATCCTGATTATAATCACCAATAATTCTCTGAAAGCTCAAATCCATAAGTACATTTATTTTGGGAGTGACTTTTCAAAAGGTGCTATTTCCACTTCAAAATACAAATTAATATATATTCCATATACATTGCAGTAGTTGAATAATATCCAATGTCATGAGCAATTCAGACGGAAAAATGTAATTACTTAACATTTGTACCATACCTGATCATGGAAAGTTCCATTTGCTTTTATTATCAGTTTCGTGCGTTTTTTCGCAAATTTCTTAGGTGGAAATAGCACCTCTTGAACAGACAATCCTCATTTTGCAAAAGTGCTAAAGCTAGGTTGTTATTTCGTGTTTACATTTTTGCTAATCAATTCGTTCCTTTTACAATTTTAGTTGTATTAGTACGATACATTTTATTTTTCGAAAAGTCAATACTAACATGTGATATAAAATTTGTTGCTTCAATTTTCTGTTTTCTTAATCCATTTAGCCTCCTTGGTTGGTTTTTTCCTCGGACGCAGCGAAGGATCCCACCTCTACGGCCTCAAGGGGGCAGTGTCCTGGAGTGTGAGACTTTGGGTTTGGAGATGGAAATGGGGAAGAAGACCAGGCGGCCTCACCTGCTGTGCTGAACAGGTGCCCTGTAGTGAACGGGGAGATTGGAAGGGATAGACGAGGAAGAGGGAAGGAAATAGCCGTGGCCTTCCGTTTCCTGGAGGAGAGGTTGGGAAACCACGGAAAACCACTTTGAGGATGAGTGAGGTGGGAATCGAAACCCCTCTACTCATTTGATCTCCCAAGGCTGAGTGATCCGGTTACAGCCCTCGTACCACTTTTCAAATTCCGTCGCAGAGTTGGGAAACGAACCCGGGCCTTCCTGGATGGCAACTAACCACACCAACTACTACGCCACAGAGGCGGACCTTCAACTTACTATCGCCTCTATTTTCCCTGTGCTTATTCTTCCTGATTAGAAATATTTCAGAATGGAACATAAACTCGATATATAGCAGATGAAGGAAGACATTTCTATGTTTTAAAGCATGTCAGAGTTCAGCTTTTAGGCGAAATTTTAGTTATGTTTGAAATATCTTAAATATGCCAGCAGTCTTGAGAAGGATATTGCAAAATAATTCGGCGGTAAAAGTGTTAATAGTGTACGTTTCACATTGGAAGTCACAATGCGTCACGGCAGGAAGAGTACCCATTTTCAGAGCCCTAGCCAAAGTAAGGCGGTTATCGTTAATCCAGAAATAACTTGAGAATTTTGGGGATTTGAATTTGAATTTTATTTTAATTTACTGATTACAGTTTGCCATTTGAAGAAGCTTTATTTTGTTTAAAATATCTGAAGCTATCTCTTTTCAGTTTCGACTGAGTTAATTTATAACTCAGTGTGGCGAAACTAACCTTGAGTAAGTTAATTACATTTATAAACTACCTCAAAAGGAAAACATATGGTAACAGTATTACAGTTGAAAAATAATCAACTTAATTAAAATAGTATGGCATATCGATGGCCTAGAATGAAAACCTCGTATCTCACAAAGTTCTTCCTGTCCATTATTTCCCTTGAGACTGGTTACGCCTCCCAGCCACACATGAATACGCAGTCCATCAGAACAATGTTCGTTGTGTTCTTTATTCCTATGCCGACGTGTGAAGGAAAATGAACCTTATCGTACCGTACCATAGGAAAGTATGTCTGCGTGACGTATTTACTGACTCCTACAATGTAATTTTATAAGGTTCATTTTCCTTTACGTAACAGCATAGAAAAATAAACCCAATGAACATTGTTCTGATGGACTGCATATTCATGTGTGGCTGGGAGGCGTGACCAGTCTTAAGGGAAATAATGGCTAGGAAGAACTTTTTGAGATACGAGGTATTCAATCTAGGCCATCGATATTTCGTTCTAGAAAGAACATCATCATGTTCTATCAAATCACACTAGCATGTTCATGAATAAATATTTGTGTCTAATGACGCCTTACATTCGCATAACGAAACAGTTCAAATCCCGAAAGAATAACACAGTAAGGAAATGGTGACAAAACATAAAGCGGATAATTACAGGCCAGTCAGTTTGCCAGTATCTTTACTGTACATATCACCGACACGGATAGGTCTTTCGGCGACGATGGGCTAGGGAAAGAGTAGGGAAGGGATGGGAGTGGGCAGGGAGCAGTTGTGGCCTTCATTAAGGCACAGCCCACGTATTTGCCGGGTGTGAAAACGGGAAACCACGGAAAACCATCTTCAAGACTGCCCACAATGGGGTTCGAACCCCTTATCTCCCGAATGCAGTTTCACAGCTGCACGACCCTAAACGCACGGCGAGGTCGCTAAGTTCCGACATTAAGCCTAGTTTGCCTGGACTTGAAGTGAATTACCTGTCCATTGTTAACATTCTTTTTACGTCTTATGGCGACGATGCGATAGTAAAGTCATAGGAGTGGGAAGGTAGCGGCCGTGGCCTTAATTAAGGTACACCCCCAGCATTTGCCTGGTATGAAAATGGGAAACACCCAAAACAAACTTCAGGGCTGCCAACATTGGGGTTCGAACCCATTTTCAACCGGATGCTAGCTCACAGTTTCACGCTCTTAACTGTTCGGCCAACTCGCCTGGTATTATTATTATTATTATTATTACTATTATTATTATTATTATTATTATTATTATTATTATTCATTTCACTTCAGACGTCATTTCAACTATCCAGTTCTTCGCACTTCGATATATATCCAGTACTCTCATATTCCTTCTCACTGTTGTTCCTTTCTCGTCTGTGTCCTTACCTTTCCTGGTTTTAGCTTCGGCTATTCCTGGAAACCTTAGTATACTTGAAGTTTCTTCTTGACAGGAGCCAGGAACTTTCTCAAACCCTTTCTTTCTTCGGCTTCCAGTATTTCAACCATAACATTCGTGTTCATGTGGAATACTCCGAAGCGTATTAGACCTGTGGTCGGATAACACTACAGTACTTCCTCAGCTAAGCATTGACATGTATCAAACTTTGGTTGTAAATACCTTAAATTAGGTGGTATGCAATTTTGTTCATGCATGAGGAGAAGGCTTCTTTTTTCGGATATGTTGTGTTCTATCCACTCTGCTAGGTAGTTAAAGTTTTCTTCTCGCTTCCTTGTCCCACCACTGTCTTGCTAGGTGCCGGCTGAATATTCTTTATGAACTCCTCTTGCTCAAATATCTGAAGTCGCACCTCGTATGCTTGTGCCCCAAGCTGATTAAGTAGTGTGGATGTATCTATGGAATTATAAAGGGTTGTGAGACCAGTGCAAAGACTGGAGTGTGGATTACAAAGTTTCGTTTTTCTTCTTCTTCTCCTTTCTATTATTATTATTATTATTATTATTATTATTATTATTATTATTATTATTATTGTCGCCTTTCGCTGATTTCTACGGATATTTTTCCCTTTATTCCTCACATCTGAGCCCAGATGACTACTGAATAGTGCTTCACATACTTTCTTGTGTTAAATGACAGTTCATGCGTCATTTTATATGGCAGGCAACTTTAGTACCTTGGTTTACGGCACAGTATTATTAACAGAGGACCACCATACGGCTCTAAATATAAATATATCGTAAACGTGAAGTTTGAAAGAAGGAAAGGTCTGCATTTATGGGGTCAGATGAGCAATTCACGAGAGAGTTATTTTATAGCGTCGCTCCTCTAGATGTTTCGTTACATCATCACATGATTCAAACACGGTATCAAGGCTTTGATAGTATTATTATTATTATTATTATTATTATTATTATTATTATTATTATTGTTGTTGTTGTTGTTGTTGTTCTTGAATCTCGGGTATAAATAACCCTCTTACACAAAAAAATGCATTAGGATTATAGTTTTACAAATTATAGTGAACTATTACATCAAATGCTATTGTATTATAGTTGTTTTATAATATTACGTCCAAGTGAGTCATAAACGCAGAAAACAACACAGTTTATAGTTATTATAGTTCTTTAAATAGTTGAGCAGAACAAAACAACTTATAAAACATATTTCTAAGTGGTGGTGAGATATGAATTGTACAGTAGTTCAAATGAGCTACTAATTTGCGTCCCTTTCCATCACGTAATGCGCACACAAAAGGTGTGCAACCGCTTGCTCGAGATCTCCGCACAGACACTGGTAGCTGTCTGCTATCTGTATCCTGAATATCTGAAAAAACTTTTGAAATTACCATGTCCGCTGATGAACTGGATTGAGATGAAAGCCTCATAGAAGAATTAGGATTCGAATCGCTGGAACATGGTAAGAAAAAAAATGGGTTCTTATGTTTCATTGCTGGTTCAAATCACATTCCATTCGATTATGCTTTCCTTACAAAGTTATCTCTTAAATAAAACCAAAGGAATTGTTTTAATCTATAATTCTCCTCATTTTGTGCAGCGTCTTTGGCAATCTCGTCTGCTCGTTCATTTTCCTATATCCCTGCATGGCCCTTGGCCAAAGTGTTGCGCATGTGTGGAGCTGTTCGCGAATAATCTTATGTTTCTTATGTTTACAGCAATCGGATTGAAATTGTGTTAACAGATAAAATTAACTGATTTGACTCAGGCTTGAGAATCTTTATATATCTTCAATGATTTCACAATATCAAAGCGCCACCTGACAGCCTGTTTTAGAACTAATAGTTCGCATTTAAGAACAGTAGTTAGAGGAGCCACTTTGTAACCTTTGCTGAAGTCTTCATTGTTATCAACGAAAACTACGAAGAAACAGCCTACTAGTGTACTTTGACTGTTCGTGTCGACAGAGTGAAAACCATCTGTGTATAACATACGCCGTAAATATCAAAATCGTGTCTTGTATCACAACACCACTTGTTACGCACTCGTGGTATAAACCTGGGTGACCAATGTAAATAAATTAAAATAGTTATATTCGCGTTCAAAACGAGGAATGCAATGTCTAGCAGTATATTGACCAGTGTAAGCGTCATAAATGAAATAATATTTAGGCCTATTATAATCTTCGACAGGAGAAGTAACATCAATGTACGAGAGAAGAGTATTGTTTTATGATGATTCAACAGAAGGTTTAGCAAAATATTAAATATAGACCCTAGATGTACGTTTCTCAATTGATATCAATTACAGTTCTTATCAAAGATTTAACTTGATTTTTAAAAGGCGTGTTACATTCAGTGTCCATTTAAGGGCCCACAGCATCCATAGATGTGGGAGTGGAGGTCATAACTCCCCTGAAAATTGTCTTACTTACTTGCTGGTCGGCGATACAGTCCATGTAGGTCCTTGGCCTCCTTAATCACCTGCCTACATTCGTCCCGGTCCTCGGGTTTCCTTGCTACTATAATATCATTTTTCCTTCTCTTAAGGTGTTTTTCTCACCGGATCGTCAACAAGTTATCCGCTTTTCCTGTAGTGTGTCTTAAGGTCTCCGTAACATTTGTCTTTTTATGAGGTAGGGGAGTTTACCCTACGCTCAACCCCCAACCTTGAGGACCAGGATATCACACTTAGTCTGGTCCTGTCCGGCTTGGGTGGCCCTACCAGGAGCATGTGCTCCCGTCGGAAGAGCTCTAAGGAAAATTTGAACACGCAAGCCTCCGAACACCCGTCAAAAATGTATTTTGCCTTCGTCAGGTCCTGAAAATCATCTACGGATGCAAATATGTGCATGGTTTTGGTCACTGTGGCTTATATGTGATTAACACTGAAAATATTACACGAAGGCTGTTTATCTTTCTACCTAAAGAAAGGAATCACTGACATAACACAATGTTTTGTCACGAAAAGCTTAGTAGTTTCATGCTTAACTTTTCGCCGAAACGATTTAGGAATTTCCCTGATCGTGACACCAGTTTCCTATGCCCTCTGCAAAGAAGTCTGCTGCCAGTGAGAAAATGTGCATCTGGACATCCTCCTGCTCCATAAAGTCTACCAATAAGACAACCTTATGGTCCCATGAACGGAAGTCATTTTTTCCTGTTCCTCAGTGTCAGTTTATACTTTTTTGGCTTGTTTGGGGAAGAAGGATGCATTCACTGCTTAGATTGTGATTTAGTTTCTGAAGTGACATACAGAAACCAAGGTTCATCATCGGAAACGATAGACTTTAAAAACTTTTCCCCCTTCGATACGAAAATACGTGGGAAACATTACGGCTGACGCCATTCGCTAAGTTTTGTGATCGTCAGTCAACACTTTTGGGACCTAACGTGAACAAGGTTTCCGGTATCCTAAGTGTTGAGTCACAACTGTGTACAGAGAAGACCTTGCAATTTCTAATCCCACTATCGGCAGCCCTGAAAATGGTTTTCCGTGGTTTCCCATTTTCACACCAGGCAAATGCTGGGGCTGTACCTTAATTAAGGCCACGGCCGCTTCCTTCCAACTCCTAGGCCTTTCCTATCCCATCGTCGCCATAAGACCTATCTGTGTCGGTGCGAAGTAAAGCCCATAGCAAAGAAAAAAAAGACCTTGCAATTTCTGCTATTGTTGTACAAAGTTCACTGATCGTAAACCTCCATGTGTGGCGTACAAACGAAGAACTTCACGAGGCTGTCGAGGTACACTTTACCTCACTGGCTGCAGACTTCTTTGCAGAGGACATCGGGAATCTGGTGTCACGATACGACTAATGCCTGAATCGTTTTGGCGATTATGTTGAAAAATAAATATGAATATACTGAACGTTTAGTGATAAAAATCATTTAGTTATGTCGATATGTCTTTTTTTATAGACCATCAGAATTTGAAGAAAAACAGCCTCGTACGAAGCAAAATAAAACAACTATAATACCATTTTGCTTAATGCCCTTATCAGGTTATATTATATTTAGAAATGGAATCAGAAGGAAAGTAATGATAAAAGTGGAACAAATAATGGGAAAATACACGTATTCAAACCGAACCAAGGAAAGTCTCAATTCGATACTTTAGTATCTCCATTTCCATCCTGTCTCGTATCTCAGTAGTAAATCGATCCTGCCCTGACACTGCCAATCCATAAGGTGACGATGTTTTCAGGACTGGCCTTAGGTAATTATAACCATAAGCCTATTTTGGGATATGTACTCACAAAGATTAGGACTAGCATGAATACTGTTGAAATTATAAAATTATATTTCTGTTAGCTGTAGAATTAATTATCATTTGTTTTGTTGGCTCTCTCAGTAAGACGGCATATGTATTAGGAATTGTTTTGGTATGCCTGGTTCATCCAACCACAGACTCGCTGAGGGAGGCATGGCCACATTCTATATTCAATAAGCGGTGCACAGCATGTGACCCCCAACGATCGATTAGGCTTTGTTTGGATGCACGACTATTTACGCACGATAACTTCAGCTTTTATTTGACATATCAATAAACAATTTTATCGACGAAAAGGGGACTCTAACCTTTCGGGCTGTTCATATTCATTATCAGTTTACTATCCCATTTGAACGTCCAAAATCTAGTACATGGTCGTGAAGGCATTTTAGGATTTCTGATCGAAAAGTACAACAGAATAAAAGAAAAGGTTAATTAAGCAGAAAGAAACCTGTGTAAATTTTGTTAGTCATATTATTCTCATATTATCAATCCGAACTCTCTTGGTAAACTCCTGTTCTTTTCCGACCTCTCTGGTATCAATTTTGCTAGGACAACGGTGAATTCCATTTTTCTGTTGCGACCTTTCCCATGTTTTGCCCAAACCTTGATTCTTCGAAGGACCAGACCTTTTCCATTTCCTTCTCCTTTTAACGGCGTGATGCCTCACAAAACGCCTCTTTCGAGTTGACGCCCTCTAGGTGACCTATGCGTCTATGATGATGGGGCTCTGCGTAAGATAAATTATAATGTTTGAAACGGCACAAACATTCAGCCCACTAGCAAGATGAATTAAACTATGAAAGTTAAAATCCCCCACCTTACCGGGAATCGAATCAGGTACTCATTGAACTAAACGCCAACATGTTAACTTTATAGCCATGGATACGAATATATTTTTCCTTTGATTGGTGTGACCGAGTGAGTTGGCCGTGCGGTTAAGGCCACGGAGGTGTGAGCTTGCATTCGAGAGACAGTGGGTTCGAACTCCGTTGTCGGCAGCCCTAAGGATGATTTTCTGTGGTCTCTCATTTTCATACCAGGTAATTGATGGAGCTGTACCTCAATTAATGCCATGGGCATTTCCTTCTCACTCATAGCCCTTTCCTATCCCAACGTTGCCTTAAGATCTATCTGTGTCGGTGTGAGGTAATGCCAATTGTGTAAAATAGTGCGAATAGAGGATGGTTGCCAACTTGTACATCCTCTTTAAACAATATTCACAGTCCCTTGGTGCTACAGTCCTTGGAGGGCCTTGTCCTACCAAGCGACCGCTGTGCTGCTCAGCCCGAAGGCCTGCAGATTGCGAGGTGTCGTATGGTCAGCCCAACGAATCCTCTCGGCCGTTATTCTTGGCTTTCTAGACCGGGACCGCTCTCTCACCGTCAGACAGCTCCTCAATTCTAATCACGTAGGCTGAGTGGACCTCGAACCATCCCTCAGGTCCAGGTAAAAATCCCAACCTGGCTGGGAATCTAACCCGGGGCATTCGGGTAAGAGGCAGGCACGCTACCCCTATACCACGGGGCCGGCAAACAATATTCACCACCACCACAGTTATCAGGGGAACATAACGTATATCATCACGCAAATATTACATGGACAATCAGTAGACTACGCAGTAAGTTACAGTTGAGATATTGCCGCAAACAACCAAGATGCAAAGTGTTGGTAGTTGAAGGTGGAAAGAGAAAATATAGAAAAACGTGTATGTATATTTGTATACGGCATCTTATGCCCTTCGAAGATATGGTAAATAAAACGGACCCTTGAGAAGGGGAATTTAAATTATTGCGCGGTCCATTTTCCCCATGCCAGAAAGCCTCTCCCGCTCCCCAATTGAAAGCCCCCGATCCAACTTTTAGTCACCTCTTAAGACCGGCAGAGGATACCGTGGATGTATTCTACAGCCCCCATCCACAGGGGAATGCTAAGGAAGCCCCTAAAATATTGGAGCGTAAAAGGCTTTTATCAAATATAAACTCGGTTCTTTGTGGGATGGTGTGATCAGCTTTGATCAAGCCTTGTTTACTCTTAGGTATTATTGACCTGGTAATCATGAACATACCACACTACCAACCACCACAGAAACACGCAACAGTGCTTACATCCCTCAATGTTGGGTTGGCTTCAAGAAGGGAATCCAGCCGTAAAACAAGGCCAAATCCACATGTGCGACGCAGTTTGAACCCGCGATCCCACAGGTGCGGGAGAAAGCGGTAGGAAAAGAAGAAGAAGATTGACCTGGTAGTCATGCCTTTTGGATTAACCAGGCGCGCTTTCACTGCTTCCGCGAGGCATTTCTCATGAAACAGGAAATACTTTCGTTGTAAACATTTAAAATCACTATCTCCCTTCCCTGACCTCTGTGCGACAGTAAAAATAGCAACTGTTGAAAATATCTGAGTGGACTCTGTACATTTATATGGCCTCTCCCAGGAACTCATAATATCGGAGACGTATTGTAATGGCCACAAGGTATAAGATGAAATAGACACGCCCACCTGCACTAAGATCATCATCATCTCTCTCTCTTTCTCATTTCTTGCCGTACTGAGTAGCTCAGGCGGTTAAGGCGCTATCCTTCTGATCCAACTTGGGAGTTTCGAGCCAGGCTCAGTCCGATATTATTTGAAATTGCTCAAATACATCAGCCTCGTGTCGGTAGATTTTCTGTCGCGTTAAAGAAATCCTACGGGACTAATTTCCGGCACCTCGCCGTCTCAAAAAGCTGTAAAAGTAGTTAGTGGGAAGTAGAAAACAATATTATCACTCTCTTATTTTTTATCCAAACTTCACATCTTGGTATAATTCTTTTTTTTTTTTTGCTATTTGCTTTACGTTGCACCGACACAGATAGGTTTTATGGCGACGATGGGACAGGAAAGGCCTAGGTATGTGAAGGAAGCGAGCGTGGCCTTAATTAAGGTACAGCCCCAGCATTTGCCTGGTGTGAAAATGGGAAACCACGGAAAACCATCTTCAGGGCTGTCGACAGTGGGGTTCGAACCCACTATCTCCCGGTTGTGAGTTCACCGCTGTCCGCCCCAAACCGCACGGCCAGCTCACCCGGTGGTATAATTCTACCCCACCTACACAGAATCCTTAATTGTTCTATCTTTCACACTCCTCCATTATATCTGTGATGTTTATAACATCTCCTTTCCTATTTAATTGAAAGGCCGTTAATTACTTAGTTTTGCAACTTGAGGCTACTATTACTATCGTCAATAGCTGGATTGTTAGACGATAAAATGCCATTTTGTAACATTTTAATGATAGTGTGCATCAAGCCGGGCAATAATTTGTAAAATCTAAGGGACAAGAATATGACCGAACCTACGTAACTGCCAGAGGTAACTTCACTCTCAAAAAGAGTGAGTTTTACGTTATGCTAAACAAAGACATTGATTATCTCAGGAAACAGGCGATCGTGGCAAAGTGTGGAACTCTTTTACTTTCTGTAGAATGTAGACAAAGAGTAACGTTACGTTTTAAAAGACATGTTAAGAATATAACGTCGTTACGACTAGAAAAACCGCTGTGTGATAATATTTCAGTTAAAACTCAGACTAGAAAAGTTCCATCATCTAAGGTTCTGTATTGCATGAACTGCAGTATATCAAAGAATTTTCATTCCCATCATGGATCCACACTTTAATTGGAGACTTTATCATGCGTACTTTAGTGGAACAGTTAAGTCTCCCTTTACATGTAGCCCACAATTTTTCTATGGGAGTTATGTCAGGAGAGTTCCCTGGCCACTCTAAAACACGAATATTGTTCTTCACTGAAATCTTTTTTTCACTTTCTTTGAAGTACGGCAAGGAGCCAAGGAAATGAAATATTCCGTGACCGTCTGGAAACCTCTTCTGCAGCGAGTATTACAAGTGCTGCTGGTCAGTATTTCTTCCCTGAACATTGTCACAACGTAATTTCGAGGTGAAACGACAACACATGAAATGTGCTACTTGTATTGTTAACCTAACTGTGAGACTTCCAACTAATGGAATGAGACTTTCTTACTTTCTGTATAGAGAGTGACAAATGCATTGTAAAAAATGAACATTGAAGAATAATACAAAGTGTAGTGATATATTATGTGTGAGGCTTATAATGCTAAGTGCACGGATGTTATCTGGCAGCAGAATGAGCGTCGGAAATGATGTGGAGCTCCATGATATACAGTAATCCGTATCCATGAGATGTAGAGCTATTTGTAATGACAGGAGATGCCGGCTCTCCTGTTTCATAGCTCTTCCAGTCCAACAATCATTTACTAATCATAACTAAATGTATAGGTTAAATTGAAGACAATAATATACTATATATGGGTACAGGAACAGCGAAGATAATACCTTACAGAAATATGCTGGGTATTTTAATTCCGGATATCGATTTAATGCATTGCTTTATGTGTAATATGGAATTAAAAAGTGAATCATGACAGAATATCTGAGTCACAAATGAACTCGTTCAATTTTGGACTAAGAAGGATTAAGTATGAGTATCTTTACTCTCCCACCTATCCTCCATGATCAATCTATTTCAGTAGTATGCTAGAATAGTGCATTTCAAAATGTGTAAAAAAAATCCACAGTTCTAGTCCTTCAGACATGCAACTTAATTTTGAAAATAGCCTAGGGATATGAGATACGAACTATAGGTAAGTAACATAATATAAAGTATAATAATATATTCTTTATTTATTCTTAAAAATTGCAATCATTTTCTTAATCATCGTTATTCAGGCGATTAGATTAGCAGTTTGCCTTTTCCTAGCACTACTAGTCAATGCATTGTTTCACTTAAGCACTACTACGAGAGCTAATTTGAGTCACTGCAGATTTCCACTTAAACCCTTATAACTGCATTCTGTGTGGGTATTGAATCACGGAACACATTTCAGAAAAAATCATGTAAATAAGTTCATATAGATAGGATTTGAACCTAAAAGAAAACGAGTGAAGCAAGCAATTTTAGGCAGTTTTTCTGGATTTACATTTTAGGATGGAAGTGATTTTCAAAATTTTGTTTTTAGTTCGATAGAGCCTTCAAAGTCTCACAATTTGATACATTTCCGGTCCTTTTAGCCCTTCAACTTTCTGCACAATTCAGAAAAGCGCTTAATTTTACGTTATTCGCAGTCTAATAAGGAATGTTTTCAACATTAAAAGGTATATTTCAGAGCATTTTGTATCAAAAAATATTGACGAAAGTTTACAAAGAACTTAGATCATATGGTATCTCTCGCTTGACAATGGAAGAAGCTATTAACTCAATATGCGTTATGTACATGGGAAGTAAATAATGAAACATTTGTTCTGCATTTGAAATACTACAAAAAACGGAATACGTGGAAATCACGAGGGTCGCTGTGGAATTACTCCGTTGAATGGCACTTAAAAATGTGCCAGTTCACGATCCTAAACTGATAGTTTATTGGAACTAAAATGGACACAATTGCCACGACAGAGTAAATACGGCACTTAAACTCAATCATCTATGTCAACAAAATGTTATGTATGGCGTGATCGAGGCAGGAAAGATCAAGGCGGCAGTGAATGAGACAAAGTAAAGCCTGGAATTGTTACAACACCACTATTAAAAAACTGCAAATTGAAACAGCAAACCGAGGCAACGTTCGTATTGAAATAGACATACATGGCGAGCAGCATATCAAGACTTGCAGATAATCTTAAGAAAATTTAAAGGAGAAGATTTACATCGCATAATTTAACAGAAGAACGCAGAAAATAAAGTGGCAAGTTTATAAGGAAGATAACGAGAAAAGCTTACGTCACAACTTCTAATTGACAAGCGATGACCATTGATAGCTACCAAGAAAGAAATATTTAAGATATTGAATTGATGTATAGAACAGCAGTTATAACACAAATAGCTGAATTAAGAGCAGACATCTTGGTAATCCGCAAGCGGAATTAGAATCAAAGTTAAAAACCTCACACTTGATATAGAAAATTACCATGTTAGAAGGCTATAAAATCCCCAAGATGACGAAAATGACGTCATCTGTATTTTTTTTGTTGCATTTGCGCAAGAAAAGGTTGTCAAGATGTGCTAAGAAGACAATGGCCTGATGTCCGGAGGAGGCTGCAAGGGAAACCCTATCATGACCTACTTAGAAAAGGATGGTGATGGATTTTAACAAGGGTGGCCAGGAAGGAGACACTGACGCATTATTTCCGCCAGATCCGAAAAGGGCTTGTTTAGTTGCTACTACCATCAAGATCTGCACCGACGGGGGATCCGGGCAGACTCACACCTAGACACTTCTGCGCTCACCGCCGCCACCATCCTACTCGTCAGTGCCTTATGGGGCAGGCAACCGAAACAAAACCGTGCATCCCTCATTGCTGAACTGACGGCAGAGAATAGGCAAGACGCGTCAGCGCCGTTCGTCTTCAAGGCTAGTGAGTTGTTACATACTACCTAGTAGATCATGACTTCATTGGTGTGACACCCCTTGTGTCACACAAAGTTCGTGATGTATCGCTTACACTTGATAGTGGTATTAGAGGAAATCTTTCAAAGAGACGTAAAAGGCTAGACACTAAACCCCAAGGTTAAAGAATGGATAACTCACGTATTTATAAGACCCTTATGGAAACTCCAGAAACATCGAAATTTCAGACAACTTCCTCTTTCTTCCAATATAACACTGCTAAAGAGGCCTACGAGTTTACGAGCGAACATAAGGTTTGTTTATCAAGAGTGAAGTCTGACGCCGGGTACTGGGCCAGGAGAATCGGTCTGCCAAGAGTAGTGCCGTCCTCTCCTTGAACTCAGCGTCACAGTACCACCTACCAATATCCCGACTTCGAGCAAAGACAATGGATTGGAAGCATATAAGGATTATGACTTTAATACCTCAGAGGATTAAATCCTTCAAAATAATAAAATACATTGTTAACATTAATGATCAACATTTATTATCAAACAAATTCCCTTGGAGGAAATCCATACAACAAATATTTTAAAATTCTGTTTCGGGTTAGCCGAAGGTATTTCAACAATTAGAAGGATTTTCTTGCAATTCTAGGCCCCAAAGAAGGAGGTCCAAAATATAAAATTCAATCATTTACACCGAGTTCAATACGGCTTCAAGACCAGCGATCAGAATATTTCACTAAAATTAATCCTAATAAAATTTTCCCAGGAAACCTAATATAGAGTGAAAAGAGGAGGAAAGGGAGGGAAGCGATAGGTGACAAACTTATTTAAACGACACTAACTCCCTAGTCTAGAAACGCCTTGAACCAAGGATTTTCAAACCAGAATACCAGAATACGGAGCTAATTAAGACAAAAATAACTGAAAATATCAACCCTGTGCCGATACTAAACGTGGCATCGAACAATATTGAATGTTCTTGAAAACCCCAATCCATGCAATGATTTGCATATAGGGCCTAATTAAAAGGATTAAATTCAGCCCTCGGTTTCTTAAAAACTTTGAAAAGCACCATAATGTTTCAAAAAAGAGTCTCAAATGGGCATGGAAGCCTTTCAACACTTCTAAATTCCTTCTTCCTATCAGAATTTCAGGTCCAGAAAAGAGGTATACCAGTACTCCTACGGCTTCCGTTCAGTTCAACCAGTTTCTAACACCGCTGCACACTTCCAGACAAGCAATTGCTTTCGTGATAAAAGAAATATTCCTACACCTTGAATATCACCTGCTACTTCCAAACATCCATTTACAGTTCTTCGAGGTCAACATTTCCTTTCATATAAACCACCCATAATTAGCGCTACCCAGCTTACCTCGTGCGTGGGCTGCTCCGGATGAAACGGCACAGGCCATTCACTGACATTGCTAACCACACAGTTGATGCTGAACAAGTAACATCGTGGAAGCAACACATTATATATATATTATAGCGGGTAGAATTTGCCACAATATTTAAAAGTGCGGCTGGAGCAATCCAATGAAAATCCCACAGGGGCGGGAATCACGTGATGTGTAGCGAAGCTACAAGCAACGTAGTAGATGCATATAGCATGCAGTAGACTTTGCAGTGTGTTGAAAGCTACAGAACAGGATGGATGAAGATGTCTGTCTGTTACGTCATCAGCCCAGAGGCTGGTTGGATCCTCAAATAGCACCACCAAAGGTTATGCGGTTATGAGGAAACCCCAAAAACCAATGGCAGCACTAAAATGAGGCGTACTAGGCAAGATGAGGAGTGAGGTAGTTTGCCATTGCTTTCCTCACTGGGTCAGAAAGTACTATTGCAGCACAACTGACCCTATGAGCAGCACCTTTCATAACACTCAGATGCACTAGTCATGCTCTGAATGTCATTACTCAGCACTACCCATACCCCAGCAACTTCCATATTGTCACAGCCATGGATGTTGACTGGGACTTCGGTGGAAGCTACACTTTACTCTGGCCCGTGCCAAGAGATGGATGCAAAATTACTGTATCCATCAAGAAATGACAGCAGGATGAAGATATTGTTAAAAAAAATAAGATTTCTTCGAAGGCGTACACTAAATGGGAGAGACCCAGCTTAACAAAGCAAAAAAAAAAATATAGGTTCAATATTCATTCGGTTGTTAAATATGCTACAATTGTTGTTGACAATTGCTGCACATATCCCAGTATTGGCATTCTTCCTGGCAACCAGAAGCAACTTCAATAATGTCAGAATTTTAATAATTTTAATATTTTAAAATTAAATATTCAAAATTTCCCGCCTTTTTATCAGTATATCTCTGTTTCCCTTATAAATTCCAAGTTTATAAGAATTTTCATACTTTTCCTTTTTCAAAGTGTGTATCAAAACTCCAGCTACAAAATGAACCTCAATCATTAACATAGACTGTGATTTGGATTTTCTGTCGCGTTTTTATTTCGAGCACCAGAAAATATTAATAGCTTTTTAAACAAAAGTGTTCTATAAAATCGAATTTAAATTCTATTGATCTCAATGAGGTACAGATTGTAGTACAACATTATGCGAGGAAACTCTGAAAAAATCATAATTATCCGTGATTCAGTAAGAGAGTTATGAAGGAAACCGTGATATATTGTTAAAAAGGCGGGAAATTTTGAACATTTTATTTTTAAAATGTTATAATTAGAATATTTTTAAGTTCCTTCTGATTGCTCTTAAGCATGCCAATCCTGGGGTATGTGCAGCATTTGTCAACAACGTTTGAATCATATATAACAATCGAATGAATATTGGCCTATTTTCCCCGTGTTGAGCTAGGTCTCCCCCCTAAAATGCGGGATATTTGCCGCCGAAGTTGATAATAGGAATACCGGAACGGGTGAGAAACCATTACAATGGCCACCATCCTGCTGTCTTAAGCAAGCAATCTTAAGCAGGCAACTCCTTTCACGGTTTCCCACGAACGTCTATTCGGGCGTCTTGAAACTGTGTTTGGTTAGGGCGCCAGTTCTACTTACCAGTGGCCCACTAGGCACTCCGATCCGAGACGTCAGGGAAGCATCACACTAGTACTTTGTTTGTTTCCTTGTTTACAGATGCTAAAAATCGATCCAAAAGCCGGTTTCTTTCTCCCGGAAAAGTACTTTCTCATAGAATGTAATGGAGATCTTAATAAGGGGTAATGCAAGATGAAGAGAGGATACAGGATATAAAGAACGTTTGTATCCAATGCGTTTGGAGATGCACCTCTTGAAGAGAACAGTCCTGGTGAAGGAATAAGTTCGCAATCGGAATACGTGCCACCGGCACGGAAGGAATAAGAACAACAGTATGATAAGAATTATCTTCAAAGGGTAATGCAATAAATCAGAGAAAGTACGGTAATTAAAAACCGTTAAAATACTAATTTAGGAAACTTTCCGACAACAGAGTCCTATCACAAAATGAAAAGAGCATTCAAGAATACCCTGGCAACATCTATCAGGAGCACTTGGCAATCATAAACAAACGGATCTTCGAAGGCTTGCGCAGGATGGTTGCAGTAAACAGCATCATGTTAGAACGCGATAAGAAAGACGTTGCATCTGCCATCAATTTCACGTCATCCTGCCGATGGTTGCAATTATTTAAACATAGAAACAGAATTGTATCTACCGGGTGTGTTGGCCATCCGGTTAGGGGCGCTTAGGTGTGAGCTTGCATCCGGGAGATAGCGGGTTCGAACCGCACTGTCGGCAGCTCTGAAGATGGTTTTCTGTGGTTTCCCATTTTCACACCATGCAAGTGCTGGGGCTGTCCCTTAATTAAGGCCACGGACGCTTCCTTTCCACTCCTAGGCCTTTCCGATCCCATCATAGCCATAAGACCTATCTGTATCGGTGCGACGTAAAACAAATAGGCCTAGCAAAAAAGAAGAATTGCATCTTGTTCGACTACGAGATTAAGTGATCCAAAAAATCGACAACAATTATTACATTATCTTGTTTTCATAATCTAGGATATGATCTTCAGATACAAAGTTCTGCCTTTACAGGTGTTGAAAAGTTACCAAAATTACTTCGATTAAGAGGTCCATTGTGGTAGGATGTTAACAAAACTTGGAGATATGGTAAGGCACATGACACTGATGTTCATTCTGTCTTTACTAAAAATCATTAGCAGGTTAACTCCTGGTGGGGGGAAAATCATTGCCAGACATAGAGTGGTGGTCGTAATTTCTGTACAAGTGGGCAACCTTTCTCTATTAACATTAATCTGGATAAAATCTAAGAAGTTCGATACTTCTAAGTGTGAAGGTAGCGGATAAATAAAGAAGAGGGCTGCAAAGGGCGTTAAAATGAATGACTCGGAAGGCATTTTAACCGTAATACAGACGAGGTCGGAAGAGAACAGGAAATAACCAAGAGAGGTAGAATAAGAAATGTGAAAAATGAGGATCCGAACGCAAATAATAGGAAACAATGCCAGACTCAGCTAGGGGAACCGTAGTTGCCATCTCACACTACAATGTTGAGAGATCCTGGTCCACTTGCCGCCATGCAGGTGATTATGGACACGGAGATAACCGCTCTGCCTCCAGAAATGATTAAATACAGTGGGAGCCCTTACCTTTTACTCGTCTTAAGGTCTTCGTGGCCTGTACGGAGATGGCTTTTGCTTTTCTTATGTCTTTATATAGCTCGAACTAATATTCCACATGAACCCTCCGTGTTTATGAAATGATATTACGAACGTTGTTTCAACTTCAGTAATATACTGTAATACGGAGGATTCCCCTCATTGACTTAGGCCATAACTCGTACTTTGCCAGTTTGAGGAACAACGTCATAACTCACTGTAGTTCACTACGGTATTTCTGGTGACGTAGCCTGATGTGCATTATGTAGTTTATCATACGGACATGCTTTGGGACGGACACGTTGAATTAACTACCTCGGGCACCATATAAGGGATGACCTCATAATGTGCACCTGGGAAAATGTGAACCTAGGTATTATATTAGAAGAACAATATATTTACTGTGCTTATAAACCTTCAGAAGTACATTTCTTGTGTCTAAGTGCACAAAACGTGTTTGGTGTCATCACCGCTTTTCTTTTAAACCTAGTTTAAATGAAGCTGCGTAGCATCAGTCTTGGTTAGTTGTACTTAAATCCCTGATTATTGTCTGATAAACAGTGAAAATCGAGCGGCCACCAAACATAAACAGTGAAATGAAATGGAATTGCGTACGGCTTTTAATGGCGGGAATGTCCGAAGACAAGTTCGGCTCGCCAGGTGCAGATCTTTTGACTTGACTCCCGTAGGCGATCTGCGTGTCGTGCTGTGGATGAAATGATGATGAAGACAACACATACACCCAACCCCCGTGCCAGCGAAAGTAACGAATGATGGTTAAAATTCCTGACCCTGCCGGGAATCAAACCAGGGGCCCCTGTAACCAAAGGCCAGCACGCTAACCATTTAACCAGGGAGCCGGACAACATAAACAGTGATAAGCAGTGAACGTAAAATGACTGGTGGATTTGAAGATGAACTGGAATAGCATTCAAATGAGCCCAAAGGTGTAATAGTGGAAAGATCCTTTCGAAGAAATTAGTTATAGAAAATTCGCTTATCTAAACAAACATTAATATCTTCTAGAAAAAGCAAAGTCACCTCCGTACAGGCCATTAAGGCCCTTGGAGGAGTGGAAGGTAAAGGCTTTCACCATTGTTAACCTCGGCACGTGATGGGATAGAGTGCTTAGCTCTACGCCCGGCCGCCTTTGCTCTCCGGAATTAACCTGGTACACATTTTTGGTGTAGGCTGAGTGAACCTCAGGGCCATATGCACCTCCGGTAGTGGAAATCTCGTTTCTTAAAATTTTACGACTTCCTAACGGGGATTCGAACCCATGTCCTTCCGGACGAACCGAGCACGCCTTTACCGCCTCTGCCAGGCAGTCCCTAATATCTTCCAGCAACGATGCAAAATGACCTAAAATTTTGAAAGCAGAGAAATGATCTTGCTTTTGCTTTCAATCTGCAATTTTCTTCTTTGTTCTGTTTGTTTCATGGTGACTTCATGTGTCTTTTAAACGAAAACGAGTAAAGAAACGAACGATTTTAGGCTGCATATAGGCCGGCAGTGATTTTCGAAATTTGAATTTTTAGTTTGAGATTCACAATTTGAGCCTTTCCTGGCCATTTAGCCCTTCAACTTCCGGCACAATTGGAGAAATTGCTTAATTTTACGCTTTTCGTAGTATGGAGACTCCTAATTTGTCTGATAAGAAATTAAATCCTTTAGTTTTGCACACTAGTTTCCATGGTGATTCTCTTTTCCCCCACAGGACACTTGACTAAAAAGCGAGGTATTTTACCGTCAGATGTTTTCCTTACCCAAGCTTGCGAATTGCCTGGAGGTTACATAGACGTTGAGCTGCCCCATGAGAAATCGTTCCGTCTCCCGATGAAGACTGTAGAGGAACTGCATCAGGTAATTGGTTGAGCAGACGTGTCGGAGTAGCGTGTATAAATCTTCACTTGGAGTGAAATGTATCCGCGGGGAAATGAATGCAAATGTTTAAGTCTCTGCTGTAACATGTGCGAGATATTTAAGTGTCTAAAATTTAATGGTGTTTGAGATTACCTCCCACGATCTCCTGTATTACTGTACTTGAGTCAGGAAAGAAATTGAATATACTTTAACTAGAGCCCTGATCATAAAGTCTATAGATTAAATGAAATCGTCTGACACCCAGTTATATTCGCAAACCATCAAACTTTTCTGTAAACAGTATTGTACACTGTAACCGAAGATGAAAAATTCGGGCAAGTCTGTTTATGTTCGTCTTTCTATTTCTTGTCCATGTGAAATGTAATATTAACTCGTACGCCTTAAAATTGTGCCACAACCACTTCCACCATTATCACCTGCAGAAAAATCACCACCAACAACGTAAGAGTCACAGAGTGTGGTATTACACTGTGGGTTTTATTTTGTAATTGCTATGATGAGTGACAAAATAATTCTGTTTCAGTTATTATACCAAAAAACCAAACCAAATAACGCAACACCGCCGAAGGGCCATGGTCTACCAAGCGACCACTGTTCAGCGCGAAGGCCTGCAGATTATGAGGTGTCGTGTGGTCAGTACGTCGAATCCTCTTGGCCGTTATTCTTGGCTTCCTAGACCGGGGACGCCATCTCAGCGTCAGATTACTCCTCAATTACAATCACGTAGACAAAATGGACCTCAAACCAGCTCTCTGATCCAGGTAAAAATACCTAACCAGGCCAGCAATCGAGCCCGGGGAGTCCGCGTAATATGCAGATACGCTACCACTACATCGCGGGCCGCGTTTCAATTGTTATATACTAGTAATAAATTTAAAAAAAGATTTTTACTAACAAAATGAGAAGTGAAAAGTATTTTACACAATTACATTAGAACAAGAATGTATATTCTGGGTTGTAATATTTCATTTACGAGTTACGAATCGTTAAATCCTCTGGGCACAGATTATTTCATTGCTTAAAGGGCCAGTACCAGGTAAGGTCATGTCACAAGTCTTACATAAGAAGGAAAATGACATACAAAGAGTAAATTGTATCCAGAAGTGTTAGTAATTTATCTCCGACTCGTTGACTGAATGCTCAGCGTACTGGCCTTCGGTTCAAAAGGTCCCGGGTTCGATTCTCGGCCGGGTCGGGGATTTTAACCTTCATTGGTTAATTCCAATGGCTCGGTGGCTAGGTGTTTGTGCTGTCCCCAACATCCCTGCAACTCACTCACCACAAAAAACAATATCCTCCACCACAATATCACGCAGTTATCTACACATGGCAGATGCCGCCCCCCCCTCATCGGAGGGTCTGCCTTACGAGGGCTGCATTCGGCTAGGAATAGCCACACGAAATTAAATTAATAAAATAGCACAACTAATTTGTAAATACGAGACAAAATCATATATATTCTAGCAGTTACCCACGGGCTCCGCTCGCAGTGTTGTATCACGTTGTTCATGTTGCAAAGTGGCAACAATTACGAGGCAATGGAAAAATACGCGTTATCTGCTGTGGTAATAGAATGTAATATTATGCCAACAAACTCTTGAAAAATACATCACAAATGTAAATGGAATTACATTTCTTTGTCTGCAAAGGTTGCTGTTTGAACTTGGTGCAAAATATTGATATCAATTCGTAGTTTTGTACATTTTTCTGTTAATTCGTTAATCTACTGCAGTGACTCAGACAGCAGCGTGCCGGCCTCTGAACACTGTGATTCGTGGTTCGAATTCCTTCACCCCATATGAGATTTTTGCTGGAGGCGGTACTCCTGTTTTCTCTGACATAATTCATTCCAGAAACATTCTGCAATATTATTTCATTTCGTCTGTCAGTCATTAATCATTGCCCCAGAGGAGTGCGACAACCTTCAGCAAGCGGCACAATACCTATGCTCTCCGCTAGATGAGGCTTCATTCATTCCATTCCTAACGCGGTGGAATGACTGGAAACGGGCTGTAGATTTTTATTTTCAGTAGGATAAATGTCGTTACCTGTCACAGTATTGGGAGCTTACATGTATAAATTCATCGAAGTTTCAGGCCTGGAGAAACCTACGTGTAACTGACCACGAGAGAAACATGTAATGACGATAATATGTAGTTATGATTTCTTGATGATGGAGTTTCAGGGTAGACTTCCTAATTGCTGCAATGTAGGACTGTGGTGTAGGACAAACTAATACATGGAACTTAAAATAGCAAGGAATATCTTTGATATAACCTACCTAATTATTCTCTGGAAAAAATAATCTCTTTTCCAAAAATGAATGTCAAATGATTGATTTTAGACGCTGTATGTTACAACAGAGCAGTTTTATTATCTTTGACACTCAGGCGCCATGACCAAGCTTCATAGAGACTACAGAGGTAACGGGCTAAACTGTTTGTTTGAGTAGGGCGTGTGGCATTTATTCATATCTACTTGAAGTAGAAGTAAAGCACTGTTATGCGCATCATATTTTAGTAATTTATGTCATTTGTAAATGAATGAACCAGCCGATTGCAACCAGATAACCTTCACAATTGAATTCTGAACAAATGTAAGTAACTTTCAAAGAAATCCTACAATTATTTTCTCTTACCAATACCTTAAATACATCACACTCTAGGAGTGGGTAAATGTCATTCAAACATACATTCTTTCAGTATAGTACAGTAAGGTTCATTATCCTTTACACACGCGCATAGGAAAATGAACTCGATTGAAATATTGTTCTGATGAAGCGCATATCAATATATGGCTTGAAGGCGCGACCAATCTTAAGGGAAATAATGGATAGGAAGAGCATTGTAACATTCGCCATTTTGGCAGAACAGGGACGATATTTAAAATCAGAGTTTTGTCTGTACATTGCTCAGAATTTAAAAAATAAGCTATTTCTGTAACCGTGGTGTCCACAGTAACAAAGAAATTCACTTTTTAATATTCTGTCTGTCTGTCTGTCTGTCTGTCTGTCTGTCTGTCTGTCTGTCTGTCTGTCTGTCTGTCTGTCTGTCTGTCTGTCTGTCTGTCTGTCTGTCTGTCTGTCTGTCTGTCTGTCTGTCTGTCTGTCTGTCTGTCTGTCTGTCTGTCTGTCTGTGCGTACGTAAAGTCGGGGAATGAGGCACTCCAATCCAGGCCATAAAATGTTATTCTGAAATATTTATGTTATTAATGGTCTTATAGAAAAGTACTACATAACTAAAGTTATATAGAATTAACTTTCCGACCATTTAGGTCTCATACATTTTTAGCTTACCGGCTATGATAACGGAGAAATTCATGAATTGCGATTTTGTTGCTAAATCCATGACAACGCCGAACCACGAGAAAGTGAGTGAACAGAATTTAATGAAAATCGGCATGTAAAGTCTAGGAATAAGATGCTGTAGTTTAGGTTATAAATAATGTTTTATTCACGCTGGATAAAATGGTAGTTTGAGGGAAGGTGCCTAAAACTTAACTTTTAAAATAGCTGTGTTACTTGTCTTATCGCAAACTATTGCATACCGTAATACGCAGAATTCTCTTCTCTTGCATGTCAGCAGCTACAGATACGACATTTGTCATGTTTACTTAAATTTCGTTATCATCATCGTCATCATCTGTTTACCCTCCAGGGTCGGCTTTTCCCTCGGACACAGCGAGGGATCCCACCTCTACCGCCTCAAGGGCAGTGTTCTGGAGCTTCAGACCCTTGGTCGGGGATACAACTGGGGAGAATGACCAGTACCTCGCCCAGATGGCCTCACTTGCTATGCTGAACAGGGCCTTGTGGGGGGATGGGAAGATTGGAAGGGATAGGCAAGGAAGAGGGAAGGAAGCGGCCGTGGCCTTATGTTAGGTACCATCCCGGCATTCGCCTGGAGGAGAAGTGGGAAACCACGGAAAACCACTTCGAGGATGGATGAGGTGGGAATCGAACCCACCTCTACTCAGTTGACCCCTCGAGGCTGATTGCCCCCGTTCCAGCCCTCATGCCACTTCTCAAATTTCGTGGCAGAGCCGAGAATCGAACCCAGGCCTCCGGGGGGTGGAAGCTGATCACGTTAACCACTACACCACAGAGGCGGACAAATTTCGTTATCATTTATGAAATAAGTTTTAAAACTTTAAAATTAATTACCGTAAAATATTTATCAAGTTTGCTTGTTATTTTTTGTAACAGAAGGAGGTTTTAGCGACAATATTACAATGTACTGTGTACGTATATTACGCTTCTGCTGGAAGTATTTAAAGACATCATCAACATAATCTATAAACTCAAAGATTTGCTTCAGAATATTTTTCTTAATCGCTACCATCCGTATTAATTTTTCCAAATATAGATAGCATAAATATATATTTAAAAACTTAAAAGTCACAATCTCAAAGAATGAAACGTTGAGTGCTTTATTAACATATACAAAATTCATTACCGTGCAAACGTTAATGCCAAAATCTCTCAGCAATTTGTAAATTATGGTCAAATCTATATAAATAAAGCTGTAGGGGTTCCGCCGTCTGTAATTTCGTTTCTATTGTTAATTTTTAAGATATTTATCGGTTTTATGTCAACTGAAGACAATATAAGTGGTTTTTAGCATTCGTGTCTGTTTATTCGTCTGTTTGTCTATCCGGCTGTTCCACCAACATGGTGAAGCTGCTAGATAGATCTCGACCAGACTTCGTATTTAGAATATAATAATCCAGGAGCAGGTTTAGATAAGCATATAATTTCAAAATCACTGAATAGACTGGGAGTTTATACGAAAACCAGAACAGAATTTTTTTTTCAATTTTCTCCCATACTATTGATCTTCTGTAAAATCCGAAGACCGTATTTGATACTCCTGTTCAATTTAAACAACTTTTGTTTTGCATATATAATTTCGCTTATACCTTTTGAAACAACAGTATGATAAATGGAAACATACATTCCTACAGTATGGTACATTAATAAAGTTCATTTGCATAGGAAAATAAGCACAACGAAAATCATTCTGATGGACTGCATATCAATATGTGACTGGGAGGCGTGACCAGTCTAAAGGGAAATATTGGATAGGAAGAACATTATCACATTCGCGGTTTTTCCATAGCAGTGAAGATATATTTAATGGTTGTAGCAGAGTTGTTGTAGTAGTTACTCTGGTATTTAGATGTATTTACCACTAATTATTCCATTTCGCTGAAACACAGGTATATTAAGGGAACTGGAGGTAGTACACGATTTTATTTATCAATGATCAACTATCTGCCACGCAGGAAGTCGTGAGTCAGAAATTAATTTTACCTGAAAAAGAAGAACTCGTGGAGGAACCTACATCTAAAACCCATCATTTTCGAGAAATTCCGTAGATCAGGGTGTTAGGCAAGGTGTGAAATGGCATTTCGGAAACGACGGTATGATCAACGGTGAAGACTAAGTCGGATAAAAATCCGTATGGTTTTAGGCTAGGTATTTAGTATACGCAAATAATTTTAAAATGCTACGAGAGAAATGAACAGTTATGTCTATATTTCGTGAATCTGCTGAGTTAGAGAAGCCATTTTACATATTACAAGGGGAAAGGATATTGGCCGTATTTAGAGATATTGGTATTAAAGGTAGGTTATTAGAGCACTCAAACGCATTTATGCTGTTAAACTGGGCTGTAGTACTTATTTGATTATTGTTTGCATGAAGGAGCTATACCAAATGAATGAAGAGTTGCTGTAGTAGCCCCTGTGTATAAAGGAAAGGGTGATAGACATAAAGCCGAAAATTACAGGCCAGTAACTTTTACATGCATTGCATGTAAGCTTTGCGAAAGCATTCTTTCTGATTATATTAGACATGTTTTTCGAAATTAATAACTGGTTTGATAGAAGGCAGTTTGTGTTTAGGAAAGGTTATTCCACTGAAGCTCAACTTGGTAGGATTCCAGCAAGGTATAGCAGATATCCTGGATTCAGGAGGTCAAATGAACTGTATTGGGATTGGCCTATCTAAGGCATTTGATAGAGTACACCATGGGAGACTACTGGAAAAGATGAGTGCAATTGTAATTGACAAAGGAGTGACTGAATGGGTTGCTATATTTCTAGAAAACAGAACTCTGAGAATTAAAGTAGGTGAAGCTTTACCTGTCCCTGTAATAATTAAGAGGGGAATTCCTCAAGGCAATATTATTGGACCTTTATGATGTCTTATATAATACTGTATATGAGTGATATGTGTAAAGAAGTAGAATCAGAGATAAGGCTTCTTGCAGATGATGTTACTCTGTACAGTGTAATAGATAAGTTACAAGATTGTGAGCAACTGCAAAATGACCTCGATAATGTTTTGAGATGGACATTAGGCAATGATATGATGATAAATGGGGTTAAAAGTCAGGTTGTGAGTTTCAAAAATAGAAAAAGTCCTCTCAGTTTTAACTGCTGCATTGATGGGGTGAAAGTTCCCTTTGGGGATTGTACCGGGCGGTACACCTCCACGCCGCTAATTTAAAAGTTGCGCCAGTTGAAACTCCTCTGCTGGAGGAAGTCTGAACTTTATTGACGGTATTAATTTTCAAGTTTCTCAGAAGATGTCACTACCTGGAAATTTTGGAGTTTTTGAACTGTGTCATTTTCGACGTATTTTTGTTTTGCTTGTAGTAAGAAGTGTGAACTTTCTCTTCTAGAGGACACTACTGAAGATCAACAATAGTGCACCCTAGTGCGGAGTGAAAGAACTGTTTTTTGGAGAAATTTTTATTTCAAAAGTTTGTTTCTTGTTAAATTTCTTTCTGTTATTGTTTAAGTTGGCTGTATACCCCTCTCTTTCCCCTTGTTTTGTATTTAGCCAATCCCGAATTTCTTTTATTAATTTCTGACCAATCCGAGGTATCTTCCCCCAACTTGAATATGTTGCTGTATCCTACCCAATAAAGAGTTTGTGGGAGGGTGTTTTCATTCCCCTAACGCCTCGAACCTTCCGCGAGAGGATATAAACTGCTGATTTTAGGGTCTCCGGGCCACTTCTCTTCCATCTTTCAGTGTGTAAAGTACATAGCAGGGGGCGGGAAGCGCCTCTTTCTTCGGCGACAGTCTACAACCAGGTAATGGCCGACTAATTACTTCTTTTCTTGCTAGCTCAGCAGTTTAACTCTCGGGGCGGGTCCGAAGTTTTTCCATTATGTAACCTTCCCTAAAATGTAAAGGAACTTGTATCTATTCCATCTTTTAAACTGCATATCGGGATAGAGAGTGCTTAACCCTCTCGAGTTCCCAATCATATTGTTTTGAGGTGAACTTATTTTTCTCAACCTATTCTTAGTTAACGTAAAACAAATTGTTCTTTTCTAAAGTCACCTCTGTAGTATGGGATTAACCCTTGCATTAGTGGCCTAGAGCCAAATTAGGTTTTGAAACAAATACATTAGGAGTGCAGTTCGCCTCCTCTCAAATTGTTTCTTTAGAGGTCATTGTAATTACCCTTTTTCATTTAATTGACCTCAGTAGGTTGGGTATGTTACCCCTGTGTCTATGTCCTGAGAGGACAACTTGAAGGTGGAGTTTGATGTGGCCTTTGAGAGGCTTAAAGTTGAGAGCGAGTGGCTCTTTTTTCGAAAATTGAGTGTTGTATGCCTCGTGGAGGCTTTTCAGTGTAATTTGGAGCAAATGCTCCTGAACATGAATGGGGTTTTCTGCCCCTCTGGTAAAACTTATTTTGAAGTAAGGTTGGGCTGACTGCCCACGAATTGTGATGTAAGGGCGCTGAGCCCAAATCCAGTAAATATTGTACCTACATTTTGTTGACTTGCTACTCTGTACCTGCAATGCTTGTTATTTCTTCATTTTAAAAAGAAAATATAACCTTGTTAAATTTTACATTAACTTTGATTCCGTAGTTCGAGACCCGTTCACGCCCGCACCTTCTTTCACGCATAACTATCACAAAAATACGGTAACAGGGATCATTGTAGGTACCTAGGTCTTTATATAAGCAAAGATCTCCATTGGGGTAATCACATAAATATGATTGTAAATGAAGGGTTCATATCTCTGCACATGGTTATGAGGGTATTTTGGGGTTGTAGTAAGGATGTAAAGAAAAGGGCATATGGGTAAAACACTGATATGACCCCAAATAGAGTATGGTTCCAGTACATGGGACCTACACCAGAATTACTTGATTCAAGAACTGGAAAAAATCCGAAGAAAAGCAGCTTGCATTGTTCTGGGTGATTTCCGACAAAAGAGTACCGTTACAAAAATGTTGCAAAGTTTAGGCTGGGAAGACTTGGGAAAAAGGAGACGAGCTGCTCGACCAAGTGGTATGTTCCGAGCTGTCAGTGGAGAGATGGCGTGGAATGACATCAGTAGACGAATAAGTTTGAGTGGTGTCTTTAAAAGTAGGAAAGATCACAATATGAAGATAAAGTTGGAATTCAAGAGGACAAATAGGGGCACAAATTCGTTTATAGGAAGATAGAGAGTAGAATAACTTACCAAGGGAGATGTTCAATACATTTCCAATTTTTTTTGGCAATCATTTTAAAAAAGGCTAGGAAAACAACAGATAGGTAGTCTGCCACCTGGGCGACTGCCCTAAATGCAGATCAGTAGTGATTGATTTGTTTATTAATTCAAGAATTCTTGGCACACTGCAGTTAAAGGGGTTAGAAAACTCTGTAAACTTTCGTCATTGTTGTTCAAAGTTTACATCGAGTATTAGTAGGAGTAGTAGTATGAACTGGTCTGGAATTACAATTTAGCCCTATTCCAAATTATAGTACCAGAATTCACTAAATAACTCAAAATTCAACCTTGAAAAGAGCCGTTTCTTAGGAAAAGCTTCTTTCTCTTCAATTTCATTAAATCTACATAAATTTTATTCCAAATTAGTAGCGAAGATGTGGTATCTTCTCTGGCTTGGAGGAAAAATTGCCTCCACGTCAGATAGTTCTTTCCCCCGCCAGTGTAGTGAATTGAGATTTTCCGACTCATCGGATACTTCCAGAAAGGCGATAAGTAAACGGGCATAGATTTACCCTGGGACTATACACTATTTGAACACCCCCCGCCGAAAAAAGGACGAAGATTGTTCACGGATCATGGATGTCTGCGTCTTGGTCATTCCAGCTCTGTAGCTTTGGACTGTTAGTTCGGCAGCATAGTACTGTTCGTTTATGAAAAAAAATTGTGTAGTTTTTCATTTGATCGAATATTTCATATGAAGGCATTGCTTTCAATCGCGCCACTCCTACCGACGTCATTGTAATGACCCATGTTCATTTCAGTTGGGAAAACCACTAAGAGAGTCTTTCTGAGAATCTATAAAGTATAAAGGCAGGCGGAGAGTGAGTGTCTGCCATTGTAATGAAAACTCCCCAACCTGATTGTGACTGACGGTAGGCAAGCTGCCTACCATTACAATGAAAATTCCCTAACCCAGTCTTGATATGAGAAACGACGTTGGTGACTTGTCCGTCGTGCTTCTAGGGCAACGTTAAGAGCTATGCAACTTAATACACTCTTGGTCACAACGTTTACACCACCTAACCTTGAATTCCGTATAAAATTTAGAATTTCATAGCGAAGCACGGGTACATCAGCTAGTACAGTATATAATGAAGTTAGACTGTGTTAGTAATTTCATTTATGTGCTTTCTATTTATTTTGTCCTTTTAACCGTAATTACATTTCTTTGACAATAACATGCAATATATTTTTATTTCAAAAATATTATCTTGTGACGTGTTGGTGGGTAGGTAAATAATGGCACAACATTTGTGGAGTATACTCTAGAATTTATTGACTAACACTAATTGCTTAGTTAACTACACATGGTTCTCGTTCGCCCTCTGTTCTCACTGATCAGTCACACTAATTGTTCACTCATTCGCTTACAAACTAAACCAGTCATACCACATACACGACACACTCCTCCACAGCTGACACTTATTGTCTCAAACAATTTCAGTGTTATTTTCGCTGTCTCTGTCTCAGACACTCAGTTCACAGTCCATGCACAACAGTATCAAAATTCCGTATGACGTATACTCCCCATTTACACCCAAAGTCTTCGTTCACTGGCCCTTGCCGATACCACTTCGAATTCTCCCACGCTGCATCAGACAAAATGTTCGCTTCCCAGCAGATGGACCGTGACAGACATAACTAACACTCAGTTTCATGGACAGAACACTCACATAGACTGAAACACAGACTGCCCCCTCAACTCATGCTGAACTTTAACTCGAAGTGTTACAGTCCACAGCAGCACTCCTCAACAGCACTCACTCTCAGACTAAACTGACTGCACTGTTATACTCATCTGGCCCGACTTGTATAGGGAAACCAGCGTGTCCGAAATAGTCCGGAAACAGGATACGCCCAGAAACCTCTCGGTCCCCAATCGTTTCGGAGTTTTTGGAGACACCAGACTGGCCAGTACATTCCACTACGAGCCCCTCTTCCCTGAATGAGTGTCAATATTGTTGTTGGTAGTGTGATACCCTGGCGTCTCCGGAAACCGTAAAAGTAGTTAGTGGGACGTAAAACCAAGAACATTATTATTTTTGTGGTACCATTGTATTTAAATGAACAAGTGTGTAGACAACTATAAATAACAAGTCCCTGGGCCTTATAAATTATCCAGACATGGATAAAATCAGACTAGTCTGGGAATAGAACTCAAGTCACCCTGATTGAAGGACACTACGCTGAAACTCAAGCATAATTTCGTAGGAATCAAGGAATAATCTTTCATTTTGTTTTCTGGAGTCACCAGTTTGATTTGAGTGTGATTTGATAGAATATGAAGATGTTCTTTCAGGAAGAAAACATGTCATTCTGTTTTAATTTTTTCCTCTCTCCGATATAGCACTGCTACCATATAGCCGTGCGGTTGGGGGAACTAAGCAGTAACCTTGCATTCGGAAGATAGTGGGTTCGAACACCACTGTCGGCAGTCCTAAAGATGGTTTCCCTTGTTTTCCATTTCTACACCAGACAAAAGCTGGGGACGTACATTAATTAAGGCCACGACCGCTTCCTTCCCACTCCTAGCCTTTTCCTATCCCATCGTTGCCATAAGACCACTCTGTGTCGGCGCGACGTAAGGCAACATGTACAAAAATGTTATCGTTAGCTTTCTTTTTTCAGATAGTTTATAAATTTATTACTCAAAGTTAGTTCAGTTTCAAAAAAATATCAAGGAATAAATTACATATTAATTTCTCTTCACTTTCCCTGTTAAATTCATACATTAATTGTCAGGAAACCTACATTGTGTTCATCTTTTGAATGTACGTGAAAGCTCTGGGTAATTATTCGTGAGATGACTGACATGTATTGTCAGCGAGGTTAAACAGAAATGGTTACATTTCTTAGGCACACCGAAGGGTACAAATGGGCCGATATTTCGCGTGGCTGTGGTGGTTTGTCTGCTCCGCGGTTTATTGACGGGATGGGGAGCCACAAAATCTCTGGCTTGCGCGTAACTGCTCTCACCCTCAGCCTAAACTGCTCCTGGAATAGGTATTTCCTTCTTGTAAGTTAGTGCTCTTTCCTATTGTTACAAATCCTGTACTTTGAAACATTATTTTCATTTATATTACATCTAATGCAATATTTTAATTATATTGGTGAATAATTTGGATCAAATATCTAATTCTGTAAACATATAACGGTAACATGGTATCAGCAAAACGTCTAATTTAACTACTAAATTACATGCATATTAAAGTTTGATTTTGGGATCGACCAAACCCACGGCCGCGTGTAGCATGAGTTTCTTACTCGCGCATTTAACCGACTATAATATAAACACTGTCCTAAGATCTATAGGAATAATTTTGGTTTTGAAATTCCACTTTCAATCATTTAAGATCTAATTGAAATTTCATATGACGAACTTTCAATTTTCAAAGCCATAGAGCCTTCTTGATGACATGAGACGAATCTTTTTTTATTGCGAACTGTTAATAACCTTATATTCGTAGGCAATAGGGATTCTTTTCAACTTGGTAGCTGCCACGATTGGAATTACGTTCAGAAGCTTCAAGCTGGTTGTACATTAATACAAGTTACGTTATTTATTTAATGTAATTTCCGGGTTGAACCGTGTTGTAGTTGTCTGCGCATCACGTACAGTTTGCCGACGTTTCGAATACATTGCAGTATTCTTTGTCAAGGCGACTAAACTACCCCTACTCGATCCGAGGTAATCAGTCTCCCTGGCAGAAATTTACACTACTAGAGTGGTCCAGACCTTGGCCTTTTATATCCTAGCCTTTCTGGCTGACGTATGTTATGTTGTAGTCGAATTAAGTTGCCAAGAGCAGACAAAACTAAGTATGTTATATTGGTTAGAAATGGGTATAATTACATTCACTGTACAATTAATGTATTAATTTTATCGTAATAATATTTTACACACTTAACCTGCATATTCTGACTGAATATCAGTATTATTCAAGTGCTGCTGTCTCATTCCTACAAGTAAAAATATTGCTAAAGACTTTCAATTCACAATTGCACATGTTTCTGTATTATACAATTTTAGAAAAACGTACTGCATAAATTAAAACTGCAAAAGACTTAGGCATGCTACAGCCATTACCGTCAGCTGTAACCGATTCCTTGAAGTAAAGACTTAATCTGAGTGAAGAGAGATGGTCTTACGCCAGACTAGTGAGGAGTGCTCTGTTCAGCACAGCTCGTATTCATTTTCAAACCCAAAAGTTCAGTCATATCACGTCTTACTTGATTAAAATTGATTGTAAATAGAATTTCAAACCCCACCTGTCCCATAAATTTTCTTCGTAAATTCTTTATTTTGATGGATATTTTGCATTCACCTGAAATTTTCTAACAGTGTGGAACTCAAATTTTAATTTAGAAACATAATGCAGTGTAGCAATGAGTGGCACTATCATTCTTCCATGTGGTTTCAATGCCCACTTGGGAAGGAAGAGAAATTACAGGGATATAGTGGCCAAATATCCGGAATATAAATAAACTAACAAACTACCAAAGGCAAATATAAAACACAGAGATACTGAAAGACACCAAATTGGATTAGAATCACTACTTCTGGAAGACCAATCTGAGACTGCTCAGGAACACCAAATAACTCAAAGCCCTCAAGGAATTCAAGATTGACATAGAACGACTTAAGAACAACTAATGAGTAAATCAGTGACAGAACAACACAGAACCAACTGTAGGAATCCCTATCCAAGACGACTAGTGGACCCAACATCCTCGAAGGAAGAAGAAAATATGTGTGGTGGACTGAAGTCTGTGAGTATACAGCATGGCTTGGATGGAACTCACAGAAAGCAAAGAAATCGAGAATAAATTCTTGGAACAGAGGAAGCTTACGGCCAAGGTAATCCGAGGAATCAAACGAAACTTAACACTCAACAAAATAGACCAGATCGAAGAGAGCTTAACTAAAGTAACTCCAGACATTTCTAAAGAACTTCCAAGTACAATCTCAGTAAAAACAGTTTTCCGAACCTTCACTTCAGAGACTCACAGGCTAAGCTGGTTTATAACTACTAGAACAACTTCAACCTCCAAACCGAGTATTTTCATAACTTGCTCAATTGTGATTCACCGGTGAAGACGTTGACTACGAGCAAACTACACCAAAATCGGACTCACTACCTCCTTCAATAGAAGAAGAGAGACAGATCACCCATATATTCAAGAACGTCAAGACAGCTGGAGAGGACTCCATCGTGGCCGAACTCTGGAAATGTGTTGGCAGCAAGGCATTAAAGACTCCTGAGTTCATTGGAAACGGAGAAGTTGCCCCCAGACCGAATCTCAGCTTTGATAAACTCCCTTCACACAAAATGTTTTATTTATTTATTTATTTATTTATTTATTTATTTATTTATTTATTTATTTATTTATTTATTTATTTATTTATTTATTTATTTATTTATTTATTTATTTATTTATTTATTTATTTATTTATTTATTTATTTCTACTTGCTTAACGTCGCACTAAAACATGGACGGTTTTCGGCGATGAAAGGATATGAAAGGACTAGGATCTGGAAGGTAGCGGCTGTGACCTTAATTAAGTTAAGGCCACAGAACTTGCCTGGCATTCAAATGGGAAACAATGGACATTTTATGGATGCGGTAAATGAAATCTTACGCATGTTAACAACCACAGAGTGATCTCTCTTCTCCAAGTAATGCACAATGTTCTCTACAAGACTTTGCTAATGAAAACATGGAATCAATTGGATATTGAACTGGAAGAATACCAGGGAGGCTTCAGTAAGACCCGATCCTGTACTGAGCAAATCCGCAACCCTCAAATAGTACTATTTAACTCCAAGATTAAAAGCTGCAAGAAGGTAATCGCCTTCATGGACTTTTGGTAGGAAAATTACTTCGTGGATTTGCAAAATATTACTACGATTTTAGAGGAACTAGGAACAGGCAACAAAACCCTTAAACTGATCCCACAAATCCTGACTGATACACTCTTAAGTTTCATTCGAAGGTGAGATCTCGGAGAGCTTCGAGACCAAAAGAAGGACAAGTTGAGGAACTATACTCACTTCTATTCAACTCGAAAATGTTATCAGAGAATGGTTCAAGTAACTGGTAAACTTAGTTATTCAGAATAGGGTCTATTAGGGCCACAATGTGGAAAGCTGTCAATAGATATCATGGCCTTCACAGACGGCAGGTCACTAATCACAGTATCTCCAGAAATAGTTACGATCAGTGGCACTGCCTCAGTGTACGAGTGGCCAAAGCGGGAATCTGCAAAATATCAAATGTCACTAGAACAGGGTAGAATCAAGCGAGTAGAGACATGTAAGTACCTCAGTAATTGGACTGAACTAAACCTGTAATCGAAAGCAGCCATCTTCCCGAGAGTGGCCTATCGACTGATTCGAAACATCATTTTTAATTACGCAGATTACCCCAAGTAACAAATCTGAAGTTTAAAAATTACACTACAATTATTTGCCAAGAATCCCTGTATGCCATGGATTGTCTAACGCTAAACTGAAAAGCCTTCATTAAAAACTGGAACTCACGGAGCGAAGAATTCACGGAAATATCCTAAGGACGGTACTAAAATGTAGGGTATATCGGAGTTATGGCAATCCGTAACTCTAGTTACAGATATAGAGGCTCTGTGACAGTGCCGGGAAAAAAGAAGGTACTCTTCTATTATCACGTGACAAGACTGTCTCCAAACAGACTGACCACTCGCCTATTCACCTGTTCATCTTCGACGAAATGAAAAAAGTCCTTACCACCTTGTTAACGTACAGCGAGATGGACACAGAAGAGCTTGGGCTGACAGGCTTTAAAAACAGGCTCTGAGGAAAATTCAAAAGTCCGTAGTTTTCAGGAAAAACCTCTGAAGAAGAAAGGTATTTCCTGGTCACAGGAGAGAACGGATCTACACCCGAAGAAGCTGCGATAACACTGGACAATGATCAAAGCGATTTCCCAAGTAGGTAATAGTATAAGGCATGATCAAAAAATTTCCGTTTGAGGGCGTTTCTGCAGCGGACATGCAACGTAGCGTGACTCCGAAGCGGGTATATAAGCACGGACATGTAGGCGAAGGGGTTAGTGTGGCAGTCGTGTCGTGCTGAGGGGCGTGTGTTAAATGTGACCACGTGAACTATGGCGACGTTGTTACCAAATACGTCCAAACAGGACCAAAAATCTGTTATTCTACTCTTGGCTGCCGATGAACAAACACCAGTGGATATCCATCGGAGAATGAAAACTGTATGAGGCAGCATGTCTGTTGAAACTCACCGTTGTGGAATGGTGCACTATTACGAGTGGGTCGCGTTTCGACGCAGGTCGCCGATCGAAACTTCAAAGATCGTCACGCAGAAGGTACGCCCACTCAAGTGGGAGACACTTAAGCACACGCGCTATAGTCCTGATCTCTCCCCGTGCGATTGTCACGCATTCGGTCTCCTTAAAGCTGCCTTGAAGTGTCGACGCTTCCTGTCTGATGTGGATGTGCAGCAGGAGGTTACGGACTCTTCACGCAGGAGGACATAGTGTTTTACCCCACGCGGTTATTCAACCTGGTGCGTCGGTGGGATGGGTCAGTACTCATGGCGATTTTGCTTGATTGGCATTTCGATTCAGAACTGCACGGCCGTCGAGCGAAAACTTTTTGATCACCCCTTATGACAACGTTATTGGCTTTACCTCCCACTAATTACTCTTGACGGTTTTCAGAGATGTCTAGGTGCCGAAATTCTGTCACACAGGAGTTATTTTACGTGCCAGTAAATCTACCGACACGAGCCAAACATATTTGTGTACCTTCAAATACCACAGAAATGAGATAAGATAGAACATATCAATTTGGGGTCAGATGGCCATTGACACAACGGTCTGAACCATTCCTAAATAGGACAATTTTAATAAAGAAGGAGAATAAAGGACTTCAATAAGACAGCGTTAGCTCTACTAAGAAGGATTCCTACTGTAAAATGTTCAAAATAAAATTTAAAATAAGTTTTGTATAAAACATCCTCAGATTCCTTAAACTATTCATATTCTAGCTGATAGAACACAATTCATAATAGGAACAATTAATGCAAGATATAGGCGCTGAAATAAAATGCATTCTTAAGGAGACTATGACTTATTTCCCTCAATCAACTGCGCGTCGCTTCCAGAACATGTATAATGTCTTAGTTTTTGCCGACAGTTCACAAATATATAAGTAACAAACCATTTCAGTCCACTCTTAGTCCCATATATCCTTTGAATATTGGGATGAATATTTGACTAACATTTAAGAACGGCATAAATTTGATTATCCAGACCTTAGATACCGGGGACCTCAATTATTATTACATGAAAGGCCCCTTATTTTTACTTTGAGGCTTTGAGGCTTTATAATAGTTCATAACTTTTTATATATTGTAATGTATGATTATTTTAACACTTTTCATGTGCATCTACATAATTCGTTAAAATTTTCATTCGTAATTCTTCATAAATATTTCATATACAGCACTGTGCCTATTGTATGTTTATATTAAATATTTTAATTCGATTATTCGTATTTCTAATAATGAAGATGACCCTCAAGAAACAATTAACTTACTCCGAATAATCGAGTTCACACAATCACGATCAATCACTACTAATCTGCATTTAGGCCACTCGCTCAGGTGGCAGATTCCCTATTGTTGTTTTCCTAGCTTTTTCTTAAGTGATTGCAAAGAAACTGGAAATTGATTGAACATCTCCCTTGGTAGGTTATTCCAATCACTAACTCTCCTTCCTATAAACGAATGTTTATCCCCTGGAATTCCAAATGTATCTTCATATTGTGATCTTTCCTACTTTAAAGGACGTCACTCAAACATATTCGCCTAGAGATGTCAGTCCACGCCATCACTCCACTGACAGCTCGGAACATACCACTTCGTCAAGCAGCTCGTCTCCTTTCTCCCGAGTCTTCCCAACCCAAACTTTGCAATAAATTTTAACGCTACTCTTTTGTCGGAAATCACCGAGAACAAATCGAGCTGCTAATTTTTTGGATTATTTCCAGTTCTTGAACCAAGTAATCCAGGTCAGGGTCACATGCACTGAAACCCTACTCCAGTTGGGGTCTTACCAGAGACTTATATGCCCTCTACTTTACATCCTTACTACAATCCCTAAACACCCTCATAACCATGTGCAGAGATCTGTACCCTTTATTTATAATCAGATTTATGTGATTACCCCAATGAAGATCTTTCCTTATATTAACACATAGGTACTTACAATGATCCCCAAAGGGAACTTTCACCCCATGAACGCAGTAATTAAAACTGAGTGGACTTTTCCTATTTTTAACTCACAACCTGACTTTTAACCACGTTTATCACCATACCATTGCCTACTGTCCATCTCACAACGTTATCGAGGTCATTTTGAAGTTGCTCACAATCATCTAACTTATTTGTTACTCTGTAAAGAATAACATCATATGCAAAAATGTCGTACTCTGATTCCACTTCTTCACACATATCATTGATATACCCAATAAAAAATCATAAAGGTCCAATAATACTGCCTTCGGGAAATTCCCTCTCAATTATTACAGGGACAGATAAAGCTTCGCCTACTCTAATTCTCTGAATTCTTTTCTCTAGAAACATAGCCACCCATTCAGTCACTCCTTTGTCAAGTCCAATTGAACACATTTATGCCAGTAGTCTCCCATGATCTACCCTATCAAGTGCATTAGATAGGTCAATCGCGATACAGTCTAATTGACCTCCTGACATATCTGCTATATCTTGCTGGAATCCTACAAGTTGAGCTTCAATGAAATAACCTTTCCTAAACCCAAACTGCCTTCTATCAAACCAGTTATTAATTTCGCAAACATGTATAATATAATGAGAAAGAATGCTTTCCCAAAGCTTACATGCAATGCATGTCAAACTGACTGGGCTCTAATTTCCAGCTTTATTTCTATCACCTTTTCCTTTATACACAGGGGCTGCTATAGCAACTCTCCATTCATTTGGCATAGCTCCTTCATGCAAACAATAATCAAATGCGTACTGCAGGATATGCTACAATATCCTAACCCATTGTCTTTAGTATATCCCCCGAAACCTTATCATTTCCAGCTGCTTTTCTAGTTTTCAACTTTTGTATCTTTTTGTAATTGTCATTTTTGTCATAGGTAAATTTTAATACTTCTTTAGCGTTAGTCACTTCTTCTATCCGTATCTTATCTTTGTAACCAACAATATTTACATAATGCTGACTGAATACTTCTGCCTTTTTAAGATCTTCGCATACACATTCCCCTTGTTCATTAATGATTCCTGGAATATCTTTCTTGGAACGTGTTTCTGCCTTAAAGAACCTATGCATACTCTTCCATTTTTCACTAAAATTTGTATGACCGCCAATTTCACTTGCCATCATGTTATGTTATCCTTAGTTGACTTCTTTGCTAGATTCAATTTCCTAGAAAGTTTCTCCAATTTCTCCTTACTTCCACAGCCATTTCTAACTCTACTTCTTTCCAACCTGCACCTCCTTCTTAGTCTCTTTACTTCTCTGTTATAATATAGTGGATCTTTACCATTCCTTACCACCTTTAGAGGTACAAACATGTTTTCACATTCCTCAACAACTGCTTTGAACCCATTCCGGAGTCTGTTTACACTTTTATTTGCTGTTTTCTACCTATCATAATTCCTTTTTGAAAACTCCCTCATGCCTGTATGGTAACTACCACAAAAACAGCTTCGCGAACACTAATACCATCTATTACTTCGGTTTCTCTATAGAGTTCATCTGGTTTTATCTGAACCACATCCAGAATATTCTTCCCTGTAGTTGGTTCCATCACTTTCTAAATCAGATGCCCTTCCCATATGAACGTATTTGCCATTTGTTGGTCATGCTTCCTGTCGTTCGCATTACCTTCCCAACTGACATTTGGTAAATTGGGTCACCCGCTACAATCACGTTCCTTTCCTCATCGTTTCCCACATAGGTGATTATCTTATCGAATTATTCAGAACCAGCGTCTGCCCTACCCTTTCCCGGTCTGTACACTCCAAAGCCATCAAGTTGCCTAATATATTTAGAGATGAGCCTTACACCTAGAATTTCATGTTTGCCATCTTTAACCTTTTCGTAGCTTAAAAATGATTGTTTCACCCGAATGAATGCTCCCCCTCGTACCATTCCTATCCTATCTACGATACACCCTCCAGTTCCGTGAGAGTATTTCTGCATCCATTATATCATTTCTCAGCCATGATTCAACTCCTATTACAATATCTGGTAAGTATATATCTATTAAGTTAATTCTATTCCTTTCTTTACAATACATAAACAGTTGAACACTAGCATTTTTATGTCATCCCTACTTGATTTCCAGTTCCCTGTTTCCTTATCACCGCTCCCTAGGCCTCTCTATAAACATTCTAAACAAATTTCCTAACTTATGTGTACCACTGCGGTTTAAGGGAAGGCATCTGAGTGCAGATCCCTATCTCTTGCCTACCCATTAGGATCTAGAAATCTGACTTCCAGTTGCCCACATATCCACTCCATAGTCTCGTTTAAATCCCCAATCACATTCCAGTCAGTATCCCTCCTACACAGTATTCAACTCACAACAATCTGCGCTTCCTTAAACGTCACCGTTGCTGCATTTACCAGGTCCCACATATCGCCAAATGTGTTAGAACCAATACCTGCTTGTCTTACCGACATGAAACACTACCACCTTCACCCTTCCATCCTCCTTCTACTTTCCCTGGTACCCTTTACTCTACACACTTTCCCCAGAGTCTAACGATGGAATCCCCCATGACCAGAGCCTCAAATCTAAGCACCTCCTTTGATCCCCTCCCCCTCCTGTTCAGCCCTATCTTCCCTGATAGCTGCAGAAGCTACTACCTCCTCCCTTTTCTCCCTCCCATTACCCTGCTTCACCTGCCTTTTCCTATCCTCTACTCCAAATTTCCCTTTCCTACCTTTTCCCTTCCTCCTACTTCCACACATCTCAGCAACAATTCCTTGATCCTCATCTTCTCTCTGTTGCTCTACCTGGAATGACTCGTACCGATTTCTCACATACATCTGTCCAGAATTCTGATCCTGAATAGAGCCCTTAGCCTGCACTCTCCTTTCCCTTAGAACATTAGACCATGCCTGGTATTAAGGAATACTCCTACTGCAAATGTAGTTACATAATGTATGCTGTAGTCATAAAAGTGTGAGTTGACATTTTCACAGAATACTGGAACAAACTCTTAAATGCTAGGCAAATTTTCTTTATAATATTCACAGGAAGAATGTGGATGAGCGTGGTCTGAAATGGTTTCTTGCTTATACATGAATACGTGCTACTGTTAGATATAAATGGAACCATACATAATATTTCATAATGTACGGACAAAGGTAAAAAATCATTTATTGATATTGTGCTGAACAGGCGGGAGAAATATTCACTCCGTAAACGAGTGGACAGATCAATTCTCCACCATAATTACATTGTATCATCCCCAGTTTACACCATCGGTTTGATTATTTTAATGACTACGGTTATTTTACGCAAAAGGTATTGGTATAACTTTGAATCAGTACTGCTTCAGACAAGTGTAACAATTACATGTCAGGCAGTGTTGAGCCTAAGGGACCCTGAAGTTCCCTGTCCCTCGCCCCTCACCTCCGGCTCAAATTATTGCATTCCTGACAAAATCCAGTAATGTCTATAACACAACTCAATTTTTAAATTTTGCGCAACATAAGTTAGATAATATTCTTTGTGGCAACTTTGATTTAGTATATATTGTAGATAAAAATTGCAGAATATTAATATTGTTTTATTACTATTAAAGTTTGTGCCTATGAAATTTGCAGTCCTCTCTTCCTCTCGTTGAGCTTCATAACCACACCCCGGGGAAAGTGGCTGGATTCAACACTTCTGTCAGGAGAGTTTTCGTAACGAAGAGGTAAGTTAAGAAATAACACAATGAATGAAGCTGTTCAATGGAATCAACTATGTTGATGAGGTAATGTGAAATAAATGGAGAAAGATTAAAGAATAATGAGCTCATTAGTTGGTAGGAAGAGTAACAGGAGTCTGTTATTGGACTTTTTAATAAGGGCGGAATATTAAAAGACGCGGAGACACTGGAGGCCACCTTGTTAACACCGAAGAAAAGATAACGTAGACACTTTTTTCTTTCACGATTCTTAAAAATGAGAGATGAAATTAATACCTTTTCTTCAAAGGATACATGAATTGAAATTGATATGATACGGATGTGAACTTGTCAGCTTCCCCTGTATTCATAACGAAGACATAAGCTCGCACTCTACGGTATTCTGTGAACAATTTTGCATAAGGAAGAGTTGAAATGGTATACCGACAGCAATTTCACTAAATGTTCTCAACCGACTTCACAGGCAATGCTGTCCTGTTGTAATGGTATGCGTCCAGCACGACTGGTTTTGTGTCCTATTTATATAGCCCAGTTACGTAGAGATCACAGTTCAGAATATAGTTCTAGTATGGTTTAAGAGATGTTGCGTGAGTCAGAGTGGTTGTGAATCTGCAAATAACGAGTGTAGATATGGTAACTAGAGGTTATCAACGCCTTGGAAATATCGCTGATAAATGGCGTAAAAATTAATGAGCCGAGTGCGAAAACTTGAAAAACTCCACAGGACACTTCAATCCAGGAAATTTCTCCCTTGTACCTATACCTGATGTAATAAATTGTTGACCTCAGCTATAGTCGTAATGAACATACGATGCTGAGATAATATAGTTGCAGAAATAGTGAATATATAGCTTAATCATACAAGTGGTAGAAGAAGCACGATAAATAATAATAATAATAATAATAATAATAATAATAATAATAATAATAATAATAATTGAACGATGGAAATGCGCAGAGAGAAGGAACTAGGCCAAGAAAATAATATAATAACAAGAGAAAACCAAAGGTTAACAATATAAATGAGATATACACTGACTGACAGAGCAAATGCAACACCAAGAAGGAGTGGTTCGAAAGGGATGAAAGTTGGGGAAAAAACAGAGACGGCACGGACGAATAATTGATGATTATTTCAAACCGATATGCAGGTTACACAATGCGCACGGCATCGACTCAGTAGGATGTAGGACCACCGCGAGCGGCGATGCACGCAGAAACACGTCGTGGTACAGAGTCAATAAGAGTGCGGATGGTGTCCTGAGGGATGGTTCTCCATTCTCTGTCAACCATTTGCCACAGTTGGTCGTCCGTACGAGGCTGGGGCAGAGTTTGCAAACGGCGTCCAATGAGATCCCACACGTGTTCGATTGGTGAGAGATCCGGAGAGTACTCTGGCCACGGAAGCATCTGTACACCTCGTAGAGCCTGTTGGGAGATGCGAGCAGTGTGTGGGCGGGCATTATCCTGCTGAAACAGAGCATTGGGCAGCCCCTGAAGGTACGGGAGTGCCATGGGCCGCAGCACATGCTGCACGTAGCGGTGGACATTTAACGTGCCTTGAATACGCACTAGAGGTGACGTGGAATCATACGCAATAGCGCCCCAAACCATGATGCCGCGTTGTCTAGCGGAAGGGCGCTCCACAGTTATTGCCGGATTTGACCTTTCTCCACGCCGACGCCACACTCGTCTGCGGTGACTATCACTGACAGAACAGAAGCGTGACTCATCGGAGAACACGACGTTCCGCCATTCCCTCATCCAAGTCGCTCTAGCCCGGCACCATGCCAGGCGTGCACGTCTATGCTGTGGAGTCAATGGTAGTCTTCTGAGCGGACGCCGGGAGACGGGAGTGCAGGCCTCCTTCAACCAATCGAGGGGAAATTGTTCTGGTCGATATTGGAACAGCCAGGGTGTCTTGCACATGCTGAAGAATGGCGGTTGACGTGGCGTGCGGGGCTGCCACCGCTTGGCGGCGGATGCGCCGATCCTAGCGTGCTGACGTCACTCGGGCTGCGCCTGGACCCCTCGCACGTGCCACATGTCCCTGCGCCAACCATCTTCGCCACAGGCGCTGCACCGTGGACACATCCCTATGGGTATCGGCTGCGATTTGACGAAGCGACCAACCTGCCCTTCTCAGCCCGATCACCATACCCCTCGTAAAGTCGTCTGTCTGCTGGAAATGCCTCCGTTGACGGCGGCCTGGCATTCTTAGCTATACACGTGTCCTGTGGCACACGACAACACGTTCTACAATGACTGTCGGCTGAGAAATCACGGTACGAAGTGGGCCATTCGCCAACGCCGTGTCCCATTTATCGTTCGCTACGTGCGCAGCACAGCGGCGCGTTTCACATCATGAGCATACCTCAGTGACGTCAGTCTACAATGCAATTGGCATAAAGTTCTGACCACTCCTTCTTGGTGTTGCATTTGTTCTGTCAGTCAGTGTTTTTAACAATAAACAAATGAATAATTCAATATTTCTCAACAAGATTGTGAATCACAGACAAGTGTTTGATAGACAGTGAATTATATAGAGAAAACCTCAAAAGACAATGAAAATGTGCCACATTTACAATATAGATAATAGAAATACATCAAAAACCGTATGAATAAGTATTAAGCATACAATAAAAAGGTCGAATAAAAGGAAGCAACCTGAAAGAAAATGCGAAAGAAGGAAAAGGGGAATGGAAGTAAGGATCGAACTGGGGAAAGGATTTTTTTCGCCGGGTGTAGTTACGCTGCAGAATCTGTCATTATTGTAATCATTGCAGAAAGTAGCATTGGTGCTAAGAAGCAGATAATGTGGTTTCAAAATTCCATTGTCTGTAGTACAGTTCGTGGTAGAAAAGTTTTAGTAGAAATAATGTCTTGCATATATAATTTTGATGCCGGAATGAGCTGGTGAAAGCAAAGTTCAACTGGGGCATATGGCCCAATGAAGAATTTAATGTGAAAATAAAATTATGATAAGTCTTGCTCCCCAAGTAACCTGAAGGAATAACAGTCCAGATGGTATTGATAATATAGAACGTAGCACAGTTGTCCGGTTGCTCCATCACTCCGAGACGAAGGCAGACTCAATTGTTAGAGCGGCGCAGTGAGAATATATAGCGGTACATAAACGTCGAGAAGAGTAGAGAACCTGAAAGCCAGCATGTTCCAGAAACGTCATAATCACGTGTCCAATAGAGGTAAGCACAAGCGCACACGCAAGCGGAGAAGGCGATGCGTGGAGAAGATGACGTCAGAGTCACGTGATGAACGGAGTAGGCAGACGACAGGTGAGCAGAGCAGTAGAATGAGTGAGGTAGCGGCGGCGCGATCGGAGAAAAAGCAGCATGCGAAGGTAGGAAATATACGTAGCATTAGCGGAGATCGTAACAAACTGAACCTCTGCACCATATTTAGGTGTCTGAGGTTTGTAATAAGCTTATGATTTACAATTTAGAATAAATGACTGAAATCGTCTAGAATCATTAGTGTTTCTTTCCTCTTATACATAGTACTTCTAATGTCTTCTGTGACTTTAATAAGAGCTGCTGAAGTACTACGCTTTTGTCTAAAATCCACTTGGTGAAGGTATAATAGATCATGTATAAGTACAAATTCCAACATTCGAGCGTGGATGTTCCGTTCAAGACCTTTCGAGGGACCTGACGTATAAAAGAGTCGGTAACCTGTGAACGTGATGGGAGTGGTGATTTTAGCAATGGGATGGGCAAGTACATGCTTCTATTACGTTGGGTATGTGTGAGTTTTCAACACGTAACTTGGACGTGCGTTATTACAAGAAGAACTTCGTCCAAGATTAGATGAAGCATTTCAGAACTGATACCAACCTTACTTTTACATTCTCTCTTACCTTAGCGCAACGCCGATTTCACTTGATCCATGGAAACTCTGTTAATTACAAATTCCTCACAGTTATACGTTTCTGTACTTCGGTTGTAAATGATACCATGTTTCGTCTCAAAATAAATTTGAATGGGGTGAGTGAAAATAGTTATACAGAGAATATGGAATATAGAGTCCGTACCAATACTACCCATATATTAATATTTTTTTCTAGTTCAGTTTTGTTTTTTGATAATTACAGACCACGAATTAAACTACTTTGTTCATTTTCATCAATGTTTTGCGGATAACCAGTTGAGTCGATACTGTCATAAAGTATGGATCTTGTTGTAAAGGCTATTCGTTGCGTTCACCAACTACATATTCATCGGACTCTAGGATATGATATTTAGGTGAGGTAGAAATAGGTAGACTATCTCTATGAGGTACTGGTAGTGTAATTACTTAGATACATGGGTGTCCTCCTTTCACCCCTCGACATTCCATGTTTTAAAGGTGGCACCACACAGAAAGAATATCCTGACTTGAAGTTTCACGCCTAGTCATGGAAAGGACCTACTGTCTTGTGTATGCAGACAAGGAGATCCGATGCATATGCATACGAATTACAGCAAATGTGTGGTGTCTGGCGTTTATTCTCGTCTATATTACAATCGAAGTAATATAATTGTCTTTATTAATGAATTAATTTTAGGTTTCTGAAATTGAAATTAGCATATTAACATATCTTCAGGTATAAACGACCTAATATTACACTGACTGACAGAGCAATTGCAACACCAAGAAGGAGTGGTCAGAACTTTATGCCAATTGCAGGGTAGACTGACGTCACTGAGGTATGCTCATGATGTGAAATGCGCCGCTGTGCTAGGTACGTAGCGAACGATAAATGGGACACGGCGTTGGCGAATGGCCCACTTCGTACCGTGATTTCTCAGCCGACACTCATTGTAGAACGTGTTGTCGTGTGCCACAGGACACGTATATAGCTAAGAATGCCAGGCCGCCGTCAACGGAGGCATTTCCAGCAGACAGACGACTTTACGAGGGGTATGGTGATCGGGCTGAGAAAGGCAGGTTGGTCGCTTCGTCAAATCGCAGCCGATACCCATAGGGATGTGTCCACGGTGCAGCGCCTGTGGCGAAGATGGTTGGCGCAGAGACATGTGGCACGTGCGAGGGGTCCAGGCGCAGCCCGAGTGACGTCAGCACGCGAGGATCGGCGCATCCGCCGCCAAGCGGTGGCAGCCCCGCACGCCACGTCAACCGCCATTCTTTAGCATGTGCAAGACACCCTGGCTGTTCCAATATCGACCAGAACAATTTCCCCTCGATTGGTTGAAGGAGGCCTGCACTCCCGTCTCCCGGCGTCCGCTCAGAAGACTACCATTGACTCCACAGCATAGACGTGCACGCCTGGCATGGTGCCGGGCTAGAGCGACTTGGATGAGGGAATGGCGGAACGTCGTGTTCTCCGATGAGTCACGCTTCTGTTCTGTCAGTGATAGTCACCGCAGACGAGTGTGGCGTCGGCGTGGAGAAAGGTCAAATCCGGCTGTAACTGTGGAGCACCCTACCGCTAGACAACGCGGCATCATGGTTTGGGGCGCTATTGCGTATGATTCCACGTCACCTCTAGTGCGTATTCAAGGCACGTTAAATGCCCACCGCTACGTGCAGCATGTGCTGCGGCCGGTGGCACTCCCGTACCTTCAGGGGCTGCCCAATGCTCTGTTTCAGCAGGATAATGCCCGCCCACACACTGCTCGCATCTCCCAACAGGCTCTACGAGGTGTACAGATGCTTCCGTGGCCAGAGTACTCTCCGGATCTCTCACCAATCGAACACGTGTGGGATCTCATTGGACGCCGTTTTCAAACTCTGCCCCAGCCTCGTACGGACGACCAACTGTGGCAAATGGTTGACAGAGAATGGAGAACCATCCCTCAGGACACCATCCGCACTCTTATTGACTCTGTACCTCGACGTGTTTCTGCGTGCATCGCCGCTCGCGGTGGCCCTACATCCTACTGAGTCGATGCCGTGCGCATTGTGTAACCTGCATATCGGTTTGAAATAAACATCAATTATTCGTCCGTGCCGTCTCTGTTTTTTCCCCAACTTTCATCCCTTTCGAACCACTCCTCCTTGGTGTTGCATTTGCTCTGTCAGTCAGTGTAAATGGAAACCTAATAACGACTTAAGACATGTTATCTGTATTGCTATGGATAAGGACCATTCAGAAAGAAAGGCTATAAAATGAAAACCTGTACCGTTATTTCAAAAGTATTGCGCAGCACTGTTGAGGCACTGCGACACAAGGCGGTAAATGGCCGTCTCGTAAAATTCCTGGGGCTGCATTGTGAACCAGTTCCGAACTTTCTGTTTGCCGTATTTTCACGTAAGTCGTTTGCCTCTCAGTGCCTTCTTTAGCTCACACAGGAATTTTTGGGTGGCGGTGACCCTGCATGCTTCCAGTGGAGACTTTGTCGTTTTGAGTCGTGTTCGAAGTGATGACACCATGTCTCGTCTCCAGCGACCACTCGTTTCAGAAACTCATACCCTTCCTTGGCATAGTGCAGCAGATGTTCAAGAGAGAGGCCCAATCGACATACTTCATGTCCTAGCTGAATACTGTGAGGCACCCATTGGGCGCACTTTTAGTGAAATTTCAATCTGTCCTTAATGATGGCGTTATGACGCTCACTCCGACCTCTGCTACCGTAACTCACCCGTCCTAGAAAATGACGGCATCCTTCTGCTGGGAAATGACATCGGTAATGCGGTGTGGCGTTCCAGAACGTGCATCATCGGCCAATGACATTCGTCCTTTCCTGAATCGCTTGTGCCATCATGCCTTGACCCTCGCAACGCATATGCAGTGCTCTCTGTATATTTGTGCCACTCTTCAATGAATTTTCGTTCCCCTGACTCCTTCTGCTGTCAGGAAACGCTCTACAACCATTTGCTCTTCATTTGAATCCCCCGTTTCACTGTTTTGAGCACGACTGGGTGCAGTGGGCGATCAACGCGTGCGCGTGCTTGTTCTGTCGTGATGTGGTGTACACCCATGTCCTTCTAGCGGCGAGTTTAGGACCTCAGCGCTCTTTTAGGAACCGCAGCTTCTTCCTCAGGAAATTGCATTACGATCCTTTCAGCGGTTTTCATTTTAAAGCCTCCGGCTCATTTCTTTTTGAATGGCCCTCATACCCTTAAAGTATTATTCTACAGTAGTTATGTATTTGGGATTTACTCATTAAACTCGGTGTTGGCTGAACCTCTAACATAGAAAATTATTAAAAACACATATATTCTTAATCGAAACGAGTATGTGTAGTGTAACTTTAAGTGTAATTTCAGAAGTGATACCATACTCGATTTTACATTCTGACCTTTGCGCAACGCCGATTTCACTTGTTTCATGGAAACTGTATTAATTAAAAATTCTTCACAGACTTTGTGTAGCCTACTTTGGTTGTGTGTACATGCAAGACCATAATCATACAAGAATTTCAAATTAACCTCGTGAAAGTAGGAATAAACAACCCACTAACAATGCATTCGTTGGGGTAACTGTTCTAGTAGTAGTCGCACTCCTAAGGGGGATGGCAAACTAATTGTCAAACGGGAGTCGAACCATGGTTATATGTAACGTAAAATTGTCTTAATCAAACGACCCTGGTGCAAGTAAAAGGAAATTATTTTTATTCTTGACTGAATCACGAGACAAAATATAATCGTCTCCTCCTTCTACCGCTTTTCCCAAACTTGTGGGGTAGCGAGCGTGAACTACGTCACACATGTGGATTTGGCCATGTTTTGCGGCCGGATGCCCTTCCTGACACAACCCTATGTGGAGGGATGTAGTCTCTATTGCGTGTTTCTGTGGTGGTTGCTAGTGTGGTGTATTGTCTAGATGTTTTTGAGTCCATGACTGTGACCAAATTGTTTCGTATTCTGCCCACCTCTGAATAACTGTTAAAATTCTTATGATTCTTATCTATTAGACTATACAAGATGGCTTTAAGGACATAGGTTGTGAGGCTCAAACACCCAGTTCCAGAGTCAAAAGAATTAATCAGAAGTGACTAAAAGCCCCTATCCGGCTGGGAATCGAACCTGGGACCCTCTAAACCGAAGGACATTACGATGAGCATTCAGCCAACGAGTCGGACCTGAGACGAGTTATAATATTTTGTGTCATAAAATTGAATTAATGGTAAAACTACTTTTCTGAACAAGTAAATTCAGTTCTCAATTCGTTACAATGTACAGAAGGAAACTAGAAAGGCACGTAATAAAAATTGTATGCGTAAATTATGTTCATATAAGAGCGTAACATTGTGGGTCATTTTAATTAAATAATTAATTAATTAATTAATTAATTTCCTAAACCGTTTACCGTCCAGGGTTGGTTTTTCCCTCGGACTGAGCGAGGGATCCCACCTCAACCGCCTCAAGGACAGTGTCCTGGAGCGTCAGACTTTTAGTTGGGGGATACAACCAGGATCGAGGACCAGTTCGTAGCCCAAGCGTCCTCAGCTGCTATCCTGAACAGGGGGCTTATGAGGGGATGGAGTGATCGGAAGGGATAGACAAGGAAAGGTTAAGGAAGCGGCCGTGGCCTCAAGTTAGGTACCATCCCGGCATTGGCCTGGAGGACAAATGAAAAACCATGGAAAACTACTTCGAGAATGGCTGAGGAGATAACTGAAACCCCCGCCTCTAATTAATTGATCTCCCGAGGCTGAGTGGACCCCGTTCCAGCCCTCCTACCGCTTTTCAAATTTCGTGATAGAGCCGGGAATCGAACACGAGCCTCCGGTGGTGGCAACTAATCACACTAACCACTACACCACAGAGACGGATTTTGGAGATCTTCCAGGACATTTTCTACAATATATACCGGCTTCTACTCGTATTCCCTATTGTATATTCCTATAGGTAAAAGTCCAAAACAATATAACAGGTAGGAGAGGTGGGGAGAATATAAAATAATTTTGTCACCGTCGTGGGCTCCAAAATATCCAGATACGCAAGTACACGACGTGCGATATAAAGTTCTGCACGATAGAATAAAAAGCACATCTTCGTTGTTACAGCAATACTTCGTGCATCCTATTGTTCTTCCTGTGAATTAATTTCCTTAAGAATGGTCACGCCTCCCAGCCACATATCGATATTTAGACCATGAGAACAATATTTCTTTGTGTTCATTTTCCTATGGTTATCGGTAAAGTAAATTGAATCTTACCGCATCGTACTGTAGGAATGTATGTTCGCATGACCTATTTACGCACTCCTACAGTAAAATGTTTTAAAGGATAATTTTGCTTTACACGTTAGTAAAGGAAAATTGTACCGATAGACTACATACAGTATCCATATGTGGCTGGGAGGCGTGACCAGTCTAGAGGAGAATAGTGGATAGGAAGAGCAATGCGATGTACGAGGTTTTGCTGTAACTGCGACGATATATTTGCTTATATGTAGACGAACGTAGAACGCAATCTACAATTTACAGCAACGTTAACTTTGGAAAAATATACTGTTAATTGTAATAGGAATAACAAAGATTACTTTAATGAAATAGGTTTTGGAATTGCTTTTCAGTATGATATTAGAGGAAAATGTACCCTGAAAAGAAATTCATTTGCATAAATGTACTGAACCCGTTGTGCACTGCAAAGGCATAACTGTTTGACATTTACTGTATTCTGCATATTGAGAATCATCCACCTCACAATAAATTTATCTTTATACATCTCCCTAGACTATGATTACGATTTATTCCTTGGCATCCAACATTCATGGAGTGAATGTGCTCTCTTCTCAGACGTAGGCTGTTGCAAATCAGTTACTTCACTTTTTCACTCAGTGGAAACATTTCCGATAAAATTCCTTGCATTTTTCATACTTCACTTCACAGTAAATAAGATAATGTACCCCTTTTCATAGTTCTGAAACGTCCATCAATGCAACACACTAAATTAAAGTTTGTTATGACATGAATAGAGCTCTCGTCGATCACAAAAATTCCACCACTATCATTCTCTTTATTAACATCATTCATCCTCACACACTGAAATTCACCACTTCCATGAGTTCATATATCAAACTACCGCAAGATTCATTTCATGATGGGATCGGTTAGTACAATTTCTTCTGTTGAATTATCTTGTAATTATTCTGATAGTTCTCAGTGAAGGAACTACAAATTACAAAACATATGAGTGACATACCGTAACATTACAATGATACTCACGACCCAGCTCTCCACTATATTTACCTGATATAATTCTAAAGAAAAGACAGAAGAATTTCTGAGAAAATGTATTTGATCTGTGTTATATGAACCAAAATGTGATTGAGATATTAAATTTTAAACGTTATGGAGGGAAAATTAGTTTAATATTTGCAGTGATATAATAGTAGACAGAGCCCGTAATATTCATGTTTCTCTCACACATTACGTCCTGGGTCTCTTGGGAAATTTCTAAGTTCATTTTATTTCCATGTTTCAACGTTACGAGAAGTAGAGGAGGATTTTAAACAGATGCTTAAGAGGGGAAAAAAGGTAGTCTACTGGTAATTGGAGAGAGAATCTCGTCTCAGATCTTCTGGAAGATTGCCGTATCCCACCGCAATCTTTTCTCATTTCTCTTCAAGTAATAGAAGTACCGTAGGAAGAGATTAGACACCACGTTTATACCGTTCTTAATTTCCCATTTCTGTATGCAATTTGAACATTAGCGGAGTGATTGTATTGTCATCCGTTACAGTCCCGAACGAATTAATCGGAATATGACAATAAAATAAATCATAATCACATATGCATCTACAGAATTATATCGTCGCTGGAACGGTAAAAGATTGTATCCCACAATACTCTTCCTATCCATTATTTTCCTTAAGACTGGCCACGCCTCCCAGCCACATATGGATACGCAGTCCATCAGAACAATGTCCGTTGTGTTCGTTTTCCTATGTCGACGATTAAACGAAAATGAACCTTACATGCATTGTACACTAGGAGTGCGTAAATACGTAATGCAAACGTACATTCCTACAGTACGGTATTGTAAAGTTCATTTTCCTTTACATACGGGCATAGGAAAATGAACACAACAAAATTTGTTCTGATGGAATGCATATCCATACGTGGCTGGGAGGCGTGGCCAGTCTTAAGGAGAATAATTGATAGGAAGAGCTTTGTGGAATACAACCTTTTACCGTTCCAGCGACGATATCTTCCTTAATAGCATCTGAATCATCCGTTCTGTTTTAAAGATTGCGTTACACAATTCAACATAGATACCGAAAGATTGGACCACATATTCAGTCAATAATTCACCACAGATCTGCATTTAGGGCAGTCGCCCAGCTGGCAGATTCTCTGTTTCTTTACCTAGAGTTTTATTAAATATTTGCAAAGAATTTGTATATTTATCGAACATCTCGCTTGGTAAATTATTACAATCCCTAATCCTCCTCCTATAAAAGAATATTTCCCCAATTTGTCCTCTTGAATTCCAACTTTATCTTCATATTGTGATCTATCCTACTTTTATCAATAGCACTCAAAGTTATTCGTCCAATAATGTCATTCCACGCCTTCTCTACACTGACAGCTCGGAACATACTACTAAGTCGAGCAACTGGTCACGTTTTTCCCAAGTCTTCCCAGCCCAAACTACGCAACATTTTCGTACCGCTACTCTTTCGTCGGAAATCACGCAGAACAACTCGAGCTGCTTTCCTTTGTATTTTTTTTCCAGTTCTCGAATCACGTTATCCTGGCCAGGGTCCCATACACTGGAGCCACACTGTATTTGGGGTCTTATCAGAGGCTTATATGCCCTCTCCTTTATATCCTTACTACAACCCCTAAATACCCTTATAACCATGATCAGAGATCTTTACCCTTTGTTTACAATACTCTTTATGTGATCTTTCCTTGTATTAACTTCTAGGTACATGCAGTGATCCCCATCAGGAACGTTCACGCCATCAACACAGTATTTAACCCTGAGAGGGTTTTTCCTATTAGTGAAACAACCTGACTTTTAACCCCGTTTAAAATAATTATGCCATTGCCTGCTGTCCATCTAACAACATTGACCTTTTGCAGTTGCTCAAATCTTGTAACTTATTTATTACTCTATACGGTATAGCGTAATCCGAAGAAAGCCTTAACTCTGATTCCAGTTTTTTACTCATATCGTTTATATATAAGAAAACATAATAATACTGCCTTGAGGAACTCCCCTCATAATGGTTTCAGGATCAGATAATGCTTCACGTACTCTAATTCTCCGAGTTCTCTTATCTAGAAATATAGCCAAGGTCATCATCATGGTACAACACTCTAGTTATAAACTCCATTATAGGCCTACTTATTTTTTTGCTTAACTGTCAGTGAAGTTTTGCGAGTCACCTGTAGCAAATAGCTCATATGAATGCCATGAGATTGAAAGGGGAGTTCCCTGGCCACTTTAGTCCACGAATACTGTTATCATTAAAATATACGGTAATTTCTTTACTTTGTTTGAAGTGTGGCACGTAGCAAAATCTAGATGAACATTTCCAGCACTATGCGCAAACATTTTCTGTACATCACGAAGAAGATACTCTCCTATCTGGTAATTTTTCATCATGTTATCGACCTCTATTAAGGGTCTCGGCCATTTATTTGTGAAACATAATAAAATCATCTTCCTTCTTGGCTGTTTGACGGTCTGTTTCAGATGTACTATATTTATTGGTTCATTCTCAACTTACTGAACACACTGGAATGTTTGTTGTGCTTTGCTCCTACTGGCGACTTCTATTGTTTTACATTTTGTGGGATTACCTTCCATCTGCTGGAAGTCTATAATACTACAATCGCACTACTCCTCTTGATAGTCCTCTCGGTTGAAATTGATATTAAACATGTCAAAAATAACTACAAATGTAAAGCACGCCCAACTAAAGGAAATTTAAAACTCATACGACTTTCAACACTGAGCAATTACGTTTCAATTAACAAGTAAATAATACATACAATGCGTGATATCCACTGAAGTAATAAGTAATAAACAATCCCAAAAACATTTAGAAAAGTATAAAATGTTCCTTCAGATGAGAAAAGTTGGCTAGTCATGCTATCGGACTACTTTTCACTACGTTGCAATCAGGGAGGGATTTGGAAAAGGAATCACAATTAAGGAAAGAAAATCAAAACTCTGAGAATTCCCAACGTTATTATTTCATGCGAGTCTTCAGATGATGTAGATAAATTATCGAATGGTATGGACAGAATCTTGGAGAAGGAATACAAAATGGAAAGAAACACATCTAAAACAAAAGTAAAGGAGTACAGTCGAACGAAGTCACGTGAAGAGGGAAATATTAGATTAAAGAATGAAGTCTTAAAGGAAGAATATGAATAGTGTGACTTGTGTAGTAGAATAACAAATTATGGCAGATAAAGAGGACATGAAATTCAGACTGAAATAACAAAGAAAGCATTTCTTAAGTAAATACATTTTCTCACTTCATAAAGTTATACAGGAATATAGAGGTCTTTCAAAATATTTATCTGAAGGATTGCATTGATTGGAAGTGAAACATGGATGACAACTATCCTTGAAAAAAAGAGAACCCTACGCAGTGTTCCAATGCAAACAGGTACTCCTGTACTCCTGTTGCTGTATCATATTCGTGTCTGAGAGTAGCCATCGATTGTGCCATATTTTGTGGGATATTTCACGTTTCATGGTTCTAAAATTTCTGTCAGCCAAACTATGAGTTCGTCCAGAACGTGGACCACTGGACTATTATCGATCCCTCTTCGTGATGAATGCTATTGTTGACTTCAGCCTGTTTATCTTCACTGCGAACCCCCTGTTAGACAGTCCACAATCATGCACTTATCGAAGTCCGACAGCTCTTTGCCCCTTCCATTCCTTTTTCAACTGGTTCTGATACGTCCTGAAGCCAAATATTAAATTCAGTCCATCAAAACAATTTTCATTGAGTTTATTTTCCTTTGTGCGTGTGTAAAGAAATGAAACTTACTGCACTGTAGGTTTGCATGATATTATATTTACCCACTCCTAGAGTATGATGAATTTCAAGTTAGCTTTCCCTTACGCACGTACATAGGAAAATGAACTAAACGAAAAAATGTACTGATGGACTTCGTATCAGTATGTGGCTGGGAGATGCGACCAATCTTAAAGGGAAATAATGGATAAGACGGACATTGTCACATTCGCTGTTTTGGCACAGCAGCGATGATATGTCAGCCATACAAGTCAACTGACATCAAGGCTGCCAACACAGATATATAGATTTAGACTGTCAATGAGCAGCAGGATTCTGAAACCGGAAGCGTGCGGACGCCGCCATCTTAAGTCACTACACTACCCCGATGCATTAATGTAAAATGGTAACCGAAATGGGAATATCGGACAGGAGATAATGAAAATAATTAAAAGCACATCGAAATAATAACAGTAACATTGATTATTTACACCTACTAGGTCATTTATTTTATTGATAAAGAAGAAAGGCTGGTATATCAGTTTACCAATGCTTAAAATTAAACAACCTGTTTTAGACCGATCTTTGGTCAAATCTGTTACCATTGAACTCTCTTTCAGCATGATTCACATGTATTTTCAGGTTTGTTTGTTTGTTTGTTTCTCCAATCCTCGTTCCGTTTCTTTACGGGGTCGAGTATGAGGTGAGTGTTTATGACCGAATGTCCTTCCTGATGTCAACCTCATCAGAGGTGTTCATGAGATGAAATGAATGACGTGATATATGATACGAGGAAAGAAGAGGGTGAAACCCGGTGCCAGGACATAACGTACTCCTGTCGAATAACACAAAGAGGCCTGGTCAAGGCTTAACGTCGCCATCCGAAGGACAAATCACCATCAACAGCGTCATTTGCCCAACTCCATATGAGTATGCGGAGTGGTTTGGAATTTAATCCAGGCTGTTTGCACTTAATCTAGTGATTCGAAATTTTATATCACCACCTCCCCTATCCTGTCGGCGAACATTCTGATGGTGAAAATTTTTCGACGAACGGGACTCGAACCGAATAACCTCGGTGTCAGACCGTTTAGACTTCAACGCCTTAACGATCAAAGCCACCAGGCGAGCTCTCCCACGTATTTTCAGGTACAGTGTTGAAAATACACTAATATGCCGATAAAAATGCTTATCCTTTGAGTTTAGATCTAAAGCATGTGAGCTTTAATATGAAAAAAATGTTACATACAACTGAGCTGTGACTTCATTAGGTATATCCCCTTTCATGACTGAGCTTAAACCATTATATGTATCCCCTCCGAACCACTTTGCACACATGAAAATCATCTTCTTAGGAACGTACAGATTACCTATATTTGGGAAAGAAATGAATGGATAAGGATTTTCTCATAATAATGTTTAACGATATTTATTTTACGTCCAAATAACTACTTTTACGGTTTCCGGAGACTTCGACGTACCGCTATTTTTTTCACGCTGGAGTTTTATGTGTCAGTAAATCTATCGATACGAGGCTGACATTTGCATACCAGTAGCTTTAAATACCACCGAACTGTACCAGGACCGAATCTGCCAAGATGGGGTCAGAAGGCCAGCACTTCAAAAGTTGGAGCCAATCAACCCGGCTGAGGATTTTCTTTTTGTACAGCAGCTTCCCTACACGTATCACATTGTAGAGAATTGACTACTGGAGTTCTGAAACTCCTATTCCTTATTATTCCTTCGCGAATAGGAAAAACCACACCCAAACACTACACGGGTATTCATCATTCAACCACACAGTAGTTTTCCGAAAAATTAATGTGGAAATGTTCATAAAAACAAAATAAAGCAAAACTGCACGTAAAAGAATAACATGCAAGTTTACAGTGAAACTGTAGTGACGTAAGATGGTGGCGGCCGCAAGTTTTCGGCTTCACTAACAGCAGTGCTACGAGATGCGGTGCTGCCAGTCTATTTTCTATATGTCTGTGGTTCCCAGTAACATTTTGGCAAAGAGTGTATTAATGTTTACATTATGGATCGTTATTACATTCTCTAGCTTACTGTGTGGTTTATTTTTATTGGACATTGAACATTTTTACGATATTGATTCATACTATTTAATGAACCGTAAAAATCGAAATAAGTTCTAATTGGGAGTTATACACCGGATATAGACATGTTGTCACGGACTTCTTTTTAGGTTTCATTGAAAGAGCTAAAAAATGTCCTGTTCATATTACTTGCATGTGTCTTTAATAGATTAGGTGGCGTATGCACTTTAATCGTCCAGCATAATTACATATAGCCTACAACAACCTGCAAGAAATAGGCTTTCTAATGGTGAAGGAATGACTGGAGTCGGTTGAATGGTAACCATATTACCCTCCATATACCGAGACAAATAGTCTGGTAAGACCTGAATTAGAATTAAGAATCAAATTTCTTTTCTGGAAAATATAATGGAAATCCAAAGTGAATTAGAACGTGAAATTAGGAGGATTAATGTTAAAGAATTCGAGTTTGACATTTTAAAGTTCAGTGCAATTTATAAAAGATTATGTTATAAAGAACGAATGATTCGGTGCTGTCACTTTTCTGTAACTCTTAATGCACAAATATTATTTCAATAATAGAACCGGAATTTTAATAAAAGGGGAGTATGTAAAATTGGTTTAATTTAATTAATAATAAGAAATATTGTAAACACCTACTTACTAGTGTCTATTATGCACAGGAGAAGGGCCTTTTTTTTTTGCTATTTGTTTTTCGTCGCACCGACACACATAGTTCTTATCGCGACGATGTGATAGGAAAAGGCTAGGAGTGTGCAGGAAGTGGCCATGGCCTTATTTAAGGTACAGCTCCAGCAATTGCCTGGAGTGAAAAATGGAAAACCACCTAAACCATCTTCAGGGCTGCCAAGAGTGGGACTCGAACCCACTATCTCCCGGATGCAAGCTCACAGCTTCGCGCCCCTAACCGCACGGTCAACTCGCCCGGTAGAAGAAGGACTTCCTCGCAACTATTTTTGGTTAAATAATCTATTCAAACCTACTGAATATCCCATTAATAATACTTATACGTATGTATGGAACTAATTTTGTATACGGAGGGGAATATTCTGTACTGGCAAATGTTTTAGCAAACCAGACTGGTGGAAAAAAGTTTCGGCTCCATTTGATACACTGCTGGCTGTTGAAAATATACAGTCCATATTCTTTGATCTCAGGTGTTGATAAGCAAATTATGAAGGGTCAAATTTCATAATTTAACTGACTTCACCAATCGTACTGAGCAAAAATTGATATCACTCTACACCCTACGAGCTGAAAATGCTAATACTAATTGAAATATTAGGTTAAATAATTTACTACAAAATAACTGTATTAACGATGGCATCATCTCAAGCGTACATTATATTAGCCATCATAGCAGTAAGATTTGTCAAGATAATTCAGAAATCAGAACATTTATCCAAGACAAGTAGGTACCTTGTTCCATCCAAGGTCATGTCTTACAATTTACGCTCTGTACTGAAAACCCGTGTGTCACGTACTTACAGAAACTCCTAAGCTCAAGTACTTTGAATATAATAAATTAATGTTGTATTTTCCCCTTCGTTGGTTAAAACGATGTCTACAGTTACACTTGATGACAATTTATATATGATTGGCGTCGTATTTCTCTTCTGATAAATGGTGGGTACGAAACACCAGAGGACGCCTTAGTTGGAAGTAGTTGGCCGGGTTCCAGTTATAATGGCTGTACAGTGTAACTTCTTGTTCAGAGGGAACGCACCGACCTCTATATTGCCTTCAAGCAGTACGTCGCAACTAAATTAGGGACTAGATCTCCGCCCGGGAGAAGCATAATTAAGACATCAACAAGACATAAAATAATAGAGGATAGAACATGTTAATTGTAAGGAATGAGCCAAAAAGCACTATATCTCCGCTATTCCGCTCAGGAGAGGTGTTATGTTACATGCCGGACTACGAAGAATTCCTGGCACGGCTTTTCACGTTATTAGGATTTTTTGAATTTGTATTATTCATGTTCTTCAATAAAAAATTACTGACTCCTCCATATGTTGTAATGCGTTCTTTCCATCCTAACGACACCGAATGTTTGTTTGTTTGTTTGTTTGTTTGTTTGTTTGTTTGTTTGTTTGTTTGTTTGTTTGTTTGTTTGTTTGTTTGTTTGTTTGTTTGTTTGTTTGTTTGTTTGTTTGTTTGTTTGTTTGTTTGTTTGTTTGTTTGTTTGTTTGTTTGTCTAACCCTTGTCACGTTTCTCTACGGGGTCACGTATAAGTTGAGATGAATCTGTCATGGCAGGTTTTTTATGATCGGATGCTCTTTCTGGCGTCAATCTCAACAGAGGAGTTGATGTGATGTTATGAATGACGCGATATATGATATAGGAAGGGAGATAGTGAAGCCCGGTGCCTGCACATAGCCTAATCCTGTCGAATAGCACCAAGGGGTCTACTCAAGGCTTAATATCTCCATCCGACGGACGAACCACCATCAACAGCGTCATATGCCTTGACTCAATATGAGCACTTCGGAGAGGTTTGGAATTTAATCCAGGCATTCGGCACAAAATTTATTTGATTTGAAATTGTATATCACGACCTCCCCTACCCCGCCCGCCAACAATTTTATGATGAAATTTTTTTGACCAACGGGACTCGAACCGGCTAACCACGGTGTCAGACCGTTTACACTTACGCCTTAACGATCATAGCCACTAGGCGTGCTTAACAACAACGAATGTACTTGCTGGAAAACATCAGGAAATACTGAAACAACTGTATTTGTTAAACTTATCTCCAAACCACTCCAGGGTACTTCAGTATAAACCCAAACCCCATGGCGCAACAGTCCCGAAGGTCCGAGGCCTACCAAGCGACCGCTGTTCAGCCCGAAAGCCTGCAGATTACGAGGTGCCATGTGGTCAGCACGACGAATACCCTCGGTCGTTATTCTTTGGTTTCTAGACCGGGGCAGCTATCTCGTCGTCGTCAGCTATCTCCTCAAGTTTAATCACGTAGCCTGAGTGAACCTGAGACCAGCCGTCAGATCTAGGTAGAATTCCCTGACCTGGCCGGGAACAGAACGCGGGGCCTCAGGAAAACAGGCAGACACCGCGGGGCCTGCTTACTTCAGTATAGTGATGGGAAGTGATTTGCAAACCTGCTACTAAATCACTGCTAGTGTGAAATCACAGTTTAACCTGCTAGTGGATTGCCCAGACTAGCAGGTCTTAACTGCGATTGTGATGATTCGCAGACGGCAGCGCTGCGCTGCGAGAAGTCCTTAAACTAACGTGATCAACCAGCGTGAAACGCACAGCAAGGCCAATAGTAGCAGCCAGTAGCAGTTAGCAGTTAAGCAAGCAGTAGCAGATAACCTAATCAAGTACTGGTAGTGCTGTGCTGCGAGAAATCGCTAAACTAACGTGATCAACCAGCGTAAAACACACAGCAAGGCCAATAGCAACCAGTAGCAGTTAGCAGTTAAGCAAGCAATAGCAGATAACCTAATCAAGTACTGGTAGCGCTGCGCTGCGAGAAATCGCTAAACTAACGTGATCAACCAGCGTAAAACGCACAGCAAGGCCAATAGCAACCAGTAGCAGTTAGCAGTTAAGAAAGCAGTAGCAGTAGCAGATAACCTAATCAAGTACCGGCAGCGCTGCGCTGCGAGAAATCGCTAAACTAACGTGATCAACCAGCGTGAAACGCACAGCAAGGCCAATAGTAGCCGACTAGCAGTTAAGAAAGCAGTAGCAGTAGCAGATAACCTAATCAAGTACCGGCAGCGCTGCGCTGCGAGAAATCCTTAAACTAACGTGATCAACCAGCGTGAAACGCACGGCAAGGCCAATAGCAACCAGTAGCAGTTAGCAGTTAAGCAAGCAATAGCAGATAACCTAATCAAGTACCGGCAGCGCTGCGCTGCGAGAAATCGCTAAACTAACGTGATCAACCAGCGTGAAACGCACAGCAAGGCCAATAGTAGCCGACTAGCAGTTAAGAAAGCAGTAGCAACTAATCTAATCAGTAATCACAGCATCACACTCACAAGTCCAAGTCTAACTGTGACCCACACCACAGTCGCAGTTGCGGCTGCACTGTGATTGTAAACAGCTATTGTCGACATTGTCATACGATCACCGGAAGGGAAAGTGAATAGAATCTGCGGCCGTGAAAGCCATCTTGCCCATTTTTGAAAGGAGCTATTGTCGTGTTGTGGGATTTATAACCTCCCAACCTGTGATTTATTTTAGTCTTCTCATTATCTCATTCTGTTTATTGGGGTGTGGCTTGTGGTTGTAGGTCTAAAAGTGATGTGATGGTAGCAGTTCAGTTGTCTAAGTATTTTAATCAGTGATTTGCGACATTGTAGGCATAAGATTTTGCCTACCGCTTTTGTTTTTACACTATTGTACAGTAGTATAAATATTCGGTACTAAAATTAGTGGTATTGCCAACAAGAGAATTGGCAGCAGGCGAACTCTGAGTGAGTTTTGGGCATTTTATCAGAATAGTCTTTTCCTCCTGTCCGACTCCTTGGCTGAGTAGTCAGCGTTGAGGCCTTTGGTTCAGAGGGGTCCCGGTTTCGATTCCCGGCCGGTCGAGGATTTTAATCGCGTCATATTAATTCTTCTTGTATCCAGGAGATAGTGGGTTCGAACCCCACTGTCGACAGCCCTGAAGATGGTTTTCCGTGGTTTCCCAATTTCACACCAGGAAAATGCTGGGATTGTAGCTCAATTAAGGCCACGACCGCTTCCTTCCCACTCCTAGGCCTTTCTTGTCCCATTGTCGCCATGCCCCAGCATTTATCTGGTGTGAAAATGGGAAACCACGGAATGTCATCTTCAGGGCTGCCGATAGTAGGATTCGAATCCACTATCTCCCGGATGCAAACTCACAGCTGCGCACCCCTAACCACACGGCCAACTCGCCCGGTCTACCGAGTGTAACAGCCTACCTGAATATTGGCGCGAAGTAGCTGGGGAGTTATATAACTTTCTTCTTTAGCATGCTATTCCTCTGGTTCATAAATTTTCTGATGCTACTGGTACATAACACATTGGTTCATCATAGCATTCGAGCTGTTCAATCCCTACAGTGAGGCACTGACTCGAATGAGCAGTGTGCATATTTAACGGAATAATGGCAGAGGAGTCTTCACGGATGTCTACGGCCTGGTCATTCCAGCTCTGTAACTTTGGACTGTTAGATCGGCAACGTAGTACTGTTCGTTAAAAGTGAGAAAATCTGCAGTTTTTCATTTGATCGAGTATTTTATATGATAACGTTGCTTTTAATCGCTACATTCCTACTGACTTTGTTGTAATGACCTATGTTGACTTCTTAGGAAAACCACAAATTCAGTCTTTCTGAAAATCCCGTAGGGAAGCACGCTTACATCAACTAGCAATGATTAAAAAGTAGTCCTTGTTGATTCGTACGGTGGCGTACCTTTGAAAAAAGGTAATGTATATAACGTTTTAAAATATGATTCTGAAAAATGAGTATTTGTTTTCAGCGTTAGCGCGAGTTCGCCCGTGTACTGAATGCTGCACGACAACGTACTCCTCGGTACTCCTGTAAGTGATGTAAGTGATGATGTAAGTGATGATGGTCATATTTCGAGTGGCATTGTATCCTAGGTGGCGTTAGCTGAATCACAGTTAATCACAGCTAAAAATCACTGCTACTTCTAAATAGCAATTACAGTTTGACCTGTGAGTGTAAAATTACTGCTAGTCACATCACTACTTCAGTACAAGAACAACACAATTTGTACGAACGAGCAATCCTTGCAGCAGGGAACATAAATGAAAATAGTGAAGTGGGACCTGGAGCCTTGCCTTATACAGCGAAAGACGGACTGATGTGTTCGATGTGAGATATTACAGAAGAATGCCAAAATTTCCAGTGGCCGATAATATAACAAACAACGGAACGCTAAGGATTGAGTAGAGCCCTGGTTTATGGAATATTCTTACTCAAGGACGAGACAACTGAATTGGAAATGCGTTAAAGAACCACAGCCTTCTTTACAAAATTCTGAAAGTTTGCACGGAATGGATGAATTTCAGAGGACGACCACGGCTCTAATGCATCAGTAAAATAATGGAAGACAAGTATTTACACCGCTACCTACAGCTGAAGAAGTTTACTAATGGAGGGGTGACAGGGAGAGCTTCGACAGACCAACATTGGGATTGAAAAGTGAAGAACAGGACCAGTTGATGCACCAGGATATTCTAAACATTCATGTTGAGTCACAAACAATTGATAGAAATGAATTAAAATGTGTAACTTGCTTCCGGGGACTGGATTTGTACTGTAATATATAGTTAAAGTACATCAAGTTAATTGAATTTTCCTTCCTGCAAGAGGCAGACTTTTAATACACTATATCTGAGAACAGGAGAATACACGGTACGTGGGCAGGACAATGGTTTCTACTTGAACATTTTCTCTCGAATTTTACAGTGCCCTACAGTATATGACATTAGCTAGTGATCCATCATGTAAATACCCTCTCTCACAAGCACTCTTGGAATATTCCACACACATTTCTAAATAGCATTACCGAGCTCGGTAGCTGCAGTCGCTTAAGTGCGACCAGTATGCATTATTCGGGAGATAGTGGGTTCGAACTCCACTGTCGGCAAACCTGAAGATGGTTTTCCATAGTTTCCCATTTTCACACCAGGCCAATGCTAGGGCTCTAACTTAATTAAGGACATGGAAGCTTATTTCCCACTCCTAGACCTTTCCTATCCCATCGTCGCCGTAACACCTATCTGTGTCGGTGCGACGTAAAGAAATTTGTAAAAAGAAAAAGAAAGGAAAAAGGAACTAAATAGCACTTCTACTGTTTCATCGTAGGTAAGATATGCATCTGGAAGTCGACAGGAGAAGAGCTACAGTACATGATGTACGGCGCATTATTCAAAGACCATGATATGATGTAGTTGCCTTCTGCTCCTGTTATTATGTCAATGGTAAAAAAAAGGATCAAAATAATGATAATAATGAGTAAAACCACTAGTATCAGTGAGTTTGTCTTCCCTTATCAAGTTTCGATGACGTTGGGCAATGAATGGAGAGATGAATGGGCTGCCTTTAACTTTCTGGCCCGCATTCTTTTTCCCTGTCTATACTTATAGAAGACGATATTTCACTTCACAAAACACAGAAAAAAGATTGAACTGGGGTTAGGTTACATTATATAAGTTACAGACATCGCATTAATTATTCATGTTGAAGTACATTCCACTCGCCTGAATAATAATTATAATAACTTTGGAGAATGGCATAAATAATGAATTATTGAAGATTTTAAACGGAGAATTACCGAGTGAGTTGGACGTGCGGTTAGGATCGGGCAGATTTGGGACTGCATTCAAGAGATGATAGGCTCCAATCCCACCATCGGCTGCCCTGAAGATAGTTTTCCGTGTTTTCCCATTTTCACACCAGAAAACTGCTTGTACCTTAATTAAGGCCACGGCTTCTCCATTCCGACTCCTAGCCGTTTCTCGTGCTTCCATCGTCGAGGTGCGATGTTAAACCATCAGCAAAAAATGAACAGAAAATAAAAATTACAATCAAATAGCTGTTGACGTATTAGAAACCTTTTCAGAATTCACATGCTTTGACTCAATAGTTATGGGAACTGCACCAAAGTGATCAGGCGCAGAATTTTCATAGAAAAGGGAGAACTGTCACTACTTACTTCCATCTGGTACGACCGCTCCCTGTCTACCTCATTGAAGACCCCACCTGTTGGATCACTCATCTTTTGCCATTTTTCTTAAGGAGATGAAGAGTGCACTGTCAGAAGATCTGACATAAAGGAGGGACAAGACAAGAAATAAAATGGACAAAACATCATTGACCTTCATTTATGACTGTCATCCAGGTGGCATTTTCTCCATGAAATGTTTACTTTGTCTTTTCTTAAATGATTTCAAGGAACTTGGAAATTTATCGAACATTTCCCTCGATAAATTATCCCATTCCTAATTTCTCACCCAATCAATGTATATTTGTACCATATAGTCTCCTTTCTTGAGCTTACACTCACGGCTAGCAAATGTCCTTTAGTTCTTCACAGTTCTCAACACGAATGTTTCCATTACCACGCTTCTCTACCACCGCCCCATCCTTGAACACTTAGCTCTTCACCTCGAACTTTGGAACTGTCTCCCAGAGTAACTGTAGTTTTTGCGCATAGTTTTGCTCAAGTTCTTAAGTTCCTTCTTACATGTGAATAGTCCAAATAGTTTCTGATCCCTTCGGAAATGAACACCATTATCGATCTCTGAAAAATTATTTCACTTTTCCCTATTCTGTGAGACCTGCCAGCGCCTTCTAGACTGAGATCGACTCCAGTTTTATCTGATACTCCACAAATATGTCATTATACGTGTTCATTATACTAAATTCACGCAAACACTGATATCTAGAATATAGGCATGCTGTAGATTATCAATGAAAGGTGTACTACTTACAACGTATATAACTAAAAAAATCTCAGAAAAGGGTTTTGTAAAGTTTATTTTCTTTCAGTGTGTTTTTTCCCAAAAAATGTAGGATGGTCCAAGAATAGGAACGTTCAACCCAGGTAAATTATAGTATTAAGGCATTCTAATTATTTAATGTATGTGTGAATGTGTATATGAATGTGCTGTATTGACAATGCTATAGTAATTGGACCACTTAATATGCTGTAAGACAGAGTGTAAAATTTTTAAGTACAGTACTTAAGTTACGTGTGAATTTGCGTATGTGGGTCTTGTAATGTTAAGCTGGCAGAAAACTCAACCTGGAGTATTGTAATCCGTAGTGTTAAGTACTGGAAATATTTAATTTGCGTGTGAATTTGTGTAAGATGATGCTGGATTTAAAATATTAAACTACTAGTATTTCGTCGCTGCCGGGACAAAACCTCCTATGTGAAATATTATAGCTAAGAACTTTGTCGGGTAAGGTTCTGTCATGTAAGGTGCAATATTGTGTGCATATTGCCAAGGTATTCTCGCTGTTCATAATACATTTGCTGCGGGTCAGTATATCTCCAAAAATATTATCACAAAGGAGGTTTTGTCCCGGCAACGACGATCGGTTGTAATATTTTCTTTCCATGGAATTCCTTATTTTTCTCTTTGTTGTAGTTATTGCATTTTTTTGGTTGTTGCTGTTGTTGGGTAATTATGTTTTAACTTTACCTCATTATCACACTACTGTAGGTGATCATTTCCAGAAGGAGATTTACCAATTTTGATGCATTTGTTAATAATAATTATTTTCCAATAGGTCTAAGTATTTTACTGCAGTCATATTAAAAGTGGAATAGTATCTTTCTACTACGCTTTTTGGCAGTGTGTTCATTCTATCCGTAACGTGTCAGGCAAAGACCTTAACTGGGTGACTTCAGGGAATAAATTGTCATTATATCTCACAACATTGTTCGAAGGAGAATAGACGAAGGGCTATTGTATAAGAATATTAGATAAAAGGAAAGCCTTAAAAGACCCTAAAAAAGAAAGGAACGAAATATTCTCGATATTGTTTGATGATAAGAATAGACCAGGATATATCAGAAAGCAAAAATGACTGGAAGTAGTAAAATAAAATGTCATTTTTAGTAAGGGTGTCAAGTTGCTATTCACATTTCATCGGGTGTGAGGTTCTGTAAGTAGTGCAGGATTTAATGAAAATTACAGAGGTGTGAAATTATTAGACTCAAAAAAGAAAACAAAAAATTGCCTCAATTTTAGTTTTTTCCCTCGCTTGTCTTTCTAACTTTTTCCACGAAAATTCCTTACCTTTCAGTAAAATATTAATCCGACTTACTAAACTTTGTGAAATACTATTCGTACTTTAAAACATGATATTGGGATTAAATATTTCTGTTTTGGTCTGTTGCTAATCCTACACATCAATTTCCAAGAGTTTGGATTGTACATAGTATAAAGCACAGCGAATTACCAGCGCTTAAGTAAAGCAAAATATCACAGAACCACTTCATGTAATTCCATTTTATCTAATTGCACTCTAAAAATAAATAAAATTGGAATTAGATATTAATAGAGGAGTCTATTGACTATAAAATCGTCACTGATGGTACTGAAAGAAATGTAACTAACCGTCTAAAATTTACTTTAAACAGACAACAAGTAACACTTGAAGGAGCTCCACCAGAGCACAGAAATATTTTTATCGGCAGGTAAATAATACGCAATGCGGCAGTGGATATAAGGAAAAAAATGACTGAGTCTGATAAAATCACACATCTGTACAAGGAATTATCTATCTATCTATATATATATATAAAATAGCTTGTCCTGACTGACTGACAGATTCATCATCGCCGAGCCAAAACTACTGGACATAATGAAATGAAATTTTGGGGATACATTCATATTAAGATGTAGGTGCTCGCTAAGAGAGGATTTTTGGATATTCCGTTGCTAAGGGGGTGAAAAGGGGGGGTGAAATTTTAAAATGAGTGCACCTATGTCTCAAAACTTTAAAAGTTTACAAATGTAAAAATTGGTATTTAGAATCTTCTTTGAAAATAAGCAAACACGTATTTTTTTGTTTTCAGAAAATCCCAATAGGAGGGGTGAAAAGGGGTGAAAAAGGGGTTGAATGCCTTTAATTAGGATACCGGTACTTATATCTCAGAAACTGAAAAAATTACAGACCTGAAAATTGGTATTTTGATCTCTTTTAAAAATAAAAGAACACGTATTTTTTTGTTTTTGCAAAAGCCAATTAATGGGAGGGTGAAAAGGGGGTGAATTTTTAAAATGAGTGAATCTATATCTCCAAACTTTTAAAGTTTGCAGATGTAAAAATTGGTATTTAGAATCTTGATTAAAAATAAAGAAACACGTATTTTTTTGTTTTCGGAAAATCGCAATAGGAATCGTGAAAAGGGGTGAAAAAGGGGTTGAATGCCTTAAATGAGGCTACTTATATCTCAGAACCTGAAGATATTACAGACCTGAAAATTGATGTTTGGGATCTCCTTTAAAAATAAAGAAACCCATACTTTTTGTTTTTGGAAAATCCAATTAATGGGGGGGTGAAAAGGGGATGATTTTTTAAAATGAGAGTTTCTATATCTCAAAATGTTTGAAGTGTATGGATGTAAAAATTGGTATTTAGAATCTCCTTTAAAAATAAAGAAATGCGTATTCTTTTGTTTTCGGAAAATCCCAATAGGAAGGGTGTAAAAGGGTGAATAATGGGTTGAATGCCTTTAATGAGGCTACTTATATTTCAGATCCTGAAGATATTACAGACCTGAAAATTGGTAGGTGGGATCTACTTTAAAAGTAAAGAAACACATATTTTTTTCGTTTTTTGAAGATCCAAATATTGGGTGGTGAAAGGGGGGGTGAATTTTTAGAAATGAGTGTGCCTACATCTTAAAACTTTAAAATTTACAGATGTTAAAATTGGTAGTTAGAATCTCCTCTAAAAATAAAGGAACACGTATTTTTTTATTTCCTGTAAATCCCAATAGGAGGGGTGTAAAAGGGTGAAAAATGGGTTGCATGCCTTTAATGAGGATACTTATATTTCAGAACCTGAAGATATTACAGAACTGAAAATTTGTATATGGGACCTCCTTTAAAAGTAAAGAAACACGTATTTTTTAGTTTTTGGAAAATCCAATTAATGGCGGTTAAACAGGAGTGACAAATTGGGGTGAATTTTTTGAAGGACTATATCTACAGAATATCTTGGAAACGTAAAATGTTACAGACGTAAAAACTGGGTGTTTGGAATCTCCTGTAAATTTAAAGAAACATAGGTGATTTGTTTTTGGAAACTCAAAAGGGGTGACATTTTAAAATGAGAACTTTTACAGTATATCTAAAAAAAACTTAACATGTTACAGAAGTGAAAAATGGTATTTTTTATCTCTATTAAACATAACGAATCGTGTATTTTTAGTTTTCGGAAATACCACTTGGGTGCTGGGGGGTGGGTAAAAGTGACTGAAAATAGTGTTGAATTCTTTTAATTAGGCTACTGATATCTCAAAAATGAAGATGTTACAGACGTGAAATTTGATATTTGCAATCTGCTTTAAAAGTAAAGAAACACGTATTCTCGGAAAATCCAATGAGGGGGGCGGGTTGAAGTATTGAAAATTTATTTGACTTAATTGTATGAGAATGCAAACATCTAATAAAAACTAAAGTTGTTACAGACGTGAAAATTCGTATTTAGATCTCCTTTAAAAACAAAGAAAAACGCGTTTTGGTGGGGAAACCATCTTGGAGGGTTGGGGTGTAAAGGAGTTGAATTCCTTTCATGACGACACATAAATCAAAAGCTGAAGAAGTTAGAGTCGTGATAATTGATATTTAGAAGACCTTTTACTATTAAAGAAGCAAGTATTTTTTGCTGGAAAATTCACTTAGGGCGGGGGGGAGTAGTGTGGGATGAAGTGAAAAAAATAAATTATTTTTATGGGGATACTTATATCTCAAAACTGATGGCAATAGACGTGAACATTGGTGTTTGGAATCTCCTTTAAACATAAAGAAACAAGCCTTCTTTTAATTCTTTTTTTTTGGGGGGGGGGCGGTTTGGCGGTAAATAAACTTAACGGCGGTGGGGTGTAGAAGGAGGTGAGACCAATTGATTTTACTGTTCTTAATGTACTTATAAGTATCCTCCGTTGTTCAGGCGGCAGCGCGCGGGCCTCTCTCACAGCTGGGTTCCGTGGTTCAAATCCCGGTCACTCCATGTGACATTCGTGCTGGAAAAAACGGAGGTGGGACAGGTTTTTCTCCGGATACTCCGGTTTTCCCTGTCATCAGCCTTTCCAGCAACACATAATAGTAATAATAATAATAATAATAATAATAATAATAATAATAATAATAATAATAATAATAATGTTCCGGACCGTCGTCAAATGTGCGGATCGCGCTGGAAACGGCTCCTGGACGGGTAATGACTAAGAATGCAGTCCGGCCGCGGGTTCAGTGCCGCCAAAGCACCCAATATGATACCACGCCGGATCTCCTGAAGGATTTTATACATATTAAAATGATTATAGGAAAAGACGGCAAAGATTTACGGACCCAACTGACCGGGAGGAATACCTGAGACTAGCCCGGGAAGTACGAAATCGATTGCTGGAAAGGAAGATTGAAAAATGGGAGAAAACGTGCCGTAATCTAATAGAAAACGAGTCAGATCGGGAATTTTGGTGGATTCTCGCAGAGAACGAGTCAGATCGCGAATTTCGGCGGATTATATATCTAAAACAATAAGCATTCTATTATAAATTTCAGTACAATACCGTAGCGAAGCACGGGTATCTTGCTAGTATATATATAAAATAACTTGTCCTGACTGACTGACTGACTGACTGACTGACAGATTCATCATCGCCGAGCCAAAACTACTGGACATAAAGAGATGAACTTTTGGGGATATATTCATATTAAGACGTAGATGCTCGTTAAGAGAGGATTTTTGGATATTCCTTCGCTAAGAGGGTGAAAACGGGGGTGAAATTTTAAAATGAGTTGCTGTATATCTCAAAACTTTAAAAGTTTACAGATGTAAAAATTGGTATTTAGAATCTTCTTTAAAAATAAGGAAACACGTATTTTTTTGTTTTCAGAAAATCCCAATAGGAGGGGTGAAAAGGGTGAAAATGGGGAAAAATGGGTTCAATGCCTTTAATCAGGATACCGGTACCTATATCTCAGAAACTGAAGATATTACAGACCTAAAAATTGGTACTTTTGATCTCTTTTAAAAATAAAGAAACACGTAATTTTTTGTTTTAGGAAAATCCAATTAATGGGAGGGTGAAAAGGGGGTGAAATTTTAAAATGAGTGAATCTATATCTCCAAACTTTTAAAGTTTGCAGATATAAAAATTGGTATTTAGAACCTTCATTAAAAATAAAGGAACACGTATTTTTTTGTTTCTCGAAAATCCAATTAAGGGGGGGGGGTGAAAAGGGAGTAATATTTTAAAATGAGTGTATCTATCTCAAAATTTTTAAAGGTTATATATGTGAAAATTGGTATTTAGAATCTCCTTTAAAAATAAATAAACGCACGATTTTTTTCGTTTTTGGAAAATCCAAATATTGGGCGTTAAAAAGGGGGGAGGGTAAATTTTTTAAAATGAGTGTGTATACATCTTAAAACTTTAAAATTTACAGATGTAAAAATTGGTAGTTAGAATCTCCTCTAAAAATAAAGGAAAACGTCGTTTTTGTTTCCTGTAAATCCCAATAGGAGGGGTGTAAAATGGTGAAAAATGGGTTGAATGCCTTTAATGAGGATACATATATCTCAGAAACGAAAGATATTACAGAACTGAAAATTTTTATATGGGATCTCCTTTAAAAATAAAGAAACATGTATTTTTTAGTTTTGGAACATCCAATTAATGGAGGTTAAACAGGAGTGACAAATTGGGTGAATTTTTGAAAGACTATATCTACAGATTATCTTGGAAACGTAAAATGTTACAGACGTAAAAAGTGGGTGTTTGTAATCTCCTGTAAATCTAAAGAAACATAGGTGATTTGTGTTTGGAAACTCCACTTAAGGGGAACTCAAAAGTGGTGAAATTTTAAAATGAGAATTTTTACAGTTTACCTCAAAAAACTTAACATGTTACAGAAGTGAAAAACGGTATTTTTTATCTCCATTAAACATAAAGAAACGTGTATTTTTAGCTTTCGGAAATACCACTTGGGTGGGGGGGGGGGTAAAAGTGACTGAAAATGGTGTTGAATTCTTTTAATTAGGCTACTGATATCTCAAAAATGAAGATGTTACAGACGTGAAATTTGATATTTGAAATCTGCTTTAAAAATAAAGAAACACGTATTCTCGGAAAATCCAATGAAGGGGGGGGGGTGAAAGAAATTGAAAAATTAATTGAATTAATTGAATGAGAATACATACATCTAATAAAAACTAAAGTTGTTACAGACGTGAAAATTCGTATTTGGATCTCCTTTAAAAACAAAGAAAAACGCGTTTTGGTGGGAAACCATCTTGGAGGGCGGGAGTGTAAAGGAGTTGAATTCCTTTCATGAGGACACATAAATCAAAAACTGAAGAAGTTAGAGTCGTGATAATTGGTATTTAGAAGATCCTTTACTATTAAAGAAACAAGAATTTTTTGCGGGAAAATTCACGTAGGGGAGGGGGGGTTGTAGTGTGAAATGAAGTGAAAAAAGTAAATTATTTTTATGGGGACACTTATATCTCAAAACTGAAGGTAATAGACGTGAACATTGGTGTTTGAAATCTTCTTTAAACATAAGAAACAAGCCTTCTTTTAATTATTTTTTTTGGGGGGGGGGTGCCGGTAAATAAACTTAACGGCGGTGGGGTGTAGAAGGAGGTGAGACCAATTGATTTTACTGTTCTTAATGTACTTATAAGGATCCTCGGCAGCGCGCCGGCCTCTCACAGCTGGGTTCCGTGGTTCAAATCCCGATCACTCCATGTGACATTCGTGCTGGACAAAACGGAGGCGGGACAGTTTTTTCTCCGGATACTCCAGTTCTCCTGTCATCATCCATTCCAGCAACACATAATAACAATAATAATAATAATAATAATAATAATAATAATAATAATAATAATAATAATAATAATAATAATAATAATAATAATGTTCCGGACCCTCGTCAAATGTGCGGACCGCGCTGGAAACGGCTCCTGGACGGGTAATGACTAAGAATGCAGTCCGAATGACTAAGAATGCAGTCCGGCCGCGGGTTCAGTGCCTTCTAGGCACCCAATATGACACCACGCCGGATCTCCTGAAGGATTTTATCCATATCTATATATATAAAATAACTTGTCCTGACTGACTGACTGACTGATTCATCATCGCAGAGCCAAAACTACTGGACGTAAAGAAATGAAATTTTGGGGATATATTCATATTAAGGTGCAGGTACTCGCTAAGAGAGGATTTTTGGATATTCCTTCGCTAAGGGGGTGAAAAGAGGGGTGAAATTTTAAAATGAGTGTGTCTATATCACGAAAGTTTAAAAGTTTACAGATGTAAAAATTGGTACTTAGAATCTTCTTTAAAAATAAGGAAACACGTATTTTTTTGTTTTCATAAAATCCCAATAGGAGGGGTGAAAAGGGGTGAAAATGGGGAAAATGGGTTGAATGCCCTTAATCAGGATACCAGTACTTGTATCCCAGAAACTGAAGATATTACAGACCTGAAAATTGGTATCTTTGATCTCTTTTAAAAATAAAGAAACACGTATTTTTTTGTTTTTGGAAAATCCAATTAATGGGAGGGTGAAAAGGGGGTGAATTTTTAAAATGAGTGAATCTATATCTCCAAACTTTTAAAGTTTGCAGATGTAAAAATTGGTATTTAGAATCTTCATTAAACATAAAGAAACACATATTTTTTTGTTTTCGGAAAATCGCAATAGAAAGGGTGAAAAGGGGTGAAAAAGGGGTTGAATGCCTTTGATGAGGCTACATATATTTCAGAAACTGAAGATATTACAGACCTAAAAATTGGTGTTTGGGATCTCCTTTAAAAATAAAGAAACACGTATTTTTTTGTTTTTGGAAAATCCAATTAATGGGGGGTGAAAAGGGGGTGATTTTTTAAAATGAGTGTATCTTTATCTCAAAACTGTTACAGTTTATAGATGTAAAAATTGGTATTTAGAATAAAGAAACACGTATTCTTTTGTTTTCGGAAAATCCCAGTAGGAAGGCTGTAATAGGGTGAATAATGGGTTGAATGCCTTTAATGAGGCTACTTATATTTCAGAACCTGAAGATATTACAGACCTGAAAATTGGTATTTGGGATCTACTTTAAATGTAAAGAAACACGTATTTTTTCGTTTTTGGGAAATCCAAATATTGAGGGGTGAAAAGGGGGGTTAATTTTTTAAAATGAATGTGTCTACATCTTAAAACTTTAAAATTTACAGATGTAAAAATTGGTAGTTAGAATCTCCTCTAAAAATAAAGGAAAACGTCGTTTTTGTTTCCTGTAAATCCCAATAGGAGGGGTGTAAAAGGGTAAAAAATGGGTTGAATGCCTTTAATGAGGATACATATATCTCAGAAACGGAAGATATTACAGAACTGAAAATTTGTATATGGGATCTCCTTTAAAAATAAAGAAACACGTATTTTTTTTAGTTTTTGGAAAATCCTATTAATGGCGGTTAAACAGAACTGACAAATTGGGGTGAATTTTTTGAAAGATTATCTTGGAAACGTAAAATGTTACAGACGTAAAAAGTGGGTGTTTGGAATCTCCTGTAAATGCACAGAAACATAGGTGATTTGTTTTTGGAAACTCCACTTAAGGGGAACCCAAAAGGGGTGAAATTTTAAAATGAGAAATTTTACAGTATATCTAAAAAAACTTAACATGTTACAGAAGTGAAAAATGGCATTTTTATCTCTATTAAACATAAAGAAACGTGTATTTTTAATTTTCGGAAATACCACTTGGGCGGAGGGGGGGGGTGAAAGTGACTGAAAATGGTGTTGAATTCTTTTAATTAGGCTACTGATATCTTAAAAATGAAGATGTTACAGACGTGAAATTTGATATTTGCAATCTGCTTTAAAAGTAAAGAAACACGTATTCTCGGAAAATCCAATGAAGCGGGGGGAGGGGTGTGAAAGAATTGAAAAATTAATTGACTTTAATTGTATGAGAATATATACATCTAATAAAAACTAAAGTTGTTACAGACGTGAAAATTCGTATTTGGATCTCCTTTAAAAACAAAGAAAAACGCGTTTTGGGGGGGAAAAATCTTGGGGGGCGGGAGTGTAAAGGAGTTGAATTCCTTTCATGAGGACACATAAATCTAAAAGTGAAGAAGTTAGAGTCATGATAATTGGTATTTAGAAGATCCTTCACTATTAAAGAAACAAGTATTTTTGCGGGAAAATTCACTTAGGGGGGGGAGTAGTTTGAAATGAAGTGACAAAAGTAAATTATATTTATGGGGATACTTATATCTCAAAACTGAAGGTAATAGACGTGAACATTGGTGTTTGGAATCTCCCTTAAAGAAACACGCCTTCTTTTAATTTGGGGGGGGGGGGGGTGGCAGTAAAAACTAACGGCGGTGGTGTGTAAAAGGAGGTGAGACCAATTGATTTTACTGTTCTTAATGTACTTATAAGGATCCTCCGTTGCTCAGGCGGCAGCGCGCGCCGGCCTCTCACAGCTGGGTTCCGTGGTTCAAATCCCGGTCACTCCATGTGACATTCGTGCTGGACAAAACGGAGGCGGGACAGGTTTTTCTCCGGATACTCCGGTTTTCCCTGTCATCATTCATCCCAGCAACACATAATAGTAATAATAATAAGAAGAGTAAGAATAACATTAATAATAATAATAATAATAATAATAATAATGTTCCGGACCGTCGTCAAATATGCGGACCGCGCTGGAAACGGCTCCTGGACGGGTAATGACTAAGAATGCAGTCCGGCCGCGGGTTCCGTGCCGCCAAGGCACCCAATATGACACCACGCCGGATATCCTGAAGGATTTTATCCAGATTAAAAATGATTATAGGAAAATACGGTATGGCAAAGATTTACGGACCCAACTGACCGGGAGGAATACCTGAGCCTAGCCCGGGAAGTACGAAATCGATTGCTGGAAAGGAAGATTGAAAAATGGGAGGAAACGTGCCGTAATCTAATAGAAAACGAGTCAGATCGGGAATTTTGGTGGATTCTCGCTGAAAACGTGTCAGATCGCGAATTTCGGCGGATTATATATCTAAAACAATAAGCATTCAATTATAAATTTCAATATAATACCGTAGCGAAGCACGGGTATCTTGCTAGTTGTGAAATATGAAAGAAGTTGAAGGAAACGTTCAGTCGATATACGCTTTGATCACTCCGTGTTTGTTTGCCTTTTGCTGCTTGGAGGAACGAACGTGATCGTCCTGTAGGTCGCTAATGTACATAGCACCAAACATCGACCACCCAGCATTAGTATGGCTTGTAACTGGATCTATGGCTCACTCCACTTCATCCCCTATTTATTACAGGCTTAGAGTGAAGTCTTGTGGGTACTATACGCTACGAGCCGGTATTAACAAGGGAAAGGCGCTCGCAGAACTACCCCATTGCTTTGTGATAAATACTTGCCTAACATCGTTATCTAGCCTGCTTTACCCTCAAAACAAGCCATGGCCAAATTTTATGATTACTTGATTTCTTGAAATCCACTGTAACTGATGGAATTACTCGTATGTAGGAAAAACCTTTTTTATTGTTGCTGTTTCTTAATTACTGACTTATTTTGTTATTGTTTGTATGTCGTAACAAGAGCCGTAATTAAGCATGGCCCCCCATGGGCCCGGGACCAAGGCGGCAAATTTACGGGGCGCCAAAATTGAAAAGCTCTAATAGTTTGAAAAAAGAGTTTTGAGAATGCGCGCACTTACGTATTATTCAAAAGCGTAAGCTCCCGAAATGAATCAGGGTCGTAACCAAGAGGATGTTACAGTGGGTTAGAATACACCCCCACCCCCAAGGAAATTTTACAAAAGAAAATAAGCTGAAACTGAAAATAAACAATAAATTAAAAAACATTCCGAGACATAATTGTAGGACCAATAGATCTGTTGAATCTAGTTTTCAAGAAGCCTCGAAAGTGTGATTAGATTGTAAAATGAACATACCATTTACTGAAAAATTGTTGACCTTGAACATATTGTTCTTCTTCTATATTTTTCTACCGGGCGGTACACCTCCACGCCGCTAATTTAAAATGTGCGCCAATTGAAACTCCTCTGCTGGAGGAAGTCTGAACTTTATCGACGGTATTAATTTTCAAGTTTCTCGGAAGATGTCACTACTTGGAAAGTTTGGAGTTTTTGAACTGTGCCACTTTTGATGTATTTTTGTTTTACCGGTAGTAAGAAGTGTGAACTTTCTCTTCCAGAGGACACTACTGAAGAACTACAATAGTGCACCCTAGTGCGAAGAAAAAGAACTGTTCTTTTGGAGAAAATTTAATTTCAAAAGTTTGTTCTTTGTTAAATTTCCTTCTGTCATTGTTTAAGTTGGCAATATTAACCCTTTCTTTCCCCTTGTTTTAAATTTAGCCAATCCCGAATTTCTTTCATTAATTTCTGACCAATCGGATGTATCTTCCCCCAACTTGAATATGTTGCTGTATCCTACCCAATAAAGAGTTTGTGGGAGGGTGTTCTCATTCCCCTAACGCCTCGAACTTTCCGCGAGAGTATATAAACTGCTGATTTTAGGGTCTCCGGGCCACTTCAGTTCCATCTTTTCGTGTGTAAAGTACATAGCAGGGGGCGGGAAGCGCCTCTTTCTTCGGCGGCAGTCAACAACCAGGTAATGGCCGATTAATTACTTCTTTTCTTGCTTGCTCAGCAGTTTAACTCTCGGGGCGGGTCCGAAGTTTTTCCATTATGTAACCTTCCTTAAAATGTAAAGAAACTTGTATCTATTCCATCTTTTAAACTGCATATCGGGATAGAGAGTGCTTAACCCTCTCGAGCTCCCAATCATATTGTTTTGAGGTGAACTATTTTTCTCAACCTATTCTTCGTTAACGTAAAGCAAATTGTTCTTTTCTAAAGTCACCTTTGTAGTATGGGATTAGCCCTTGCATTAGTGGCCTAGAGCCTGATTAGGTTTTAAAAACAAGTGTATTAGGAGTGCAGATCGCCTCCTCTCAAGTTGGTATTTTAGAGGCCATATAATTAACCTTTTCTCACTTAATAGGCCTCAGTAGATTGGGTATTTTACCCCTGTGTTTATGTCCGTTGAGGACAGCTTGATGGTGGAGTTTGGTGTGGCCTGGGAGAGGCCTAAATTTGAGAGCGGGTCGCTCTTTAGTGTAAATTGTTGTTGTTGTACGCCTCGAGGAGGCTTTTCTGTGTATTTGGAGCAAGTGCTCCGGGGCTTGATTGGGGTCTTCTGCCCCTCTGTTAAATCTTGTTTTGAGGTAAAGTTGGGCTAGTTGCCCAAGAATTGCGAGGTCGGGGCTCGAAGCCCAAATCCTGTAAATACTGTAATTGTACTTTTGTTGCCTTGCTACTCTGTACCTGCCATTCGTGTTATTTCTGAATTTTGGAAAGAAAATATAACCTTGTTAAATTTTACATTAACTTTAATTTCGTAGTTTGAGACCTATTCACACCCGCACCTTCTTTCACCTCTACCTACCACGGAAATCTCCGTAACAAGTGGTAGCAGAGCGTGGTTGAATGGGTCTCATTTTAGCCCATTTTGACGGCTAAACATTGTTTTGATCCGAACTCTAACCATTTTCTCAGTTGCTGGAATTTTTTGAGTTTTTCAAAATTGTTCTGTCATCATGCCCGGTCCTCGCGATGTTCTCCATCTTAACTATTTGCGCAAGGAGGAGTTGATCTATGAATTGACTATTAGAAATGTGCAATCTGGAGGCACGGTTGCGGTAGACACAAACAAGCTTAGAGAGTCCCTTGATTTGCCCATTTCCATCCCCACCTTGGGAGAGAAAGAAATTGACGACTCTCTTTCCACGATCGTCGAGAATATTACTGGGCTAGCATCTGTAGTTAGTTTTTTTGATGAAAATGATCCTTCTCCTAATCAAATTAAGCGTGTGCAAGCCAGGCTGTTTCATTTTTCAAATATAGTTAACGATCTGTTGTCTCTAAAGTTGAATGACGTTCAGAAGAAGGAAGCTAGTACGCTACTTGAAAATATTTCTGAGTTATCTAGCAAGGTCACTCAATTGTTAACTGGGGAAATTCCTCCCAAAATTGATCAACCCACCACGATGAATGCAGGTTCCGAGGAAGAGCCTCCTAAGGGAGAAGTTAATAGGATAACCGTTGCTGCTCAAACCATCTCTGCCCCATTGGACAACGAGTCTGGACGCCGTGTATCGTTGAATAATATACGTTCGGAATTAACTTCCTTGCCATTGAAACCTTTACCTACTATGTCACCCGGGTTTAGCAGCTTGCCTCATCCATTGGCAATGTTGCTCAGAGGTATCTCTAAGTTTTCCGTTAATACCACCAGTGACGTAATTTCATTCTTAAGATTTTTAGTTGAATTTCAGGACCATGCCCTTGTGTTTTCTCTTTCTCCATGCCAAATTTTGCAAATCATCTATCCTTATGCAATTGGTATTCTCTCTGAAAAAATAGTAAGAGCCATAGCCGAACAGTCATCTATTGAAGATTTTCATGCACACTTGCTTGCAAATTTTATTCCCGCCCGCGCGAGGTCATCTCTGATTCAGAAGTACTATTATCGAGTACAGAGATTGGATGAAAATCTGGCTGATTTCATACAAGACATTAAGTTTTATACTAGGGTGTTTGCCCTTCATTTTCCTGAAGATCAGATTGTACAGGCTATTGTAGAAGGAATTTCACCACCCTGTAGGTCATATTTGTGTTTCGCGGCGTGCCCGCAAACTTTCTCTGAACTTGAAGCGTTGGCCGTCTCAGCGGAAGGAGTGAGGTACGCCGATTCCTTGCGTGTCGCGAAAGAACCCCCACCTTCCTTTAGTAATACTCGGCCTCCACCTCGCCGACCAGTCACACCCCGTAAATGTTATGCTTGCGGGTCGTCCGACTATCTGCGTAATAAGTGTCCACTGATCAAGTCGAGTGGGACAAGGAATGGGGCTGGTTCATCACAAGGCTGTTTTAAATGTGGGGCTTTCTCACATATCGCCAAAAATTGCCCAAATTCAAATAGCACCCTCTCCTGCTCAACTTCTGGTGCAACTTCCAACAACAATCAAAAGTGACTAGTGGCTTCGGCTGAGTCAACTAATCCATCTTCCCGAGACTCAGCCCCGGGTAAACAGGTTGTAAATTCAGGGAACGATCAGTCTTCAAATTCGTCTTTTGAATGCCCTAAAGAGTGTCTTAGGATTGCGGCGGGTTCCCCCGCGCCTGTTCCTTTTCTTAAGATTGAGTTAAATAATGAACCTGTAACAGCTCTCTTAGATTCAGGCAGTGTTTGTTCGATTATTTCGGCTGAATGGTATTCAAAATTGAAGTCTGTTTGTAAACTACCTGACTATGTCTCTTCTCCTGTTCAATATGTTTCGGCTAATTCATCTCCATTGGAAATCCGAGGTGGTGTAAATGTCAAAATTCGTATTTTTAAATTTACATGGAAAATCACATTGTTTGTGGCTAAGCACTTGTCTTGCCCCATTATATTGGGAGCTGACTTCATTTCTTACACTGGTCTGTGCTCGATCTCCAGAGTAGGTCGTGCACATTCAAATTTGCGTCCAATTGTAAAATTCCCTTGTTAAAGTGTAATTCTGTATCATGTTCATCTATTTCGCCTACCCAGGATGAGATGTTGTTAGACCTTAGACATCTACCTGAGGAGCAGGCTGATAGTATTCGTAAGTTGTGTTGTCAGTCGTTTCCAGAGGTGTTCTCTGATACTCTTGGTGTTACTGACCTTATTGAATACAAAATTGAGGTCACGGATTCGATTCCTGTCCGTTTTCCACCTTATAGGCTATCTCCACCTAAAATGAAGGCTCTGAAAGAAATCATCGATCAGATGTTGAAGGACGGTATTATTAGGCCCTCTAAGTCGGCGTATTCTTCGCCTATTTTTCTAGTCCCGAAACCCCAAGGAGGCTTCAGGCCTGTCATTGATTATAGGGCTCTCAATCGGAAGGTGGTGTTGCAATCTGTGCCCCTTCCCGACCTTCATTCTTGTTTTTCATGGTTTCGTAAGGTCAAGTTCTTTACTATCTTGGACTTGAATCAAGCCTACAATCAAATTCCCCTGGCGGAAGAGTCTAAACATCTTACAGCGTTTGCCACGGACTGGAATTTATACGAATACAACCGCGTGCCTTTCGGGCGACCCACGGGAGCAGCTGTACTCACTAGGCTGCTAGATAGGGTCTCTTCTCTGACATCAAATTTGAGTATTTGTATCACTATTTGGATGATGTCGTCGTATTTTCGGAGACCTTTGAAGAACATCTAGATCATCTGCGAGAAGTTCTCAATCGCCTTCGTAAGGCTGGGTTAACTGTCAAGTTGTCCAAGGTTGCCTTTGCTAAGCCCTCTATGTCATTCCTAGGGCATATTGTGTCACCTGATGGTGTCGCAGTCGATCATTCTAGAACACAGGCCATCCGTGATTTTAAACCTCCCAAGGACATTAAAGGTATCGCCAGGTTCATTGGTATGGTGAATTTCTTCAGGAAGTTTATTCCTAACTTCGCTAATAGAGCGGCGCCCCTAAACATTCTTCGTAGGAAAGGCATCAAATTCGAGTGGGGACCTTCTCAACAAGCCGCTTTTGAAGATCTTAAATTAGCTCTCTGTAATGCCCCTGTACTGGCTATGCCAGATTTCTCGAAGAAATTCATTGTCCAAACCGACGCGTCGTCATCAGCAGTAGCTGCAGTCCTTCTTCAAGAGACTGAACTAGGGAGACGACCCATCGCCTATGCATCTAGGACCTTGTCGGCTCAAGAAGCCAAGTATTCCATCTATGAGCTCGAAGGTTTGGCAGTCTTATTTGCCTTAGAAAAGTTCCGTCTCTATCTGGAACATGTCAAATTCGATCTGGAGACAGATAATCAAGCCTTAAGCAGGGTCTTAGGTAGGCCGCGTCGTACTGGTCGTATAGCCCGTTGGGCCATCCGTATTTCTGCCTTTTAATTCGATGTCAGGCATATCCGAGGTACCGAAAATGTTGTTGCTGATGGACTCAGCCGTATGTTTTCCAACGAGGTCGAGACCCATAATCCGGTCGATAGTTCTTCACCTCCCGAGTCCATGCTATCTGAGGTTAATGCCATCTTAACAGATGCTCCCATGCTCTTTAGGGATATCGAGAAATACCAACGTGAAGATCCGACGCTGGCTCCGATAATGGAAACCCTTTCTTCTGGGGAACATGTTGTCCCTTATGTTCTGAGGAATGGTGTTCTATGTTGCACTTCGAGGCATGATAAGATGATGAAGGTTGTCGTTCCAGCTGTCCTTGTACCTATGATCTTCAAGTACTATCATGAGACCCCATTAGGGGGGCATCTTGGTATCTTTAAAACTCGTGAGAAGATTCGTGAAATGTTCATCTGGAAGGGTATGGACGGTGAAATCCGTGAACTAGTAAAAGCTTGTAAATCTTGTTTGCTTAGTAAACCAACCATGTCCACCAAGGTAGGCCTTCTGTCTTCGCATCAAGCGTCGCGCCCCATGGAACGCCTGTATATTGATTATGTAGGACCCTTCCCCAAGTCAAAGGGAAATGCCAACAAGTTCATCTTTGTATGCGTAGATGGTTTTACAAGATTTTCCTGGTTATTTCCGACTAAGCTGGCTACCGCTCAGTCCACCATTACTTGCCTAAATTCTATTTTTGCTTCTTTTGGTCCATGCCAATATATTGTGTCTGATAATGCTAAGGCATTCACATCAAATCTTTTTCGTAAATTCTGTTTTGACTTGTCCATCTCTCATGTAACTACTTCTGCTTATTACCCTCAACCATCTCTGGCTGAACGGGTTAACCGTAATCTCAGGTCCGCACTTATTGCCTATCATCATGAAGATCATTCCAGGTGGGACACGTCCTTGCATTGGTTAGCTTTTGCTTTGAATTCGGCGGTTCATGAATCTCACAAGTTTACTCCAGCTTCTTTGATGTTCAAGTTCGTTCCCAACACGCCGCTCTCTAACCTCTGGTCTCTGAGTGACATTCTACCCGAGACAATAGATCCGGACAACATTAAAGATCTTTGGAAGAAAGCTAAAGCCAATCTTAAAGTCTCTCATGAAAAGGTTAGGGAAAGATATGATCGTGGACGGAGACCCACCCCTTTGAAGGTAGGTGACCAAGTGATGGTCAAGAATTTTGTTCCCGCGAGCAAGCTTGCCCCCCAGATTTCATGGGCCGTGTACTATTTTAGATTTCCTTACGCCGGTTACGTTGTTATTAAGTAATCCAGCCACCGAGAGGATATTTAGGGTTCACCTGTCACAGGTGAAACCGGTGTAATTTCTGTGTTAACTTCCTTCATATAATCGTGAAAGGAATATGAAAGTTATATATATATTTTTTTGGAGTTTTCACTTTTAAGGCTTTCTGCCCCTTCTATAGTATTTTGTTTTATATGTAACCATTTTTGTGAAACCTGCCCCGAACCATTAAACTGCCATCCTGTCCTTGCCACGGCCATTACCACGCTCCCGTCTCCTGCTCCACTCTACACAGTGGCTTAATTAATGCAATGAATTACTGCACGCCGCTGGCCCCTCAACCTCTCCACAAAGCCTGTGCCCTCAAAAAAAGATGATGGTCCAACAATTCTGCCGCCTAGCTTTAATGTTTCAGTGCCCCCGCAGCCGCGCGGCAACGTGCTGCGACTGGGTTAGAGGATGGGCCCCCTCTTCTCCAGCGAGGACCACATGTGCACGGCGAGCCGGAGCTCTCCTCCCGGCCAAGGCTGATGTGCGGCGCACGACCTGCTACTTGCCCGCAGCCTGTATATGTTCACTGCGGGCGCGGCGTGCTTCAACACCTCTGCTCCCCTCATAGTGCGGGCGAGCGGTATCTCAGTGTACTTGTGGGGTCTGAGCGGCCGCCTTTGGACGCAAGCTGCAATGGCCGGTATGGCCATCCAACTTAATCAACATCAACTATATGGACATTCCAGATCAACCTTACTACCTTTTCTTGGGTATTCTACTGCAATATTTGGTGGACTTAGGAAATTTTCCTCAACTTTAAAACTAAAGTTTTCCTTCTCAATTCAACCTTCTACAAATATTAAGACAGTACTTCCGCTGTTATTAAAAGAAATTTTGAAACTGAATCAAACTAAATTTCAGCCATTTCGATAAATACTTCGGCAATTAATCTCCGTATCAACATCAAAACTTGCACCTTGTTTTCAAACAAATTTCATGTGTCACCCCTGGAGGAACTTTTTTTTGGGGGGAGGTCTGTACCGGGCGGTACACCTCCACGCCGCTAATTTAAAATGTGCGCCAATTGAAACTCCTCTGCTGGAGGAAGTCTGAACTTTATCGACGGTATTAATTTTCAAGTTTCTCGGAAGATGTCACTACTTGGAAAGTTTGGAGTTTTTGAACTGTGCCACTTTTGATGTATTTTTGTTTTACCGGTAGTAAGAAGTGTGAACTTTCTCTTCTAGAGGACACTACTGAAGAACTACAATAGTGCACCCTAGTGCGAAGAAAAAGAACTGTTCTTTTGGAGAAAATTTAATTTCAAAAGTTTGTTCTTTGTTAAATTTCCTTCTGTCATTGTTTAAGTTGGCAATATTAACCCTTTCTTTCCCCTTGTTTTAAATTTAGCCAATCCCGAATTTCTTTCATTAATTTCTGACCAATCGGATGTATCTTCCCCCAACTTGAATATGTTGCTGTATCCTACCCAATAAAGAGTTTGTGGGAGGGTGTTCTCATTCCCCTAACGCCTCGAACTTTCCGCGAGAGTATATAAACTGCTGATTTTAGGGTCTCCGGGCCACTTCAGTTCCATCTTTTCGTGTGTAAAGTACATAGCAGGGGGCGGGAAGCGCCTCTTTCTTCGGCGGCAGTCAACAACCAGGTAATGGCCGATTAATTACTTCTTTTCTTGCTTGCTTAGCAGTTTAACTCTCGGGGCGGGTCCGAAGTTTTTCCATTATGTAACCTTCCTTAAAATGTAAAGAAACTTGTATCTATTCCATCTTTTAAACTGCATATCGGGATAGAGAGTGCTTAACCCTCTCGAGCTCCCAATCATATTGTTTTGAGGTGAACTTATTTTTCTCAACCTATTCTTCGTTAACGTAAAGCAAATTGTTCTTTTCTAAAGTCACCTTTGTAGTATGGGATTAGCCCTTGCATTAGTGGCCTAGAGCCTGATTAGGTTTTAAAAACAAGTGTATTAGGAGTGCAGATCGCCTCCTCTCAAGTTGGTATTTTAGAGGCCATATAATTAACCTTTTCTCACTTAATAGGCCTCAGTAGATTGGGTATTTTACCCCTGTGTTTATGTCCGTTGAGGACAGCTTGAAGGTGGAGTTTGGTGTGGCCTGGGAGAGGCCTAAATTTGAGAGCGGGTCGCTCTTTAGTGTAAATTGTTGTTGTTGTACGCCTCGAGGAGGCTTTTCTGTGTATTTGGAGCAAGTGCTCCGGGGCTTGATTGGGGTCTTCTGCCCCTCTGTTAAATCTTGTTTTGAGGTAAAGTTGGGCTAGTTGCCCAAGAATTGCGAGGTCGGGGCTCGAAGCCCAAATCCTGTAAATACTGTAATTGTACTTTTGTTGCCTTGCTACTCTGTACCTGCCATTCGTGTTATTTCTGAATTTTGGAAAGAAAATATAACCTTGTTAAATTTTACATTAACTTTAATTTCGTAGTTTGAGACCTATTCACACCCGCACCTTCTTTCACCTCTACCTACCACGGAAATCTCCGTAACAATTTTAATGTAAGTTTTTGTAGTGTAATGTTATCCTAATATCAGCGTAATCCACTTGTATCAATGTCCTTATAATGACAAGTCTTTCATGAGCGCACTACACACACAAATATCTTTACTGTGTTCTATGATAATATTGTAACTATAATTCGCCCCGCCCCCGCCAATGGCCGATCCTGGCTGCTCTACTGACATGAAAAACGATATTTTCATTCCATTTATAACATGAACGCTATCGGCAATAATATTATAAATTCCACCACAATTCTAAAATAACCCCCCCCCCACACACACAAACACACATTTCTGCATACATGTATCAAGGTGACTTCGGGTTGCAACTTATTCAAGCGGGTGACGAATTAACACCACCTAGAGACAACCGCGAGGTGTTAAGTGAATCGGGAAAGCTTCTAATTTCTCATAATACCAACATTTCCGAAGTATTTAGTAAAAATGAAACCCATTTTTATTCACTTAGTGAGAGTTATTTTAAGAGATTTTCCGTGTTACGTACACAATGTGGACGTACGAAAACGATTACTGTGAGCGGCGCAAATTGCCGCAGATTAGCAGAAGAGAAGAAGATGAGGGATAGAGAATTGTGTCTCAGACACCAAAATTGTGCTTGTTTTTCCACGGGATCCAAACTATAACTCAAACAACTTCCTCTCATGCAATAACGAAGTTGAAACTGATGGTACTAGTTGCGCTTCCTTTGGTCTACTGTTGGAACTGAATATCGTGAAGACGATCTAGTAGCAAGTTGAAGATACTTTTTAACCAAACAATCAGCCTTATTTTTGGCTCATGAATAATTTTACTGTGTATTACTGCGCTAAAATTGGAGTGAAACAGAATGAGGACAATTTCTGCGGATGTAACCGGACAATTAGAGTGTTGTTTTGAACGAAGGCTTTTAAATGGAGAAATTGCAAACGGTAAGTATCTGGTTTATTCGTGCATTCAACGATGTGCTTTGCGCTCTTTGTAAACTTTTTGGAGGGACATCCAAATTTGCAACAACTGGCTTCAATATTTTGAAGCATGGAAATCACGGTTAACGAAACATGAGAATTTCCACTCTCTCCATGATTACGTTTTAATGTTTAAAAGATGGGAAAGTGAATTGTGCAAAATTAACAGCCATCTACACTCTCAGTTGGATTATTATTTATATTCATTTCATTTTTTGCTATTTGTTTTACGTCGCACTGACACAGATAGGTCTTATTGCGACGACGGGAAAGGAAAGGCCTAGGAATGGGAAGGAAGAGCCGTGGCTTTAATTAAGTTGCAGCTCCAGCATTTGCCTGGTGTGAAAATGGGAAACCACGGAAGACCATCTTCAGGGCTGCTGACAGTGAGATTTAACCCACTATCTCCCGAACGCAAGCTCACAGATGCGTGCCGCTAACCGCACCACCAACTCCTCCGTTATTATTATTATTATTATTATTATTATTATTATTATCATTATTATTATTATTATATCGATACACCGAACTGTGGACTTCGATTACACAAACTACTCTTTCTTATGTTTTTATCATTATTTACACAGTAACCAAAGGTTTTCCATCCGCACGCTTCCGCCAAGATGTCTCGCCGTTATTATAATAAATATTATAATTATTATTTATTGGTAATTGATGTATGGTATTCTACCTTGGGGCATTCTGCTGTATTACTTTATTCATTGTATAAAATTAATAGTGATTGCAATTTTGGCTTATCAAGCTTAAGGAAAGCGGCCGCAAAGTTATTTTGGGCCCAGTGGTGTTAAATATCTTAAATTAGCCCGGGTCGTTAACTATACTTGCATTAAAAATCTATATAAATAAAGTTGTAGAGGGTCCACTGTCTGTAATTTCGTTTGTTTTGCCAATGTTTCAGATATTTATCCGTTTTAGGTCAAGTGAAGACCGTATCAGTGGTTTCTATTTTTCGTGTCTGTTTGTCTCTTTGTTCCACCATCGCGGCGAAACGGCTGGATAGATCTTGACCAAATGTCATATTCTCATCCTGAGGAAGGTTTTGGTATGCAAACGATTTTAAAATCTCTGAATAGACGGGGGTTTAGAGGAAAACCAGAATAGTTTCCTTCCATTTTCTCTTATACTATTGATTTTCTGTAAAATCCGTGGAATATATGTGAAACCTTCGAGTATACAAATAGATAGAGAGGGCGGTCCCTATGTTTCTACCGGCCAAGCGTGGCACTAACATCAAGCTCTCAGCGATCAGCTGATGTAGGGAAAACAAGGCGGTCTTCCATAAGAACAGCATTTCGGGGTGTTTTTAAATCCCGATTTAAGCGTGTGCCTTATGATTGACATTTAAACTCTTGAATATGGTGATAAATGTAATTCCCTAGGAATATTTCCATTCCTTTTGTATGAAAAGTATTAAGTATCATTATATATGTGTGATATTCTGATGTGTTTATGCATCAGTTAGGCGATACGGTGACGTGAATAGGCCTCGTGTAGTTAACCTACTTTAGTGACTTGTCTTCTAATTTCACAAGTTTACTAGAGTTGTCAGAACTTCATCGACTATCCTTGATCCATGATAATAAACTTCCTCCATCTTTTAATAGTGGTAGATGGCAACGTGGATACAACCCTGATCTTATTTATGTGAGCGAGAAATTAGCTAATGAAAGCATAAAGTCAATTTGTACACCGATTCCTCACACACAACCCCGCCAAAGTATGTGTCAGTTGGAACCAGCAATCCGCCCACACACCGTGCACTTCAGGCGAAGGTACAATTTCAAGAAGGCAGACTGGCAAAATTTCACCACAGTGCTTGATGAGAGGATTACAACAATTGATCCAGTTCCAGAGGCATATGTAGAGTTCTTGGAAGTCGTCCAGTATTGCTCCAGAATATCTATTCCTCGAGGATGTAGGACCAATTACATTCAAGGTCTTACCTCTGAAACATCCACTTTGCTGAAGGAATATCAAGACCTTTTCAAAAAATATATTTTCAGTGACGAAATTATCCACAGCGGACAGAATGTTATTTCCTCCATTTTAGAATCCAAACGTAACCAATGGATTAAGTTAATGGAAGAGCTGAAAATGTGATGAAAAAGTTACAACTCGTTGAGGTTACTTAGACACCTCGGTAATGATACAACTAAGACCTTAGTACATAGTAAGGTTTCTGCAAATCAAGTAGCTAGTCAGCTCGGGGAGAGCGGCAAATCAAATAAAGCTGGGAGAGGATCAAAACAAAAAGAAGATAAACCGACTAATCAGGAAAATAGCGTTCTCTCTAATCGGTTTGCTATGGAAGATCTACATAGAGTGCTGAATAAATGCAAAAATGGTAAGGTGGCAGGTCTTGATGACATTTGTATTGAGCAACTCAAAAGATTTGGTGCTGTCAGTAAGCCATGGTTCTTGGATTTATTCAACAACTGCATCAAATATTGAAAAATTCCTAAACTGTGGAGAAAAGCAAGAGTTATAGCAATACTTAAACCTGGCAAGAACGCAAGTGATCCGAAGAACTACCGACCAATCTCTTTGTTGTGCCAATTATACAAAGAATGATTCTGTACAGACTATCTGAAGTGATAGAACGCCATGAATTCACTCTGAAGTTCGATGGTGGACCAGTTAGACCTTCAGTTGTATGGAGAAAGCTTTTCCTTGACTTGAGCCGTTGGGTTGCTGGCTGGTACCCATATAAAGTATGGGTCGTCAGGATCAATGCTTTAGATTGGGGGAACAATTCATCTGAAGTAACACGGAAACTGGTGTTTTCAATGCCCAGCAAGTTAAAAGAAGTAATATACACGAAAGGTAAACAAAAGAGCTACTGATCGAGTTGGTAATATCTGTTTCTTAATTGAGTTGTGAACTCTTCTCGGATACGGTATGAATACTTATGTCCAGGCAAGTAGTGTCATGGAGTACGAACATGTTGCTTTGTTATGTACTGTTATTTACTTCCAGTTTATTTTGTGCTTTTTAATGTACACTGCTGTAGAAGGTATACGTTTGGGTTTGAAATTTTGACCTGTACTCCGTAGTGGTCCAGCAACAAAGCATTTTGTTTAGGATGGGTTAGGGTGTGATTAATTTTGTTCATTTCTATATGATAGAACGCAAGTTACAGGCTGAAGATCAGGAATGTTTTGAAAATTGAGGATTGTATGTCTTCACAATACTGTCCTCAATCACTGATGATTGAACAATATGAACTTGTTCAATACATTTCTTACTTTCTTTCTGCCTCTTTTCTCATCTTCCTTAGCACATTCATGCCATATTCTGGAATTGACATAACAATTCACAATTAACTTAACCGAATCCATTCCATGGCTCTGTGCAAATTCTTGATCAATTAGATGGTTCTTTATACCATAAAACAAGATTCCATTCACAGGCCTCAACACCCTACAGAGGACCTTCTGATGAACTACTTTGCTCCTTAGTACATTGATATTTCTGAGTGCACTTTCAGTCAACTTGCACAACACTACCACATATTTTCAGGGCACTATTAATCCCTCACCTCCAGAGTACATATTCTCCTTGATTCCTGTGTTCAGACTCTTGTGTTCTCCTCTCTAGCACTTCTCAGAGCACTTAAGCATACTGCACATTTGATAAGGCATTCCACCTACCTCACCACAAATCTAGCAATATATGTCAGAATATCACTCACATATGGGGACAACTATTCAAATTCTGGATGAGTAGAGTAGTCATGACCAAAATCTGGAATGAGTTGGGATATCTGCAACCCTATACTGTGACGCTGAGAGAATTGCATGACACTGTAAATCTGATATGGGCTCGGAGCTAGATACACTTAATATATTGATTTGATCTAAGGCAATGCAGTTGCTTGAATCTGCTCCTTTCACCTCAAGGCGAACCAGCAATCTTTTGTACGCAGCTTTAAACTGAGCAGCAGTAGGGCTATTGGTATCACCTCCTCTCCTTCTAATGTCAGAGAACAATACCTCCAAATGGTCCAGACTGAATTTGTACAGTAACAAGCATTTTAGTTTGAGCTGCTCACTGAGAGCTAAATACTTACAGCGGCCAAGAAAACTTCTTATGTACACCAAAATACAAGAAATCCAGTCTTTTTCCTTGAGTAAAGAACAAAAGAGTGTGATGAACTTGATGTTCATAGCTGCATGATGTATGATTCCACCTTCCTAAGGAAATCCTTTTTAAAAAATCTGTTTTGAGAGAGAATGCTCACTTAAATCCCTTTTGTAATATGTTCCTGCTGTTCTAAATATCAAATATATTATTAAAATGTCTACAAATTCATCTTTAGCTTTACAGTCTTAAAATAAGTGATACCCTGAATTTTTCAAATACCTCAGTGCATCAGCCACACTGTTACTCAAAGTTTGGGCAGCTAATTTGACTTTCATCTTTTCCCATTCCCAATTAATATGGTGCTTACGAATCTTAGTAGCAAGCGTTGATCCCTCCTCTAGTTGTATTTCCATCAGTTGTTCTACGTATGTCCATGTTATGGCATTACCTTCCCTGTTAAAAACTGTGCCCAAAGAAGCCAAAGAATTCCTCACCAATTTCAGCATGGGCACATATTTATAAAAACAAACCTTTTTTTTTCTTTTGGCACTGGGTGCTCAAATGAAGTTTTCTCATTGGCTTTGTGAGTATCCAGGCAAAGAAATTTTACCATTGACAATTTGCTGGCTGCCCCACCAAACGTTGAACTGACTACATGAATACCACTGTCATGGTCAGATCAGTGGTTACTAAGTGTGCCTTACCTTCTCCTGACAAACTATCAATTAAAAATAAGCTATAGGAACCTTTCAATGGTCATTGATGGTGTTTACCATAAACATAAGGGTATCCTTTGCTTCTGGGAGTGAATCATTTTCAACATCAATCCCCATGTTCACATAATCATATGTTGCCTTTCCATCCCATTCTATCTTGTTCCTGATAGACATTTCATCAATGATGAGGCTACAAAGGACAGGTTTACCTGTGGATTTACCTATTTCTACTCTAAGCTTTAGAGCTGTTAGAGATTCTTCTGTGAAGCCACGAGAGCCATTAACATGTTGGTACCATTTCCTGAGAGAGTGTGGTTGAGGCAAGCATACATTGAAAACCTTTCTTACATGGTCGTAAGCCTTACTGAAATAGAAGTGCAATGTAAGGGCAACCCTTCAGAATGCTGTTTCTGTTTGTTCCCCAAAATTTCCTGAAACATTTCTTCAGCAGGACCTGAGAAGGAAGCCTGTTAATGTAAAAAAATGTAAGTAGGCATAAATAAGTTATGCACGGCTATAGAATGTTCCTAACATACGAAGAACCTGGTAGTTGGTTACAGGACAATAATGAAGCAAGCTTTTAATATCACAAATTTCTCTTTAACCAACAAATGTAGTGAGTATAAAAAGGAGTTCTGCTTACCTTTAACATTGCTGCAGCAATTTCATTTAACATTAGTTATTTCTGTAAATGAGCCAACAATGAATTTAATGTATTTTTCTCTTAATTCTTGCGTTTTGTTTCAGTAGGATATTCAGTCCTTTCCTTGGAGTTAAAATTGTGCTGCGTGCATTGAAGAGACATCTCTTTTCCTTGTTTGGAGGAATTCATGCCACTTTCTTCAAAATCACCAAAGCAATGCTTTCTTTTTTAGATTTGCTTGGGACGTTAAAGCTAGTACTGGGCATGTTGTCGATGGATGGAGTCTGCTGCTCAGTTGAATTATCATTAATTTCAGTTAGTGGAAGTGAAGATGAAGTGCAAGGTGTGTTTCGACTTTTAGGCGGCCTACGATACCTGACTTTTTTGTTCAGGTTTTCCAAAAATTCAAAAACAGTCGGAACTGATCCTTTCAGAAGAAATGGATGGGCAATCCTCTCTTTATCGAAGAATCTGGGTTCAATATGCTTTGGACAATATTTACTAAATTTTGATGGTTGAAAATCCTCTCCCTTCATATTTATGACCCATTTCTTCAGCAATTCGGGGTCTGAAGATAAAATGAAATAAGTGAATAACATAATCAGTTATGCTTAGAGGATGATATCCAACAATGTATCTCACAATAACCCACTGTTATTCCCCTCCCCCAATATTTATATCTGACATTAAATAAATTATGTTGTTAATTTATTTGAGTGGCTTGGGACATATTGGCCATCATCCACGTATACTTAGATATTTGTTGAATTTGTCTGAGGGCTTCAAACAAGGTACCATTCCAGCATTTTTCTGGAAGGAGTATGGGAAAACGCGAGGAAAACCACTACTCTAAGGATGGCGACTGTCAGCACCAGGATTCGAACTTTCTACCTCCGAACAACCGGCTCAGCCGCAGTCATGGTGCGTGACTTGCGGCTGTGGAGTGAGGTCAAGAAATAAATGTATGCTACCTTGAAAAACGAGTATGTCAAAAAATGCTCATAGTAAGTTAAGTCCAGGATGTACAGTCGTATAAGTCAGAACTGAACTATATGTAGGCCTATTTCATTTGGTCCCAACGATACAAGTAAACATGTTAATATCTGTCTATGGGAGAAGAGTACAAGTCATTTTCTGATATATACTCGTTATCCCTGGCAGCCTAGATACTATATGAAATCAAGACAGTGTCTTTTCATTTACAGATTTTAATCCCCACCTGTGAAAATATATTTTACTCCCCTTTTCAATTCTCTGACTGTAATTGTAAACAGAGCAAAATATGACCATTTTAGCTATATTCCTTGAGGCTGGTGTACATCACTTATGACACGAAAATACGTGTCTTTTATGTTTGTAATTTATTAAAATTGTATATAAAAGGGCTGGTTTGTCGACAACGAATCCTTAAAATCTCCCCGCTTACGCCGATGGCCCGCGCAAATTACGACAGGTGCCCAACATCAGCTGATTTTTATCCTGGCGCCGTGTTCTGCTGGTAGCGCCCTCTCGAAGTGTGAAACGACACTTCATTGTAAACAACTTTTGTTGTGTACATAATTTCAAACGACGGGGAAAATGACTATGCTCTCTGGTTCCCATGCTCTACATTGAGTGACCGACAGACCGACAACGAACCTACAGGTTACCATGGCAACGTCTCTGACTGCATGCCAGCAGGGAAGTAACGTATTGCCATTTTCGTCATCATTCCTGTAAACTCGTGTTTGTTCTGTGGTTAGAGAGCAAGAGGGACGTTAATCGGCCATTCAGCGGGATATTGGCGGAATACCGTTGGAGATTACAATCGCCCTCGAATAGCACGGAGGGGAGTTGTTAATGTCTGAACAGTACCGCGGTGTGTAGCCCATTATTCACACCATAAGGATTTTTCTGGCATTTGCTATAATTTTTACTGTATTTCTATTCTCCTTCTATTTTTCACTTATATTCTTGTCTCTGCCTTGCAACTTCAGGTTCAATTAAAAACGCCACAAGTCATTTTCTTATCTGTTTACCTAAGAATACCTGCGCCTAAATTTCTCCCCTGATACCGCCTTCTTATATCCATAACTCATAACATCACAATTTATTGAGAAACATTTTATTTTCCAATACATCCACATCGTAGTTACTTATTTTTCCTATCCGGCTGTCCTCAGTTATAATCCTTTTTTGTATTAATGTCAAGATTCTTAGCTGTATTACTTTCTTCCTTTAATTACTCCGTATGTATGCGAGTGCTAATCCAGAAACCTGGACACTGTCTTCTTTGAGAAAAAATTCCAGCTCTTCAAATATACAACTTCTAGTCCCGGAAAATATAGAAACGTGGATGCATTATAATGACGGTGCAGGCCTTCGTTTCGGGGTAGTTGGCGGCTAAACGGTAAGTCATATTGTTACACAGGTAGCACAATCCCCGTTCAATTTGGAGAGATCTGAAACTGTGGTCCTATGACTTATTGTCGTGTCTCGATTTTCTGTATGTTAGACAGCGCTGTATTTCTAGATTATAATCAAATCTCTCCAACTCGATTGTGACTGGCATTAGGAAAATGCGCCTGTCTTTATAATGAAAACTGTCCACCTCTACTGTGAATGACAGTATGCAAGTGAGCCTTCCGTTATAGTAGAAACTCCCGAATTCGGTTGTGATTGGCAGTAGGAAATGTGGGCTGCCATTGTCAACAAAACAATTACTTCAATAATACTATGCAACTGCTATGAAATTAAAATTTACATTGCATTTATTTATTTATTTATTTATTTATTTATTTATTTATGCCTACCTTACATCGGAAACAACGTATCGCGTCCTCCCTGTATTTTTTTTTCGGATACCACTACGAGACATGTAATTTAATATAACCTTGCTCACTGCCTTTAACAGTAATTTACGGAGAAATCCGTATACAATTTAGAATACCGTAGTGAAGCACGGGAACATTCGCTAGTCTTATAAAAAAAGTTGTAGGGATGCGCTGTCTGTAATGTCGTATATTTCTCCGTATTTTGATATATTTGTCAGTTTTATCTAAACTCAAGATCGTATCAGTAGTTTTCAGCATTCTCCTTTGTTTGTTTGTTTGTTTGTTTGTTTGTTTGTTTGTTTGTTTGTTTGTTTGTTTGTTTGTTCGTTCGTTCCACCATCACGGGTAAATGGCTGAATAGATTTCATATTTAGAGCCTACTTATCCAGGAGCAGGTTTAGATATGCATATCATGTAAAAATCACTGAACAGACTGGTGGTTTAAGGAAAACCCGAAGAGTTTCTTCAATTTTCTTTTACTTTATTGATCCTATCTCGACCAAACTTCATATTTGATGCGTACCCATCTAGGAGCAGGTTTATATAATGCATATAATGTAAAAATCCCCGAATAGAGTGGGGGTTTAAAGACCAGAAGAATGTTTTTCAGTTTTCTCTTACACTATTGATTATATGTAAAAATCTGTACAGTATAATGTGAAACGTCCCTTTATCTTAAATTATTTTTATGTTGTTAATTTCGCTTGCTCTTTAAATGACCGAGAAAATTACTATTTTCTACGAGCTTCATGCTCCGCAGCCAGTGACGGACATTCTCGCACACCTATAGTTATTTGAATGATCCATAAAAAGAGAAAATCAGAGGATGCATAATATTTCACTCGGCTTGAATATTAACCCCATGCAAATGACGTGTTTACCTCGGTGGCAAATGGTGCACTATAATTTTAAACTAGCAAGAGAAAAATAGATTTTCCTCTAATACAGTAGTATAAAATTTACACTACCAATATTTTCTATTAAACACACAGCTCATCCTTAATAAATGGATATTGTTGCAAAATTCTACTTATAATATCTCCTGTACTTACAAAGATAGTCCACTCACATACAGTATGCGGAATTACTTCAATAATACTATGCAACTGTTATGAAATTAAACTTTACATTGCATTTATTTATTTATTTATTTATTTATTTATTTATTTATTTATTTATTTATTTATTTATTTATTTATTTATTTATTTACCCATTTTGGATCCTAGGTAGCATAACGACCTGCTGCGCTTTAACCAGGGCCCCTTTCGCCACCGCTTTTCAGAATTCCTGAAAGGCCTTCACAGCTACCGTAGTGGTCCCAGGCCCTGTTCTTCATCCCAGCAGGCAGTTCCCTACTTCGGCTGTCCAATCTCACTAGAGCAGGGGATGAATTAATTTATTCACCAACATTTGTTATTTACAATAACCTGTACTGGTCCAATGCCCTCTAATATTTAATTTTTCTCTGTTGCTGTTTATTCTCTTCTTGAATATTTGTACATATTTTGGAATGAAATCAAACACTAACCCTGGTAAACTGTTTCACTCCTTCACGCCCTTCTTAATGAATGAAAATTTACCCCTATCGCTTCTGCTAAAATCTCTTCTAATTTTAGCCTATACTTGTGGTCAGCCCTGTCGATATAATTATTTTCCAACTTAAGCCTCTCACGGATTTCTCCCCATGCTTCCTCTCCTGTGTAGGTTCTATATAATCCTATAACTCTAGTTTTCTCCCTTTTCCTACTTAATGTTTCCCACCCAAGTTTCTCCAACATTTCTGATACACTACCTGTTCTCCTGAAATCCCCTGTTACAAATCTTGCTGCTTTCCCCTGCACTCCATCTATTTCTTTTATTAGGTATTCCTGGTGAGGGTCCCAAACATTGTTTGCATATTCCAATAATGGATGAACCATACTTAAGTAACTTTTCTCATTTAATTCTTTGTTGCATCTTTTAAGTAGCCTCATTATGACATGTAACGATCTGTATGCTTTCCCAACAATTTTATCAATATGATCCTTCAGTGCAAATTACTTGAAAATCTCACACCTAAGTATTTGCACTTGCCATATTTTGGGATAATTACATCATCCCAAGTATATTTAAATTCAGTTTTAAAGCTCCAGTTTGTAAATGTCGTAACAATTGATTTTCCTCCATTAACCTGCATATTATTCTCTTCAACTGGGTACTGCCAAGGTCCCTGTGTAATTCTGAACAATCCTCAATGTTATTTATCTCCCTATAAACAATTATATCATATGCATACAATCTTATTTTTGATGTTATATTGTTCCCTAAATCGTTTACATATATTGAGAAAAATAATGGACCGATTATACTACCCTGTGCAATTCCCTTCCAAACTTTCTCTTCCTGCGATACGTTAATTCCTAGTTTGACTTTCTGAACCCTTGAATTTAGAAATGTTTTTACCCAACGTGTAACCCTTACGTCCAATCCTATTCCCTCCAATTTCTTTAATAATATTCCATGTTCCATTCTGTCAAAGGCTTTGGAAAGGTCTGTATGCAACCTAACTGGCCTACTGAATCCAACTGATCTGATAAGTCTTACTAAAATCCCACCAGTTGTGCCTCACAACAACATTTCTTTCTAAATCCATACTGGCTCCTCATGAACCAAATTTTATCATCACATACAACTCTGATGTACTTTTTTCCTAAACTCTCCATTATTTTACAAACAACTCTGGTCAAGCTGATTGTTCTTTAGTTTTTTTTTCAGGTTTCCTTTAATAATCCTTTCCTTTATAAAATGGTATTATTATAGATTCCTTCCATTCCTTTATTATTATTTATGACATAGTCAACGATAAATTTTCAATAAGGCGCTATGTATCACCCCATTGTCTTTAATACCTCCCCAGTAATTTGATTGCTCCCTGCTGCTTTTTATTGCTGAAGCACTAGGATTTCTCTGAAAATATCCTCATTTCTGAATGAGAACTTGTTTCCTTATGCGTTTATCCCTCTCCATCTTCTGTTTTGGTTTCCAATTCCCGACAATCTTCTACTGAATATCTGAATTCCCTACTAATTAGATTCATTTTCTCAATATATGTTAAAATGTGTTCCCCCCTTCTCCTACCATTGTGGGAATTTGCATTCCTTTTTCTATTTGATTCCCAGTATATAAACACAGCTTTTTCCATTTCCCTTTGTGCTCATTACCATCCTGAAGTATACCATTCATATTATTCCCTTTTTTTACCTTTTTCACTCTATAAAATTCACTCATTAGCAGTTTTCTAGTTTCTCTATTCACCGAGCTCGATAGCTGCAGTCGCTTAATTGCGGCCAGTATCCAGTATTCGGGAGATAGTAGGTTCGAACCCCACTGTCGGCAGCCCTGAAAATAGTTTTCCGTGGTTTCCCATTTTCACACCAGGCAAATGCTGGGGCTGTACCTTAATTAAGGCCACGGCCGTTTCCTCCCCCACTCCTAGCCCTTTCCTGTCCCATCGTCGCCGTAAGACCTCTCTGTGTCGGAGCGACGTAAAACAACCAGCCAAAAAAAAAAGTTTCTCTCTTCCTACCCTCTTTGACTTTCCTGTTTACTATTCCACATTTTCTTTCTAATTTTCTTATTTCCCTTCTATAACAAACAGGGTCTAAGGTCATTTCACCCTTCTTAACAGGTAAAATTCTATTTCCTACTGCCCAAATGATTCCTTCAAATTTTGCCCAAATCGTATCCACATTACTCCCTTCACTTATCCAACAACTGAATTGTGATTTAGGGTGAGTCCCAAATTCATCAACTTTAGTTTTTCTGTACAATTTCTTATCTTGGGTGACCCTCTTATTGAGCCCTTTTGGTACCAGTCCTACATCCATTATTACAGCCTTATGGTCTCCTATTCCTTCAATTACCTCAGTTTTATCAACAATTTCCCATGGTTTAACCAAGTATACATATAGCAAGTTATTGAGACGAGTCGGTTCTTGTACTGCTTGTGTAAATACTCCCTCCCAAATTAGCTTATTTACCAGTTTCTCTTCATGGGCTTCACTTGCAGCTCCATTCCATTCGAATTCAGGCAAGTCTAGATCTTCCCCAATTATTGCCATATAATCATTATTATTTTTATAAGTATAATATAGAATTTTCTCAAATATTTCCATGTCCCTTTTCTCTCTTCCAGGCCTTTATGTTCCTATAACTCCCACCTCCTTCATATTATCACAAACTAATTTTATCCCTTATATTTCATCCCTTTCATCAGTGAACCATTCATGTGAGCAATAAGTTTCCTTCACTAGAATAAACACGCACTCTCCTATTTTATCTCCTCAGTCTCTACAATAGACTGCATAACCTTCTGGAAATACTTATCTATTACCCACCTCTTCTAGCAACCACGATTCTACTCCTACCACCACACCAGTCTCATAAGATTCCATCAATGTACCGAATTTTAATTGTTTATTTTCTAAAATCTGACAGTTTATCGAGAATAATCTCAGACCCCCTTCCTCCCTGAAACTTGACAGTTACAATTGGGTAACTTGAAATTCCAAGACCATAATAAGAATTTTGTGCGACTATTATGGCCTGGTAGTGTTTCCGTTAAGCAAACATCACACTGGAATAGGGTGGGGTCTGTTTCGTGTTTGAGAGAATTTCTAAGTAATTTTAATGCAAAAACTGCAATTTATGGAGTGTGAGTTTCAGATGTTTTGGAGGTAGCTACAGGCGCAGTCCCCGAGCCAAGATAATTAACTGTTCTTGTCTGAATTCCATGACCCACATTGGAATCAGGGCCGGGGCCTGAGGCTAAGAAATGATATAATGGATTCAGAAATTTCCTCACGCAACTGGAGTGTGTATAGTAGTGATGGGATGGAAACGGTGGAATAATTCATGCTTTAAAGATAATGTGAAACTTGATGTCTTTGGAGTATACAGACCGAGAAAGTGTAGCGCTGACGCTGAACCAGATTTATTTGTTAAGATAATCAGCTATCGTGGAAACGATATGGAAAGGAATGTGATTGTAGCGGGAGATCTGAATTTACAAAATGTCAATTGGGAAGACAATGAAAAAGACAGGGAGCATGACCAGCAAATGTTAAATAAGTTAATATGGGAAGGACAGCTGATTCAGAAAGTGATGGAACTAACATGAGGGAAGAATACCCAGGAAGTGGTGCTGGTAAAACCAGATGAGCTATATAGAAAAACTGAAGTATTAGTGATCATGAAGCCGTTTTGGTCGCAGTTAAAATTAAATGTCATAGAAAGTAAGGTTGTAAAAGTAGGACTATTAGGCAGTACCATATAGCTGATAAAGCAGGCATGACAGAGTTTTAAAAAAGTTACTGTGACAAACAATCAAACAATAAATAAATAAATAAATAAAATAAATAAATAAATAAATAAATAAATAAATAAATAAATAAATAAATAAATAAATAAATAAATAAATAAATAAATAAATAAATAAATAAATAAATAAATAAATACTGATCTGCATTTAGGGCAGCCATCCAGATGGCAGATTCCCTATCTATTGTTTTTTATCCTTTTCAATTGATTTTAAAGAAATTGGAAATTTATAAAATATCTCCCTTGGTAAGTTACTCCAAACCCTAACTCCCCTTCCTATAAAAGAATATTTGTCCCAATTTGTCCTCTTGAATTCAAACTTTATCGTCATATTGTGATCTTTCATACTTTTGAAAACACAGCTCAAACGTATTTATATACTAATGTCATTCTACGCCATCTCGGAACATACCACTTAGTAGAGCAGCTCGTTTTCATTCTCCCAAGTCTTCCCAGAGCAAACTTTGCAACATTTGTTTTTGCTAGCGGCTGTATGTAGCACCGACACAGATAGGTTTTATGGCGACGATGGGATAGGAAAGGCCTAGGAGTTGGAAGGAAGTGGCCGGAGCCTTAATTAAGGTACTGCCCCAGCATTCGCCTGGTGTGTAAATGGGAAACCACGGAAAACCATCTTAATGGCTGCCGACAGTGGGATTCAAACCCACTATCTCCCGTATTCAAGCTCACAGCCGCGCACCCCTAACCGCACGGCCAACATTTTTGTTACGCTGCTCTTTTGTCGGAAATCACCCCAAAAATATCGAGCAGCTTTCCTTTGGATTTTATTCAGTTCTTGAATCAAGACTTATATGCCCTCTTCTTTACATCCTTACTACAAGTCCCAACACCTTCATAAACATGTGCAGAGATCTGTACCCTTTTTTTTTACAATCGATCGTAGATAGATTTTGAGGAATGACAATGCAACATATTTGAACATATAATGGAGTTTTCATTTTCGCTTTAACCTTATAAGTTTTCTTCCTCCGAGCTTGAATGCTGCAGTCGCTTAAGTGCGGCCGGTATCAAGAATTTTTGAGATAGTTGGTTCAAGCCTCCCGACCGCTCCCCTTCAACTCCTTTCTCTTTTCTGTCCGATCGTGGCCATAGGACTTATCTGTGTCGGTGCGACGTAAAATAACTTGTTTAAGAAGTTTCTTTCATGATATGTGTGGTAATGTAGTGTTTTATTTCAATCCACATGTGCAGTTATTCCTTTTAATATTCATAATTTATTAACTTAATATTAGTTCGTTCATAGTAATTAGTTTAAGGTTACTTTTAGGTTACGATATTTGGGATAAGATCGTGCGTGTTTTCACCGGTGGATTCAGTGCGACTACTGTACTATGAATCTTCAGAGAGTAAATCTTGACTATCAAAGCAACGATTCCGTGAGACTGGCGTGTCACTGCGTATTCTTGGCAACATTGTTTGGTGGTGTTTGTTTATTTTCAGTCGTTCTGCGCTTTGGCACTCGACTGTCAGACTCCATCTCTGGAAAAAAGTAGTGTACACATGAAGTGAGGGAAGATAAAATAATCAATAGACATTCCACAGCGAATAAATTTATTCACGGTAGGGTCGAATGGAAATGTAATTTCATTTACTGGTCAATTAACGTAATAATAACGCAGATTAAGTTAACGGCGATAGAACAAGGCCAGGCCTAGGCATAAACCGCCTTTGGTCTCCATTAAGATACAGCCCCAACATTTGCCTTTTGTAAAAATGGTAAATAACATGAGACCACTTCAAGGTGGCCGACAGTAGGGTTTGAACTGAATGCAAACTAACAGTGGGAAATATAAAATACAGCAGCGTTTGACAAGTGCGTAGAAAATTGTTTAAAATTACGTAATAATTGCCATATACAACTTGTAATGTATTAGTTCCTGAGATGTATTAGTTCCTGAGGAAGCAGGTAGCAAATAATCCTTGATACGTATCTCAACATATACTCACAAATAACGCTAAAATTCTGATTCATGGAACGTCATAATGAACCATATCGTAATATGCTTTAATTTATTGAGAAGATCACTGTGGCATAATTTTATTTAGCACGTCATAGAATCGCAGGGAGTGAAGGCAGGAACACTGGGTGGCCGTGTCATGGGCCGTGAGAACCCCATATTGTTCCGGAAGGAACAAATTCCCCGAGTTGGAATTGAACCCGAAGCCGTGATTTCATTAATGCAGACCCCTACTGTATCACGAATCCCAAGCGCTGCAATCTGTAGGGCGTGAAATTTAAACGAGGGGATCCACAAAACAATGGTCACAGGTTGAAAAACCTCTCTTTCCCAGGGCTAGAATCATGTGAATTTAAATCAATAAACTCACCTCCATGCTAAATTCCAAAGATCTGACTCTGCACATAATTAAGAACAGAAATATCAAATGCCAGGAATCGATAATATTATTTACTTTTGCTAAATTGAGGGAGGTGCGTATTTGCAGGTGTGTCCGTTGACATCTGGAAGGCAGTCACAAAGGAGAACAGCCTGTTAGACAGGGGGTACCCCCGAGGCCAATGTCCTTTGGAGCTATAAAAGGCTGCCGCGGAGTAGGAAGCTGGAATTCACTCATTCATGTCGCAGGAACCAGTCTCATTCGTTATCAGACCGGGCGAGTTGGTCGTGTGGTGAGCTCGCACCTGGGAGATGGAGGATTCGAACCCCTCTGTCAGCAGCCCTGAAGATGGTTTTCCGTAGTTTGCCATTTTCACACCACGCAAATGCTGGGGCTGTACATTAATTAAGGCTACGGCCGCTTCCTTTCCATTCATAGGCCTTTCCTGTCCCATCGTCGCCATAAGACCTATTTGTGTCGGTGCGACGTAAAGCAACTAGCAAAAAGAAAGCACTCGCATCGGGGGAAGCACTCTCAATCGTGATACAAGAAGCACCTACTTGATTCTTAGACCTACTCGTGTTTCAGATAGACTCTCAGTTGATACTCATTCGCCAAGTGCGCCGTGGCGTAATTCCCGAAGGTATTAGATACATTCAGTTGTGAAGCTGTTATCAGACTCTTGACATCTAGAACGGCTAGAATTGCCGTGAAGTTGATCTCAAGAGCTACAGTAAGGACGATTTAAGTAGTATTAACATTTATAACGAGTACGCGGATAGTGGTAATAACGTGTGCGAGCCGTGTCAAATATAACCACTGTTAAGAACTGATTAAAACAGGGCTGGGTCCCGTAATTAGTGCCACACAAATTGGGACTCATATCTGAGCGGTGGCTATAGTCAATAGTAGCCTAAATAAGGTGGTAGTCTTGGGTACGGTCACGCTAAGCGATGAAGTAGATGTACCGGAGTAAATTCACCATTCCCGAAAATTCCAGTAGAAGCAGACGACAAGCATGGTATCCCCAGGACTCGAGGCGAGGACCTTCATCCCTGTACTGAGTTCCATCATCATGGGCTAGGCAAGTATGACATAGCGGTCTTGTGATTCGTCGCTGATGGAGAGATGGCTGTTAAGTCCTTATGTTCTATAATCATGTGAAATAATACTGGATGCAATATTTTAGGTCTTTCGTAAACCAGTTGACTAAGTGTTAAATGTAAGCCAGAGCGGCATTTGCTTTGTTCAGTTTAAATAAGATTAAATAGTTCAGGGCTGTATGCATGTTCGGGCTCCGAGCTGTTATATATAAAGTAGATGGGAACAAGGGACAGAATAGGATAGATGAAAGTGTGTTTATTGGTTATAAGCATGTTATTCCTGTATGAGTTGATTTTTGATGGAGATGTTGGGAAGATTCTTCATAATGCCCAATGGGCTGCGCGCCGTCAGCGTCGCGATATTATACATAGTAGACTATAGACAGCATAAGTTCAGGATGTTTCTATGCATGATGCGTAAATTTTCAGCTGGAAAAAATTGTAATTGGGGAAGATATCAACGTTGGAAATAGATCAGCGTCTTCAAATGTGGTGGCAGGCAAATTCATGAATGCAACGGTCATTGAACCATGGGTCTTTATGTGTGAGGCTAGAATTGCCATGAACTGTTTACTGAGCCGAAACGATAAAAGAAAGTCTATGAAGCCAGGGTGCTTTTTAATTGGAACCGTTATCTATACTAATATTATAAAGATGGAAAATGTGTTTGTTTGTAACGAATACTCAAAAACTACTGAACCAATTTTAAAAATTTCTTCGCCTATAGAAAGCTACATTGCTAGTGAGTAACATGGGCTGTATTTTATTTTCAAAACAATTCGAAGTGGGGGCACGGGGGGCGGGGAGATATAAAAGTAATAGGCTAATGTAGGCAAAATATCGAATTTGTCGTATAACACGTTGAGTGCCAAGCGACCCCATATGGGTACGTGAGAGTAGTCAAGTTTTTGAACTTTACGTCCCCATATGGGGTCGTACGTTCGTTTTAAATCGAGAACTGTGCGAACCCATTTGGGTGCGCAGTAAGTATGTGATTCGAAGCTGTATAAGTTCTCTTCCTGCCATCTGCTGGTCGTCTATTTAAGTACGTGCATAGTTCACCTTCCATTCTTCAATTCCTGTTTTGGCGCGACCCTATATGGGTACGCCAAGAGTGCTATGTAGGGTGAAAATGTCATTGTCTATCTCGCGCACGGATTGTTTATGTAATTGTGCAGTGCTGCGAGTTTCCTTTTCTTTTTTTAAGTCGTTACTAGTAAATCGAGCAGTAAAATACTTAGTGCAGATAGTCTGGACGATATATCGAACAAGTCAGACAATGATGCAAACGTAGTATATAGATACATTAATTTTGAACTCAGTACAGAGCAAATAGCGATCTCGCATGTTCATCCATATTGATAAATTACAGTCTTCGGCATACACATCGCTGCTGTATTCCGGGTTTCCAAGCCAGCTGTTGCAACAATTATGACCGTCTTCAACGATATAGTCACTGGTTTCCCATGCTGCACGACCATCGCTGCTGGGTTCTCTCACTCAAATTAAATGTTATACAAATAAAATTATATACTTATTCAATATTTCGTAACTACTAATTCTTCCTATAATAATATTCTGCTACATCCTAATTAACCAAATTTACATGAATTTCACTACTTTATATAACAACATTTTATACGAAAATTTCCTAACCTAAAATCGTGTACAATTCGTAATGACCAATACGACCCCATATGGGGTCGCAATATTTTACCTAATATACATAATAAGTTGACGTAATATATCATAAATACATCCTTATATCAGCGATCATTTGTTTGGTTAAGCCTGTGAACGTTTTGGCACCAGGGAGTAACTCGATGTTATTAGCTCACGGCACTAGTCGGCAGTCCTATGAAATTCGGTCTGGCACTCAACGTGTTAAGGATGAGACAAAGCTCAATTGAATCCTCTTGACGCAAAGAACAAAACTCGGTGAGCCCTACGGGCCCAAAAACCATGTTTTAAGGCCCTAAAACAAACCGCTCCCGAGATATTGGCACCACTCTACCCCTGCTGTAGAAATCAGATAAAGTAATGAACTGTCGTAACCATGGCAACGTCTGCTGCAGGATTCTACAGCAGCGAAATTATCTAATAAATCACAAAAACTTAACATGTTACAGGCATGAAAATTGATATTTGGAATCCCCTTTAAAAATAAAAGAACACAAATATTCGTTTTCATTAAATACACTTAAGGGGGGGGGGGTAAAAGAAAGTGAGGAAGGAGTTGAATTATTTATATGAGGATACATATATCTCAAAAAAGGAGATGTTACAGACTTTAAAATTGGTACTTGGAATCTCCTTTAAAAATGAACACACTTTTTTTTGGAAAATCCACTTAAGGGGGTGAAAAGAATTTAAAAAATGAGTATCTTCTTCTTCTATCGCTTTATCCACACCTGTGGGGTCGCGGGTTCGAACTGTGTCGCACATGCGGGCTAAACCCTGTTTTACGGCTGGATGCCCTTCCTGACGGCAACCGTATGTGTAGGGATGTAATTTATACTTCTTTACTAATATTATAAAGAGGAAAAATTTGCATATTTGTTTGTAATGGATAGACTCAAACACTACTGAACCGATTTTAAAAATTACTTCACCTGTAGAAAGCTACATTGCCAGTGAGTAACATGGGCTGTATTTTATTTTCAAAACAATTTGAGGGGGGGCGACGGGGGGGATATAAAACATTAAGATAATAGGCTAATATAGGCGAAATCGAATGTGTCGTACAAGGACGAGACTAAGCTCATTTTAAGCCCCTTGACGCAAAGAACAAAACTCGGTAAACCCTTCGGGCCCGAAAACCATGTTTGAAGGCCCTAAAACCAACCGTTACGGAGATATTGGAACCGCACTACCCCTGCTCTAGGAATCAGATAAAGAAACGAACGGCCATAACCATGGCAACGTCAGCTCCAGGATTCTACAGCAGCGAGATTATGCATGCACGTTTGGGCATACCTGCCAATCAAAATTGATACACATATGACTTACTACCTGGAAAAAATAAACTGTTGTGTAAGACGCTCATAGCACTCCTTTGGGCGGAGATGGAAAGGGAGTGAAGTATAAAAATAATAGCCCCGGAGATCTCCGTAGTACAGCGACTAGCTGTTGCCAACGGGCCTCCGATTTTACGTACTGGCTTAGGTTTAAGCATTTTGCGGTGTCTGTTACCTATAGTTTAAATTATTTTCTATCAAATCATGGAGTAGTAGGATCACTGATGTTTTTAGTGCCGATATTTTGATCCACGTTTACGATCATTGTAGCATGAAAATAACCTATATATTGTACACAATTGTCAAGATGAAAACATTTCTCAACATTTATACTCCGATTCATTGTATGATGCGCGACATGAGTGACAAGCCCTGAGAATTATAATTCTCGATGACTATAGTAGTTTATTTTATGCATCGCGTATTTCTTTCATTTGTAATAGTTCTGAAATGTCGGATCAAACAAATACATTCAATAATATTTATATTCGTTGTACTCTCCGGCGAAAGTACACTTACACTAAACCTGCAGATTTGTGAAGGGAGCAGGTATATCTAGGTGAGAATGAAGGAAAAACATGATAACAAAAGATCTTAGAGGTCTAAGCTAATTAGGAACCAATATTTGAAGCCCCCATGAAGAAAAGGAGAAGATACACGATAATTCCAAACATGACAATTAATTTCTACGTACTTAAGCAAATATACCAGTGATATAAATATCTAATGAAGTCAGTCACACCGATAGCATGAGTAACTAAAGCCAATTTCTGATAACCCGTACGAAGAACGGGTACGTCTGCTAGTATACTATATATATGAACTGACAAGTCAGCCTGTTTTTATTGCGAGTGAATGTGTAGGCTGCGAGCTGTATTTTTCAGTGAGATTTATGCTATTATGCAGTGCCAGGAGGTTGGCCAAGTTCCGACCAGATAAGTTGTCTCCCATGTAGACCGAGCCAGCTGCATGGTGAGGAACTACTGTAGTTGAGAATGAGTGAAAGTCTTTACAGTAAATACCGTTATTTCCATGAAATGCCTACCACGAGCCCCAGTTATATTATGCCTGTTGCTTACCAGCTGATGTTCCTTGCCGTGTCGAGATATGCGGGAGTGGTGTGTCTTTACAAGACATGCAGTCGTCGGAGCCTGAGTACGTTGGGACCGATTCCCTGCGCCTCTATCAACTTCAGCACATATGTTTGTGTGTGTTCTATTTTACAGATGTGTTTTATATACGTTTGTCTTGTCTTGTTTATTGTTGTGTCCAGTGCTTTTATTATTTTGTGTTGTGGTGTTGTCCTTTGCTGAGTAACGGGGAGACCGTGGCCTGATGGCTAATTTTGGGCAAGCGAGGTTATGTCCTTATCCTGTGCTCATTGGTACGGACCCATATGATTAGAATCTGTAGAATATGTGATGTTTTTGGATGAGTGATTTAGACACAGTCCTGAACATGTGTTTTCTATATTTGTATCCGAGTGATCGGAATGTACATATGTAAATTAGGCCAATTACTAGTGTATCGGATACTATTGTCGCATCGATCGAGCCTTCTGGAAAATAACTAGGAACTTATCGAAGGAGTCAACGTAATGAAGTAATGTGACACATTCATATTGATCGTGATGAGACCTTTTTGGGTTCGTTGCCCGTTTAAATTTTTGTGAACTATTGTTAAAATGTCAATTTTGTAAATGTGCGTATCACTTTCTTTGACCAATATAATGGTCGGTTCTTACTTTAGTTTGCTTTTGTTATTTAATTAGTATGATTTCGATTCATGTCTTTAGCTTAATACATCTATCATACCCGATTACTTGCGTTCTCATTCACTAGTTTTATGTGTACGTATTTCCTGTCCATATAGTTTTAGTAAAATTTAGTAAGTAGGGATTTTATTGCCCACATTCGGACGTACGACGCGCTTCTACACTGAGCTAGGCCGAAATTAATACAGGATACGGTACAATACCATTGTTGTACACCGGTGAGACTAGATTCACATAAAGGAACTAATAAAATAATTCTTTTACTCGTCAGTGGCTGGTCTCAATGGATAGACAGATGCAGTAGATAGATAGATAGATAGATAATTTATTTATCCTGGCAAAGTTAGGGACAGCTGTCCCGCTCTTACACTTAACTAGTAATTAAAATATGGTTGATAATTAACTATTTACAATCAGCCATTTCAATCATTAAAATGATGTGGCCTCTTTAAGTCGTGGGTATAGGTAGGCCTTCAACAGTCTTCTCCAAGTAGAACGGTCTTGGGCAGATCTCATCCAAGTGGTACCAGCGATCTTCTTGATATCTTTGTCCCATCTGTCCGGTGGTCTTCCTCTAGGCCTTCGATGTTCTCTCGGACTCCACTCCAGCACTAGTTTTGTCCATCTATCATCATTTCTTCGTGCAACATGGCCAGCCCACTGCCATTTTAAGGAGCGTACTCTCTCTAAGATGTCCTTAACCTTTGTAACAGACCGGATGTCATCAGCTCTTTTCCTATCTTTCTTTGTATAGCCTAGCATTGACCTTTCCATGGCTCTCTGCGCGGTCCGAAGTTTCCCTTTTGTGAATTCGTTCAGAGTCCAAGTCTCACAGCCATAAGTCAGCACAGGAAGGATGCATTGGTCAAATACTGTTTTCTTCAGATTTGCTGGCATTTTTGATCTTAATACTGAAGAATTCCTTCCAAATGCTTGCCATCCGAGCTTGATGCGCCTATAGATTTCTGGTCTTATATCACCTGTCATATTTATAATCTGGCCAAGGTAGATGTAATCACTGACCTCTTCTAATGGCATGTTCTTAATATTCACATTTCCAGCTTGAACCCATTCGTTGGACATAACTTTTGTTTTGGAAAGGTTTATGCTTAGGCCAATCAACTGACATTCTAATGCAAGATCTGTAATTAAGGTCTGGAGCTCTTCGAAGTCGTTTGCCAGTAAAGCAATATCATCTGCAAATCTCAAGTTATTTAGCCTTTTCCCATTAATTCTAATTCCCTTTTCTTCCCAGCTATTTATATATTATTAAAAAGTAACCTGTCATAAACTTGAACTATGTAGAACAATTGAACTAAAACTAACAGTAACTACTTGGACATTGAAAATACAAAATTCAAGGGATAATAACACAATAATACAGAAAAGGTGTACAGTTTTTGAGGTGTACATATGCAATAAAGTTGTAAATAAAAGGGAATTAAAAATAAAATACGATTATCTGCGAAACATAACTCTTGCTCTGTGAGTTTCAAGCCAAGTTGAGAGAGGTACAGGGGAAATATAGAGGAAGAGGATTTAAGAGACACGAGAACGAGGAAGTGATTATACCTTGCTGACTTGCTATTTCTATATTTTCATAGGATATCTTGCGCATGCACTTTCAAATTCCTTGGAGATCATTCATACTGAAAAAACTTGTGTAATATTCATGTTTGCAATTATGAAGTAAAATATCTAATTATTGTCTGAGATTTTACGAAACAACAGAGTGAAGCTATCTATTATCATCTTTCGTAGAACTAATTCTCTGTGCTGGAAATGAGGGAGCTCTCTGGAAGTTTTTCCAGGCGTTACTCGGAAACATACCGTTGAATATTTCATCACCAGTCAGAGTTATATTTAATTACTGTAATGAGTACTGAAATCCGGCTTTCTCGGCGCTCTCCTATTACTATGTGATTGTGTGGAAGCGGAGGGCTGGCTAATGTGACCGTGATAATTTAGGAACGCTGTAATTGTTGGAATGAAATTGAATCAGGTACTATTCCAACATGTGATACAATATTCGTATTGTAACAATTGCAACTACATGCTCCTGTTTAGAGGAAAAGGAGACCACACAAGTTTTATACCCTGTTGTTTACTAGCCTATGATGATTAATTACTCTTTGTTCGATGTTTATTGAATCGAATCACGGTTGTTTTGGTTACAGAATACATTTTTGCTCATATCACTTTGTTGTACTTGGCACTTAAGTTAGTGCTTATACTTAAATAAGTTACGAGCACTTGCTGGCAATCGGTTGCAAATTTACTAACCTAATTGGATATAGTACGTGTTTTGGGTGCCTTTCTGAAACAAATTATGGTTATTATTATTAATATTTATTAGTAGGGCTGGGATGTTTATGAAGTCATATTTTGTTCCCTGCCTTTATTTGTATGTTTGTATGTTTTAATGCAAATCCGTTGATTCTCGTCACTATTAAATTGTTTCTATTTCTCATATGAATATATATTTCGGTCTTATTAAAGCAATATTTGTGCATTTTTTGTAAAAAAACGCCGTATTTTAGAGGTGTTAGCGCAGTTTGGCGGCAGTTCTAGCTGTGCATTTACGGTACTAAGAAGGAAGAGAGTCGTTGAGCCGTTTGCTTTCTCATAAATATGCGCCATATAAGATAACTGTATAGGCCGCGCTCCTGTAAAGTAATTCCTTTTCTCATAAAATTTGCTTTACGTCGCATCAACACAGATGTCTTATGGCGACGATGGGATATGGAAGGGTTAGGAGTGGGAATGAAGTGTCCATGGTCTTAGTTAAGCTCCAGCTCCAGCATTTACCTGATGTGAAAATAGGAAACAGTGGAAAACTCACTTCGGGACTAGACGTCAATATTTGGGTCATATTTTTTTACTTTTGAGACACTGTCATTTTAAGGTCATTTTGGACGACTTTTAGGTCTTAAACATAATAATCATAATAGTAACCATGATAATGCTATGTGCTTAATTTCCCTGCATCAGATATCCCCATTAAGAGAAGTGGGATTATGGGCAGTTCCTAAATATTCGTCAAAAAGCCTTCCGTCAGGTGTTCCTCAGATTTAACACTAATAAACTCGGTGAAAATTAACCTGATGTCAAACTCACAATGAAAATATCAGTAAATATAATGAATTCAGTGTGATCTAACTCACAGAGAAATACTTACAATGTTGTACATCGTTTATAGTTTCACTGGCCGAACTCTACTTCGCCACTTTTCCCTGGTGAACACAAGTCTTTACTTTAGTTATCGGCAATGCGAATTGAGAGAGAGGAATTGAGAGTTGGAATGAGTTCCTCTCCTCTCCACTCACCTTAGATAAAGTTATAAATTGCTTTCCTGTCTATGTTCGTGTGTCTACACCACCCTCTAACGATTTCAATATCAATCATTTATCAGACTGCCACACCTCATCACTCTCACTGTCAAGGGGCGTGGAATAGATCCTTCCGCAGCAGAATGATCGATGGTTAGACCCTTCCTCTTGAATTGCATGAAAAATGTCATACCTGAGAAAGTTCCACATACATTGCTTCACAGAGAGATGCACTTACATGTATTAGACGGAAAATGACCGATGTTCTTATTACGGAAAATGTCACGTTTGATGCATTAATGCATGACACCTTAGAAGTTATAATTGTTTTCCCATCAGTACTTCTCTAACTTATGTGCAAATGTAGATTGCATGGTATTACCGAGGTATTACAATACATTGATGTTTACGGAAATCGGATTAAAGGGAACTGAATAATAAACAGATTAAGAAAGAAAGAAAGAAAGAAAGAAAGAAGGAAAAGACATGTACTATCAACAATTCTTATACATTATTATCATGTGAATCTGGGATTAGTTTCCAGAGATGTTTGGTTTAATCGGTTTGGCGTTCTTAAAGTATACTACTAATATTACTACAAATAATAATAATAATAATAATAATAATAATAATAATAATAATAATAATAATAATAATAATAATAATAATACGTCTTTATCATAGAATGTTGTTTTTCAGCGTTCAGTCTATAAGCCTCCATAAACTTACAAACGGCCTCCACAATCTCTATTTGAAACTGGCTCTAAGGCTTCGTTTGGTTCCATATCAGTTATCTTTACGTTATTAGAAACCATCGTCACCTTGGTCTTCCTCTGTTTCTCTTATCCACTACTTCACTTATCCACGATGACCGAGTTCATTATTCTCTTTGGTGGCCTACATCCTCCATTCGCCTTACAGGATCCCACCACTGAAACCTGTTCTTGCGTACCACTTCATTCATCGAGTTCATTCCGAACTTACACGGGAAGAGCGGGTACCGGGGAATTGCCGATGTTACGCGTTAAATGAGCCAAAAATAACAGAATGGCCGAAATATATATTTCGGAAATTAATTCGTGCGATCTACAGGAAGTGTTAAAGTTAGTAAGTTTGAATTGGCCCGCTTGGCTACGCAGTACTGCACCGTGTGCTCGGTCCATTCGCCAAGAGGCCGCTACTCCATACCCTACCCACAACTTGCACAATCCAACAGCTGAAATACGTTTAAAAAGTAAGGCTGTTCAATGTTGAAGAAGTGGTAAGCAGAGCCCCCTTTCCTTTTCATTTGTGAAACAAAAGTTCATTCGTGTCGAATGCAAAAATGATTTATATTTGTGGGGAAAGCATGTTCAAAACAGTGGGACTCGGTGCGACAAATTGTGGGCAATAACACATACTGTCAGAAAGAAATCAATTTTTCTCATTATAATAATTCACGATGGGGCCTTCCACAAGGGCTATGCAAGTCCTTGATGGAAAACTATGCTCGGGGTTAAAAGCATGCCACACGTGGGTACGCAACTTAGCGCAATTCCATTGTGTAGCAGAAAATAACATATGTTACGACGCAAAAGAAGATCAACAAGTTAGAAACCATGGCAGCAGTAGAAATATTCGTAGAAGTCCCTCGACGAGTAAACCCAACTCGCGCCGCAGTTCTGCGTAGCCAAGCGCGCCAATTCAAACGTGAGAAGTTTAACGTTCTCTGTAGGTCGCGTAAGTTAATTTCCGAAATAAATGTTTTGGCCTTTGTGTTATTCTTGGCTCATTTAATATGCGTGCAAAATTTATTTAAGATCCGCGATACCCTGCTACGCGTCCTTCCCTCGTTAGACTTTATCTCCTCATTCCGAGTACTATCCTGCAATTATTCCCACCTGTTTTTGCAAGTGACCCTTTTTCGCTTCTTTCACGTGTGTTGCTTCTTAATGATGAATAACTTAACTTGAGTTCACCCAGCATTCACTGCCGTTCAGCAAACGTGGTGTGAAAGCAGATCGCTCTATAGGTGGCTCCGTCCGCGAGCTGACTTCTTTCTTAACAGAATACCGTTCGTCGCAACTGTGAGCTCACTGCAATAACTTTGATGTAACTTGAAACAATCTCACTTACTAAATACTACGCTGGGGGAATACAGATCCAAATACTTGAAGTGATCTACCTGTTCCCGATTTTTCTTCCGAACTGCACATTCAGTCCTCTAGATTTTTCCCTATTGAAACATTTTAGTCCGCCTCTGTGGTGTAGTGGTTAGTGTGATTAGCTTCCAACCCCGGAGGCCCGGGTTCGATTCCAGGCTCTGTCACGAAATTTGAAAAGTGGTATGAGGGCTGGAACGGAGTCTCCTCAGCCTCGGGAGGTAAACTGAATAGAGGGGATTCGATTCCCTCCTCAGCCATCCTTGAAGTGGTTTTCCGTGGTTTCCCACTTCTCTTCCACGTAAATGCCGAGATGGTAGCTAACTTAATGACACGGCCGCTTCCTTCGCTCTTCCTTGTCTATCCCTTCTAATCTTCTTTTCGTTTTTTGCTAGTGGCTTTACGTCGCACCGACGTAGATAGGTCTTACGGCGACGATGGGATAGGGAAGGCCTAGGAGTTGGAAGGGAGAGCCCGGGCGAGGTACTGGTCCTCCTCCCCGTTTGTATCCCCCGACCCAATGTCTCATGCTCCAGGACACTGCCTTTGAGGCGGTAGAAGTGGGATCCCTCGCTGAGTCCAAGGGAAAAGCTAACCCTGGAGACTAAACTGATTAAGAAAGAAAGAAAGAAAGAAAACATTTTAATGTGGAAAGTTTAATATCAAACTCACTGCTCCTATTTTCACGTCCCAGCAAGCTATTCGCACAGTCTACAAATAAGATTAAGTCGTTCCCTGTTTCTTAAGGTTTAAATCAGGGCCTCTCAAACGCTCAAAATCTCACGCGTGCATATCGAGGCGCAGAGACTCCGTGCACTGTGCATCGTTCCGCCTCGGCTCAACTCAGCTTGACTCGGATGGTGTAGTGCGCTGAGAGCGACGAAGCGTTCGGTGCTATTCGGCTTGTTTATCAGTGAAATAGATAAGCGAAAGACAACTGCATAATAATCGAGCAAGTTGTTTCAAAGAAAGCAAAGACTTCCGAAAGTCCATTTCAATCGAAGTGGGAACTTTCGTATTTCTTTGTCAGTTGTGATGACAAAGCCAAATGCTTAATCCGTCGGACAATAAATATGTGATAAGTTAATCACAAAGATCTGTTTACCAATACAAAAGCTTTCCTCAAATTCTACGAGCAGTTTTCGAAGGAGGATTTTCTTAAGCTGTATCGAGAAGCAGCTAAGATTATTTCTATGTTTGGTTCCACATGCATATGTGAAAGGTATATTTTCCTGCTTTGACTTGTACGAAAACTAGATTTCGTGCGAGTAGGCCTATTTTTGATTGTAATTTAAAGAAGGTTCTCAAATTGCTGTCAGCCGGTCCCTTGTTGCAGGCATAACTGGTATCATTGCAAAGCTAAAGGAAAAGAAGAACTACAGGAGATTAATTGTCTGCTCAAACCAAATTGGAAGAAGTGTGTTTTAACACCGGTAACGTTGTCCCATACAACAGTGTCACCGCTCACCGCATATAAACATTTCGCAGTGAGGGGAGGATCAGCGGGGAAGGTGGAGAAGGCGAAGACAGGCCGAGCGGGCGAGACAGGTGTAGGGGAAGTGGAGTGGGGTTTTGCACTCTGGTCAACCTAGTGAAGTCGTCTCCTGCACCTTGCGCCCGTGCACTGCACGGTGCATGCACCCTGAGAGGCCCTGGTTTAAATGAACGATTAGCAAAAGAAAACAATGAAAAATTTGGTATATCGATGGGCTTGTTATAATACCACGTATCTCCCAACGTTCTCCCTATCCATTATTTTCCTTAAGACTGGTCACTCCTCCCAGCAACATATGGATATGCAGTCCATCAAAACAATGTTCGTTATGTTCACTTTCCTATGCTAATGCGTAAAGAAAACTGAACTTTAAAATACATTATTCTGTAGGAATGTGTGCTTGCATGACGTATTTACGCACTCCTACAGTATACCCTAATCTATTTATTTATTTATTTATTTATTTATTTATTCCTGACTTACATTTGTGGCGAAGTTAGGGCTCACGGCCCTCTCTTACACTTAACCACTATAAATAGAATTTAAAAATGTAAACATAAAAGTAAGACATAGAAATTCTAAAACGAAATAATACTACACACGGATAATTCTAAGACTACCGGTAAGTTAGGCCTACCTATCAGTACAGCAATTAGTGTGATAATTACTAATAATAATAATCATAACAATATTAATAATAATAATAACAATGTTAATATTAATAATAATAATAATAATAGTAAATGAAGAAAACCCATTCACACAACACACACACAATGACTCACACAACTCAGTGTTATGTTACCAGGAAAAACTTTCTGCAGGCAGATTTGAATTTATGAGAGGAAGTAAGGTGCCGAATGTCCATTGGGAGTGTATTCCAGAGTCTCGATGCGGTAACTAAAAAGGATTGATTGTAGGAATTGGTTCGACTTAGTGGAATTTCAAGTAAGGAACCAGAACGGGTACTAATTTCATGGAATGAGGAAAGGAAACGAAAATTAGAAGAGAGGTAAGTAGGAGTGTTCGTCGAGAGCACTTGGTAAACAAGTGTCATTAGGTGATAATTCCTTCGTTCATTTATGCGTAGCCATTCCAATGTTTTGAAATATGGTGTAACATGAGTGTCATGTCGCAGTTGGAAGGCATATCGTATGCATGAGTTTTGTGCTCGCTGAAGTCTCAAAGCTTGTTCAGCATTTAGATTGACTAGTACTGTATCACAGTAGTCTAAAATTGGGAATAGTAGTGCTTGGATTAATTTTAATTTAAGTTTTTGAGGAAAAGAATTCTTGTGACGTTTCAGGGGATATAGAGCTGCATGAACCTTTCTACATACATTTGTTACGTGTTCATTCCAGGTCAGATTCTCATTGATAGAGATTCCAAGATTAGTTACATTTTTAAGGTACGGTACAGCAATGTCATTGATTATGATTGGAGGAGGATTGATATTGCTTATTACATGTAATAATTTAGAGTTTCCTATGATAATACTTTGTGTCTTACGAGGATTTAGGAGTAAGTGGTTGTTTTTAGCATAGGCGGTAAGCCTTTTAATATCCGAATTCATGTGCTGAACTGTTTCATGTAAATTGTTTGTAGTGGTGTGTTTGTATATCTGCATATCATCAGCATATAAGTGGTAGTTGCAATACTGAAGTGTGGAAGATATGTCATTAATATGCAAGACGAACAGTAATGGCCCTAGAACAGACCCTTGAGGGACACCGGATGATTTTACAGCCCATTGGGATCTTTGATTGTTTACCACTACGCACTGGCGACGATTTGTAAGGTACGACTTAAAAAAATTAAGGGCTATCGGGCCGATATGCAGAGAGCGTAGCTTGGATAATAGTATGTCTATATTTACCGTGTCGAACGCACTACTAAAGTCAAGGAGTGTCAGTATCGTCACCTGCCGTTTGTCCATTGCTAGTCTTATGTCATCTGTTACCCGAAGAAGTGCAGTCGTAGTACTGTGTCCCTTTCTGAAGCCAGATTGCAATGGGTCAAAAAGAGAATGCCTGGTTAAGAATTCTACTAGCTGCTCGTGTACAACTCGTTCAAGAACTTTCGAGAGAGGGGGAAGAATCGAAATAGGCCGGTAATCAGATGGCGCATTTGCTGTGGTACCGGTATGCTTTAATATTGGGGTTACTAGAGCATCCTTCCATGCAGTTGGAAACGTCCCGGTGGTGAGACAATGGTTTACAATGTGGGTAATAATTGGTAGGACCGCGCCAATAATGTTTTTTATAAAGCCTATTGGGATGTTATCTGCTCCTTTAGCTTGTGACTTAACTGAATTTAAAATACGCTTTACATCATTTACACTGACAGAGTGAAAAGAGAAATTATTTTCGTTTTCTGTAAGGTCACTGATTATTTTATTTAGATTGATATGATTTTGAGGTTGAGATTCCTTTATTGGGTTAGTTACGAAGTGAGAGTTAAGTGTATCGAGAGATATAGTTGGTATATGTGGCTCTTTGCATTTTCCAACACCCATAGCTCGAAGTTCATTCCAGGTTTCACGTGCATTTAAATTCCGTGTTACATTTTTAATGTGATTAAATTTGCTATTGCGAATTAATTGCTTTGTTCTGTTACGTAAAAGACGATATTGTTCGAAATCTAATTCATTATTTGTTTCCTTGTATCGGCGGAACATTGCGTCACGGCGAGCCATTGTTGCTTTTATATCGTTTGTTAACCAAGGTGCAGGCGAGCGAGTGACTCTAGCTTGCCTAACTGGAGCATGTTTGTCATATAGTCCTATGAGTAGAGAGTTAAATCTTCTCACTTTCATGTCTGTGTCCTGCACCTGCTTTATATCTTCCCAAGGTAAACTGTACGCATCACTTTGGAGTTGTTGAAGATCGATATTTTTCAGATCCCTATAACTAATGTATTTAGCTCTGTATTTTGGTACACGTAGAGAGTAGCACAGGTAAATTAAGTCATGAGTTGATATGCCAGGTACAGGAAATTGACCGTACTTCAGAACTTTATGCGGGTTATTTGTAACTAGGAGGTCAATTCCAGTATGGCTTGTGTATTTAAGTGTATGAACATGATTCGTTGCATCAAGCGGTAAGATCGTCATGTCGACGGAGGTAAGTAGGTTGCTGATTCGTTCTGATTTGCCAGTCGGGGCTAAGATATTTGAGTTAAAGTCACCAAGAAGTAGTATATGCTCGTAGGTTGGTACTAGTTTGAGAAGGTCAGATTCAAGGTCAGAGATATTAGTAACATTCGGTGGTTTATAGACAACTCCTACCAATACTTTTTGACAGTTAATTATGGTCTCAGCAAACATATATTCTGTATGTGGAGTGATGCCAGATGATGATCTGATAATTATTCTACATTTAATATCATCTCTACAATAAACTGCTACACCTCCACCACGTCTGGCAGTGCGATCATGCCGATAGAGAGTATATCCTTCTAGATTTACAAGGTTAGAGCTAATTTTATCGGATAACCAGGTTTCAGTAATACACATAATATGCATGTTACAGGTTGATATTATCGAACGAACTTCATCTATGTGACTGAGGAGTGAGAGAGAATTGATATGGCAACATTGTAGACTTCGCGAGAACTGAGACAGAGATTGTTTCAATAACAGTTCAGTAGGCTGAGGGTTGGGGACAGTTGGTGAAGGTACACGAGGGTTATTTTCGTCTTGGAATACACTCGGATCAATGACACTCAGGAATGCCTCATCTACCATAACAGTAGTTTTAAGTACACCAGCTGCTGACATGTTTAAAGAGTAGGTTACTCATTCCTGGAACAAACACTGATAGCACACACACACTGACAGACACACGCAGATAATTAAATTCACATAGCATATGTTTGAACATTTCAATAGAAAAATAAGTAATAATAATAATTAAATAAGGATACTAATAAAATTACACTAATATACAGTTGAAGAGTTAGTCTAGAGTAGCATTTAGCTAAGGTGCTGTGCTCCAGGCTTTAAGTGCACCTGCCGGCGAGAATTTCAGAAATAAGTAGAAGAGAAAGAGTTTGTACGTGTGGGTAGAACTGGTGAATGCTATACGACTATTTTACGAATTTGTTACAAATGAAGAAATAGTTGAGGAACTAGAAAGCTATTTCACAGTAGAATCTACATACACATGGTGAGATACTACACTATGGTATTGCTCATTTATTTGAGAGCGTTCAGTTCATCCATTGTTGTTATGTTGTGTCTGGTTTCCCCTCTTTTTACAACAATGCGTCCCTGTATGGTCCAGACATTTCTCACTCCAAATTTATCTACAGCCGCCTTTAATATGAGAGTGCGAGCCGCAGTCAGGTCCTCCCTGATAGTGATTCCAGTGCCTGCAAACCTGCGTTTGTTACGGAAGACTTCCTCCCTTTTCCTATAGCTTACGAATTTCACTATTATAGGGCGTTTCACTCCAAGCCCCGGCCTGCCAACTCGGTGAGATCTATCAATATCCTGCACGGCAATGTCAAGGCCAAGTTTATCTTTAAACAACCTGACTGAAAGTTCGTCCGTATTCTCATTAGGTGATTCGGGAATTCCGAACACACGCACACTTCCTCTACGTTGGTATTGCTCCAAAGCATCAGTACTCCTTTTGAGTTCATCCTGCACTGCTTTCAGTTCAATTTCCCTATTTTTAATATCAATTTTAAGTTCATTGATAATCTCAGTGTTGAAGTCCAGGGTGGCCTTAAGTTGTTCAGCCACGGCCTTTGTGACACTTTCAGTTATTGCCTCAACGATAGCCGAGAGAATGTCTTTCGACTGTAGGGCTTCTCTTACCTGCTGAACAATGCTGTCCGCTAGGGTCGCCTCACTTCCGCTGCCGGCTACAGGTCCCGTCTCGGTCCTGGTTCCCCGGCTAGCCGCATTCCTCTTGTCTCTTCCCATACTTAAATTTTGTTTATATTTGCAAAAATCAACTGTACAGCACAGAGTGATGATGTGAAGTAAGCAACACACACTTTTTAAAGTTGAAATTTACTATTTTCGTAACGAATTACGCCTTTACTACACCTGCTAATGATCGAAAACTGGGAGCACACACACACAGCACTAACAGCGTTCCGCCATCTTGGCAGTTCTATTTAAAGCTCATTTTCCTTTACACTTCAGCATAGTAAAATGAACACAACGAAAATTGGATACCGTTATGCATCAGTAGACTAAGCGCCATTTGACGAAAATTGAGATTTTAGCGCCATCTTGTAGAGGAAGGCTTGAACTATTTATTTAACAAAATCCCCATTGCATTATAAAAGGCCGTTAATTGTTAGTAAACAGAAAACCTAAGCGACAAGGCGGGAATCAGTAAAAATGTAAATCGCATCAGTAGACTGAGCGACTTTCCAGTTTGCATCTTTACGCCAAGCGCCACATTCCTCACATTGCGCGCGGATGGCAGCGAGGGAGCCCGCGTTTTCGATAGTGCTGCCATTTTTACGCGGTGATACATTGAGTGGTTTATCAAGTAACGAAGTTCAGCGATGCATCAAGTACTTCCAAAAGTAAGGAGAAGGACAATGCTACTGATGCAGCTTACTAAGAAAGTTGCATCTGAGAATCATTCTCTAGAATTCGATGGTGAATCTCAGGAAGTAAATCTAAATAAGTCAAGACAGGGACGACCACGGGAAAGTAGAGTTCCCTTTCACCAGGCATTAATACCTCTGTGGCCAAAAGGAAAACCTATCTCTGAAGCCAAACTAAGAGACTTTGGTTCGCTGCTGCACCTAATACCTGCAGACGCCAAACAATTTTACTAGAATCTTCAAGCAGATTCTGACAATGTGGATGACGTGGATGGATTTAATGGAGATCCTGATTTCGAGATTGAATAAACTGAGAGCAACAATCTTATTACCTGTCCAGTGATTTGGGAGAAAATATCTATAATCACATTTTCTGTCTCAAGCAGAACAAAACTTACACATAGGCTTAAAAATATCACGTCAATACTGTACTCTCAGAATATAATAGGCCTATCGTGAAGGAAAATCCATTCAAAAATTGTGTAGACTACAATGGCTTGTGTCTTACCATTTGTATTTGACTCAGATAAGTTGAAATTCCTCAAATCAGTAAGTCGTTATAGCAACGACTTTTGAGAATAGCTTCCCTTATAACATTTCTCCATCTAAAACTTGACTAATGGACCGGAGTTGTGACGCGGCTCGTGGTGGATCAAGCACTTAGCGGGCCTTTTCAGACAGTAGGAGATTCAGTTTTTAATCATGGCTACGGCCACGTTATATTTTTTGAAGTTTTACTCAGTAGATACTCAACAGTTAGGGGTTATTGGTGTAGCATCGTGATACATTATTCGCGCTTGAGAAAAACCTTAAATTGCATCAGTAGACTAAGCGCCATTTCTTCAAGAAAATATATGTAGTGCGAGTATAAAAATGTTGAAATTTGGTAAGAAGGTACAATCTATTATCCTACAACACCAGTAATACCATATTTAGCAAAATTATGTTCGCTCGAATTTACACAGAGAACCAAATTTAAACGCGATTATCTCGCAACCAACTTTTGGCGCTTGGTCTAGTGATGCATAACGGCATCCAAATGTTCTGACAGAGTGCATATCCGCCGACCTCGCGGTGCAGGGGTAGCGTGCCTGCCTCTCACCCGGAGGCCGCAGATTCAATTCCCGGCCACGTCAGGATTTTTACCTTGATTTTAGGGCTGGTTCGAGGTCTACTCAGCCTACGTATTTACAATAGAGAAGCTATCTGACTGTGAGATGGCGGCCCCTGTCTACGAAGCCAAAAAAGAAAATAAGGCCGAGAGGATCGTCGTGCTGACTACACGACACCTCATAATCTGCAGGCGTTCGGGCTGAGCAGCGGTCGCTTGGTAGGCCATAGCCCTTCGGGGCTCTTGCGCTATGGGGTTCGGTTTGGTAGACTGCTTGTTCGTAAGTAGCTGGGAGGAGTGAATAGTCTTAAGGAAAGTAATGGATAGTAAGAGCATTTTCAGATACCTACGTGGTACTCGAACTAGGCCGTCGATATGATTCACAATTCAAGGGCAGGAAATCCGTAGTCTGAGATTTACCTAAGATTTTGTTATTTTCCTTGAGGCTTCGGACGATCTCAAGGAACTTCTCAATGTTATAGATACAATCGTGGTCTATATTTATGTCTCTTCTGACAGCATCTGGTGATTTTGGGGAAACTTCCACACTGTGGACAATGGAGTACGGATTTTGACTGTCAGGTTCGTAAACAATCAGCTAAGTCATTAAGCTTCCACGCCCTCGTTCTGTTTGCATACGAACTATTGCAATAGTCTACAGTTATTTTCTGTATGAACTTCCAAAGTAGGATGTCGTGTTGGAAGTTCTCGTAAGTAGTTGAAACGATTCCTTCGTTATAATTAGTAAGGATCGATTTACTTTTTCTTTTCTTTTCTTAATCTGCTTACCCTCCAGGGTTGGTTTTCCCCTCGGACACTGCGATGGATCCCACCTCTACCACCTAAAGGCAGTGTCCTGGAGCGTGAGACATTGGGTCGGGGGATACAACGGTGGAGAATGGCCAGTACCTCACCCAGGCGGCCTGACCTGCTATGCTCAACAGGGGTCTTGTGGGGGGAGGGGAACATTGGAAGGAATAGACAAGAAAGAGAGAAGGAAGCGGCCGTGGCCTTAAGTTATGTACCATCCCGGCATTTGCCTGGAGGAAAAGTGGGAAACCACTGAAAATCACTTCCAGGATTGCTGAGGTTGGAATCGAACCCACCTCTACTCATTTGACCTCCCGAGGCTGAGTGGATCTAGTTTCAGCCCTCGTACTACTTTTCAAATTTCGGAATCGAACCCGGTCCTCCGGGGGTGGCAGCTAATCACACTAACTACTACACCACGTAGGCGGACCGATTTGCTTTTACTGACAAAAATAATACTCGCTTGAATCGTACCCTTTAAATTCCTATTTGAGTACTTTGCAGCAATTTCTGAGTATTTTTTGTCCTAAACAACAATGATAAATCTGCGATAACTATTTGATTTCAAAGTCATTGAAACTCACCTATTTGAAAAACACCTACTTCGTAAATATTGTTATAAAACATTGCCCATAATTGCTTTTATAATAATTGTGTCAGTAAACCCATGTAACCAGAGATGGTATACTATACGTAACTGTGATGTTCATTACACAACAACCGGATGTCTCCCAGTTACTCACCACTAAATATTACGCTCTGGGTCCACAGATCATTTCCCAGTTAGGGAGATGTAAATTTATCACACATGCTCGAGTCCTGGGGGATAAATGTGGTGTGACAGGCATGATGCGGGTCAGCGCAAAGCAAGGATCAATATTACAGAATATGTACCAGCTATGAGACGGGACAGCCATTTCTTCTTTATGTTTCCTATGTTTGGCTTGTTTTTTGGTCAATCTGTTTTCAATAAACATGCAGTTCGTTACATGGGCCCACAATAAGGATCTATTTAAGAGGTGAAAGTGAAGCCTCAATCACGAAACGATTACGTGAAACAACTTCCCCTTTGTTCCATACGGGAGATGTTGAGTAGGGTCCATACTGCCAACCCTTCCGATTTACCTGGTAACTTTCCGTTTTTTAACTCGTCTTCCGATTTTCCAAATTATTTTTACTTCTTCCTATTTTTGGACCAATACAACGCCCAATACGATCAATGCTCTTCCCCTAGGATAAATTACTGTGTGCTTGTGTAATTTGCTCAACCTGATTATCAACCGTATTTGATGCTTTATTTTGCGAGTGTATCGCCCGTCACCTTCGTGTATAGTGTTTCCCGCTCGCTATAGCATCCTGGATATTTGGGACGGCAATCGTTGTACAAGCAAGAGAACCCAGCGCACGCTAGAAAATCCGTTAATCGGGACAAAAGCATGAGTTTCTTATTATGTCGTTCGTGCGCTGTTAACATTGTTTCTCTGCATAGTTTCGTTGGGGTTGTCAGCCACGTGCTTTTTCCTCTGTCAAAGTCGTATGTTAATAATGTATGAGACATTGATGATGTTTTGTATGTGGTAGTTTCGCGTATTTAAATGTATTTGTGTTCATTCTTAGTTCATAATTTTAATGAGTTGAGTGTATTTCAGAGAACTGTGTCGGTGACAGTTACTGGTATTTTCTCTTCACATTATGGCCACAAAACATAACAAACGCTATCTGCAAGTGTTCAGAGATATCTATAATATTGAATTTCCGTTCAAGTTACAGTATAATAAAGGAAACTAATATGCATTCTGTTCTGTGTTTGTTACATTTTCTTGTAGCTATTTTTGTTTTCATAGTTTAAGATTTTAAATGTAATGGTCACTTCGCCTCGTAAGTGTGGATATGGATGCCTTTTATGTTGTCTTTTTCATCAAGACCGTGGCGCAGTATATGCGGTAAAATCCAAGAACAAAAAATTCTTCCTATTTTTGATTCCTAAAACTTGGCAGGTATGAGAGTCGAATTTCCCCCCATGGACCCCAGTAGTCACAATTTTTTGAAATCAGTTAAAATATACAGTTAAAATAAGTTTTAAATGCTGTATATAGTCCTCACTCAAAACTTGGTTAGGTTAACTTAGGTTTAGTGATTTAGTAATGATTTATCATAAATGAATTCTTTAAACCATATTTTATGTTTATTACAAGGTCTTCTTTTTAGACTTTATTATGTAATCATTAAAAGTCGATGTAACAGTTATTTCAATACATGCCTCTATTTGATATTGAAATGTGATTTTTATACTTGTTAATATTTAAGCCCGCCTCTGTTGTGTAGTGGTTAGCGTGATTAGCAGCCACCCCCGGAGGCCCGGGTTCGATTCCCGGCTCTGCAACGAAATTTGAAAAGTGGTACGAGGGCTGGAACGGGGTCCACTCAGCCTCGGGAGGTCAAATGAGTAGAGGTGGGCTTGATTCCCTCCTCAGTCAACCTGGAAGTGGTTTTCCGTGGTTTCCCATTTCTCCTCCAGGCAAATGCCGGGATGGTACCCATCTTAAGGCCACAGCCGCTTCCTTCCCTCTTCCTTGCCTGTCCCTTCCAATATTCCTATTCCCCACCAAGGCCCCTGTTCAGCATAGCAGGTGAGGCCGACTGGCGAGGTACTGGTCATCCTCCCCAGTTGTATGCCCGGCCCAGAATCTGAAGCTCCAGGACACTTCCCTTGAGGCGGTAGAGGTGTGATCCCTCGCTGAGTCCGAGGGGAAAAGCTAACCCTGGACGGTAAGCAAATTAAGAAAGAAAGAGAAAGAAAAGTACAATCAACAAATGTTTGTCTTATTTATTTCAGTGCTCAGGTTGAAACTCTCGTAAGACACCTCCACAATACAGAACAGTTATCCGAGTTCTCGGTCATCTTCGGAACGCAGCTGCCCCTCCTCCTTATCATCATCATTTGTTCACGCAGCCTTTCCTTAAATGCTTTCAAAAACATGAAAATTTCTTGAACATTTCCATTGATAAATTATTCCAGTCCCTTACTCCTCATCGTATAAATGAATATTTGCTCCAATTTATCCTCTTGAACTCTTCTTCTTCTTTATCTGTTTACCCTCCAGGGTCGGTTTTTCCCTCAGACTCAGCGAGGGATCCCACCTTTACCCCCTCAAGGGCAGTGTCCTGGAGCGCGAGACTCTGGGTCGGGGTATACAACTGGGGAGGATGACCAGTACCTCGCCTAGGCTGCCTCACCTTCTATGCTGAACAGGGACCTTGCGGGCGGATGGGAAGATCGTAAGGGATAGACAAGGAAGAGGGAAGGAAGTGGCTGTGGTCTTATGTTAGGTACCATCCCGGCATTTGCCTGGAGGAGAAGTGGGAAACCACGAAAAACCACTTCCAGGATGGCTGAGGTGGGAATCGAACACACCTCTACTCATTTGACCTCCACCAAGCTCGATAGCTGCAGTCGCTTAAGTGCGGCCAGTATCCAGTATTCGTGAGATAGTCGATTCGAACCCCACTGTCGGCAGCCCTGAAGATGGTTTTATGTGGTTTCCCATTTTCACACCAGGCAAATGTTGGGGCTGTACCTTAACTAAGGCCACGGACGCTTCCTTTCCATTCCGAGGCCTTTCATGTCCCATCGTCGCCTTAAGACATAGCTGTGTCGGTGCGACGTAAAACAAATAGCATTTGACCTCCCAAGGCTGAGTGGACCCCGTTCCAGCCCTCGTACCACATGTCAAATTTCGTGGCAGAGCCGGGAATCGAACCCGGGCCTCTGCGGGTGGCATCTAATCACACTAACAACTACACCACAGAGGTGGACCTCTTGAATTCCAACTTTCCCTCCTTTACAAGCTCTATTCAAGCTTATTGATCTATTAATGCCATTCCATGCCAAATCCTCGCTGACATCTTGGAACATACCACTTAGTCGAGATTCCCGGTCCCTTACTCCGAAGTCTTCCCAACCCAAATATTGCAAAATGTTTGTAACAATAAGCCTTTTCGTTACGTTTGGCTTTCAAAACGCAAACGTGTGAAATTCGGCGTACTACGAACTATATTCTCCAACACCCCTAGGGTGATATTTTATTTATATTCTTGGTAGAACTTAAAGTAATTGCACTTAACTTCTGACCGTTAATATGTGGTAGAATAATGCAGTATTAAATGGTATGAAGCTATCTTCCAAGCCTCCTAGTGACCTCTGTACACCATAATATGCAGTAGTCTCACATTGCTTCTCCATTGTATTCCACCTCGATCAACTAGGATGAAATTCCCTTATCTACTTACCAATTTTTTTAAAAAATTACACTTTATCCCAATTATCAATTCTGTCGAATCTCCGTTCTCTTATTCTAAGTTTCTTCCAACATAACTCTTAATGCATCGTCCGGCTCCATGGCTAAATGGTTAGCGTGCCGGCCTTTGGTCACAGGGGTTCCGAGTTCGATTCCCGGCAGCGTCGGGATTTTTAACCTTAATTGGTTAATTTCGCTGGCACTAGGGATGGGTGTATGTGTCGTCTTCATCATCGTTTCATCCTCATCACGACGCGCAGATCGCCTACGAGAGTCAAATCAAAAGACCTGCACCTGGCGAGCCGAACTTGTCCTCGGACACTCCCGGCACTAAAAGCCATACGCCATTTTTTTCTTAATACATCCTCCTCCTGATTTTCTTCATATATTTGTCATAATTCTCAGTGCGTTACGTTAATTTACATGTTGATTATATATTTCAAATGCCGGCCCCATTGTGTAGGGCTAGCGTGCTGCCTCTTGCCCGGACGCCCCGGGTTCGATTCTCGACCAAATCAGGGTTTTTTACCTGCATCTGGGGGCTGGTTCGAGGTCCACTCAGCCTACGTGATTACAATTGAGAGCTCTCTGACGGTAAGGTGGCGGCCTCGGTATACAAAGCCAAGAATAACGGCCGAGGGGATCCGTCGTGCTGACCACACGACACCTCGTAATCTGCAGGTCTTCAGGCTGAGCAGCGGTCGCGTGGTAGGCCATGGCATTTCGGGGCTCTTGCGCCATGGAGTTTTGTGATGTTTATATATTTCAAATAACACAGACTAATTACTGATGTACCATTATTTTCAACCAGTTTCCCCCACGCGGTCATAGTTTATCACATTAAAAGGAAATGTATCAGACTCGATAGCACACAAATGTATGACCTCCAACGTGTGGAAAATGCGTAGACAGGTTACTACAGTCGCAGACGACGGAAGAACCGCTTTAGAAAAGCAAGATACTATTGGGTGTAACACAGGTGGATGGGGGTGTGAAAAGCTACTTAAAGGGAACTTTCAATTTTGTAAGAACATTAAAAGAACGTAATATGCGATGTTTCAATAACAATTTGAGTATCCAATTAGCCACAACAGTGGAAATACAAAAATTAGTAAAACGCATTGATAGCGAGCATGTGTTACTTTGAGATCAGGGACCTACTACGTCTTGAAATATGTTTGGATTAAACGTTAACTTTATGGCATGAAAAAAAAATATTGAATCATTATGGGTTAGAACACTTCCACAGTCACATAACAAATTATACATGATGTGACAGAAATGGAAAACAATAATCTGTTCAGCGCAACACTGGCTCACAATACGGAGCAGACACATACAATTCTCTTGTGTGCTATCCGCAGGGTAAATAATCCTTACGGTAACTTATACACAGTTCCAAGAATTAGGGGAACATGTTTTGTAACGTCTGGTATGTGAACGTTAATTTGGTCGATGGGGTTCCAATGCTCGTACAGCATACCTTGAGACCTTAGCTACTCAGATATGTAAAATTGAAGTTATACTCCATCTGTAGGCGTAGCCATGAATTTAATTGGCAGGTGACCCCCGAAACAAACTGAATAGCGGTGCGTCCGTGTGTCCTTGTGAGGTATAAATTAGGGTGGGCCGAAAAAACTCGAATTCTTTTTTCTTAGTCGTAATACCGTGGGAATGTTGCGAATTGGGGAGAACAAAACGGGGTAAGAAGAAAAGAAAGAAAATAAGTTCATTTCTTCTGATCGCGCACGTGCTCTGAAATATACTGAAATTCTGAAAAATGTATATACTTACGATGATTTTCTACATTACTTAACTTGTCAATATTTAAATGTAACAGCTCTAGTCGACTCTTACTCGAAGCAATAATGATTTAGAAAAAATAATGGTTCAAATCGATTAAGGTCTTTAGCTCGCGCAACAGCCGACAAATCTAACGAATTCTCGCGCTCGTCGTAAATCGCTCGGGTCAAAGATCCTGACGCTCCACCCACCTACCACTCTCGCCACAACGCCGCGCCAATGTTGTGTCAGTCTGCACTTATCCCTCGTGTTTAATGGTGTTTCATTCGCTCTTCCAGTTACTATTGTGGCGTTTGCATCTACTGTATTTCGATGTTTGTTTTGTGTTATGACATTTTTGTATAACTTTGTGACTTACCGGTGGTATAATATGGCTGTACGTAAGAAAATCATCACAAGACAGGTATTTGATTGCCGTATATTTGGTGCAACTAAAGACTTTTCATCAAATAAGCTAAAGTTAAAGTTGTTACCTTTCTTGTAAAGGTAGCGATAACGGCCAAGATGTTGGTCTTCATCATCAATTTCAACAATATTTACATTTGAATACGAGCACGAGTGTTTCAGATGAGATTCAGATTCATCATCCAGAGTTAAATGGCTGTCACGCGATCTCCTTTCCAATGATTGAATACGTTTCTTTGTTTCAGACACGTCCAACCCTCCAAATTTTCCTATTGCGTGTGCTCGTAATAAATAAATCTCAGCTCAATAGCAGGTATTTTGTTTGATTTTGCAAAAACAGTTGACTGTTATATAGCATTGACAGACATCAGGGGTTCTGTTACAAATACAGTTAACAACAATGGGGCATTTGCAAGCCACTACGTCAAACAGCAATGAGCATTTTTGCTTAAACTCATCAATTTTCTGCTTAAACGAATCTTTATTCTTATCCCGAGTATATGATTTTCGAATGCTGTGATATTTATCATGCAGCGCTATTATAACTTGCACAGTTCTCTTATCTGTAACCGTTGGGATGGATGCTTCCTGATACAAACCAATTATTTTGTTGGCTACTGTACTGGCAACGTGTGAAAAACTGACGCTCTTATTATTAAATTTAGGCCCCAAGTGGTATCTTTCCTGTAAACAACACCGAATCACGTCCTCACCAGTAGGAAGCTTGTTTGATGAAAAGTCTTTAGTTGCACCAAATACAGGGCAATCAAATACCTGTCTTTTGATGAGTACAGCCATAGTATACCACCGTTAAGTCACAAAGTTATACAAAAATGTCATAACACAAAACAAACATCGAAATACAGTAGATGCATATGCCACAATAGTAACTGGAAGAGCGAATGAAACACACATTAAACACGAGGGATAAGTGCGGACTGACATCACACTGGCGCGGCGTGGTGGCGAGAGTGGTAGGTGGGAGGTACGTCAGGGTCTTTGACCCGAGCGATTTACGACGAGCGCGAGAAATTGTTAGATTTGATGGCTGTTGCGCGAGCGAAAGACCTTAACCGATTTGAACCATTCTTTTTTCTAAATCATTATTGGTTCGAGTAAGAGTCGACTAGAGCTATTACATTCAAATATTGACAAGTTAAGGAAGTTAAAAAATTATCGCAAGAATATACCTTTTTCCCAAATTTCGGCAAACTTTAGAGCACGTGCAGGACCGGAAGAAATGAACCTATTTTGTTTCTTTTCTTATCTCGTTTTATTCTACCCAATTCGCAACTTTCAGCGGTATTACGACTTGGAAAAAAGAATTCGAGTTTTATCGGCCCACCCTAGTATACAGACTACTGCGGTCATTTGAGCACGTTTCACGTCAACCAGCACATCCTATGAGACATCTTATCGAGGTTCAAATAGCAAGGGCCGTCACTTTGATCCAGGAAGGATGAACTTTTCGTCGTGTTGCTGTGGATCTCAATGTCTCAATGTTTTTTTACCCCATGTTTTTCAACGCTTGTGGAATCGCTACGATGAGACAGGCCAGTTCACAACATGGACAACGTAGTGGACGCATGACAACCCCACAGGATGACCGGTATCTGACCATTTGTGCGTTGCGGCGTCGTTCAGCAACTGCCAGAGAACAGCTGCAAGACTACAGGAGGGTCACTGGAGTCACGGTGTCTGACCAGACAGTAAGGAACAGGTTAATGGAAGTGTACGTACGACCCAGGCGTCCTGTTAGAGTGCCCCGTTTAACGCAGCAACATCGCGCAGTTCGCCTTCTGTTTGCCCGTACCCACGTCAACTGGCAACTTCGCCAATGGAGACCTGTGTTGTTCACATATGAGTCCAGATTTCCCCTGACACAGCGTGATGGACGTCAACGTGTATGGAGAAGCCGTGGTGAGCAGTACATGCCAAATGCTGTCCAGGAAGGCGACCGATTCGGACAAGATTCTGCGATGGTGTGGGTGGCATCAGTATTGATAGCCGTACGGATCTTGTCGTCGTCCGTGGTAATCTTTCCGCTGCGGGGTTCATCGAACAGATACTGCTACAGCATGTGTTGGGTACTGCACACGGTGTTGGCCCTGAATTCGTACTCATGCACGACAATGCCAGGGCTCATGTAGCATGCATCACCAGAGCTGTCTTGCGAGAACTGGACATTCAAGAAATGGAATGGCCAGCAGTGAGTCCCGACCTTAGTCCCATCGAGCATGTGTGGGATAGGCTTGACAGATGTGTTCGTGGGCGTCCTGTTCCACCAAAGACTCTCCAAGATATCGAACAGGCTCTCATTGTCGAATGGGACCTGATACCGCAACGTGACCTTATATGGAGCATACCACCTAGGTGCCAAGCTGTGATGAATGCTCGTGGAAGACATACACCATACTGACGCTCTTCAACTGCGATAAAAATCCACCCTGGAGGACTACTTTAACTTTGCTTCCGCCCCTATTTAGACATTTCCGTTTGTGTCCTGAAAATGAACGGGAATCCATCGATATTCTTTCGTATACTTCAAAGGTAAGGAATATCAACGGTAAAGAATAAAGGTTTAGTTGGTAAAATACATGTGTGTGAGCTATTGTTTTGTGGAGAACGGCATGCGTTCAAAAACATGTTCCCCTAATTGTTTTGAACTGTGTATTTCATGATTAAATTATTTTCATAATACCAATATAAATGGTCCGTTATTGGACATTATACATTTTCCAGCTAACCCATTCCTGGTTGCCAGCGTTTCGCCTCCGTGTGCTAGATTGGGCTCATCAGTTGGTACCTAGCACACCTACCAAGACGCATGGCTAGTGCATGCCGCGGAGGCCACTTCGTAGGCTGCTTGAAGCCACCGGCAGTGCCAATGCACTATGAGAGACTTTGTCTCACTACAAAAAATTGATGCCTGCTTGGCTATAAGATGATATAGATGTTGATTCCCATAGGGAATCTGAAATATTTGTCCCGAATGAGTAAATTTATAATAGCAATAGTACATTGGCACTGGCTCCACCCGGCGAAGATAATCCCTTCCCCAGTTCGATCCCTGCTTCCTTTCCCCTTTCTCTTCTTTTCGCATCTTCTTTCAGGTTGCTTCCTATATTTCCACTTTTATTACTCTTATGCTTAATACTTATTCATACGGATTTTTGATATCTATATTGTAAATGTGGCACATTTTCCTTGTCTTCTGAAGTTTCCTCTATATATTTCACTGTCTAGCAAACTCTTGTCTGCGATTTACTAAACTTGTTGAGAAATGTTTACTATTTTATTATTTGTTAAATATATATCTTATTTACTTTCTTAAGTTTGAGATTTTTCTTGTTCCTGTCATTTTCTCTAGGTCTAATTCCTTCTCACTGCGCGAATTCTGTCGTAAATTATTATTATTGTTATGATTATTGTATCGTGCTGCTGCTTCTACCACTTGTATGCTTATGCTATGTATCAAATAATACAGTAAAACTATTTTATCTTAGCATCGTACGTACTTACGACGACAGCTGAGGGTATCAGTATGATAGCAGAGCCTCCTCCAGACAGATGTAGATAAAGAGGATAATTGGAAATACAGTATGTGACCTTAATAATTGAGAACAAAATGTATTCCATTTTAAATCATGAGATTATTCTCCTTTTGTGATCAGACTAACAATTTGCTCAGTACTTTACTCTATTTGCGAAAATATTCCAAAACATCTAACATTATATCTTCAAGGAAAAATATTGGTTACGAACTGTTTTGTAGAAACTTGAATGTAAATTAGACTTGGTGGCTCCATTTCATCTAAGGCAAACTGTTTAGACAGCGTATTCACTTTTTAGTGTATCAAGCGTGAATATTCCACTGACTTCACATTTTACCTTGTTTTACATGGCCCATTAATGGACAGCGTATGTTGTATTAACTTAAATTTGATTTTGCTTGTTAAGGAATTCAATTTAATTTGGTTTCGACGTCATCCGGTTTCACCTCCACCACTCATCCATAGCAACAGAAAAAATGAACTAACTTTTCACAACTAAATCTGCAATTCTGGGAAATTATGTGTTTCAGTTCATCAGAATGGTACAGAACTTATAGGAAGTTATATATTCAGAGCTCGTACGTACAGTGTCCCCAACATTTTTCAAACCATACCTGAAAGTACGTCAAGTATCATAATATATTCCTGCAGGTTAAATACCGTGTAATTTTAGTGCGTTTCAGTTATTAGTACCGGCTGATATTATTGAGGGTTTAGGTTTATATGTATAGACAGCTGTATCATTTTCCCATGTTTGTTGGATATCAAAATTACCCACCCTTACAAATGAATGCTCTAATTTGTCATGACTGGCTAGCACACAAATTACCTGGGTCAAATACAGATTACTATGATTATAGCGGAGCAGATATTACAGATGCAAAACGTGAAACTGAAGCACTTTTTCTCCACACTTTTACCTACACACCATATCCCTGCCTGGATTATCCTTAACATCAACATCAAATATGGAATAGAGATTGTTGGCAACTACCTTAAAAGATATTTTTAACGGGCATGCGCTTGCAACGAACACAGCACGTAAAGATCACAGAAGATATCCAGCAATTCAAGTAACAACAGCTCCGTATTATTTGTGAGAACGGTGCAGTGAAAAAAGCGCACAGTGAAATGAGTATTCGGTGAAATGAATGTATACCCAATCCTGTGTGTTCCAAGATTAGGACAGGTATGGGACAGCCCAACGATTTAGTTTCTTCAAAATTCTTGGTGAGCATAACCATTGTAATTTACTGCCGGCTAAGTCTAATTAGTTGTCAGCACTTAGATGTCGACACTGCACAAACTACACTGGATGACTTCCATTTCAGAAATGATCGGATGGGAAGGGGCGATGAACATTGCAATTTCCCGCTGCATTGTTCTTGGTATTGAATACACATCGGATTTGTATGCTTGTTTGGTGATATGTACACCTCCAAAACCGACAAGGAAGTGCGTTTGAAAGTGAAGTTTGATGAATTATTGTAATAGTGCATACATGTATGTGTATATTTGCACATATTTGAGATTATGGCATACAATTTAAATTTGGAATTTATTGCGCATGCTTTCGATTTTTATGATGTATTTTTAACATGTTTTACATTCAGTCTTCAAGACTTGTTCTAAATGAATAACACAGTTGTGCTAAGATTTCAAGAAAAAATCAAGAAGACAGAAACACGTGCGTTGCGGCTTAGTTGTTCACTGAAGATTATGGAGAAAGTGAAACGTGAAGTGCAAGGTATTCTAGGAAACCTCGGACTCCGTCTGCAAACATTACGGTATCCTCAAACTAAATCCGAGCAACGGCACCATGGTAGCTATAAGCAACTATTTGACTGGTACTGATGATGTGGATCTACCAGCATGTTTAACATTTAGGCTCGGTCCCGAATTCAAGTATTATCCTCTCACATCCGTAGATGTAGAGAGATCATTCTTCGCATTCCAGCTCAGTTTAATACGCAGACGCCACAGATTTATACTAGAAACTTGAAGAAGACTGTTGTAGTGTACTTAAAAGCGAACTGTGGACAGGAAAGGTACGGTGTGCAGTGTAAAATGAAAAAGGTATGTCTTTTTAAGTGTGTTTCTTTACGTTTTTTTACACAGTGTTCTTATAAGATTAATAATTGTGGTTTACAATGTGTATTGAATAACACGCTGTGTCCTATCTACGAGAAGTGTGCATATATTTTAACAGTGAATACCAGTGGATTGAAACAAATTGATAAGTCTCACATACTATGCACGAGTGGCACAGCAGCAGCTGTAAGTAGAGTGTGATATTTAGTTTTCATTCAGTTATTTATACAAGATCAGGATGGTTGAATAGCGTGAGTCTAGTGAGCGAATGTTACGTTTGCATTTCATACAAGTGTTTAATGCCATGAAAAAAGTGCATATTTAATCGTACATTTCACCATTTTTACAGCACAGTTGCATGCTTATATTGGTGAATTATGCGGAATATGAATCCGATGAAATGAAATGGCGTATGGCTTTTAGTGTCGGGAGTGTCCGAGGACATGTTCGGCTCGCCAGATGCACGGGGTTTTGACTCCCGTAGGCGACCTGCGCGTCGTGATGAGGATGAAATGACGATGAAGACGACACATACACCCAGCCCCTGTGTCAGTGAAATTAACCAATTAAGGTTAAAATTCTCGACCCTACCGGGAATCGAACACGGGACCCCTGTGACCAAAGGCCAGCACGCTAACCATTTAGCCATGGAGCCGGACTATGAATCCGATGTCTAGTAATGACTTAACTTTGCAGGTATGCGGCAACTCGGGTAAACCCAACTCATCGCGGTTACAGGCGGGTTCAAGAAACAAACATTTCTTCTTTATGCACTAGTGCGCTTTCCTTTTTCATATTTTCGTGCGAACTCGGCTAACGAGAGTAACGTGTGGCCGTACTAACTACTCGATGCCAGGAATAGGCACAGTAACCAGTATTTCACACAGTGGTGTTGAGTCATCTATGGGAGTTATTGAAGAGAACAGGGATAAGATCTGTGGTGATATTTATCCGTGACTGGTAGTGAGTTTTGGAAAATTGTTGCTGTATGTTTCATTAATTTAAAACTGAAGTTCGTGTTAAGCAGTTGCCTTGGCTTCCCTATAAATATATATTTAAGCATGTACTTTACATTCATTCAATGTATACTTGCATAACGTATTGTTAATTTTCTGTATTTTTTTATATTCGTTTAACTGATCGGCTTTGGATAAACTGCATGTCGGTTGTACAGTTGATTGTTCTTTCACGCATCAAGAAATCATGAATAATAACTAAACCCACTTGCGTTCATCTTGCAGTCGTTACATGTACAGTATTTCTCAAGTACAGTGAATATTACCGGATCACCCTTGTACTAGTTATTTTTAACCGTTGTCGTCAAGGAGTATTTTAGGTAATCGTTCCTGCTGTAACCATTAACCAAAAATAACTGTTAAGCCCATCAATAACATGGAATGTGAATGGGACATAAATGAATCATGTTCCTTTATTAGAGAAGTCCCTATTATTTATCATTACTAGCATTAAACCTGATCTTTTGGTTATATACATATGAGACGAAATTGTTTCCTAACTTTCAGCATTTCGGTCAGGAACTAACATAGATGCACTTGAACTTCTGACGTATATCAGATATTAAAAACGCGACGATGCTATAGAATAAATGAGAAGAGGTATTGTGCTCGACCTATAATATTTTATTTTAGACATATTCGACCACTATCATGTTCCTTTATTTTCAAACCAGCTAACAGACGGACTCCTACCCTTCCTGTTGTATACGAGAAAACTTGGATACGAGTTTAAAAATCATGGCATGAGGACTAGTTGAATTCATGTTGAAAACCAGATAAATTCATTATCTCTCCTTTCTTCAGTAAATTAGAACTTGTGTAGATTTTGAGACATATTATGGTAAGCTATCAGATGCTCCGATGAGCAGATTATAATGAACTGTGATTATTTATTGCGATAAAGTATAATTCATCATTATGAGTTCCACCTCATCAAACGGTTTAATTTTGACGCGATGGACACTATTTGTCCTGTTTTGTGCATTGAACGGTTTGATATTTGTAGATGTGTAGATGATAGCTATTTGGAGTAGATAATGTTATCTCCTATGCCTCGCAGTGAATTATTTGATTATGCAATCATCGTTGATGATATTATTCCAGCGATAGTAGTTTTGTTCGTTGGCTTCGTGCAATTTTTATTGCTGTTGCATCTTTCGACTGTCATTTCTACGTACCAATGAAGTAAGATTTATTTTCTCATAATTCAGGATAATTAATATGTTTCGATAAATACTACCCAGGAGGGAGATAATTGATTTCTAGTTTCTGTTCACCAATTTATCACCTATTTAATTAATTTCATTTCAACGAAATAACTTTACATTATCGTGAATCATGAATTTTAATGAATATTACCATATATTAATTACTTTCCTTTCCTTCATTTTCCGTAGGTTTTCTTACCTCGACAGCCGAATGTGTCAGATCATCAATTATAATAAATTATCAAACAACATAATTCCTCGGAATAATTCAGGCAGTTAAGGATAGTATTGTAATTCACCTCATCTGTTTGTGATATTACTTTTTGTACTTTTTCTCTATTTTTAAATTTAGGAATAATGGAAAGATTATTTTCAGTATCGTCATCTATTTAGGGTTTTCATTTGGTTATCATGTCAATTGTAACTTTTCAAAATATCATTTATTTTTGGCGTCTTCAGTCGTCAGCATTTAGGTATCCCTGAAATGTTACTACAAAACCATCTTCAGGGCAGCTGACAATGAGGCTCGAGAAGTGTGTTAACACGACGAATTAATTATATGCAGTTAAAATCATCGGGCCGGCCGGGAATCGAACCTGGGGACATGTCGATTACTATACACCCTGAGAGTTCAGTCTTTATCAGTCACAATATAAACTAACAGCTGTACCTGTTATTAACGGTTTACTTTTTCTATGATTGAGGAGGTAATGACATACAGCGGATGTAGGAGATAAACACCAGTCAATTAACTATAGTTATTCAGTTCAATGTTGTTGTTGATTACTTTCTAGAGCAACCACTCACTGCCTCTTGACAAATCACTTCTTCTCCATGAACTTATGCGAAGTTTCTTGAATCGGCTCGTTTAATATGGCAAGTTACAACGATTGCTTTCCGGGAGTATGTGGCAGTAATGCGATGAACGATGAATGTGAGCAAAATCGAGGTAGAATAAGTAAATTTCCGAATATAGAGCAGAGTACACTTTTTGTCCAAAATCGTTGGAAATGTTGTTGAAAGAACACAATACAGACGTGTGTCCCTTACGATTTTGTTCATATGTATCATACAAACAAAGTCACCTCCGTACAGGCCAGGAAGGACCTTGGAGGAGTGGAAGGTAAAGGCTTCCACCATTGTTAATCTCGGCACGTGATGGGGTAGAGTGGTTAGCTCTACACCCGGCCGCCTTTGCCCCCAGGAATTAACCTGGTACTCATTTTTGGTGTAGGCTGAGTGAACCTCAGGGCCATATGCATCTCCGGAAGTGGAAATCTCGTTTCTTAAATTTTACGACTTCCTGACGGGGATTCAAACCCGCGTCCTTCCGGGCGAATCGAGCACGCCTTTACCGCCTGGGCCAAGCAGCCCCTTTATATGTATCATACCCCTGTCAAATCCAGTTAATATCCTGTAATGATTCTTCGAAGGAAATCCATCTTCCCGGCAATCGTCAACAGCCACGAAACATGTTTCCCGTTTATACCATAATTCTGCAAATAGTGCTCACGGGATGTGTTAAATGGTCACAAGTAATGTTGTTGATTTTCAACTGGAGTTATAAAATATTATATTTATTTCCCTCTGACATTTTTCCATTTTCTTGTGGACGGATCTTTGTGTGGATTTGACACAGTTTTACAGTTGGATGCCTTTCCTGAACTTGACCATATGTGGAGCGATCTAATCAGTAATAACTTTTTCTGATACGATTGGTAAAGTGTGTTAGAGGATTTTACCACACGCAGTTAAAATCCACGACCAGCCAGGAATCGAACCAGACGATCTCCAAAGCAGAGATAACTACGCTTACCAGTCAGACAAGGAGTAGAACAAGTAACATAAAAATATAAAACATTAATATGTTTACTCAGACTCCAGAAAGAGAATTAAATTTAATAAAAAACGAATTGCTAAACTTTATTTGTTTCCTTCTGTACAATTATCTCTCTATTCACATGCGCATGCACACAGTGTTACCAAAATTTGCCGTTGCGATATCGGTCCATCCGCCGTATAGTTTTGGCATATTTGTATTTCTCAAAACTCTTTTGAATGCCGGCAAGATCTAATGCTTTTTGCATACCTTGCTCTTCTCATCCCCGAGAAATCCCACGCAAAGACTATTCCACTAGTTTCTAAAATGAAAGAATATCTACGATAATTCCATCTGTCACCTACTGTGGCTAAACAGAACTCGGTTACTTCTAAAGTTCTTTCTATAGGAACCAATGTAGCAGACTGGGATACAGGAGGAGTGGTTAGGATTCTCTCATCACAATGCGGGGCTAGCAGAACGCACCCGTAATGGAGGTCAAACATCACCATCATGTCCCTTATCGTTTTCCGATCCTCCTGAATTTAGCGATAATTATCTCAGCGTGACACCGGAAATTGTTTGTGAAGGAATAAAGACATTCCTTAACGGTTCTACTTCTGGACTTGACGGTGTCCGTCCTCAACTTATGAAGAATCTCACCTGTAAATCAGCTGGGGATTCCAGAAGAAGACTTCTCCGTTCTATCAAAAAGTTACTAAGAGAGTAACTTGGTTATCAACTATGCCTAAGCTTCTATAGAATCATATTAATTCCACTTAAGAAAACTGATGGAAGCTCTCGAACTATCGCTACTGGGATCATCTTTAGATGACTGGTAGCTATATTATTTGCCTGTAAAGGACTCTATTGGTCAGTATTTATATCCTCATCAACTTGGTTTTGGTATTCCAAACTGCTGTGAAACCATTATCCATTAAACACGAACTTTCTTATTTTAAATGCAGCATCGAATAAAATATTAGCAACAATTGAGTTCAAAAGTACATTTGATACCATTAATGACGATTTCATATTGCAGTAGGCACAAGATAGATTTCCTCAACATTAATAATTCATCTGACATAATATTTCGGTTTTAATATTATTTCTTCACAGACCGGGGCACAGCAAGTTGACATTACTTTTAGTCTTTCACTCCAGCCTGTTGTCGCAGACTTGATAAGTAGAGTTCAAGGCTTTTAGCATTTGCGATAAATGCGAAATATGTTGAAACTTTGTCAGTGTGTGTGTGACTTCATCTTATATGACCACTATGAGTGATTTTTAGCAATTTCGAATTAGCGATAAAATGCAAAATTGGTTCAAAATGCGAAATCGTGCAATTCATGCGAAATAGATGCAAAATTCTCGGTTTGATGTGAAATAAACAACATTTTTTTAACAACCATGTTTTTTTCTTAAAAATACCGGTAAGATATATGTTGTTAATTTTAGGGGAAAGAATGAATACTGCGTCTTAAATCTTTCAATGTGTGGAATATATTTAAACAGCCAAAGGGCAGTGCAAAGAACAACTAATCAACAGCTTAATACACTTTCAAGCACACCCATTCATTCGCTTTGTATTGATCCTTGATAATAGTCGGTTATTTTTGACATAAAGCAGGTGTTGGTAGTGGGTAGTTAGTTCTGTTTTAAAGTACGGTAGCGATTTATTGTCTGGTAACCATGGGTAGAAGCGCAGTGACGATCAAACAGCGTGCTGAGAGTTACAGATCGGATCATTTTTATGTAAGCGATACAAATACGAGGGTTGGGGCAAAAGTCATGGCAACTATTTTGTTTCTTGAAGATACCAGTCCGGTTGGAAAATGTGACATATACAGGACAAGGTGTTAACTACGTGTGTGGACAATGAATAGCACTGAAATATCGTAACACACTAGTTTATTACGTTAGTATACAGGGCAATATGGCCTTCCCGGTGCAAAAGAATTACAACACAGTACACATAAAGTTGACATGAAAAACCTGGGCCAAAAGACCCTCAAAGTAGTCCCCTGATACTGACACCACACGCTGCCAACGATGTGGGAGGCACTGAATACCATCTGCCTCAGCATTTGCCGCACCATGTGTGAATCGGGTCACCTGTTGGCGCACAGCATTAGCAATGTCCTCTCGTGTTGCAAACCGCCTACCACGTAGTGGTTCCCTAACCTTTCGAATGAGAACAAACTCACAGGGCGAAATGTCGGGAGAGTACGGTGGGTTCTCCAATTCTTCCCATCCCTAAACACTCTGCTTTATGTGGTTTTACATCTTCGTGCAGGAATATTGCACTGTCCACAACATCCGGACGTTTCTCCCGAACGCCACGTCGTACCTGTCGCACCAGGAAGTCCCTGTAGTACTGTGCGGTCACTGTTCTGCCATGTGGAACAAACTGGCAAACAAAGGCACCCCTGACGTCAAACGCGACGATCACCATCAATTTGACTGGGGAAGGATTCTGACGGACCTTCTGCCTCTTTGGTGATACAGCTTGTCGTCACTCCGCGGACTGACGTTTCAGTTCTGGTTCGTATGCCCTGGCCCAAAATTCATCGATGGCGATTATTCGTGACAAATATTGATAGCCGTCCTGTTGCCTATTGCATAGCGCACCCACCTTTGAACTTCCGTCAGTGCATGCGGTACCCACCGCGATGCGATTTTGAGCAGTTGCAACTCATTACGCAATATCCTGTGGACGGTGCGTTTCTCGATGCCACATGCCCTCTCTAACTCCCGTAGCGTCCATCGTCTGTCTTCTACAGGAGCTGCTCAATGACGGCACGTGCCACGTCGGGCCGTACACTGACAGGTCGTCCCGAACGTTGCTCATCACTGGTTGACACATGCCCTTGCTGAAACTTTTCTACCCACCGTGCTACTGTACGGTATGGTAAGGCATTATTCGCAAGGGCTTCCACTAAGTAACTGTGACATTCCATCGCATTTCTCCCTCGGAGAAAGTCTACACTGATGTAAGCGCGCTATTCAACACGGGTTACTTGCATCTCGCACTACACTCACCAACTGACTGATTTCACAGCCCTCGCTGCGTTACTACTAGCTATCACAGAGCCATCTGTTGTTTTGCATACACACTATGCCTGCAAAACTTCCACACGACAGATATACGTTTGTGATCCGTTCACATATCTACAAGGAAAAAAATGTTGCCATGACGTTTGCCCCAATCCTCATATATTGATGTGCCGACTTGGCAATCAAAGACTTGAATGGAAGAAGAAAGTTGTTTTGTAGAAATACTGCAAAAGCAGAAACTAGAGGAGCGATTTTTTTCCAACTAGCATGCGAACAACGTGGCGTCAAGCCACAAGAGCAGAAATGGATGGGAAGACAAAAAGAGCAAACAGGGAGAAATAAACTTTGAACATGTGCCTTCAGACTGATATTCCCATCTACAAGCTGAGCCATCGCCCTGCTTTGCGAGACTACCTTGAAACGTAAGTGCCGATTTCAGATATATTTTTGGACGTTATTTATATTTACACTATCTTGAGTGATATAGCCTAACTTAATCTGAAATATTCATAAACTAGCTTATATTTCACCTTTCATCCCCTCATAAAGAACCACATATATGGTTGTTTTGAAGTATTGCGATTGTTATACGGCCTTGATGAATTTTAGGTTAGGTCTTTAAACTTTCGACCAACAAACACGCATGTTTCCTAATATGACGACTCCACGCGGAATTTAAGTTTGGTTATTCTAATTTTCGACCAAAAATAAAAACCAAACAAACGTGGATGGACCTTACTTTTAAAATGTTACATTTTAATAGATCATCTAAGATCGCTTACTTTCATGTACATAAAAGGAAATTTATAGGGAAATGATTCAAAACTCGTTCAGTGATTCGCTAGGCCAGCACTACACACAATGTTTAAGTATTTGCCCTTACCTCTAGACTTTATTATTATTGTTATTATTATTATTATTATTATTATTATTATTATTATTATTATTTTTATTATTATTATTATTATTATTATTATTATTATTATTATTATTACCATGTTTAACGAATATTTTTGGTCTTATAGGTATGATCCAGGATCAGGAGATCTGACTCAAGGTATTATCCTTACTAGAGAGTATGTTCCACGTTGCGGAGATTCAGCAAGGGCAGACATGAATGCTGAATTGGACGGGAAAACCATCGCAGTAATCGCAGAGGAGACGTCGGACAACCGAGGCAGACTTCGTGCTGTTCTATTCAGGACGATCACATCAAATGCAGAACAAGTTTATTTGGCAAGCAATATGAAGAAAGAGGAAATTAAGTGCAATTTAAGCACTGTATGCTTAGATGCATAAGTAAGCTCTCGAAGCACATAAGCGTTAGTGATACTAACGTGTTTTTCAACGAAGTGTGCAATTTATTTCATCCTGCAGTTGCAAGATAAGGCAGTACTCTGGAACCCAAAGCACTTGTGTCTTTGAAGCATAAGTTGCCATATTTTAGAGGTGTCACTGTGGATCAGTTTATCGAGGGCTACGAGGCATATCACCAACAGATGCTGCAGAACATTAAAATTGAAAAAGAAAAGAAAACACTGAGACTCTTCAAATGTTGATGGCACTTAGGTTAAAGTTCCCTTAATTTTTCTCGGCAGCACTGCAGTGCATTTAGCCCCCTACGAACAGTGTCGATGTAGAGAGGTATTTTTTAGCAAGAACAACATGATTGTAACTGATAGACTGTCTTGAATGAAGGAGGACACCATTCGAACAATTGCCATGTTGTACTTCGATCATCCTTGAAATTCCTCTTCCTTGTAGGTCTGTTGTACTGTTATAAATGCATACGTTCAGAATATTATTATTCACTTTGAAATTGTTTCTGCAAATTTGTAAATATGCATATTCATATGTGTGTGTGTGTATTAATGCTTCTCGCAGTGTTATGTTGATGTTTGTCTCATTTTCCATAGTGTATTCAAAACCGCATGACGAGCAATGTGTGATTAAACAGTTTGATTTTACTCCCAACTGTTGTATGTGCAATTTCCCAAATTATGTATATTTTTAACCAATTTGCTACAAAACGCTAAATTTGAGAAGTACAGATGCTACAAAATGCTAAATTTGAAAATAAAAACGCCAAATCTCTGATTTTTAAATGCTATAAACCACGAACTCTATTGATAAGTCATCTCAACTTATTTTATTTGGATGATGAAACCATCGGTGGTGATAGTGATACAATTCTTACATATTTGAACATATGTCACTGGTCCTGAAAAGATCGGTTTGGATGAAAATCCGCATAAACGTTAAACTTACGTATGCCCTGCGAGAGTTTGAGGTAACAGTTTCTCCAACTTATGGCGCTATTCGTGGTATTCGCATAATAACAAAATCCAACCCATCCTTAATTGGATCATCGGTTACAGTTGATGCCGTTGAGGAAATTGACAAGTACAAAGTAACAGAATTAAAGAGGCTGTATAGCCTGCATCTTTTCATTCGTGTTCCCTCATACCTAGGGCGTCGTTATTGCCATAATTTAGCCGTCTTGTTGATAAGCCATACTCCGTCATTCTTGTCCACCCAAATCCTTCAGTGTGGTTACTCGAAGAGAAATATCTAACTAGCCATTCACCATGTCAGTCCATCGCGTTAGTAATCGTCTTCTTGGTCTGGTTCCTTGAAAGTTGATTTAAACATTCAACTTTTGAAAACTACCTTCACAGTAAAAAATGAAATGGCGTATAGCTTTTAGTGCCGGGATGTGTCCGAGGACAAGTTCGGCTCGCCAGATGCAGGTCTTTTGAGTTGACTCTCGTACGCGACCTGCGCGTCATGATGAGGATGAAATGATGATGAAGACGACACATACACCCAGCCCCCGTGTCAGCGAAATTAACCAACTATGGTTAAAATTCCCGACCCCACCGAGAATCGAACCCGGGACTCCTGTGGCCAAAGGCCAGCACGCTAACCATTTAGCCATGGAGCCGAACACCTTCACGGTGATGTATGTCCAAAGTAAATAATGATCCACTGAGGCACTTTGCATGACAGGCGAACTTTCATCTGAAGTTGGTTCAGAATCGACATGTTCGTATGATGAGCTGGTATGACAGTCTACGTGTGATCAATATTCTCACATGGCATACTTCTTATTGAAAAACTGTATTTTTATTCCAACATGTAATTTCTTCCTGTGGACCGTACCTCTATGGTTATTCCTTCGTTCCTTCCTCAAGATGATCATTTGAAAATAAGTTGTCTCGAATTTCTACTCAATATATAATTTCAGAAAAGCAACTGGATTCTGGCGTGTTTATCAAAAAAATTTGGAGACGTATATCGAGATGTTCCATATGACTGATGAAGGATATCACTGGAATGCTATGACCAAAACATCTGAACCTGCCAGCGTCCCTGGATTCACACGTAATTTGGGATATGAAAAACACCCGTCGAATTATTATTTTGTTATTAAAAATACATCGCAATTGTGAAATATCCCGATGGCAATGATCACTTACAGTAGTGTGATAATAAAGTAACGTTTAAACAGAATTACCCAACAACAACTGTTACTACTACCACAGTAAGAGCAAAACAAACAATTCTATGAAAAGAAAATATTACAAGAAGTACTAATAGTTTAACATTCTAAATCCAGCATCATCATACACAAATTCACACACAACTTAAATATTTCCAGTGCTTAACACTACGACTTACAATAATACAGGTTAAGTTTACTTCTAGCTTGACATTACAACACCGTCATATGAAATTCGCACGTCGCATATATATTTCAAAATTTTACACTTGACTTGAAGTAGATTGAGCGGTCCAATTACTATTATCTTAGCACTGTAAATACAGCACATTAATATTCACAAATATCTTAAATAATGCAGATGCCTTAATACTAAAATTTACAGTGGAATCAGGGTTGCATTAAAATATGACACCATAACATAGAAAAATGCCTTTGCTGGCAGGACCTAGTGTTTACAGTGCACTATGTCTTCTGGTGTGGGCTAGAGCAATTTCGTTACTTTCATTGATCTGTCTCTGTCTTATCCTTGGCTTTGACAATATGAAAGTGACTGAGGTACGACCGATGCTAGTAATGCCATTCCTTCTGCAGCCAGTCCCTGCTATGAATGGTGTGAAAATGTTGCTCATAGGGTCGGTTGGTGCATGCATATCAGTGGTCTTGCCAGACTGATATGTTATAGCAACTTCTGGCTCGGTGAGGAAAGCAACAGGAAACTACCTCACTCCTCATTTCCCTAGTACGCCTCTTCAGTCATTCCTAAGCCATCTATGACAGCTGATGCCAGAGCTGTTCAGGATCCAACCAGCCTTAGGGCTGAAGACTGAACAAACACACATACAACATAGAAATTTACAGAATGCAAGAGTCCATCCTTGAAGCTTCTTACATGTTTGGGAAAAGGCTCTAAAATAGCTGCAGGTAATGCATTCCAATCATCAATTCCCCAATTTACAAACTAATATTTACCATAGTTAGTTTTCTGCGATCTACCTTTAACTTTATGTGGATGATATGTCCTACTTATGTAGCACGTTTTTTTCGTATGCTCTTCAACTACACAAGTATGAAGGATGAGTTTTCCACCTAATCATTACTTCATTTACCATATGTATTTAACCCAAACGGTTCATATCATTGGCATAGAATATTGAAAATTATAGAAAGTTACGGAAAGAATGGAGTAAATTTACATGAGAGGCCGGATATGTGTTGCAATTCCGCTTGTTTAAGCTCTTAGCCAGAGTCCACGTGTCAGGGTCATTTGACGGCGCAATATGGAAGCAATGGAATATTCCACGCTAGAGAGAGAAAGGAGTGTGACCGAGCTACCCAGATTTTAAGTTGGTAGGACTTTTGAGTAGCGAATCAGAGCACAGCACGCCTGAGGCTGTGTGGGAAAAGAAATATGGACGCCAGCATGAAAGCCCTCCAATATTGGCAAAAATTCGCCGGGGGAGAATGTAGAAGAAATTTCAGGCTCTTACATAGATGAAAATTTAAGACGATATTTTCCTAATGAACTATCGCGATTAATAAATGTAGCTATATACGACAGGATATTACACCACTGATGACGGGATTCCCTGAGCTCCATACCTGGAGCAAGCGTGCAGGAAGAAGCCACGCGATGTCCGGGAGAAGCACTGTGCTGTGTGGTTCGGGGCGAGTCGGACGGAAGGCGCATGGTGTTCGCTGTAGAATAAAATCTTGAGCATTTCTCAGCCTAATAACTTTAACAATTGATAAAGTATAACTGGATCCGATGGATTTTACACTTAGATACTGGGAGTGGAAATAGTCTAGAATTTGGAGAGATAAAGTCTCACGGTATCAACTTTTGTTGGGCAGTAAAGACCGGAACGATATCAAGTCGCGGGACGCTTTGCAGTGCCACGTGTCGGGAATCGCAGAGTATTGCAGAGACGGAGTATTATTACCTTGTGGTAAGAGTGTAATGTGTACTTATATGTAACTCATGTATATGTTTCTGTGTATTTTTAATGTAATAATGCGCGTGAAGGCGTGTTAAATGTTAAAACCAACAAGAGTGAAGAACATGGATAACGAGGAAGGCATATGTGCACATGTTAATGCCACCATTATGATGAAATAAACCACATCATGGGGCCTACCTGAGGCCAAATATGCTGTGCGGCTGACATGAAACGCCACCGAACTCGATGAGTATTTCCTGATTCATTATATTTTGTTTATGCATGATCCGCTGTGGTTTTTTAACTTGTAAATACATTTCGTGCATGGAAAGTTCACTTTATATTTTTTTCACTGGTGCAAGGGTAGCTAGATGTAGGGAGTAACTTTCAATACTGATGCCTTGGGGGAGTGATTTATGTAGAATAAGAAGCGTGTGTTGGAATATGATATTCTATAATAATAAGATATGTGCGTTGAAAGACAATATTCTATAGTAATAAGATACGTGTGTTGAAATATGATCGTTTATAATGTGTGATCTTCTAATATGATATCCGTGTGTGTAGATATTTTAAGTAGCATAGATGACAACCGCTATGTGTTTTGTAGTCATACGGATAAGATAGGATAGTTGTGGCATGCTGCATGACGTTAAGATCGTCGAGAGAGAGTTGAATATTTTTTGGATTTCAAAGGTCACTCAGACGGAAGTGATGGAGGTAATGATGGTCAACTACATTAACATTATTATTATTATTATTATTATTATTATTATTATTATTATTATTATTATTATTATTATTTGAAATGCGGTGTCAACCAAACATAATAAAAACCAAGATGAATTAGGTAAAAGGAATTAGTGGAGTAAAGTAATGTTGGTAAATAATAATGAGATGTAATATGAACTCAATCAAGTGATGCATTTGGATGAACTTTGAATTTATGGATAAGATTGTTGGTTTTTCATGGTCATAGTTGACATAGAACAAACATTAATTTGATAACTTAGATTGACAAATTATTAATAGATAATGATATTAGGGAGTGACTTAAAGTAAATAATTGTGTAAAATTGAACCAAATTTTCATATGATTTGACGAAGGTAATAAATGACGTATCCATGTACAGTACGAATTTTTGTTTATTTGTGTAGGAATTTTTCTTTGCCAACGTTTATCCTTTTATTTCAATAAATCTATGTTTTTACTAAAAGGTTCTTATTCAGAATTTTTAAATGTAACTTTATCTTCTCTCTTATCCTTCCTGCTTAATAATTTAAGGTTAGTTCATAATATTCGAAGATATCTCTGTGGGTAGTACCCAGTCAGCGACCCTGGGATTGTCTTGTGCCGGTGCCACATTTCAAAGGCTGGAAGGGTAGAGGGTTGTGTATATATCTTAACAGTAGTATTATATTAGAATAAGGCATTCTTGTTTTAATCAGTTTTTAGTAATGTTTTATGTACAATCGCTATTAAGCAGGTTCACCAACATCTGATGATGACCTATTTACGGGTCGAAACCGGTACTGTTTTTATGTAAATAATTTTAAACATTTTGTAAATAAACTATTGATTAAGTGGAAAACTCATCCTTCATACTTGTGTTCTTAAATTATGAATATGGACCATGAAGCTGAAAGATTATAGTACTCTTCAACTCTCCTCAAGTTGGCTTATTCGTGTAGGCACATAACAGTCCTCGTTTCCTTTCAGTCCCTAGTGTCTCCCACACAAATTTTCCTATCATACTTGTCACATTACATCTAGGACTGAAATCGTTAAGCACGAATCTTGCAAACTTTCGCTGTATCATCTCAAGTTCCTTAATGAGCCCTGATCGGGATGAATCCCATACGGCTTCTTCTTGACATTTTGATTCTGTCATGTGCATCAGACATCGGTTGAGTGCGTGGCTTGAGGATTTTAAATCGGCCTATGTGGGCACACTTATATATAATGGATAACAGCAGTCGGTTTACAGCTTGGTTGCAAAATATGTCAATCACATAAGTGCATATGAGGAGCGGATGCCGATGTTTACGGCCATCATACTTTAAGTTGTCGTTTGAGTGCTGGGTGATTTTCAAGACACTGTTCAATTAATGCTATTATCAAAAGAGCTTTTACAACTATCGATGTCCCTATGCCTATCCTGGAACCAAGTGACATTAGTCGTACCGATAGAAATAGCCCTGATGTTCTGACTTTAGTACCATGGAAGAAGGGCAGTGGGTTGCAACGAGTGTTAATACTTTAGCACAGTCTCATTTACCTCACAATTACAAGGCTGCTGTTCTGCTGTGTAATTGTCTGTGCGCAATAAAAGAACGAAGTAAAGGTCGGTGACGGACAATTACATTCATGGAGACATGATGACAAGAGGAACAAAATCTCGTTCCATATATTGGTAAATAATTATCTGTAATAATTGCTTTTAGCTATTGAGATAATTCCAATTAACACTCATCGAAACCGGTTATTACCCGCGACTCAATTTTCCTACTCTATTTTTTCGAGTAGGGACCCAGTCTTTTACATTCTTCATGCTCAGGACTCAATTTACCTAACCCGGTTCATTTCTAACTCCCCCTCCTTCAATAAGTCGTGAAACTGGGAGGAGATGTTTACGAGCTCCACATTACTACAGACTCTTCCTAAATAAACTCACACCGAAAGTTAACGTCTGATGAAAACACTTATTTCCGCTATATCATTCAACGGATCCTGTAATAATTGATCGATAATAGTAGCATTATCGACACAAATAGTGCGTTACAAGTCTTGTCATCACATAATCAATACCATATTGTCGCTGGAACGGTAAAAGGTTCTATTCCACAAAGCTCTTCCTATCAATTATTCTCCTTATGACTGGCCACGCCTCCCAGCCACCTATGGATATGCAGTCCATCAGAACAAATTTTGTTGTGTTCATTTTCCTATGCCCGTGTGTAAAGGAAAATGAACCTTACAGTACCGTACTGTAGGAATGCACGTTTGCATTACGTATTTACGCACTCCTAGTGTACAATGCATGTAAGGTTCATTTTCGTTTAACTATCGACATAGGAAAACGAACACAACGGACATTGTTCTGATGGACTGCGTATCCATATGTGGCTGGGAGGCGTGACCAGTCTTAAGGATAATAATGGATTGGAAGAGTATTGTGGGATACAACCTTTTACCGTTCCAGCGACGACATAATTGATTGGTTGCCATCAACATTACTACGTTCCGGTCGACATTTCTCCAGACCACAAATGTACACAGTAATTTTACGTATCGAACATGGTTTTGATGAAGCTAAATATATCATACAGGACCATTTAGCTCGTTAAATTTAATGTACTTCGCGTTGTTACCAGTATGGCTTCTCTTCCGTAGTGAACATTGCGGTCGCGAGGCACCATGTTGTGAAACATCATCATTTTCATAATTGAAGGAATTGCTTCCTGACGACAGAAAGATGAATTCCAATAATAGTAGGAGCCTAATAATGATAATAATAATAATAATAATAATAATAATAATAATAATAATAATAATAATAATAATAATAATAATAATTTAGTTATAACATATCTAGAATTCATTTGCAAATGTTGCGTAAGATATTATTATCTCTGAAATTCTTTACACCTGAAAACAACTTAATGTGCTTCTCTGCCGGTGACGTTACATATTTTTTATGCGTTGTTGCAATTCTTACTATTTACAACATTATTCAGATTCCTATTTAAAACATTATTAAGGTTGTACATTAACATGAGCATAATATCTTACACGTGGTTATTTCGTTCTATGTTGTATCATTGAAAACAGATACATCTATGATATATTTTCCATTCACGGGCAAATATTTAAGATGCAGTTTTATTTTTTATGATCCATAATTTCACACTAATATTACTACTACTACTACTGATAATTATATTCATCGCCATGCTAAGCTGAATGGCTTCCCCTGAGCCGAAGTAGGTGGGGTTGATTCGAAATCAAATACGTGTCGGTAGAATGAATGACACGTAAATGGACTCTTAAGAATCAAATTCCGACACCTCTGCAACTCCGAAATTCGTAAAATTTAGTTAGTGGAGTCCAAAACAAAAGCAGCAGAGAGAAGCATCACCACCATCATTATTTTCATCCTCATAAATAAAAATAGACATATTTCGCCAATTTAACTGAGCACATTCTGCGGCGTCATATTCTCAGGGTTCCCTCGGCTGCTCTGTAAAAAAGTTATTCTCACCGCAGACGACTCCCTTCTTGTAGGCGTGGTTCGTTCAGGGGTTGACTGTTAGGCGGGCGCTATAAGTACGTATAGGGCTTCTAGGCAATATTACTATACTAAGTAAATGAAAACATGGCTTGTTTAAATATGTGTTTATTAACAAAATGGAGCTAAGCGAATTAAAATTTTGAATATAATAAAAATTTAATCGAATAAAATGGACTTTGTATCAGCGTGGTAATGTTACAATCAACGAAGTGCTATATTAATTCTCCATTCATCAATCAATTACCTCAGTACTGACGTGATAATTATTAATTGACTAATTAATGGTTAATTAATTATCGGACAATGTTCAAATGCTCTTTTACTTTCACTCACTTCTAACGACATTGACTTCTAAAACCATTTTTACCAACCGTGTAAATGATCCAACTCAACTATATAAAACTCTGTGATGGATTCTAATGTATGTTACTACACATAACTGGATGTAAACAAATCAGAATTCTTTGTGTAAGTTTGATCTCAGAACATTTCAATTTACGGAGTCCTAGCTCCCATGATATTTTGATATAATTTAAAGAATATGGCCTTTTTGTGGCTTATATCGTCTATCATGTCTCACTGCCTCCATCTGACACTATTAAAATCCAATGATAAGTTTTATTGCCATGACTCTAGCGGTTACTTCAATTTCAGATTTACAAACTTTGACGGTAATAACACAGTGTGGAACATTTAAAACTGTGAGGTCATTCGCCTCTACCTTTTTTTTTTTACTGTTTCGGTACCTGAACAGCCATCGTTTATATACTGAGTGAAATGAGTTGTTCATAACTGTATCGTAAGGATCTGAGATATCTATATATATAAAATAAGAGTTTTGTCTGTACATTGCTCAGAATTTGAAAATAATGGTATTTCTGTATCGGTCATGTCCATAGTAACAAGAAAAGGCACTTTTTACTTTTCCGTAATTTCTGTCTGTCTGTCTGTCTATCTGTCTGTCTGTATGTATGTACACGCATCACGAGAAAACGGTTGAAGAGAATTTAATGAAAATCGGTATGTGAAGTCGGGGGATGCGCCTCTACCATCTAGGCTATAAATCATTTTGCTCACGCTGAGTCAAATGGTAGTTTAGGGGAAGGCCTAACATTGAATTCTCAACTATTTATGTTATTAGTGGTCGTATTTTAAAGAAAATGGGTATGCAAAGTTGGGGAATAAGTTGCTACAATCTAGGCTATCAATAATTGTATTCACACTGAGAAAAATGGTAGTTTAGAGGTGTAATCGATAAATGCTACATAACTAAGGTTATATAGTATTAAATTTCCTATTATTCATGTCTTATACATTGTTACCGTACTGGCTATGATCACAAACATATTCATGAATTTGGATTTTTGTTACTAAGTCCATATCAGCGCCGAGTAACGAGAAAACGGGTAAACAGTATTTAATGAAAATCGCTATACAAGTCGGGTAATAAGAAACTACAGTTTACGGTATAAAATATTTTACAAATCACAGAGTCAAAAGAAAACTAAATGTGAAGGCCTACAATATAGAAAGCTCATAACATTGATCAACAATAACATTACATTGACCATTGTTTGTCGTGATGTGCTTTGTGTCTTCTGTTGCCCCTCATCTCCGGTAGATAGGACTACTGCTGCGTACAGAGTATTTTTATTTGATTTACGTCGCACCGACATAGATAGGTTTTATGGCGACGATGGGATAGGAAAGGGCTAGGAGTGCCTTAGGCCTTAATTAAGGTACAGGCCCAGCATTTGATTGGTGTGAAAGGGGGGAAACCGAGGAATACCATCTTCAGCACTGCCGACAATGGGGTTCGAATCCACTATCTCTCGGATGCAAGCTCACAGCTGCGCACCGCTAACCACACGGTCAACTCGTCCAGTCGTACAGAGTGTAACAGCCTGCCTGAATATTGATGGGAAGTAGCTGGGGAGTTAGATAACTTTCTTCTTTAGCATGCCATTCCCCTGGTTTAGAAATTTTCTGATAATACTGGTACGTAACACACTGGATCATCATAGCATTCGGGCTATTCAATCCCTACTCTGAGGCACTGATTGGAATGAACAGTGTGCATATTTAGCGGAATAATGGCAGATGAGTATTCATGGCAATCTGCGGCCTGGTCATCCCAGCTCTGGAACTTTGGGCTATTAGATTGACACCGCAATCTAACCGCAGCACTGTTCGTTAAAAGTGATGAAACGTGCGGCTTTCCATTTGATCGAGTATTTTAAATGATAGCATTGCTTTTAATCGCTACATTTATACTTATGTTTTTGTAATGACCTATGTTGATTTCAGTTCAGAAAACCACAAAGTCAGTCTTTCTGAGAATCCCGTAGCGAAGCACGGGTACATCAGCTAGTATACACATAAAATTAACACTTTTAACATTTTGATCAAAATTTTCCTCATTTTACACATAAATAGACTACACAGAAATTTTATATGCTGTTCAGAGCCAATTAATTGATATGTTTGTTGCACGAGTAATAACAGTGAGTCCAGGAGGAAGTTCAACTAATTTTCAACACAAGGTGTCATGTCTACCTAATGCTATCATTAGATAGTGGGTAAAACCCCCCAAATGAAAATAATACAAATCACAACGATATCGGCCTAAATACAGTCAAGCATCACCTACTCTAATAAAATACTTACTAACCCCCATTGCAATACAGCCCTTGAAGTGTCTTGGCCTACCAAGCGAGCGCTGTCCAGCCCGAAGGCTGTAGTATTTCACATTGGACCATCAAATATTCCAAATCAAGCCTTACGCACATGACCGTCATTTGCATGATTAGAAAAAATGGCTCAGGTATATTATTGTGACATAAAGTTTCCCAATTCACTGACGCTAACCCCACGAAAATACAAAAATTCTTCGTAAACAAACCCATTAGTGGGACTGACGTCCTTGAAATGTTAAAACATCAGCAAAACGATTATTATTATTATTATTTACGTAAATTTTTAGTCATTATTGCTACTATACTGGTTCTTATTAGCAAACAATTACATTATCACCATTATTAATAGTTGAACATAACTTTAACTGCAGAATTACTTTCATCTTTTTAACTGCCTTCCTCCATTATTATTATTATTATTATTATTATTATTATCATTATTATTATTATTATTATTATCTTGCGATGTCTACTTTTAACAACTTTCAACTTAAGTTTTAAATAATGAATCATAATTAGTTACATTTCCGCCTCAAGACGGTACTGACATGCTCACTGCCAGAAGTCAAATTCCATCTCGTCCGCGGCACTCCTGGTTGATTTACTCCATGGCGACCACTGGACAGGACATTTTGAAATATGTAACGTATCCAAATGTGATGGACATCATGTTTTTATTCAATCGCACACGATACACAATCTTGCCGCTTACACACTACTCAGTACTCTATTACACACTGAAATGACACTCGACTACCTAATCAATATTAGACGTTACCACTCGGATGTTATTTCGTCCTCACAGAAAATTACGTACATAGTTTTAAACATTTTCGCTGCTCAGCTGGCTGATTTCATAATACACTACTTCGTTGCTGTTGCCGGTGACTTGTAATGTTATTATCAGGCGGACGTTCCCCTCGGGTTTCCCAAAATTCCATGGGGAATGAATTGGCCCTTCAGCTACCTGCATTTATTTCTCCCTGCCCGTTTACCTTCAACTACGAGCAAAATATGACGAACAGTTTATGCCGTGATGAAAATCCAGAGCCTGTTTCCAGTTATTCGATCGGGTCGGGAATGGGATGAATGAATCCCCCATCTAGCAGCGAGGGTAGGAATTGTGCCGGCTGTCGAAGCCTGTCACACTCCTCTGGGGCAATGATTAATGAATGACTGATGAAACGAAATTTTATTGGAGTATGTTGCTGGAATGAAAGATGACAGGGAAAACGGAGTACCCGGAAAAAAACCCGTCCCGACTCCGCTTTGTCCAGCAGAAATCTCACATGGAGTGACCGGGAATTGAACAACGGGCTGGCGCGCTGCCGCCTGAGCCACAGAAACTTCTTATGCCGTGATCTCAAACAAATATCCTTTCCCCTTTTCAGAAGTAACTTGTACTGCATACTAGCTATCATAAATATTGGTCCGTCTCCCAAAGGCAAAGTTTATATACGAGAGATGCCGACACTGTACGTAATACAATACTGGACTTGAATTGTTCATTCCCCAGAACTGCTATTATGTTGAGAACTACGATGATGTTCTCCTGACGGTCACAGGTTTATGTCGGGGTTTCCGACGCGAAGTTAAACTCTATTTCCGTAATTCTAAGAAAGTTTCACAAAACATAACTTACACACGTTGACTGGCGAACATTGATGATTCTTCAAGACCGGAACGACTGCGTGATCGTACACGACAAGACTGCGCTTTTTAAGTTGACTTTGTACGACTGATCTGGACCACAGGTTATGACTGAACTGAACTGAACGACTGATCGACTGAACGAGACCGAATATGGCCACCCTCCTGGTTTGATCTTATCAAGGCTCGCGGATTGATCTTCTCTCGCCGCGAGGATTCTTTGGGCGGAGCTTCCTATATCAAAGTCAGAATTCACACTACTTCATAAATGGTCGTCCCTTGATCCCAAAATTGTGGTGGTTACAGTGCCGGACTCAGAACTGAAATTCGGTTACACATTATTGAGTACTACCCAAGGCTGAGGTTGAACTATCTTGTAGGGCGCAAGTAAGAATATCACGTGTTTACCGCCATCTTGAGGTTCCACTAAAGCATAATGCATTCCTAACACGCACTTTCTAAATTATAATATTATACAAAATACTTTGATTTTAACCAGAGTTCGGAGCGAATAAATACTCGTGTAACTTCCTTCATGTTTTCAAGAGCGACTGATAATGCAGAACCACGGATTCCAGAACAAGTCAATCGTGGCCCTGTGATTGGTTGGTTTCAATACCGCAGTGCTTACTGTTGGATTCACGCACTATTTGAAAGGGGGTGCCTGCCTCTAGCATCTTGTTTCGTCTCTCTTTCTCCAGGTTGCCTCTGTCACAGATCTAGGTGCGGATCGCTTTGTTTCCAACATCCGGTCTACCGTCATAAACTAAGTGTGGTTTGGTTCACTTCGCGGCACATTCAGCTTAAATTGAGGTACTTCTAAAATTTCTGTGCGAACACTATATTGCCTGTACGAACCTTAAGGTGATTTCGGTGGATTCATACTTCCGCCCTTCTGTTCCTTGGAAGTTACACTGCCGAGCTTGGGATGAATTTGCAATGTTCTCCCTGATATGAAAATTTTACCATTTTAATAGTGAACAAATCTAAGATTTAATTCTGATGGACTCAATAGATGGGAGCAGTATAGCTCGTACATATCATCGATAGCAATCTTCTGTCAGTATGACTACTGTCGAGACAAATAATCAGCATATTTGGAATTCTGCGTGGTCATTGTGACGATATTATTTCCGACTCATTAGCTGAATGGTCAGCATTTAGGCCTTCATTTCAGAGGATCCCGGGTTCGATTTCCAGCTGGTTTGTGGGTTTTAATCGCCTCGGATTAATTCTTCTGGCCAGGGGACTAGGTGATTGTGTTTGTCGCAACACTTTCCTCTTCATATTCAGACAACATACTACACAACTACCACCAAAGGAACACGCAACAGTGATTGATTACATACAGGGTTGGCGTTAGGAAGGGCATCCGGCTGTAAAACAGGGCCAAATCCACATGTGCGACACAATTCACACCCACGACACCACAGGTGTGGGAAAAACGGTAACAAAGAAGAAGGGGAAGAAGAAGAAGAAAATATTTTGACGATTTTATCAGTTACATTGTTTGGCATCCCTTACTAGGTCGTATGTGCCTCATAGTTTCCCATTCGGTCTCCCAAAGATGAGAAAACGTCATTCCAGTCCTCAGCACAGGACATAAATGCTTGTTTATGCTGAGTACAGAACCCGAAGCTTCCCGGCTCTGCCACGAAATTTGAAAAGTGGTGTGAAGGCTGGAACGGGGTTCACTCAGCCTCGGAAGGTCAACTGAGTAGAGGTGGTTTCGATTCCTACCTCAGCCATCCTTGAAGTCGTTTTCCGTCGGTTCTGTGATTTCCCACTTTTCCTCCAGGCGAATGCCGGGATGGTACATAACTCAAGGCCACAGCCCCGCTTCCTTTCCTCCTCCTCCTTGCCTATCCATTCCAATTTTCCCATCCCCCACAAAGCTCCTGTTCTGGATAGCAGTTGAGGCCTCCTAGCAAGGTACTGCTCCCTTTCCCCAGTTCTATCCCCAACAAAATGTCTCAGGCCCCAGGACACTGCCCTTGAGGCGGTGGAGGTGGATCCTTCACTGTGATCTGGGGAAAAACTCAACCCTAAAGGGTAAACAGATTACATAAAGTAATAAAATATATCCGATAACAGGCCTATGGATAATATTATTTCTGCCTGTACTTATTAAATATCGAGCGAGTCCTTCTTTTATATACCGGTAAGGACAAATAATATCCTGTATCGAATTCAGTAATCTTTGTCTGTCTGTGTGATGCTGAATCGCGGGGAAACGAACGATAGAATTTTCATAAAACTTGGTTTTTAAGTTTAGGGTAAAGGCAAGTGGGATCTTAACTAATGGTGTTTTAAAAAATTCACCATAAGGGGGGCTTCAGGAGAGACTATATCATACAACTCGATGTATCTCTTTCGCGACTGGTTATACAGAAAATTGCTCACAACCAAATCGATTTAGAATAGACTATTAATTACACACTTTTTGTTCTAACGTTCTTTCCAGTACAGTGAAAACTAGGTAATTTGATCTGAAATTATGGAGAGTTCCTAAGTGTTTTGTACATCTGCCTGTACTTTAGCTCAGTGGCTTACGTGATGGTCTCCCTCCCGGAGGACAGAGGTCCGAATTCCTATCAATTCTGGGTTGATATTTTCATCTAAAAAATCACGTGGCGTCAAGAAAGGCATGAGGTTTTAACCCCCTCGCCCCGCCTTTATCGCTCCAGCAACCCCAGAAATAACTGGGACAAGCTGAAGAAAGGCTTCGTTTTTCTACCAGAAGGAAGAGATCAAAGATTTTTAAAAATATGAGAATTCACATCGCCAGAGAGAGCCAGGAAATCACTACTGCTGAGTGGTGGTGGTGATTATTATTTTAAGAGGAAGTAATAGTAGGCAAGCATCCTCTATATACCACTAATCAGAGAGAAAAATGGAAGGGACCCGACACTTCGAAAAATGAAGGTATCGGTCAAAGAAATACAAAGGCCACGAAGGGGGTGAAAATGAAAAACTCCCTGGGCTTCAAATCCTCTAATAACTTCGTGGTCGGAAAACAACAAGAATTGACCAAGGAAGGTCGGATAGGATAGATGAAAGTGAGGAGCCTGGCGCAAGTAAGTTGAAGTAATGCCAGGACTCAGCTGAGGGCCCCGTGGTCGCAAGCCAACACTCCCAAGTTAAGAGCTCCTGGGACACACAAACCGCTGACTATGAGAGAGTGTCCAATTACGTGCCTCAAAATATCAGCAGCATGAGGGGTTGACAGAAATGTAATCATGGCAGCAAGTCTGCTATGGGCGTAGAATCATGTCTTCCGAGATAGCTCCACCCTTGTACAAAGTGGAGCAGAGAAGAATGTAGCAGAAGAGATGCATGACAACCCAAGGGAAAAGATCAGAAACTGCTCTTAATCTCATCGCCCTTAGTTCTTATTGAGCCAATATACTTTCTCCCTATCTTAATATGACTCTAACGAGTGGCTATAGCAATTGATGACTTTAATTAAATTGCGTGTGGCCTCCGAAGATTGCCTAGTGCAGGTGTTTCGAGCTGACGCCGTATGGGCGACCTGCGCGTCTGTGAGGATGGCGCCCTACCTAGGATGAATGCATCATATACACCCAGCCTCCGAGCCATCGGAATCAACCATTGAAATTTGAAAATCTCCGACCCGGCCGGGATTCGAACCCATGAACCCCTTGGTCAAAAACCGGTACGCTATCCATTTAGCCAGGGAGCAAAAAAGTTGATAAATGAAGTGCAGTGAATAAAGAAGGATGATTTCTTGAATCATTGTGAATGTAAACAGCAAACCATTCGCAGACAAAGTGGTCATTTTTCTACACCAAGGCCTACATGGTCATGTATAATGTAATTTATAATGTATCAGGTTGCCGTCAACGGCCAGTAGAGCCTGCAGAACAATACATCATTGTACTATCGTAATCAGGTACCCACCAGATTAGTATAACGTTTAGCACTTGTAGGTACCGTCCTTGGAAGTCTGAGTTTGATTTCCTGTGTTGTCAGAAATTTAGAATTGTCAGCAATGTTGGTGTGTGGTCAAAAAGGTACATGCTGAAACGTTCCTAACTCTCCCACTAAATTTACAAACATATAAAACTGCTTTTATATTGAAATTATGAAATATCTGCATTTAAAATGGAAATTATGAAAATTAACATTCATTAAATAAAATACACAATCGTCGAACCCTGGACTCGCACTTACTTCTTACCTGCTTACTTACACATACGTTATTTGAAGGGCGCCAGCTACCACTCAGTGCAGCAATAATAGAATGAGAATCTTGACTATCTCTAGGGTGTGGGGTAATAAGCTTACTTTTGACAACATACCATATAAGTTCTGGGAAAAGGAGATTGGCGTTCGGTTTCCCCATTAATTTTGAGGGTAAGATATTTTACTGTAAAAATGAAACGCTAAGTTAATTTGATAGAACAAAATATATTCTTTAAATAATATATACAAAATAGTGAGTCTTGTTGCGATAAAACAGATGTGAATATGAAATTATGACATTGCAACTGAAAGAAACTAGGCATGAATTTGAATTCTTCTTGACCGGACATTTAACAATTTATACAGAATATATCCCTCACTGGTTCACTTGACTGTACATTCAACACATCGAGTGTAATTACGACGTATTCCTTAGATCTGGTGTTTACTGTAGATGTGTCACGCCTAACTTGGTAATGTATCCATGTGACTGCTTCTTCTCCATATCATATGACTTCTTTGTAAGTCTGTATGGTATAACTTCTTTGCAAGTGTGTCCATCAGTTCACCATCCACTTGTTCTCTCTTCACCTTCCGTTTAAATTTTGACTCCCGTTGACTGACTGAGGCCACTCCATCTTCGTTCACTCTCCGACCAACTGTGGTATCTGCTTCCAATTGAATAATGACTGTTCACTTATCCATTTTGGCTTCTTCACTGTATTGCTTACGTTTAACTAATGACTGACGCTACAATATGCAGACACCTTTTATAGACGTTGCATGGCACAGCTACGTAATCTCCAGAAATAACAATGACCTACTCCCACAACGCCTCAAACTGTTGCATGTAATGGTGAAATGCCCTGGGGCTCCCTAAGAAACTCAAAGGAACAGAGCTCAGTGCTAAGTGAGCACGATGACGTAGCCATGACGTGGCGATGACTTGACAGAAATGTCAGCAGTATTGCACAATATAGCAATGTCATATCCAACATCTGATATATATATATATATAAATTCTTACTGTACATGTCTTGAGTGTTATTCTACACATACGTATATATGCATACATCTAAGTACAATCCTGCAAGCGACAAGCATTGCAAAATTGAATTGAATAAGAATGATAATTACAATAATAGTAATAATATCACAGATAAAATAATAATACTGACATAATAATAATAATAATAATAATAATAATAATAATAATAATAATAATCATCATCATCATCATCATAATGATAAAATCATAAAATAATAAAAATACAGATATCATCTTGTAACGGGATTTGAACCGTTACAATGCAATTTATCTACTTCAGATGTGTGTCTGAAACGATCTGTACCAAGAAGTTACTCTAGTTATCAAAATTGTTTGGATCTAGGGCACTTCATATTTCTTCCCTAAAACTCCTTGAATTTCTATACGTATTCCATAAATGGCAATACCGGGCGAGTTGGCCGTGCGGTAAGAGGCGCGCAGCTGTGATCTTGCATCCGGGAGATAGTGTGTTCGAGCCCCACTGTCGGCAGCCCTGAAGATGGTTTCCGTGATTTCCCATTTTCACACCAGGCATATGCTGGGGCTGTACCTTATTTAAGGCCACGGTCGATCAATTCCCATTCATAGGCCTTTCCTATCCCATCCTCGCCATAAGACCTATCTGTGTCGATGCGACGTAAAGCAAGTTGTAAAGAAATGGCACCAATGTAACTCTCTATATTAAGTTCAACAATGCATTCTTAGAAAAGTGCTCCAACATGCATTAATTTTTTCACATTAGCTCAGTAACTAACTTCTGAAACGATCTTAGTGCTCTTCTTTCTTTCTTAATCCGTTTACCCACCAGGGTTGGGTTTTCCCTCGGACTCAGCGAGGGATCCAACCTCTACTGCCTCACGGGCAGTGTGCTGGAGCGTGAGACTTTTGGGTCGGGGGTACAACTGGCAAGGATGACCAGTACCTCACCCAGGTGGCTTTACATGCTTCCCTGAACAGGGGCCTTCTAGGGGAATGGGAAGAGTGGAACGGGCAGACAAGGAAGAGGGAGGGAAGCGACCGTGGCTTTAAGTAAGGTACCATCCCGGCATTTTCCTGGAGGAAAAGTGGGGAGCCACGGAAAACCACTTCGAGGATGGCTGAGGAGGGAATCGAATCCCACTCTACTAAGTTGACCTCCCCCAAGTCTGAGCGGACCCCGTTCCAGCCCTCGTATCACTTTAGAAATTTCGTGGCAGAGCCGCGAATCTAATCCGGCCCTTCGGGGGTGGTAGCTAATGACACTATTCACTACACCACAGACACGGACGTTTTCAGTGTTCACGCGTAGAAATCAAGATTTCTCCAGGGTACAAAATGTTTTCAGCGTATTCTCTTCGTTACATGAAGGAATACCGGGTATTATTATTTGCTAAAGCATTTATTGGATAACGTTTCCTTTATTCTGGCAAATCTCCGATGAACAGCCCCGAGCGGTGCTGCTTTCTTGACTGATCGTCTCTCTACCTAGCTTGGTCTTAACTTTAAACTGATGAAAGCTGTGTAAGGCAATTCCGATAATTGAAATTGCTGTTGTCTAAGCCGATGCATTCTTTACGACCTGATTAACTCGGATACATCTTCGGGGGATGATATAATGAGAAATGTGTAGGATTACATAGGTAGAGGTAATTGGAGCATAAGGCTCATGGCGGTGGAATTCGAGCCCTTCTCTCAAAATATAAACTTAGAACTACTCGACCTGTACCGCGCAATCGCACGCTTAGTTTTCTGCTGCAAGGAAGTAGAACATGATTACCTTTCACTTAATTTACGCATCGACCAAGAGGGTTCTAAATCATCAACACAACATTCAGCCTCATGAGGGGAAACTCCTTGGGAGAGAACTGAATTTAATTACTCTATTGGGAACCCTATGGGTATTTTACGTGATCTCTCCCATTTGGGTGCGGACAGTAGAATAATATCCACGGTACCCTCTGCCTGTCGTAAGAGGTGGCTAAAATAGGCCTCAGGGGCTCTGAACTTGGGAGCGTGGGATTGGTAAACGCGGAACTCTTAACTGAGTCCTGTCATAGCCTTCATTTACATGTGCTAGGCTCCTGATTTTCGTCCATCCAACCTCGCTATTTCAACACTTGTCCTTTCCGACCGTGACGGAATTACGTTTGTGAGGCCTATGGAGTCTTTCATGTTCATGACCTTCCTGACACTTCCCTTTCTTTTGCCAATTATCTTCATTTTTGGAAGTGTTGGACATTTTCCCATATTCCTTCTCATTACTGTTAATATAGCATGCTTATCCACTTGTACTTACTACTGAAACAGTAACAATAATGAAAACCACCATCTCTCTTTTAAGCCGAGGTAAGTGGCTCTGACGGTTGAGGCGCTGGCCTTCTGATCTCGACTTGGCAGGTTCAATCCTGGTTCAGTCCAGTGGTATTTGAAGGTGCTCAAATACGTCAGCCTCATGTCGGTAGATTTGCTGGCACGTAAAAGAACTACTGCGGGCCAAAATTCCGACAACTCGGCGTCTCCGAAAGTAGAAGAAGTAGTTAGTGGGACGTAAAGCCAATTACTTAATTAATGTTTCTGCTTTTTAATCAAGCGGAACCTGGTTTGATAACTCACATACAAGCCATGGTGGCTTTGACTTCGGTGATAAAGTGTAACGTTGAACAGGATGCCTATATCAATAACATGAGTAATAATTATTATTAACATTGATGCATATAATGAGAAAGTTATAGACACTATTAGAGCATTAGGAATGGACAGGAATGAATATCAAAAGACTTACCGGAATATTTTTAATCATCTTTCAGATAAGAAAGTAGCCAATACGAAGTTTTAAAAATTGAAAAGGAATAAATAAGAACTCCAAATTACCCATCAAGACATCAAAGTACGTAAGTTACCCAGGAATAAACGCTTTCGGGAAAAGCCCGGAAATAAGAAAGATGGACTCAGGAAACTATCCCATCGTCGCCAGATCTATCTGTGTCGGTGCGATGTAGAGGAGATTGTAAATAATAATAATAATAATAATTGTACCGGGTGGTACACCTCCACGCCGCTAATTTAAATGCGCGCCAGTTAAAACTCCTCTGCTGGAGGAAGTCTGAACTTTATTGACGGTATTAATTTTCTACCTTCTTGGAAGATGTCACTACCTGTAAATTTTGGAGTTTTAGAACTGTGTCACTTTTGATGTGCTTTTGTTTCGCTTGAAGTAAGAAGTGTGAACTTTCTCTTCTAGAGGACACTACTGAAGATCTACAATAGTGCAACCTAGTGCGGAGTCAAAGAACTATTTTTTTTGGAGAAAATTTAATTTCAAGAGTTTGTTCTTTGTTAAATTTCTTTCTGTCATTGTTTAAGTTGGCAATATTTACCCCTTTCTTCCCCTTGTTATGAATGTATCCAATCCCGAATTTCTTCTATTAATTTCTGACCAATCTGGTGTATCTTCCCCCAACTTGAATCTGTTGCGGGGTCCTACCCAATAAAGAGTTTGTGGGAGGGTGTTTTCTTTCCCCTAACGCCTAGAACCTTCCGCGAGAGGATATAAACTGCTGATTTTCGGGTCTCCGGGCCACTTCTGTTCCATCTTTCAGTGTATTAAGTACACAGCAGGGGGCGGGAAGCGCCTCTTTCTTCTCCAGCCGTTCAACACCAGGTAATGGCCGATTAATAAATTCTTTCTTTGCTAGCTCAGCAGTTTAACTTTCGGGGCGGGTTCTAGGCCTTCCACCATGTAACTTTCCTTTAAAATGTAAAAACTACTGGTATCTATTCTATCTTTCAAACGACATATCGGGATAGAGAGTGCTTAACCCTCTCGAGCTCCCAATCACATCGTCTTGAGGTGAACTTATTTTTCTCAACCAATTCTTCCGTAATGTAATGTAAATTTTTATTAAGTCACCTCTGTAGTATGGGATTAGCCCTTGTATTAATGGCCTAGTGCCAAGTAGGTCTTAAGCAAAGTGTATTAGGAGTGCGAATTCGCCTCCTCTCAAATTGTATTTTAGAGGTCATGTATTAACTTTCTTGTCATTTAACAGACCTCAGTAGGTTGGGTATTTTACCCCTGTGTATACGTCCTTGGAGGACAGCTTAAAAGTGGAGTTCGGAGTGGCCTATGATAGGCTTGTATTTTAAGGGGAAGTTGCCCTTTATTGAAAATTGTGTCTCTGCCTCAAGGAGGCTTTTGGGCGTAATTGGAAGCATGTTTCTGGCATGTTTGGGGGTTTTCGGCCCCTTTGTTGTATGGTGTTCATTGTAAGGTTGGGCTCATTGCTCAAGAATTATGTTTCTGACTTTTGAAGCCCCAAATGGGGAACCTATGTAAATGTATTTTTCAATCGTGTTTCGGCTACTAAGTACCTGTTCTATTTGTTGTTACCTAATTTTGAAAAGAAAATATAACCTTGTTAAATTTTAAAATTAATTTCACTTTAGTAGCTTGAGACCTATTCACCACCCAGCACCTTCTTTCATGCATAACTACCACCAAAACACGGTAACAATAATAATAATAATAATAATAATAATAATAATAATAATAATAATAATAATAATAATAATAATAATAATAATAATAGCGATTAGGTTGATTAGCTGCCACCCCCGGGTCTGCCACGGAATTTGGAAAGTGGTACGAGGGCTGGAACAGGGTCCACTCAGCCTAGGGTGGTCGACTGAGTGGGGGGGAAGGGGGGGTTGTCGATTTCCACCTCAGCCACCCTCGAAATGTTTTTCCGTGGTTTCACACTTCGCCTCCGGACAAATGCCGGGATAGTACCTAACTTAAGACCACGGCCGTTTTCTTCCCTCTTCTTGTCTATCCCTTCCGATCTACCCATCCCTTCACAAGGCCCCTGTTCAGCATAGCAGTTGAGACCGTCTGGGCGAGGTACTGGTTCTCCTCTCCAGTCTCACGGTCCATGACGTTGCCCTTGAGGCGGTAGAGGTGGGATCCATCGCTGAGTCCGAGGGAAAAACCAATATTGGACGGTAAACGGACTGAGAAACACAGAAAGAATGACTACTACTAATAACAACAACAACAAAATACCATTCACATGAGCCGGAATCAAATCTACCAGCTTGAGGTTAAAGGCCAGGGCTTCACCGTCGGGGCTGCTTGGCCCAGTATAACTTCCGAGTTTTGTCCCTTGGAAGCCTTTGGAAATAATAAGTGAAACTTAAATTTTAATAAAATATAGCTATTTTCATTTATCGCTACATTTTTGTATCGTTTTATTGTAATGGGAAAATCATTTTTTTCATTAACACTGTTTAAATTATTATTGGTGTAGCAGAAAAATTCTAAAGGCGAGATGGAGTGATCGAATCACGAGTGAAGAGATATGTATGTTCAATCCTCAGCCCGAAGGCAGGTTGGATCCTCAAAAGCTCCACAATTAGCTGTCATAGATGGCTTAGGTATCACTGAAGAGGCGTACTATGGAAATGAGGGATAAGGTAGTTTCCTATTACTTTCCTCACTGAGCCAGAAGTTGCTGTGACATATCAGTCTGCCAAGTCCACTGAAATGCATGCACCAACAGACCTTATGAGCTACATTTTCACACCATTCATAGCAGGGACTGGCTGCATAAGGAATGGCATTACTAGCATCGTTCATACCTCAGTCACTTTCATATTGTCAAAGCCAAGGATGAGACAGAGACAAGGCAATTGAATCGAATTAGTGAGAGGCGAACGATTTAGCTAAATAAGATTAGGGGAAGAGATTGAATGATGGGCCACATCTTTAGATACACAGGACTTCTTCAGTTAGTTTTTAGAGAAAGTGGAGGCGGTAGGAATGGTATGGGTAGACAAGGTATGAATATGACAAACAGATTATATTCGACGTAGCGGTTACGTAGAAATGAAAAAGAAAATAATACTAAATATATTTTTCTTTTGAGCCTCTATGGACTGCGTGTTAACCAATCTAATTTTCGATGTCTGCGTCTTGTTCGTCTTCCGGCTTTGACATCCTGGCAGTATATCTTGAGCCCATCGACCAGCGCTTTCTTCCGCTCCTCTGCTTAAGGAGTTCTGTCTCCACAATAAAACCCTGATAGCTTTTCACAACCCTTCTGAAACTATTCCTGTCCTCGATTTTATCCTTCGTAATGCCCTCCTCTCTCAGATCGTCCTCACATTATCGGAACCACATCAATTTAGATGTCTTCTCTTTCTAATTGTTCTTGTTATCGGTTCCATCTTGCTATATACTTGATTGCCTTTCAGTCGAACGTGCCCGTTAATCCATCTGTTGCCTCTAGATCTCCCACAGTAACCTGCGTTCTCTTCTAAGTTGCTGATTGACTTGTCTTTCTCGATTCATGCACAGGGTCTGCGAAGCTTATAAGCCTCCTGGTTTAACAGCAGTGATGTAATGTTTTCATTTGGCTCCGAAGCTAAGCATCTTATTATTATAGATGTTTTTAGTCAATTGAAACGCTCGCTGTAATTTTCGGATGTGATTTTTATTATTATTATTATTATTATTATTATTATTATTATTATTATTATTATTATTGTTACGGATGTTCAGTGGGGCACAGAAGTGCAAGAAAGTGCGGGCATGAATGAGTGGACATAGAAATGATCAAAGAAAAATTTAAAACTCTAAAATTTGAAATTTTATTCCTTTCCTGGTTTTGTATTTCATTTTTTTCAGGTATTAAACTTTGTTAAACAAATAACAGTTGAATAGTCAGAACTGGAGCTCTTCAGCACATATACAAATAGTTTTTCAAATCAGGCACAATAGACGTATTGATTTTTAAGAGATAAGTTGGCTAGTTCAAACGTTACACTATTATCAAGAGCAGTACTGCTCCAATAAATTACAAGTCAGGTGACCGGGCTCCAAAATTTACAAAAGCTTCAAAAGAGCATCATTGCTCCACACAATTAATTAGGAGACTACTCTCCAAAATTTACAAGATTCAAGCCTCTCCAAGGCACAATCTAACTCTTGCAAAAAATAAACAGTAGTCACTGCCTTATCCGCTCAAAAGTCTAAGTTACATTTAAATAAGAAAATAAAATAAGAGTAGTTTACCTTAACAGAAGCTATACGTGCCCATTCTACCTGGCTTTAGTGAAAAAGAAAAGGTATTGGTCGTAAATCAAAATGTTAAGAGGCGAACACTTGCACTCCTTTGAAATTCACTTGAAAATTCTTATGGCCCGAAATTACAGAAGCTAGCCTATACTACGGAGGTGACTAGATGGAGAGAAAATGTTAAATGACGAAAAGAAGAGACGCATTTTAAAGTTTACGAAATCATAGTCACTTCAATACCAAGTTGAAGGGGGATAAAAGAGGGTTCACCCTCTTTATTCCCTAAGTTAGACTAAGGTCTTTAGACTTGGTTGAATATTTACATTGAATTTTACATTAAGGAAAGGTTTTGAAACCTTCCCCTCAGGTTAGCTTTCTGAGACTATTACATGATTAGAAGATGTCTGCCATTACCACAAGCTGGTGGGCCTTCCGGAGATGGACAAGGAAAGCCCCCCTGCCTCTTCTACGAACACAATCTATACCTCCTACCTGGAGCGATCCAAAGACAACATGGCCCAAAAGGTCCCAGATGTTATAGCGGAGAGGAAGGTTCCAGAATTCTCTGGGCTGAATCCCTATACAGACCCACAATTTTGATTGGATAAAAAATAAAATTCCAAAATTTGTGATTGGCTAAACTTTTAAGCAGGCGGGAAGAGATAGAAGTGCTAGTAAACTATCTACAAACAATTCAGTTTCGAAAAGGTATGAACACAAAAATTCTCTTGAAAATTAATTGTTCATCCTCTCACCAGAGGGAGCACATAAATCGACAGTAGAGTCATCTGGAGATAAAGTTCGAAACTTCTTCAGAAATGAGTTTCACTGTTCATATAACAGATGGCCTTCTGAAAGGCGCTTACTTTATATGCACGAAGTTGGTGTATCTCCGGTACAATTATTATTATTATTATTATTATTATTATTATTATTATTATTATTATTATTATTATTATTATTATTATTATTATTATTATTATTCATTAATTCATAACCATTATTAGTACCACAATGCTGCCAGGCTGCACACGAAGTTACCAGAAATTCTGAAAGTATTTCGTCGTATATTTTGTTCGGTCAGTCAAAATGATTTCCACGGATGCAGAAAGAATAATATCTCCATTATCACAAATATATGCGCCATGCTTGTTGTGGACATAAAGCTCATTTGGTGTAACAGAATGAAAAATGGGATAGGGCCGGCATTTGTCACGTTCACATTCAAACTGCTATGTTAAATGTCCAACAAGTCACGCTTTGTCATAGCGGCTACAATGTGTACATTATAAACCCAGTAATTTTTCTCCAATAAAATTAGTATTGTTTAACAAAGTTACGGTCACATTCATATGCATTCGATGATTGAAAATAATGGTACACTAAGTTACTACACATTATCCTTCTTTTCCTTCTGCCAATTTATGTAAAACTTGTGGAAAAGGTCCAGTTATATATGTGGATGCCTTCCTGACACCCATCATGTGTAGAGGAACGTACTCAGTTATTAACTGTTTCGATGTCCGACTCGTTGGCTGAACGGTCAGCGTACTGGCCTTCGGTTCAGAGAGTCCCGGGTTCGATTCCCGGCCGGGTCGGGGATTTTAACCTTAATAGGTTAATTCCAATGGCACGGGGGTTGGGTGTATGTGTTGTCTTTATCATCATTTCATCCTCATCACGACGCGCAGGTCACCTACGGGTGTCAAATAAGAAATACCTGCACCTGGCGAGCCGAACCCGTCCTGGGATATCCCGGCACTAAAAGCCATACGACATTTCATTTCAACTGTTTCGATGTTGGTTGAAATTGTAGTGTGTGAACGAAGGGATGTGAATTCAGATAAACATAATCAGTCAGTCCTTCAGCTAGAGAAATTAACTAGAAGTTGTTCGAAAGCGGTAGAAAAAGCAGAAGAAAAATAGGCATGTCACTAGATTTAGCAGTATGTGCTCCTCCTTGGTGGGATAATAGCATTGCTGCTCCCTCAAACAGTGTTTCCGGATCACAATCGGCTGGAAAATACCACTAAGCGGACGCCCACGCATTTACAGACGACTAGGACATCGACTCCCTCTAGTCTTCTTCCTTGCGTTGCTTTAACGAAATACAAATGTATCTAAATACATTCTTTGTTTTGAGTTTAGAATTCTACTAAGCGGGTCATACACGCATTTCCCGTAAAATCGATAAAACTGCATACTCGCAATCAAATCAGTGATTCTGAAATCATATTACAGTATATTACTGAATAGAAACTCTCTAAATATGTTTAAAAATAGGAGTCAAATGAACAGACAAAGAATGTAACTTGTTTCAGAGCTAATGCGAAATATTACTGATATGTCAGTTAAAATGTATTTTTGAGGACTCTGTAGAAATATGGGATGGTTCGGACGATAATTGCATTCGGTTTGTTTACTATTAACGTGGCAGCTGGAAGGTTTTTGAAATGCTTCCTGAGCTGTGAATATGATCCGAACAAACATGTACTTAAAAAAGGCTCTGTATCAACTGGAGTAGAGTTCAAACGTCATTTGAAAATGTTTCTGCTCAGAAAAATCCTTGCTTAATCCCAACGTACTAAAAATAGTAGGATATGGATTAACAGTCACAGGCTAGAAACTGAATGAGTTCCCTCATAATGGCCATTCATGATCGACTGAAGACCATGAATGATTAGGAGTTCATATTTTGTGCTGGAGGGTTTCGTGACCGAAGCTCGATGCAGTCGGTGTGTAGACCTGTTTCAATAAGTCACTTCATGATTGAAAATAATGATACACTAAGTTACTTCCAGTCCTGGAGCGGCACATAACAATCATAGTACGTGAAATGTTGTTGAAATCACATAGAATTATCATTAATTCTTTTAAGCTGCCTCTGTGATCAGTGGTAGAGTTTCGACCTCCAGATCCCAAGATAGCGGACTGAAACCCAGCAGAGGTAGTCGGATTTTTGAAGTGCGGAAAAATGTCCATTCGACACTCCATGTTGTACGATGTCGACATGTAAAAGATCTCTGATAACACATTAGGTGTTTACTCGACAAAAATAATTAAATCTCAGCCATAGACGCCCAATGGAGTTTCGGTTTACTCGGTCTGCCATCTAGTAGGCCTAGAATAAAACGGAACGTAGGAATTGACGAGCAGACAGCCAGATGGGGTCAAATTCAAATATCTGCACACGGCAGCTGAGGCCATACTATTATATTATTATCATCATTAATTTTTAAATTTCCTTTAACTTTTGTTAATTGATACTACCTTAAATATATTTTTATCAGACGGAGGTAATAAAGAAGGAACGGAACGAAGTGTGAACGAAAGAAAGGAAGAAAGAAAGAAAGAAAGAAAGAAAGAAAGAAAGAAAGAAAGAAAGAAAGAAAGAGAGAAATAAATATACCTTCCATTTCAATTTCCCATTTCCAACCTTTGAATATATTCCAGCCCGGTTCCATTACGGGGTTCCAGAACGTAAATTTCAGAAATGTTCAATATATCTCCCACTATTTGATTGATTTCCTGAAATTTCGCTCGGAGCGACCAGGTGTAGTTCGGTGCAGCTTGATAGTTGTGAAGTGAACCATTTGGTATTATCCCATAAGAATAAAATATAATTGCAAAACAGAAAGAAACGGAAACAGAAAAGAAGACAGTGAAAAAAGAGAGTAGTTACAGTAATTTGTGCCACTTGTAAATGTAATGTAATATATCAGTAGGCCTATTTGAGGATTGTTTGTTCAAAAGGTGTTATTTCCACCTGGAAAGTTGTGGGAAAAGCGTAAGAAGCTCAAAATAGAAGGCATATGGAACGTAGCCATGATCGGGGCCGGCACAACTTTGAAGGAATTTCATCTCCCTGGTCTGGATTGCTCAAAGCGATCGATAATATTCAACTACTGTAATGCATTTGTGAAGAAATACTGATTTTCTTTAGAAGTGGAAATACTACCTTTTGAACACGCGCTCCTTATTTATAGTTTCTTTATATAGGGTGAAGCGTAATTCGCGCACTCGGAAGTCGCAGCGCGACTCCTCACATGCCAGCAATAAAAAAATGTCTCTTACAAAATTTCGTCTTGCGAGTATATCCGGCAGAAAACGGACGTCAAATAGTAGCAATCTGGCAACACTGTAACCATATGTAGGGTAACAACCGCTCTAAGCACATTAACGTCGTGCTGTACAGTTGGTGCAGTGGGTAGAGTTTTTGGTTGGCACGCAGGAGGTCGATGGTTCGATCCTGGGTTGAGGTACATTTTTTATTTGCTAATTTCCATCTGACATTACCTACTGTAATACAGTAAGACACCGTTTCTGAGGTCACATGTATCCTACATTTACAACATAATAATAATAATAATAATAATAATAATAATAATAATAATAATAATAATAATAATGCATTGAGATACGTACTAAAGAGCATGCGGTTACCAGACGCAATGTTGAAAGGCAGAATTATTGGGACCATGATGATAACACATACAAATTGTAACCGAGTTTGGACATTATTCGCGGAGCACGTTGCTAGGCCTACTGGTAACGTAAGGCCCTAACGAAATGTAATGGACCTGAACGAAGCAAGAATAATAGTTGGTACGAATCTATGGGACCATTGGAGGAGGGTACAAAGAAAACAGGTTTCACATCTAGTAGATGAAGTGGTGCGAATAAATTCACGCCCACGACGTGGAAAAGGCGCCTTTCAAAGCTGACCAATGAAAACGATTGTTCGTCCATTTCTAGGATCCTAGTATGTAAGTGCAAATGGTTTCTAGAGGACCCACTGCAATCGTTGTTGACAATTAAGATGCCAGATACCATACCACCTGGACTACATTTACGAAATAAAAAACATACGCCTCAACCCAGGATCGACCACTCGACCTCCTGCATGCTAACCCAAAGCTTTATCCCTTCCACCACCTGTACACTTCATCTAACTACTCCTGACAGAGGTAGTTACCCTACATGTGGTTACAGTGTTGCCAGATTGCTACTCTTCAACGTCGTTTTTCTGCCGGATATACTCGCAAGATGAAATTTTGTATGAGACATTTTTTTATTGCTGGCATGTAAGGAGTCGCGCTGCGACGCCCGAGTGCGCGAATTACGCTTCACCCTGTATATTACATATCTTTTTTTAAGTGTCTAGTAAAGATGAAATGAAATGGCGTATGGCTTTTAGTGCCGGGAGTGTCCGAGGACATGCTCGGCCCGCCAGGTGCAGGTCTTTCTATTTGACACCCATAGGCGACCTGCGCGTCGTGATGAGGATGAAATGATAATGAAGACGACAAACCCAGCCCCGTGCCAGAGAATTTAACCAATGAGGGTTAAAATTCCCAACCCAGTCGGGAATCGAACCCGGGACCCCCATGTTGAAAGGCCAGCATGCTTACCATTTAGCCATGGAGCCGGACGGACATGTGTCTAGTGATAATTCACTTATTGCACTTTATTATTTATTTATTTATTTATTTATTTATTTATTTATTTATTTATTTATTTATTTATTTATTTATTTATTTATTTATTTATTTATTTATTTATTTATTTATTTATTTACTACCTGTAGTACCCTGCGTTGCCTAGGTAGTTTCTGAATATTTATTATAGAATTCCTTTTCGACTTGCAGATTGATATGTTACGATCTATTATCTAGTTTTAGAATTATTTAGATGTGTTGGATTTCAAGTTTTAGATTATTTAACTTTCGAGTAAATCGTCTGGATGGAAGCTCGAATCGACTGGGAAGTATTTGATCCTGTCAAAAATGAATAACTGATAACTATATGTATTTAGCCGTCGCAACATAGATACGATGTACCGGATTTCAACTGTCTATGAGACTGTCCCCCTCTGGCCCCCACCACTAAGAGATACAAATTCTGGATTGTCACCATTTCTCTCTGTGACCCCGAAAACTGTAGATTCGACAAAGTTTTCGATTATTTTTATATCACACTCCCCCCTCACCCTCACCCCAAAGGGGGCTGAACATTAAAAAAAAAATCGGAGTATCACTATTCATTTCAGCGACCACGAAAACTATGGATTGGATACTATTCTAGATTATTTTTATACTAGCCCCCTCGCCCCCTGCCCATAAGGGTGCTAGGGGTGTCTTCCCTCCACGCAGGTTGTCTCCTGATACTAATTGATAAGTGTACCATGTTTAGTGAAATTGCTCCAGTGGTTTAGGAGCAGATGTGGTGACTGGTTTAAGAAATGGAATCTTTCTCCCAATGTTAAGAAGTGCAATACAATCTCCTTCTCATTACTAAAGCAAAGAATGAATACTGCATATACCATCCAGGGAAATACATTGCAATCGGTTTCTCAGGTAAGAGACCTTGGTGTTATAATAGACTGTAAACTAACCTTCTCTGCTCACATTCACTCTATAAAATCCCGTGCTATGCGTACTCTAGTTATTCTTTACAGGTTTACTGAAATTAATTATATTAACGCCTTAAAATTATACTTTGTCTCGTATGTTCTCCCTATTACTGACTTTTGTTCCCCTATTTGGTCCTCATCTGCTATCACAAACATATCTCAACTGAATAGTATTTTTAACTTTTTCACTTTCATTGTTAAGACTCGCAATCCTGTTTTTAAGAACAAAACTAAATCTGACATTATGAACTACCTGGGTATACTTAACCTGAGAAGCCGTTCACAGTTCTCCGATCTGTGTTACCTTCACAAAATAATCAATGGCTACACCAAATGTAATACTCTTCCGGCGTACTTCCCTATACACGTTCCTCCCCGCCCTACACGCAACCGACGCACTCATCATGTGTCCCGTCCGCGCCTAACCTTACAACAACGCTCTATCTTCCACCGTCTCCCTACTCTTGGTAACACACTACCCGATATTGACATATTCACACCTTTCACATCCTTCAAACAAAAAATTAGAAGATTTCTCTAAGTCCTCCCCAGGTTTTCACTTTCTTCCGTCCCTCCAACCCTCGACCTTTCCTCTTCCTAATTTCAGAAACCGACACTTGTCAGTTACCGTTGTCATTGTTGTCACATTGTAACTGTTAAAATTGTTAATTGTTACTTAATATTGTTGTTTATACCTTTGTTATCTTTTATACGTATTTAAACTTATTATTATTATTATTAGCGTAAAATGGCCCTCCATAGGCTGTATCTAATAATTAATTAAATAAAAAAATAAAAAATAAACACACACACATATATCCATTTTATATAGTAAGAAGAATAAGATAAGTGTTATATATAGTTTTTCGATTATTTTTATATCTCACCCCCTTCGCCCCCACTTGGACTTGTAAAATATCCGGAGTATTACTATTCATCTCAGAGACCCTGAAATCTATGGATTCGACAATATTCTCGATTATTTTTATAAATAACCCCCTGACCCCCATCCCTTGAAGGTGCTAGGGATGACTTACCTCCGCAGTGCTCATCTCCCGATAGTGAGTAATACGTGTACCAAGTTTGGTTCAAATTGCTCCTAAGGAGATATGTCATTTACACACACACACACACACACACACACACACACACACATCCATTTTTATAAACAGTAAGATTTTTATACTTTACTTCCTTTCTATCTCCGCCCTAAGGAGTGCCTTACACTACAGTATATTTTTTCAGATAGTAAGTCTTATGTGTACCAATTTTGATTGGCAGCTATGCCCAAACGTACATGCATAATCTCGCTGCTCTAGAATTCTGGTGCTGATGTTGCCATGGTTACGGGAGTTCATTTCTTTTAACCGATTCCTAGAGCAGGGTTAGTGTGGTGCCAATATCTCCGTAACGGTTGGTTTTAGGGCCTTAAAACATGATTTTCGGGCCCGAAGGGCTTACCGAGTTTTGTTCTTTGCGTGAAGAGGATTAAATTGAGCTTTGTCTCGTCCTTATACGACAAACTAGATATTTTGCCTATATTAGCCTATTATTTTTATATCCCCCTACTGCCCCCCACCTCGAATTGTTTTGAAAATAAAATAAAGCCCATGTTACTCAATGGCAATGTAGCTTTCTATAGGTGAAGTAATTTTTAAAATCGGTTCAGTTGTTTTTGAGCCTAATCGTTACAAACAAACATACAAATTTTTCCTGTTTATAATATTAGTATACATGTATTTACTTATTTAAGGTGTTGTAAATATGCATATATGAAGGTCTCTAGATTCAGTTTGAACTTGATTATTATTTTCGGAAATAGTGTTATTTATTTGAGGTGTATTTGTTGTACATTATGTTCTATTGAACCATCTTTAATTGGGAAAATAACCTGTTGATGATAAATAAATTCTCACTTAATTTAACTTCATATATTTCGCACACTCCTCATCCCTCTCACACTCTCTAACTCACCTAAATCACCTGGCCAGACAGAAGGAGCAACCTCCTGAGTGGCCCGACCCATCCCTCCAGGATGAGGAATGAAAATTTGCAATCAGATTCGGAAGCGAATTGCCCTGTGAACGGGCCTGTTGAAAAGTAGAAGCTTGACCTGCCAGAGTGCTGTGAGTAAAAACTGCGTAGAGCGGAAAATTCAAACTCGATTGAACTTGCAAATAAATGTAAATATTATTTGAGTAAATGTAGGGGGCGTGATTAGCTCGGTGGGTTATCTGCTGGGTTATTTAGAAGCCCGAGGTTCGAATCCCGGTCGATTCTGGGACGAGATTTTCATCTCAGGAATAGTATGGATCTCAGGAAGGGCATCCGGTTTTAAACCCGTGGCCAAAATCCAAAATGAACATCGGAGGCTCCAGCAACCCTAGAAATAACTGAGACAAGCTGAGGAAAGTTATCAGTAGTTGAGTAAATTTAGTCGATATAAGAAACGGTACCTCTATACGTAGTAATGTTACTTCTAATCACCTTGAAATCACTCGTAAATACAGTGGTCAGTCAACCAATCACGAACGTCACCGGTTTAGGAACACCGGCACAGATAATTCTCATGGTGATGATAGGATCAGAAAGGGCTAGGAATGGAAAGGAAGCGGCCGTGGCCTTAATTAAAGTGCAACCCCGGCATTTGCCTGGTGTGAAAATTTGAAACTATCTTCAGGGCTGCCGACAGTGGGGTTCGAACCCACTATCTCCCGAATGTAAGCTCACAGGTGCGCGACCTTAACCGCACAGCGAACTCACTCCGTAACTGGTACTTCAAACTTATCAATGCAATTATATATCCGTAACAGCCAAACTGAATGGCTCAGACGGGAAAAACACTGGTCTTTGAGTCAAAGTTGACGGGTTCCATCACGATTGTCTCCAGTGGTGTTTGAAGGTGCTGATATATGCTAAGCCTCGGTAAATCCGCCGACACATAAAGGAACTCCTGCGACACCTCGGCATTTCCGAAAATCTTCAAAGTAATTATAGTCTAATATTCATAACAAGGAACATGAGACATTTTGTGTGAGTGAATAAAATGACCACTCGCATAGTGTCCATTGACTGTTAGGTGATTAAAATGTCCGTGCTTGCTCCGGGTATCACAAGATCATTTCATAATTTGGTATTGTATTTCAATATTGCAGGAGATTAGATACAATTGTAGAATATAGTTTAGATATAAGTATCACCATATTAACTGCAACTTATCTGACGTAGTTGGGAATGTAATTGGGACACTAAGTCCTGTAGTGTACAATAAATAAATAAAACAAATAAATAAATTTTAAATAAATAAATAAATAAATAAATAAATAAATAAATAAATACGATGTTACTATTATTTTGTTATAGTAAACTAGAAAACGTACGCATGCTTTGCTCGGTAATCTACATTGTACACGGATATCAAAGTAAATTACTGTACATGCAGTCAATATGATTTATTTTTAAATTCCATATCTCTTAGCAGGAAACAACATAGGGAAGTCCACATACGTTGTTGCCGATTTATAGTGCCTGGTGTGGAGTTTTGATGATAACAGCAGGTCCATTTGCCTACTGCCATTCAATATCGAGTTGGGAATTTTCATTATAAGGGAAGGCCCCATTGTCTACTGCGTGATCACAATCGATTTGGGGAATTTTCGTTGCAATGGCAGGCCCCATTTCCCACTTCCAAATATATTACAGTTGAAGAATTTTTACTACAATGGCAGGTACTTTCGCTACTACCAGTCAAAATTGAGTTGTGCTGTTAACACTATAATGACAGGTCCCTCTTCCTAATGCCAGTCAGTTTACTGATAATCACAACGAGTTGGCGAGTTTCTATTATAACAGCAGGCCACTATGCCTAATACTAGTCACATTTTAAATGGGTAAATTCGTTGATAATGGGGGGCACCATTGCTACTGCCAGACACAACCGGATAAAGGAGTTTTTAAAAACATCCTGCTCCCTTGCCTTCTGCCAGTCAAATCGAGGAGGGAATTATTCAATACAATGGTGAGCCGTATCCTAACGGCCCATAAAAGACAATCAAATTTATATTTCCTATATTATATAATTTTATTGAGATAAATTTCAGTCAGGCATGGTAAAAGTAGTAGATCGCAGGATAGCTGAGACCGGAAGTCCATGGGAACATAAAGACGCTGAATATTGCGTGATGATTCCTCGGGACCGTGGGAAAGGCTTAGCGTTACCAGAAGTTATATCATCTCGGCACGTGTAGAAGACGTTGGCCAAGAGGAACATTCAGCCAATTAGAACGCGTGGGTGTGGCAGATATGGAGTCTGGATCGCGCGGAATTAAAATCCCAGGTTGACCAACATGGACATTTGCATGAAGAAGACATCGCTATATAGGTATCAGTTCTGTTATTTGACGGATTTCCACAGGTCGGAAAGTGTAAAATAATAGGGCATACGATATAGAAATAATCTGAGTCATTTTTATGTAATCTGGAGTGTGTTTTATGTTGATTTTAATTAATATAAAAGTCATTGTGAATAGCAAGCACGCTGATTGGTTGCTTCTTTAAACATAAGGGAATCCCATTGCTACAACGGCGTTAGCCAAGCTTCCCAAGCGTCCCAAGCTTTGGGAGCGGGACTCTGATTATGGGAGCCGACGTGGTGTGAACGTTGTTCGGTACTGTTCTGATACTTGTGCGCGAATGTTGTCACGTGGATATATATATATATATAAGTGTATGTTTTTAGACCAAGAAACAGTGCTTTTAGTCGTGAATTTTACTGACTTAACTGGTGCAGTGCTAAATTCCTGATTTCATTATGACGCAAAGTTTTACTCCAGAGTAATAGACGGTTATATCGGCCGCAGACTGGGAAGTGAAGAAGGAACGCTCAGCTGTATTGCATTTTCGTGTCGGTCGCGTTTCGCGAAGAACTTTCGAACCGAACCACGAGCCGCTCTAACTAACTGTATAAAACACTAAGTGATATTAATTTTATGTGTGTTTGTTTGTCAGATAAATGTTGGCTTAGTTCACAGCTAACAAGGGTTTATTAGGCACGTGCAAATAGAGCGGTGAAGAGGCATTTATCTGAAGTCTTTTGTGTTGCAGTGTACAGGAACTTTCATCAAGAAGATGGCACCACCCATAGAAGAAAGAAGATTGTTTTCATGTGTTAAAGCAGTGATAAACATGGAGTAACAGCATACCATGGCAAGGATGTGAGCCGTTGCCAATGTCCAGAGAGTCGTCAAAGATAAGACGCATGTTTTTATATTAAATGGCATGTCATATGAATTATGTTTAAATACTGGTGAAGTTTAGTGTAAGGAATTTTATTTCTCGTAATTTTTGCCTGAAGGCATGTGTTTATTTTTACATTTGTGATGCTGTAAATACGGATAGAAGGGGAACGCATGATTTCTATATTTTTATTTTATTTTACGATTAGTTAATGGGATATTGAGGGAGTTGTTAGGATTTATTTTGTTTGGTGTCATTATGCATGTTAATTAGCTTGGTGTTATTCCGATATTCTTGTATGTTAGAAATAGGAGGATTAGATTGACAAGATCATCCACTTTCCGAGTTAAACACTTGCTGCGTTGAGAGTAAATTAAAATTTTTCCACGTAGAAAGTTAGTAACAGTTAGATTGCATGACGCATGGTATTTCAGTTGCTGACACGTTTGAAGCTGTGTCGCAACGTTGAATGAGAAAGGAGTCTTCCAATGTAGGCTGGAAACTGTGATTTTTATGGGAACCGAACCTAGATTTATAATGAGAAAGGCTCATGAGATTATAAGAAATATAAGAGGATTTAATGCATGCTGATTTATGAAGTTGATTATGCAGGCCGATTGTATGCCCGATGAAGTGATAAGAATGATGTGCAGTGAGCATAGTGCTGCAATTGTATTCTGAGAGAATATTGAGAATCAGAATTGACGGGAATTGGATGTCAGGCCAGTGAGTCTGATGTGTGTGTTAAATTATTATAGCATGCTAGTAAGAAGCACAATTGTATGTGAGTTTCCGTGCAGTTGAGGAAATACGAGATAGCCTTACAGGTTTACTTATCATCCGTGTTTACATAGACAGCGTGAATGAGTTGTATTTCCGTGATACAATCTTGTCGAACAGTAACCAAGCCTCAGTGCAGTATTGAGTTCTAACATTTCTTTTCAGCCCACAGCAAAGCAGGAAATGTGTGACAGATGAACGCACTTTCTGGTGCGTAAATACAGCAGAAGAACGCAATGTTGCCCATTGCTTTCCACATGTTTAATAAAGGATATTTTCCCTTATAGGATGGTGCTTTGTAGTATTTAATGATGTTTTGATATGTTGTCTTTTTGTTTAATGGGGAACAGCCAAGTGCTGAGTGAATGTTGGTGGTCAATCTAGTTCTCACTAGATCCTTTTGGTGAACCGCGTTTCACGTCGGGTCAGTGTAGTATGTAAGATTTCCCTTTCCGAATCCGATGTAAATATTTGAGATACTTTGTTTATATTGAGTTCATTGTAATTATAGCGTAGGGAAATGCCACTAGTATTTTTCATAATTCTTATCATGTCCCATTGCATCTTAATTTTCTTTTTATGTTAACTTTTGCGACGACTCTCCAGAAATTTAATCCGTATCATTGTGATACTTAACATCGTGCTACTCCATGCGAATAAGATACGTATAAGTATACGCATACGTATACTATCATGAACATGAACTTTGGACAATCATGCGAAGAATAATTTTAAGGTTCACAAGTATTTAATGGTGTGTTTGAACTTCTCTTTTTGCATTTAATTATTTGAGTAATGAACATTTTAATGTCCATATCCTTTTCAATTCTTTTGAAATAATGTTATTATCATTTTTATTATTTGATTTCCTTTATGTTAGTATGATTCGGCGTTATTTTATGAATAAACTCATCCTACCCCATATCATTGTTTCTCATTAGAGTTATACCTCCATTTTCCTGTCATTTACTTATAATTTAGTGATAAACTTCGACTTTTAGACTTGTTCATCAACAACCAACCCACCTCTCTGCCCAAACCTGAGTTAGTCGGATGTTTAAAAATAAATTTAGGCATCGTCCCAGAGGGTTATTACCCCTGGGTACGGTACAATGGTACACAGGAGTTGGAGAAGGACCCCTTTTCCACTCGCAATCAAAGTCGATGTGGGGACTGCTGATTACAATAGCAGATGCCCTCCTGCTGAAAATCGACTTCAATGAATAAATATAGATCGACATACGAAAGTATATGGATGTTTTCCTTCATTTGCAGATTAACTGCTGCTAAACTGTGCGTCTAACCGACGAACGGATTGTGCGATAAGACGCTTCATTTAGCAGTATAAATGGCCGGTGCTATGATATTTTCTCGTCTCTCATCCGTTTATGGGCAAGATTCATTTAGAAACGTTGAATAGGGTAAAATTTAGGTGAGGTTTTCTCCAAGTGTATTACTTTTCGGATACTTATCCGACAGCTACAGGCATAGAATTTGGCCCACATATAGCTACTGGATGGGCCAATGTTCGTGTAGAATTTTATGATCATATCTTTCCTACAAGTGATATAAACTATCAGTTACACGTGTAAAAAGGATAAAATTTAAGAACAATCGAGAAATAGAAACAAATGTAACGGATAAGAGATGTAGATACGACACAAAGTCATAGAAACAAAGTTGTAGATCACTTTAAATTGATCCGAGATTGGGCCATCCACTTTGTGATTCGACTTCCCGTTTAGCCACGAAATATCTCGAAAAGTAGGTCTGCGTTGTCATTAAAATTGTATCCGTATTTCGATACTCTTCGGGGGTGAAAATGAAAAAATTACGTATCTCGTAATTTTTCCTTCGGTTACAGGCTAAAATTAAAATTCTTCCTAATTTCAATTTTCTAACTCGTCTGGCAGATTGTGCCGCCATCCTGTTTTGAGGAGGGGCTTAAAAATTAAGACTTTCAGGAAACATTAAGCCCATGAAAACTATAGGTTATCGTTTTGGATAAATATATCCGACTTTGTTTTTATGCTAAGCCTCGAATTAGAAACTCCCAGTGTGTCCCTCCCCCCAAGGTGTTTTGCGAATTTTCGTTTTAGGAATCCGGAAGTCATCATCTTTTCTGGTACCAAGTTTTATGTCTCTGAGATGCCTGGAAGGGCCTCAAACATTCACGTATATTTACATTGTCATACCTTAATTGATATATTTACAGTGCAAAGGGGAGCAAAACTTATACTTTAAAAATATCCGGAGTGTCACTATTCACCACAACTACCCCGAAATCTATGGATTCGACATTATTTTCGATGTTTTTATAGCACACTCCCCCTCTCCCCTGCACCAAGTGGGCTGAACTTCGAGTTGAATTAATCCGGAGTGTCACTATTCATCTCAGAGACCCCGATAACTATGGAGAGGTAGAGATAGCCAGATGGGTGCACTCAACCGTGCGCAGAAGGTATTGCATTTTCCTCGTTTAGCGCACGACGTCACAGTGAACAGCTAGTCATGCGGGACCAGGGTAGATCGCGGCAAATCCTTCAGTTATCACATGTATCGGATGTATTTGTTTACGTTTACAGTGCGTGGTTGTTTAAAACAGTGTCAGAGGACCTAGTTTCTTTTTTCGTTTGTGCTGTTCGACTGTAATTTACGCGGTACAATGTATGAGATAATTGTGAATTGGGAAAGCGTAAAGTGTATTCACAGAGACATCGCTTAACAGGCGGTCGTGACAGTGTTCTAGAATTGTGACAAACAATTCCGGGCTGCGCTGTAGTAAACTGTAAATCCCGCAATCGAAACATCAAAGAAAGTGAAATAGTCTTGCATGCTTTCCCGCGTGATGTTTAACTACAAAAGGTTTGGGTATCGAAGTGCTGCAGAAAAGACTCAGTAAATATTAAAAATGCTCGAAAATGCTCTCTTCATTTTCGGCAGTCAGACTACAAAAGAGACTTGAGGTCTGAATTGTTAAATTTGCCTCGGAAGTGGGTGCTCGAATCCGGAGCTGTTCCCTTACTTATGTTGCCACGTATTAACACGAATGCTGTTTTAGTGAATAGGAATGATAACATTCCTGTGGTTAGTGCCTGCATGATCTCGCCTACTGCAGAAGAAAGGAAAGAGCGGTACGAAAAAAAGACTAGTGTAGAAACGAGCTCTTGAGACATTGAAACAACTATCACCCATTAAAAGAACAGCTGAGAAATATACTGACACACAAGATAATCCCTCTGCTACTTCAGAAAAGGACAACTTAGTAAAACCTATTGCAGCTCCTGAAGCAAGAAACGCTCGGTTGTCTGATGTGAATATGAAATTAAAATTACGAAACAAATCTCTTGCGAATAAGCTGTCACTTTTACAGTACAAACAAATGATCACAAACTAAAGAAAAAACATGAGTACTTTAGAGTCTGAGGAAGTTAAACGAATATTGAGGAAAATAATTTCACCCAGCCGAATAATACGTGTATTAATTGGATCTAAACGAGTTCAATGGAATAAGGAGGACATTTGTAAAGCGATTACTCTGCGTGCTGTTTCGCAGAAATGCTACATTTACTTGCGAGAAAAAATGGGATACCCACTGCCTGCAGTTTCAACGCTAAGAATATGGATAAACCGCTCCTTTTGCTGTCGGCCAGGCATACTGCAAGACGTTCTACTTCTGATGAAAATGCAAGCTGAAATACTGACGGACAAAGAACGAATCTGCGTTGTATCATTCGATGGAATGAGCATTGATAGCAGAATTTGTTATGTCCAAGAAGACAGAATAGTAGGCCCACATAGCAATGTTCGTGTTGTTATGGTACGAGGGCTGTATTCATCTTGGAAACAACCTGTCTACTTTGATTTTGACGTACAAATGACAGCTACGCTTCTGAAAAGAATAGTATTGGCCTTAGAGTGCGTCTCGTACAGTGTTGTAGCTACTGTAGCAGACATGAGAGCCAAGAACGCATCTATGTGGAAAGAACTTGAGGTGACATACCTAAACACTCATTTTCCTAATCCTCACAATGCGAGCAGAAATGTGTGGGTGTTTGCTGACGTACCTCGTTGATTTACGTTGATGAGTAATCACTTCTTGGACAAATGTATTGTACTACCTAGCAAAAAACCAGCAACGAAAAATGTGATTAGGAAATTATTGGTTCTGGATAGTGGTGAAGTTAAAATGTGTCCTATGCTTTCTCAGCGTCATATTAATGTGGTAGGAAGGGAGCGACAACGTGTACGATTGGCAGCTGAGTTGTTTTCTAACACAACAGCACAGGCCATCCGGTACTTGATGCCAGAGGAAGAACATGTTAATGCGTCCATACAGCTTGCCGATGAGACACTTGGCATTTTGAATTCTAGAATACCTGAGAGTGACAAGCCACTTGCATGTGCGTTTGGCATTCATTGCTATGGACAGGAGAAATGCCTCACAGAATTTTATGAATGTTGTGAGAACATACGTGTTGGCTCTGCGAAATATATGCTTCCCTTTCAAAAAGGACTTTTGAAAAGTATCCGTCCCCTGCTTGGTCCTTTCAAAGACATGGAATCTTTCGGCGTTAAACGCATTCCCACATCACGTTTGAATCAGGATTGCCTGGGAAATTTCTTTTCGCTCCTAAGAGGTCTTGGAAATGTTTACAATCATCCATCTCCACCTGATGTCAAAAGTAGGATCAGACTGTTGTTGTTAGAAGCCAATTCCAGCGATATTCCTCTTTCCAATGTGTCACCTGTAGCTCCTGCCGAAGGAGGAGAATTTGTTACGTCGGCTATGTTTGGCAACATCCTCCCGGATATGACTGAAGCCCTGGCGATGACTGAGGGTGACAAGGATATTAATGACATTGAATTGCTAGCTGTTGATAGTGATGACCTATCCTTACAGGAAGATACTGGCTGTAGTGTGGAGGGATTCAAATACGTTGTGGGGTTCATCGCATATCGCTACCGAAAATTTGACAGGTCCCTGGGCACGCCTACATGTGATTTGCTGACACCGCCTAATGACCGAAGTCTGGGGTGGATGCACGTGCTGTCTCGGGGAGGTTTGCTCGTCCTTTCCGATGATTTAATGGAAATGATCACTAAATTCGAACTGATATTTGCTGAAGTTTACGGACGAACAGATTTGAACAGGGAACCAGAAGTTGTGAACAATATGTTTGTGAAGCTGAAAAGCCGTTTTCCTGACGTCCATTCACAAGTCTTGAAATCATATGCTAAGATCCGAACCTTATTCCGTTTGCGTTGGTTGGCTGCAAAACAGAAATCCAAACAAGTAGAGGCTGCCCATAAGCGAAAAGCTAGAATGTGGTATTTATCAAAAAAATAAATGTTTTCAAGGTTAAGAATACCGTTGTATTTGTTATTATAAACTTCATGTGCAAAGCCACGGGAACTTTGCCTTTTGCGCAGAACTCGGAAAATAACTTATTTCATACCCTGTCTTAATTTCATCGACTACGATTTGAACTGTAGCCCTTTAGATGAAAATCGAGTAGGTATTAAATATACTAGACTGTGATACTCTTCTTGACTTATGTGAACGGAAAGAAAGACAAACAGTTTATTTGATGCTAGTGTTCCAAGACTTGAAGTTATTACATATCGCAATGTGTCCTGTAAGTTTTCACCGTGACGTGTTGAACAAATTAGAGTGTTTGAGATATAAAACAAACCCCCATCTGTCAGTCACAGTGAGGTGCAGATTCCATGCATTTCTTCAACATCATCTTCACTGAGGTAAGAGTGAATATAAGTTAATATAAAGTCTTATTTGCCCCGAATCTGTTGATTTAAACCTAACATATCGCGCACTTCTAAGTACCTCTTATTTTGTAGCGCTACGATGTTACACATACTTTATCTTGTACATAATATATGTTTCTATAGAATACATTGGATGACGTTCAAAAATTCTGAAATATCACTTCGGTATATTATTAAAATGTGAAACATTACCAGCGCTCTAATACAATCTGCCGTCAGTGGCTACCTGCGATGTTCAATGGTGACGTCACAGCGACAGCGAATGGCAGCCCGTAACGCGGAATGACTAACCTTACTGTTAACCTTGGGGATAGCTGACCCCCACAGCGCTCGTCTCCAGATGGGAAAATTTAAGTGTACCAAGTGTCGTTGATATTGTCCCTGTAGTTTAGGAGGAGATGTGTCATTTACATACATACATACATACATGCATACATACATACATACATACATGCATACATACATACATACTGCACCCATAAACGAATTTACGTAATGAATGTATGAACTAAAAGTTGAATAATTCGCATATTGGAATACTACAGTAGGTTGTGAAGCTGGCAGTCACAAAGCAACATTCTGGCTCCAGTCAGACGGCAAGGAGATCCGCAAAACTTTTCTCATAGCACGAACAGCTTATAGACGGGCCTAAGTGCTACATCCAATAAAGTTTATGGTACCGGCAAGGAGTGGCAACTTTCTACTCGATTCTCACGGGAAAATCACGCGTTGAGCCTGACCTACTTAGAAGGGCAAGAGAGACAACGATAATACCCGCCAACCCTTGGCAGAAAATGGAAGCATCCATGCTGCGAAGAGCGCGAAAGTCTCAGCCAATCACAAAATTGCAAATTTAAATGTTTTGTCATAGCGGGAATCTACAGCCAGTATTTCACTATTTGGAGCCCGGAGTAGTTGTGAAAAACAGTGTCCTGACTTCCTAATAATATTTGAAAATTTATCGGTGCAAATGTAGGATTAATTATTGGCTAATTTAGAAAGCTGTAATTTTACACGGAAGAGTAGTATCGCCCAGGAACTGAACCGTCATGGCGGGAAGAAAACATTCGCTGGAAGAAAATAACGCCGGTGACGCGCGCCGTCGTGTGGATTACCCTGTGATCGTTTCCCACGGGGCAATATAACAAGTAAGTCAGACCGAAATTAGGAAAATTTTGTACATATTTTTGAAGCTTTAACCTACGGATGTATGATAAAGCGCTCCCAAGTGCTAGATTACTACGCCACATCCCTTCCACAGAACTATTTTCCAAGTGGGGGGAGAACTGTTTACAAAAACCAACGTGCAGCGTGGTGAATCCTCAGTGTGTCAGTTAATTCAGTTAGTGTGTGTCAGCTTTCAAATTCAGTCTTGTACGGAGTGAATTCAGTCTTGTGTGAACTTTTCTTTTGTGAATTCTGAGTCTGGTAGGAAAGCGATCAGAGACACTTGTTGGCATCCGAGGGAGCCATGGATTTTACTTGGGAGAGTAATATTTCAGGAGAAATGAACACTTTAACAAACTTTTATCTGATTTGAATTTATGCAGAGATAACAGGCAATAGCTACACTTTTCAACACTTGCCTTAAATGAACTTACACAACCAATCGAGAGGGACAATGGAACATGTTGCAACACGTAACTGCATTAAGTTTCTCTAATCCACGTGTAGTTTGGAGATTTGTTGAAAGGCCATTTTATCCTTTTATTTTGGAGGACGATTAGTATAAAATTTTCTCCACACGTCATTGGAAACAGTACTTTTAGCTTGTTTTCATCACTTTCAATGAACTGTTATGGCAAGCGAGATGTTACGGGGAGAATCTAGTTAAAGCAGACAGGGAGGAGAATGACTTTTCATTAATGGAAGGACGCGATGTTTAGACCTTGAGTAAACTGTTACGTTCCGAAGAGGTGAACAACCGGTAAGCCTTAAACAAACAAACTGAGAGGGGTGTGTGTGACCACAGGAGACGTCAGGCAGGGAGCGGAGAGAAAACTTTCGACTTCACGTCAGGGGTTTATGCAGTGCTATGGTATAATCTTCACTGAAGTGCTAAAAAATGCGAGTGTTTATGTAAATGTGAACGTGTGTAACGCCTTTATATAAAATGTATCAAGTATGTGTGTGTGAAAATTCGGAATACCACATCAGCTTCAAGATGGAATTCTAATTCATCATGACAGAGCCCGGAGGGTGATCCAACCTGCCTCCATCACCAAGGTATGAGCAAAAATTATGCATAAATAAAATATGTAGGACTGTGAACTAATTGATGATCAAATGTAGCTTAGACTGTTAGAAAGGATTGTAAATAATTCATATAATATAATAATAATAAAAATAACAATAATAATAATTTTTGCACTTTGAGCTAGGGTTATTTGCGCACTTCCTTTACGTAAATGTGTTTGCATATTATTTATGGATCATTTTGTAATAAGTCACTTTGACAGATTAGAATGCTATCTATTGAGATTTAACTGAGCGTAATGCCGATTTTATAATAATAATAATCATGTTATTATAACGGTAGTTATGAGCGATTTTTCTGTTGAAGTTATGATTTTGTAGATGCCGCCTTGTTGATTTTTAATGCTTACTTGTGCTACCAGCGCATTTAGGTTGTTTTGTGTTGTGTAATCATCATTCAGATGACCGTTTCCGGTAGTTCTTATACCGTGTATTTTTGCGACGATTTGGTGGACAAGCGATTATTTATTTCTCTGTGTAGTTGCGGTTACACATTTTTCAATAGCCGTGTTTTTGAGAGGCAATCTCGTCATTTTAGTAAACAGTTAGTGACAGGAAGCCATTGATAAGTCAGCTCTGATATTTTGTAACATGTGAAGCAGAGAATGATCTAGAGATCGAGCTAAGTGAATAATATCCCTGATGATCTGCGTTGATAATGGAAATGTGATATTTGGACCATGTCATGAACTGTCGTAAGAAATAGAGATGTGTACGACAGATATTTCGCCCGCCGGTTATGAGCAAGGCCGTATTATGAGTTACTACGTCGAGAATAATGATGAGTAAATAGAATTGAGAGATGAATAATTTAACCAAGAGTGTTAAATATGTAACGACATCGATTATGATTGTAGGCAGAAGCCTGTATTTGTTTCAAATAGTTCCAGGGAAAGCAGATGCTCGGCAAATATGCGAGTTATAGCACGAGGTAATATGTGAGCGGAGCGACGAATCAATGTGCATTTTGACAGTCACGTAGAGTCATGGATGACATGTAATAGCAGTAATTATTGTCCATACAGGCTGGGTAGTGTCGTGGCCAGACATTCTTGGTCTGAGATTAGAAGATTGCCGTCAAATTCACAATATTTTGCTACCTGTAGCGGGGTAAATTTACTTTAAACTCCGAGATGTGCGCATTTTATTTATTTATTTATTTCTATTAATTTCCAGCAGGCAGCGACGTTGGGATCTAGATCTGTTTATTATTATTCTTTCCTTGTGCATTTTTTATCACCGTTTATTTGTAGGATCTGATCATATGTGAATTATTTGTATATCATTGATGTAAATAGATAGGTGTAGTTAGGCTAGTTTTGATTTCAGTATTTTTTCGTTGGAGCAGTGTTTCTCCATTAACAAGTTTAATTATGTAAATAAGATTTCATGTGTTAGGATAAGAGATCATCGGTTAGTTCATAGTCAAAACCATAGTAGTGGTATGCTCATACCAGAGATTCAGTAATTACCAAGCCTTTAAAATCCACTACATTTTAATTAGGAAATGAAGCGATCTTTAATAAACCAGTTGTATCACAAATGCCGCAAATGAATGAGGTAAATGAGATGGGATATGCCTCCATCTAGTGGTGGTACCACAAATAATGAGTTCGTAACGAAATGCAGTCAGCGGCAAATTAAGAAAAATTTTAATGTAAAAGGATCGCTGTCATTTGAAATGTAAACATGAGGCACTTGGCCTAATTATTTTATATTTTAAAGAAGTCCAGGCTATCACAGTCATGCAAGTGAAGTTTAAATAATTAAATGAGTGATTGTAACACTCAGGTTCATGTTTCAATAATTTCTTTTTTGTCAACCACGAGTAGTTTATAATGTGGCTATGGTTATGTGGTAGATAAGTACAATGTTCATGGTTGTTCTTTCTCTTATTTGTTACACATGGTTAGTGCAGTCCATGATTATTTAGAGTGGGGTGTTTTCCCAACTAAGTCACTTGTGTTAAATATTTGATAAACACCTCTGAGTCAGTGTTGATTTGATGACTTAATCAATTAATTAATTAACTACACTAGTTTATTTTGATAGACATTTTTCAATGTATTACAATTCAGTATTTCAAATGAGGTGGTTATTTCTGACCAGAGTTTTGAATTTCTTCACGTCATCGTCTTGAAGACAATGTCGACGTAATCTGGAATATTTAAATTTGATCGACCTTCAGTCAATTTTTTATTAGGCAGATAATTGAGTTATGGTAAGGTAGATCTTTAATTTTTTTAAATTTTATTTCATTTCACTTTGTTTATTTCTCCAGTTTATTTTCAATTTTGGCACTTTGCACTTTGTTCAATAAATCAGTTTGTTATTTAAATTTTAATTCAGTCTTTGGGTACCGTCTTTATAGTTAGTTTTCCCCATCTTTTCATTTCCTCACTCCCGATCGACGTGTGGCCTAACACCCGTGGGATATTTCGAACGCAGCGCGACTGAGGAAGAAGAGTCTACATGCAGCGGTGAGTATCATTTAAATGTCATTATTTACAGGAGCAGCCGGCGCACAGAGGAAGGAAGAAGATCACCGCATTTGTTGCCTTTGGAAGGGCACAATACATACATTCATTCATTTTTATATACCGGTTGGTTCACCAGTCACTTATTATTTTTCGGAAGTAGGTAACCCAACTAACGCGTATATCGTAATCACCCGAAAAACATTAGTACCTGCTGTTTTTAGAGCTTTAGTACAACCAAAACTTTCATATAACGCTCGCGAATATGGTAGAAATCATTACGGCAGTGGTATTTTCGATTAACGCCGTTTACTGTGTCACTAATATGGCCGCATCTGATCCTTTTCTAGTCCACCCCTGTGGTGTAGTGAGTAGAGTTATTAGCTGCCACCCCCGGAGGTCCGGGTTCGATTCCCGGCTCTGCTACGAATTTGAAAAGTAGTACGAGACCTGGAACGGTGTCTACTCAGCCTCGGGAGTCAACTGATTAGAGGTTGGTTCGATTCCCACGTCAGCCATCCTGGAAGTGGTTTTCCGTGGTTTCCCACTTCTGCTCCAGGCAATTGCCGGGGTGGTACCTAAATTAAGGCAACGACCACGTTCTTACCTCTTCGTTTTCTATCCTTTCCGATCTTCCCATCATCCATAAGGCCCCTGTTCAACACAACTCTGCAGGTGAGGCCGCCTTGGCGAGGTCCTCTTCACCAGTTTCATCCCCCGACCCAAAGTCTCACGCTCCAGTACACTGCCCTTCAGGCGGTAGATGTGGGATCCCTCGTCAAGTCGGAGGGAAAAACCAACCCTGGAGGGTAAACAGATTAAGAAACAAAAGAAAGAAAATATCCTGTTCCAAAGAGTGAATTTTTATTTGGTCCTGAAAAGGACCGTTTTTATCCGATGTAAGCAGATTGGGCTACGGTGTGATGGTCAGTAGGTAGGAAGCAGGGTACCGTACATATTCAGAGTAACATGTGCTCGAGAGGTTGACCATTTTACAGTGTCCATATAACTTTTTACCATTACGGAGCACTTGGCATACATTTTAATTCGACCGTATTTTCTCCACAAATTAGCAACAATTGAATGTACTCTTCGTAGGAATACATCGCGAGAAAATGAATAACTGCTGTGATGTGACCTGGTAGGTGTGGAGTATTAATTGCGTGCGTTCGATCCGGTGGGTTGTGGATTCGAATCCCACGCTGACCGTGCTGGAAATGGTTTTCCTCGGTTTCCCATTTCCACCACCAGGCGAATGCCGGAACGGTACCTTAATAAAATACCAAGGCCGATTTCCTTTCCAATACTTCCCCCACTCATCCTTAGGGGAAAGACGCCAAATCTGAGCACACTCCTTAAAACCAATAACATATATAATTCATAATTTTTATGTCACCGCTAAAACGGAGCACCACTGCCGTTCAAAGAAACTGCCTTATGCCGGATTCGAACCACTACGCTGCCGAAACTCACACATCTTCTGCCCCAACCCTTAACCAATTCAGCCAAGAAGTCAACATGCATGATAGTTGCTAGAGGTTTATTACTCAAGTACGGCCGTTCCACCTCGAAAATTACATGTGTCGAAGTCTTCATTGAAGGTTTACAGTGTTCATTTAACTTCCCTATGTTACAGTGCGCATGGCATAATCTATTAATTCGATCGTATTACGGGTACCTGTGTTATTTCAAGGCGCAATAAATCACGTCATGTTTGCAAAACGTTCCTTTATATTGTACTGGGATTGACTGTACATCAACTAATTCTTAAATAATATACTCCATAAAGAATGTATAGAGTATTAGCGAGTGTATTTTCAGGGCTCATCCTAACAAATTCTCGCAGGAGCATGTAGTCAACCTCCTGTCGTCCTCACACCCTGCGCGGTGTCAGACAAGTTGCGTCATACGATCTGTAAACATCCATCCAAGAATTTTTTTCTATATCCTAAACCAATTGAATTATCGATTCAGAGACAACGGCATCGTATAGTGTACATTTCAAACATCTCCTCATGTTCATTTTTTCAAAATCGATACAGAGATTACGGATATATTGAAGATGTTATGAAATATTACGTCAGAGCTAGATCTATATAAAAGGCCATCACTCTTGTTCCTGTCACGGCAGTTCAGACCAGCAGTTCACACTGGCAACACGGCGATGTTGGTTCGCTGCATGATACAGAGTCAGTCTACAGGGCGAGATTATATCTAAGTGACGTGCGAGTTGTGGAACATAGAATAATTCCTGGGGTACGGTACATTTTAACTTTCCGTAAGTAGAACCTCTTGAGAGACTTATACATATTGTACAAGATGACTCTGAGACTTTTTAACTAACATTTTACCGAGCTCGATAGCTGCAGTCGCTTAAATGCGGCCAGTATCCAGTATTCGAGAGATAGTAGTTTCGAACCCCACTGTGGGCAGCCCTGAAAATGGTTTTCCGTGGTTTCCCATTTTAACACCAGGCAAATGCTGGGGCTGTACCTTAATTAAGGCCAAGGCCGCTTCCTTCCCACTCCTAGCCCTTTCCTGTCCCATCGTCGCCGTAAGACCTATCTGTGTCTGTGCGACGTAAAACAACTAGCAAAAAAAACTAACATTTGCGTGTGTGCTAGAAGCCATGATAGTGATATTATCCAAGCGAACTCGACTTTAAACTATAACATTACGATGTGAATAACAGAATATTCAGAGACTTTACTTTTCGTACATGTGTTTAACCATTCATTTAGACATTATATCAAATGCGGTAGTGAAAGTGATATGTTGTTTTTTCTTCAAACAGACTTTTCATGTTGTTGTCTGTTGTTTAAAGTGGCCTAACACAGCTAGGTCATCGGCCAACAGACTTTTCATAATAGGAATGATAGTGGTTTATCAAGTGATTTACATTACATGGACACAAGTGTACTCATAGACAGTCATGTAATGCAAGTGAAATTTCCAAGTGAACTGTGCTTCTAGTAGGTCACTACAAACATCCAGTTTCTTTAGAATTATAGTTACAAGCGTACAGTTATTAGATCGGACGTTCTATTTCTCGACGTGAATAGGAATAAACTGTGTTGTGATGAGTTCCAATGAACAGTGCAAATATTAATTTAGCAGGAAGACTCTATGCTAGTGATATAAGTGAAACATTATTTCTTTCTTGTGGAAAGCCACCACAAGTTTGCCTAGTGCAACTTATTTTTCTAATTTTACGTTCGGGTTCTAAGTTAGAACCGAGTCAACGACTACAATTCACAAAGTGTTGTGGTTGATGTGAATTATTCTGATACTCAAGGGACAGTTAAATGTGGACACTCGCGTAACATAATCAGTGAGTTACCCTTCAAGAATCAACGGCAACCCAATGCTGTCCACAAGGGATTGTGGCTCCATGCTTTGGTTGCTGCTCACAAAGGATTATGGTCCCATGGTTTGGTTGCAGCACATGGAGGATCGTGTTCCTATGGTTTGGTTGCTGCCTATAAGGGATCGTGGTGCCATGGTGTGTTTGCTGCACACAAGGGATCGTGTTTCCATGGTTGGAAAGATGGAAGAAGGATCTACGGAAACAACTTCATTGTAACCAGCACAATTGTAAGGTGAATCTTATGTGCATAAATTCAGTTTTAAAGAATTTGGAACTCATTGTAGTTAGAACCTCTCTCTGTACGCAGCTCCAGGTCTACACTCAGTGTGCCCTGTGATTAAGATATCTTTACTCTTCGAAATATATAATCGTGACTTATCAAATAATTTCCTGGTACATTATTTGGCGTGGAATTGTGCATAGTAGTTTTTCCGGTGCTAGGTCCATGGATCAATTTACAGTGATGACACACATGTAGGGGAGAGCTTTACTGACCACAAGGAGAAATTTCAAGTTCTTTGGTGTTCATAAAACTAAATTATAAGGATCTTTATATTGTACGCGTTATTTGGGTTGCCTGTCTCCGAAAACATAAGGGGCTGGTGAACCACCCGGTGTAGAGATACGGTAATAGATACGTAATTATTGTCTATGGAGATGGAAATTCGACTAGTTCTTAGTCATGAGTGGCTTTTCTTTCCTTATTAAGTGAAACTTGTAACAGATTCATTATTTGCCAATATCTGTTGTTATTATATAACGATAGCAGTTCCACAGTCATCAATCATCACTGATCTACATTTATGGCAGTCACCCAGGTATCATATTCCTGCTTTTATGGGAAGACTTAGAACTGTCCCGCCACGAGAGAGAACTTTCTCTGACCATGTCGCTAGAAATAAATTAATCTTCCTTAAGATAATGGTTTGTGTGTGCAGAACGAAAGGTATGAAACTAGCGCCTCTCCTTGCTGCAATGTTTATACATCTCCACATTCTGAACAAGTGGGACTCGGCAATTCCTCAATATACAGGTTCTACAATAAGTAACTTCTTAATTAAATGGTTGGGTCGATATAAAGAGAATATGAGCAGATTACATGATTTAAGATGGAATACGTTTACCAGAAAAATAAATTATAATATAGCATGAGGTGATAGAGAGAAAATTGTGCATTCGTATTATTATTATTATTTTTTTTTTGCTAGTTGCTTTACGTCGCACCGACACAGATAGGTCTTATGGCGACGATATTATTATTATTATTATTATTATTATTATTATTATTATTATTATTATTAATGCTATTTGCTTTACGTCCCACTAACTACCTTTTAAAGTCTTCGGGGACGCCGAGGTGCCGGAATTTAGTCCCGCAGGAGTTCTTTTACGTGCCAGTAAATCTACCGACACGGGGCTGTCGTATTTGAGCACCTTCAAATACCACCGGACTGAGCCAGGATCGAACCTGCCAAGTTTGGGTTAGAAGGCCAGCGCCTTATTATTATTATTATTATATTTGTCCATCTTCTGAAAAGTGAAAGTCTCTAGTGAAGGAGTGGCATTACAGATCGGAAAAACGAGAGTTCTCCTGAACAACCTTAATGGAATAGTTGTTCTTGTATTTGTGAACTCGCTGGTCGCTCCCCTCAGGAGCACGCCACGATATAAATCCTGCAGTTGTGATGTTTTAAAAGCCCAATGTGTCCTAAAACAACACGCTTCGCGCATTTTCAGTAAAGCGAATAAACAAACGGACGGGTAATTCCAGTTTTGTAGTGAACGATAGCAGTTGGTCAATTCTTTTGAGTGGTGATAGAAGCAAAATCCCCACGTAGCAATTGTTTTTGGGAGGCTTACGTTATCAAATTGTAATGCGGGGATTTTCTGAAGGCTGGGCGAAGTAAAGTGGCTTTACATCAGTGCTACAGCATTAAGAACCACGTGTCCGAGCCACTTCTTCCTTCTCTCTGTTTGATCATAAACCAGGTCTGTGCCTTCAATACAGGACCAGATCTCTACACAAAATGTAAAACTCTTCCGCATTTACGGCAGTAAACTGGAAAGTTATACTCTGTAATATTCATATTTCTCAGCAATTTTGGCTATGTTTTATAGTTCTTTTAAATTGTTATTGCACAGGAAAACCGTTTTTTATGCTTATTTTCTCTTTGAATTAAAATGTAGTAACACATTTTACACAAGGACATTTCAAAAGTTCATATTTCACTCCTAGCCATCATCCATTAATAATTGCTTTTTTACATCAGTTAGTAAAAAATCGAACGAATGCCTGAAAAATCAAAGCTAGGGTACGAGTATTAAAGAGGAAGCTACAGGATGTTGTGCAAGTAGGAGAGAAGCTTGGGATTCCCCGGTGAGCACCTTGGGCTATTAAGCAGTCTTTCCATTTTAGAAATTCATGTCTTCGTGAAAAAAAAAAAAACACAAACAAAAGAGTGCCGAACACAGACACACACATTGCGCAGGAACTACGGGCCACAATGCTTTCAACATTAAATATTTAACCCTCGGGGTATATGGAGCACGCTCTGTCAGTGCAGAGATGGCTTGGAATACATTAGTAGACCAATCGACTAGAAGAGACGTTTTAAGAGTAAGGAGGTAAAGTTCCAATTCAAGACCACAAATTGGGGAGAACATTTTTTATATGAAATGTAATTTGGGATAGGAATAATTTAATAATGAAGGTGTTTGAATAATTTCCAAATTCTTTGATATAATTTTAGGAAGTACATGGTAAACAGTTACAGTAATAGGAAATCTGGAACCTGAGAGACAGCCCTAAATACAAAAAATGAAATGAAATGGCGTATGGCTTTTAGTGCCAGGAGTGTCCGAGGACATGTTCTACTCGCCAGGTGCAGGTCTTTTGACTTGAGTCCCGTAGGTGACCTGCGAATCGTGATGAGGATGACATGATGATGAAGACGACACATACACCCATCCCCCATGCCAGCGAAATTAACCAATGATTGTTAAAATTCCTGACCTTGCCGGTAATTGATTGATTTAAAACAGGACAATGGATTTCTATAAAGTAAATCGTAGATGAATAAGGACAGAGTGTGTGTGTGTGTGTTTAGTACTATAGTTGGTGCTATAGAAGCAGGCAGCAGATAAATTCTTATTAATATATAAATACTTCACCGAGCGGTTCATTCTGAAAAAAAATTAAAATCCGCAGCCTGTTTCCAGTCATTCGACAGGGTCGGGAATAGAATGAATGAAGCCTCCATCTAACGGCGAGGAGAGGTATTTTGCCGGCTGCCGAAACCTTTTGCGCTTTTCTGGCGCAATGGTTACTAACTGAAAGATGAAATTAAATTATATTGGAAAGTGTTGCTGGAATGAAAAGAAACACGGGAAACGGGAGCACCAGGAGGGAAACCTTTGCTGTCTCCGCTTTGTCCAGCACAAACATCATAAGGAAAGACTGGAATTTGAACCATGGAATCCAGCGGAGAGTGACCGGCATGCTGCTGTCTGAGCCACGGAGACAGAAGCGAATCATTGAACTGTAGCAATATTTCTCAATGAATTGTCAGCTTTCTAGTGGCCATAACGGGGTTCGGTATTACAATTATATGGTAATTTATCAGTGATACTGCTCAATATATTACTCTTGTGTGTTGAGGTAGTAGAATACATCCACAGTATTCTCTACCTGTCGTAAGAGGCGACTGAAACGGGAATACAATGGTCTCTCGAGCTGGGAGCTTAGGTTGGCAGATGACGTATTACAGTTAGTTCGCTTAACTCATAAGAATGCGAAAGGTATCAGAAATTGAGGAAAAATATTTTTTTTAGTATCCGAAGAGGAGGTCCAACATAATATATGTTCATTCCGGGTCATATTAGGACAAAAATTGGATGGCGATATTTGTCCTTTTTTAGGCGTTTGTGGTTTATTTGTCCTATTTTAACCTTTTTGTTAGGTTTAAAAGCATACTTTTGCATCTTCACCTCCTCTCAACTACATTTTTATTCTCATTCTCAAATCGAATCATCATTATTTCTTCCATCACCTCTTAAACATCTTTTCATCAGTAAATACATATATTCGAACCATTCCTGAAAATTCCGGCTCCATGGCAAAATGGTTAGCGTGCTGGCCTTTGGTCCAGAGGGTCATGGGTTCGATGTTCGTGCAGGTCGGAGATTTTAACCTTAATTGGTTAATTCGCGTGGCTCTGGGAATGTGTGTTTGTGCTGTCCTCAACATCCGTGCAACGCACACACCACACATGGCACAATCCTTCACCACAATAACACGCAGTTACTTACACATGGCAGATGCCGCCCACACTCATCGGAGGGTCTGCCTTACAAGGGCTGCATCTGGCTAGAAACAGCCACACGAAATTATTATTATTATTATTATTATTATTATTATTATTATTATTATTATTATTATTATTATTATTATTATTATTATTATTATTATTATTATTACACGAAATTATTATTATTAATATTCCTGAGAAGAGAGAGAATTAAATGAAACTAGTTTTTGAAAATGACAGCTGCATCAAATTAAGTGCAAGGTAAGTGAAATGTTGAAAGGAGTAAATTTTGATGTGATAGTTTTAGAATTGCTTCAAGTACACCAATGAACCCTTAATATCCGTTGATATGGAGAGAAGTTTCTCGATGTTTTGCAATGCTCTGTCTGAAAACCAACGATCCTTTACACCTAAGAACATGGAGATGACTATTGTAATATTCTGGTTAGTCAATTGAAGTAATGTTTCCGTGTTCCAATTTCTGTAACTCTAGTGTGCTAAGCCGAACATGATTCCTGTTGTACTAATTTCAATTTCTTTCTCCCGGATGTCCATTGCAGGTTTGCTGAATTTATTCTAGGTGGAGAAGATACATCATTCTAAATTCTACAAGTACTTTTTAAACAAATACTGTATTACATTGTTTAAGTTATGCTATTTTAAACGTATATAATATCTGAAAAAGATAAGTGTTTCACTCATATATTTTTGCACGGTATGTTGCACGCATACCATCATAATATGCATTTTAAAATATATTCCTTCGTTATGTACGTAATTAAAACCAAAATTTATAGGTCTTCAACTTCCGAGCCCTAGAGAATATATTACATAGAGCATATAACTTCTCTGTTCCTGATATGTCTGGGAAATAGGGAGACAATATCTTAGTTGATCCCATTTATCGGGGTTATCTTCATCCAGTCTGGAAAATTATAAATGCAATGTTACATTTTAATTAACGTGGTAGTATGGTTTACAGAGAGTTGTATTCTGAAGTTATTCCTAGGTATGCTGGATGAGAGGTCTACGAGCGTTTTACCTTACGATATCAGCTTTAGAGAATCCCAGCATACATTGAGCAACATCAGCATTTGAAGCTTGTCGGCGAACAAACATGTGTTTTATTCCATTTCCACATTCTAGAGAGACCACATGTGACGTGACATGCGGTGCTGTCAGCACACAGAAGCTTTTGGTTCGATAGTGGTTAACTACTTTCTGGGGACAACAGCTGCGTTCCAGGGCAATTCACAGTGGATGTTTTCGGTCTCATACAAATCGCTACATGTCTCATTTCCTACCGCGAGTTTTCACTTTTATAATTTCTTGGTAGAAATATTCCTTCCTGAAACTACGAATTCTTTATTTTGAAATGTTAATTTCACAAAATATTTTACATTAAGAAATGGAAGGTGTAGGTATTGTTAACCATCTTACAGGCTATCCACTTTCCTTATAATTGTGTTGTTTACGGCAGTGGTATTCAAACATTTTGATTGGTGTACCCCCAAAATCCGATTATTTTACCTTAATGTATGAGAATATTCCGATTACAACAAGAATAGCAAACGAGTGTTGCCGGATGCCAAATAATATTCATTCTAATCATCATCACCATCTTATATATCATCATCTACCACAGATTATCCCGTTTGCACAGGGTCACTGCTCGCACTAAGGCATTAAAATTGCGTTTCTTTTCGGGGGCCGGGAAACTCTCTCCCTCCGCGTGGCGATCGACTCTAATCTACATCGCCTCCGACGTGTTATTAGTTTTAAGAAGAAAAAGATAGCAGGGAGGATTGGGAGTGTGATACTACAGGAGTATCTGCCTGTCCCCATGCTCAGCATGTTACCAGGCCAGATGTGGTGATGAGTATCAATAGTGGTATAATCGGGTAATAAGGGTCAGGACAAAACAACATAGGCGGAAATAGAAAGATGCCTATATGTAAAACCTGACATTATGTAAATAGCACATGCAAGGATGTGGGTCTGGAAAGATCAAGGTAATTGCGTTGGTTGAGAAGAGTTATCATGCATAAATCATAAGCCTAATTCTCACCAGTCCGGTTATGCAGTACTTATGGGTACTGGTTTGGCTAGCGCGGGCCTTTCTTATTGCCGAGCCATGCAGCAGTAGCCACTAGGGCCTGTCGCATCGCTCGGCACTACTGGGCTCCCTTGTACACAGTCTTCGATCCCGGAGCATGATTCAAGCCCGCTTAGGCGGGGTCCTCCTGGATGGGGTTGGGACATGGCGCCGGGCCTCCTTCCTCTCTGCCCGTACCATGCATGGCCCGGTAAACAGGACAAGTACGATGGGAGGCCGGGTGGCACCCCGAGCAGTTGGTGTACAGCAGTTCCTCTTTAAGTACAGCGCAGGCCATTTTAGTGGTGGTTACCCTCACAACGGTTGTACCTTACTAGGATCCTACACCTGTCCTGGCGGTGGCCCCACCTCAAGCAGCGGAAACACTGCAAGAGCTGCTGAGGGGAACGTACAGATCTCACCTGACTGCCGCTACCCACTGAGGTCCTCTCCTGATTGGCTCCTCGGTCGACTGCTGTCCTGCGAGCAGTCCTGGGCTGCGGCTGGGTGGCCCCTCCTGGTAGCCGGTGTCGTCTTCTTCCTCCTGGTCCAAGGGCGCGTCTTCTTCTTGGCGGTGGTGGTCTCTTCTAGGCAAGGGAAGAGGCCTCCTCCAGGCGGCTTCCCCCCTCTCCACCGGCCTGGTGACCATGGGGTAGGAAATGCATTGCACTCCATCTGCGTAGAATTACATAAACATTATATGTTGAAAATGGATTAAATAAAAAATTTATGAACTTCCTGAGAGAAAGATTTAAAGAAAGACTTATGTTATATTTACAACTGCTGAAGTAGTGACTATAGACACTGGTACCTCCAGTTTTTTTGTCGGATCCCAATGGCTAAATGGAATGGTATGACTGATGGTATACAGTAGGAAAGATTTTAAGCTGACGTTATACTTCAGAACATTGTTTATATCGATGGCTTTCTTTTAAAACCTCGTATGTCCAAATGTTCTTCCTACCTATTATATCCCTTAAGACTGGACATGCCTCCCGGTCATATATTTGTATGCAGTCCATCAGAATAATTTTCGCTGTGTTCATTTTCCTTTGCTAATGTCTAAAGGAAAATGGACCTTAGCGTATTGTAGGGATGTTGATTGCATGGCAAATTTACACACTCCTACAGTATAATGTACACTGACTGACAGAGCAAATGCAACACCAAGAAGGAGTGATCAGAACTTTATGCCAATTGCAGGGTAGACTGACGTCACTGAGGTATGCTCATGATGTGAAATGCGCCGCTCTGCTGCGCACGTAGCGAACGATAAATGGGACACGGCGTTGGCGAATGGCCCACCTCGTCCCGTGATTTCTCAGCCGACAGTCATTGTAGAACGTGTTGTCGTGTGCCACAGGACACGTGTATAGCTAAGAATGCCAGGCCGCCGTCAACGGAGGCATTTCCAGCAGACAGGCGACTTTACGAGGGGTATGGTGATCGGGCTGAGAAGGGCAGGTTGGTCGCTTCGTCAAATCGCAGCCGATACCCATAGGGATGTGTCCACGGTGCAGCGCCTGTGGCGAAGATGGTTGGCGCAGGAACATGTGGCACGTGCGAGGGGTCCAGGCGCAGCCCGAGTGACGTCAGCACGCGAGGATCGGCGCATCCGCCGCCAAGCGGTGGCAGCCCCGCACGCCACGTCAACCGCCATTCTTCAGCATGTGCAAGACACCCTGGCTGTTCCAATATTGACCAGAACAATTTCCCGTCGATTGGTTGAAGGAGGCCTGCACTCCCGTCTCCCGGCGTCCGCTCAGAAGACTACCATTGACTCCACAGCATAGACGTGCACGCCTGGCATGGTGCCGAGCTAGAGCGACTTGGATGAGGGAATGGCGGAACGTCGTGTTCTCCGACGAGTCACGCTTCTGTTCTGTCAGTGATAGTCACCGCAGACGAGTGTGGCGTCGGCGTGGAGAAAGGTTAAATCCGGCAGTAACTGTGGAGCGCCCTACCGCTAGACAACGCGGCATCATGGTTTGGGGCGCTATTGCGTATGATTCCACGTCACCTCTAGTGCGTATTCAAGGCACGTTAAATGCCCACTGCTACGTAGAGCATGTGCTGCGGCCGGCGGCACTCCCGTACATTCAGGGGCTGCCCAATGCTCTGTTTCAGCAGGATAATGCCCGCCCACACACTGCTCGCATCTCCCATACGAGATGTACAGATGCTTCCGTGGCCAGCGTACTCTCCGGATCTCTCACCAATCGAACACGTGTGGGATCTCATTGGACGCCGTTTGCAAACTCTGCCCCAGCCTCGTACGGACGACCAACTGTGGCAAATGGTTGACAGAGAATGGAGAACCATCCCTCAGGACACCATCCGCACTCTTATTGACTCTGTACCTCGACGTGTTTCTGCGTGCATCGCCGCTCGCGGTGGTCCTACATCCTACTGAGTCGATGCCGTGCGCATTGTGTAACCTGCATATCGGTTTGAAATAAACATCAATTATTCGTCCGTGCCGTCTCTGTTTTTTCCCCAACTTTCATCCCATTCGAACCACTCCTCCTTGGTGTTGCATTATCACTGTCAGTCAGTGTATTTAAGGTTCATTTTCCTTCACAAATTGGCAGAGGAAAATGACCATAACGAAAATTATTCTTTTGGACTGCATATGGGACTGGGAGGCGTGACCAGTCTTAAGGCATATAATGGATAGGAAGAGTATTCGGACTTACGAGGTTTTTAAAGAAAGCCGTCGATATACATGAAGTGTAATTCATACGAATGAACATTTTAATGAAAACTTTAAAGCCAAAAACTGGAGCATGTTCTACAGTTTATCAAGAAGACATGATAATACTGCCAAATGACATGTTCTTGAGGGTATTAACACTAACCTCGGATCTAGTTCGATTAAGTGATTATACGGACGTATACGGCGTGGGTTTTAATTTGTGGAGCGAAGAATATTTTCGTAACTTTTCATGTTGCCATTATGGGCATGGGAATCATCCGCACTGGGGAAGGCCAAAAAGCGCTGACTGCACAGTCTGAAAGAAGACATGAAGAAAGTATTTTTGCCCCTCCCTATTATATCTTGCGCCACAGCAAGTGGCGAAGGCGTTAGGGGATTGAAGATCCTGTAATCACCAGGGAGTATTGCGAAGAATGACAGGAAGGGAACACCTCCTGCCCTTTAAATTTACAAGAGTTGATGATATGTTAGTTGGCTCCCTAAAAAGCAACAGCAAGGACCATCACACTTTCACGATGATAATATTTATATTAGAAAACACTCTCAACCATATATAAGAGTGCAGTTAATGTAGTGGTTACGATGCACATAGTAGGCATATGTTCCTCATTCATTTACTGTTTATTTAAAGAAAGTAGGTTTGTAATTGAGCAAAAAGAGGGAGTCCTCCTTTTTCAAGATTTAGGTATAATTTTAATGTTTCGATCTAGACTTTCGCAATGACACATTCTAGACAAAATTTTCATCTGTACAGTTCTATAACACTATTTTTTTCTACGCCAAAGCATGATTTTTCTGTTTCAATATTTAACGGAGAAATGTAGCTGTCAGCTGAAAACGTGTTCATGACAAACGTAACGTGACACATAATAAACACAGCTATTTGTTTACATATAAACGTTAATATTAATGTGTAATTGAATTGCGCTACACATTCTAATGCCCTGCCCACCAGAGCGTAAAAAGTCCATTAAATGAGGTTGTTAACACCAGGATATATTTGCTCATTTGCTGCTTACTGTTTATAAACCAAGCAACTAATTTATGTAATGCAGCATGCGCTTTAGTTCATATTTGAGATAAATATGATATACACAATATGAAATGCCTACATTTATTATATAAACCCTGTTAAATAATTAAACTGTTGTTCATTGCTGAAGAAATTCAAATTATGGTACCTCATATTGTTTGGCATTAAGAAAGGTCCATGTTGTAAAAGCTGAAAGACGCAATAGTCAGTGATGCAGATATGCATGTATTGTGCATGCTTGTGTGTATGACTTAAAGGTCGGATAACTCGACGTTTGGGCTTGTAAATCACCATTCATCATCATCATCATCACCATCATCGTCATATGGTAACGTGTAGGCGGGTGGATAATTGAGCACAAAACTGGTAGCGTTTACTCTAATATGTGGAGTAAAAGATTGGAATAAATCAACAATTTCTAAGTTCTCCGGAAATGTTTAAGCGACATCCCTAAATGCAGACTAATTGAGTACAATGATTGGTATTACCTAACACTGATTGCTATACAATTAAACAGGGGCCGATTGCCTTCGATGGTAGGCCCCTTTAAACAACAAGCATCATCATTATCATCATCATCATCATACAATTTCACACGCACATATTTAAGTTCGCGCACGCTCTCTCACAGTCCGCACTATTCAGTCACACTTGTGATTCACTTTGGCGGTTACAATCTGAAACAATTGCACTACACACATTCCTGCAACTGTCAGTTGGGTCCTAGGGCAGTTCACCAACCCACTATACAACTGCAGGGATGGCTCATTCCACATGTAACTCACGCGCAACACAGATTCACCAGTCTGGTACAAAGTTCGTACACCCTCGGCAGTCCACATTCACCGTCCCTTACCGATCAGCTGCACTGTTGTCCTCGTCGCTCAGTTCTGCTGGTCTGAATTCGCCATCCGTTCAGCAACAATAGCACTCCCAGTGCTTCAAATCACACGCTGACGGCACTGACATGGCCGAGCTGAACTCTCTCAATTGCTGGCAAAACTGAAACCAAATCGAACCGTCGCAGTCTCGTCCATCCTATCTTGCAGATACTTGGCGAGAGTAGAAGCCCGTAGAAATCTCCAGAATCTGAAACCTCTGGGTTCTCTCACGCTGTCAGGGAGGCCTGCTATTAGTGACGCCAATAGTGGTGGTAGATGGGCTGGCCTTGTGAGCATACCTTGTATCTGACTGGCCACCAGCAATGTCGAGAGAGCGGACCCTACTCAGTGACGTCACTCGCAGCTGAAACTAGGGTAACTTGCTCCTTCCAAGGACACAATTAAAATGACGGATTACGTCATAATATATCCGTAGGAAACATTCTACAACCTTCAAAATTGGAAAATAACTATTTAAATAGACTATTTGCAAGTAATTTTATGCTTTACTAGTGTATGTACACACGTTACACGCACTATAAGGGCGTTCACTGGTTCTTTGGATTATAATTGAAAGCGCATGTGATTTTACATTCATGGTGTTGTGGCGCGTGATACACCAGTAGATACTTGGAATTCGTATAAGATGCATGGGGCATCCGTACAAACAAATGGTGGAAACCGTGCTTGGCTACTAAGAAGTTTACAAACAATCCGTCGTTCGTAATATTTAGGATAGTGGCCACAGTGGCCTAAATCCATATACTAATTATAAAGAACACTATTCACGCCAAACACCAAGTAGATTTTCAGACTGACCTTTACACATGCAGATTACCCAATGATTTCTTATGAAACGACAGATGATTTATATTCTTACGCCGTCACTGAGCGAACAATACCGCGTACCTGACAATACTCTTCCTAAATGTAAAATAAAAGCTATTCAGTCTGTCCAACACACAAGTTAAATAAATATAAAGAATAGTGTGTATTTTTATTCCATGTTTAATAATGTGTTACTTTTACAGGTATGTTATAGTGTAATAGGAGCCTCCGTGGCTCATCTGGCAGTGCACCGGCTTCTCACCGCTGGGTTCCGTTGTTCAAATCCCGGTCACTCCATGTGCGATTTGTGCTGGACAAAGCGGAGGAGGGACAGGTTTTTCTCCGGGTACTCCGGTTTTCCCTGTCATCCTTCATTCCAGCGACACTGTCCACTATCATTTCATTCCATCCGTCATTCATTAATCATTGCCCCAGAGGAGTGCGACAGGCTTCGGCAGCCGGCACAATTCCCGCCCTCGCCGCTAGATGGGGCTTCATTCTTTCCATTCCTGACCCGGTCGCATGACTGGAAACATGCTGTGGATTTTCATTTTCATGTTATAGTGTAATAACTGAACTTCAAAATTGGAAAATAACTATATCAGTGGAATACTTGCAAAGAATTGAACTTTTTGGTATAGTAATATACAAGAGTAATACATTCTACAATGGCGTTTCCACTGGATATTATGGCTTCCTTCTTGACAAAATGCTCTTCCTATCCATTATTTTACTTAAGACTGGCCATGTCTCCCAGCCACATATTGATGTGCAGTCCATGAGAACAACATGTGAAGTCTACGACTACTGTGTGAAATATTCCTTTGGGATGTCTAAGAGCTTCCTCTATGTCGTTTAACAGATTGTTTACGGCATGCAAGTTGCTTACCTGAACCCGAATTACTGTTCAGGGATCATTGGATCCAGTGCTGGAGTGAGTCTGTTGAGGATTAGGTTTGTAAAGACTTTGAAAATGCTATTCTCCAGGGCAATACCACGGTATGAGTTTGGGTCGTTGCTTTCGCCTTTACCTTTGTAGATGACTTTTATCGTGGATTTCCTCCATTCGTCTGGTATTTACCCTGATGACAGGCATCTATTGAACAGGTCTGTCCATAGCTCACTTTGTGTTTCTGTTGAGTCTTTTAGCATCTCGTTGCAGATTCAATCTGGGCCGGTCGCCTTCCTGTCTTTTGTCTCCTTTTGTTGCTGCTCTCACGTCCTCTGTTGTGAATTGTGAGACTGGGCTAGTACCTGTGTGGTGGGTAGTGTTGTATGCAGTTTGCGATTGTGCTAGGTTCAAAATCTGTGAGAAGTGCTTTTCCCATACTTCCATTCGGATTTCCGCTTGTTTTCTATTGGACTTTCTCCTGATGGCTGCAAAAGGGTCTTTATCTGGTTCTTCTGCCTCCCTAAGGGCTTGATTTTCTAGATATAGGGCTTTTTTCTCGTTAAGCGTGGCTTTCTACTCTTTACGTTTGACTGCGTGTGCTTTCAGAACGGTCCTTTATGTAGTTTGGGCTCATGTAGGGCTTGTAGAACCGTTTCGCAGCAGAAAACATTCTGTACCGAACCATGGTTTGGCTGTCCTTTGTATGACCGGGATGGTTGCAGTTTTTAGAGCTTCTTATATCGTTACCAACACATGGTTTATGTTGTTGGCTTTTCGATGCTGATTAGCTTCATATATTGCCCTTGTGTTGTTGTTTAAGGAATTGACGTCTATCTTTCTGGTAGTTCTTTTGGTTATTTTGTTCGGCGCATTTTCTTTGGGTTCCTTGAGTGTGATGGTCGTTTTGATGGGTATATTATTATTATTATTATTATTATTATTATTATTATTATTATTATTATTATTATTATTATTATTATTATTTTGCTAATTGCTTTACGTCGCACCGACTCAGATAGGTCTTATGGCGACGAAGGGACAGGATAGGGCTAGGAGTGGGAAGGAATCGGCCGTGGCCTTAATTAAGGTACATCCCCAGCATTTGCCTGGTGTGAAAATGGGAAACCACAGAAAACCATTTTCAGGGCTGCCGATAGTGGGGTTCGAACCTACTATCTCCCGAATACTGGATACTGGCCACAATTAACCGACTTCAGCTATCGAGCTCGGTATTATTATTATTATTATTATTATTATTATTATTATTATTATTATTATTATTATTATTATTATTATTATTATTATTATATTTCTAGAAATTACATAAACGCGACGAGAAATGAGGTGATAGGCATTTTATATCAGAAATTTTTATGAAATACTGTATTTCTATGAGAATAAAAATTTATGAAAACGTAAGTTATTTTCTGCATGGAATATTTTAATTCTTTCATAACTGAAGCGTAGAGTTTCACATTCTGTATAGTTTCCGTATAATTATAATTCAATATCATGAAGGATGGAAATACTTTGTAATGGACGTCTAGTTGCATCTGTTTTTGCCATTATATTTCGGTGTGAGATACTGAAATAACTTAGTTGTTAAATATGTTCTAAGATGTTTGTTCCGTATATTTCTAGGAACATCTTCCTGAGGATGTGAATGGAATGGTAAGATGAATACGACACGGCCCAGTGGGAATTGAACTTCAATTCAATTCTTGGGAAGAAAATTGAAACTACATGTGCGACCTGAACCGCACTCTGGAGGAGTGAACTGGAGATGTAGTTACGTGAGTGGAGAATCTCCTACAAAGATATTGAGTCCATCAGCGTGATTGGAAACGTACATCCCCGGGTAGCGTGCCCGAGTGTGGTAAGATCACACTGTAGATGATCTGTAGGCCACTTCGTTAAAGTACAGCGATTGGGGAATCACGTAGATGATATCGATCTTAACATACTCATGACATCGTTGCTGTTTTCACTCACCTGTTAATGTGCGCTGACATTATGTTACTGGATCAGAAACGTTTAACTTCAGCACTTAGTTTACATGATATTACAGCCATTCTATATTTGAGTTGCCAAGATACAAAGAGCCTTAAGTCGATTATAATTTGTCTTCACAGACAAAGAATCAAGTGTCTTTTTTATGTGCAAGAGGTAGGATCACAATTCTTCCGGCATAAAATTAGAAAAAAGTATTTGATTTTAAATTCATGTGCGAGAGGAAAGAAATTTCTATGATTCTCAAGATAATTAAATATTTAGTTTGGACATAAGGCATTTTAATGCATTGCGTTGTGCATAAGGGCACTTGCAACAGTAAACAGCTTAATGTAATTAATGGCGTTATGCTACAGTACTGGGAACATAAACTTAAGTGGACTGAAGGAAGGAAGAAAACCTGAAAACTCATGTAATTAGTGTATATTATTTCCATCTGTTTTACTCTGCTTACATTTCCTTTATTTTGTGAAACGAAAACAAAACAATACTTCACAAAATATTAACTTAAAACTAGATAAGAAAGGACAGCAGGTTCTTCACTTTAATTGTCAATTTTCAGCGGATTTAGTGGCCATTCTTTAGGCTGTATAAAATTATGGCTCAAACGTTGTCTTAAATAAATGACAACAGAAGATGAAAAATATATCAATTAAGTCACTTCAATAGCCAAAGAAAAATTATACATTAAAAGTGCTACAGTAATAATCCAATTGCTTTAAAAGGCCATTAATTCATCCTTCAGCAATGTCTAATAAATCATCATCTACATCTTCGTCTAGATGTGGAACTGTGTCATTATCTCCAAACTGTTCATCCTATCTAGTCAGTGTATCCTTTAAACATTTCAGGTCTTCTAAATTTTTCCAGTTTTCTGTGAAGTGTGTTACAAGCAGACATTTCAGATCCTTCAGTTTTAAAAAACTTAATTCCCTCGGGGACAATCTGAGGATGAACTATGTCCCAGTTCTTTCCTCTTTCCAAATCGACTTAGCTACCGAATAATCTGTACTGTAAAGAACTTCTCTACGCACAATAATGTTTCCCTATGTGATCTTGCAATTATTGTACGTTTGCAAGGCTTAATTTGAAAATGTCATATTACAGCTGACAATCAGTATAGCGATGCTGATAATATTACCAAATTTGGTTGTATTATTGTTCATTTATGTATGGAGTATCTGCTATTATTTATTTTCTTTCTATTTATTTCGTCATTAATTTTAAGGACCGGAGCAAAAATAACTTTCGTGGACATAATGGTGTTTGATGTATTTCCAATAGTATATAGAGGCTTATGGAAGTGGACATAATGGTACTTGTATCTCTCTTTAGTGATTGGACATAAGGGTCTATGCTGCAAGGTTGACAGTGGACAAACGGGTCTCTGCAGCAGTCCATGTTTTTTAACCTACAAAATAAGCAGCGTTGAAGGCATTTCGAATCTCTACGCTAGTGCTAATCAGTGCTAAATGATGTGAAGAAGGAAATGTTGGTCGTATCTCAAGTTTAATTATTTCTTGTGGACTTAAGGCGATTAGCATCTTGGCAACTCATTTTTAAGTGACATTTCGGTCATAAATCGGGAAAGGGATGATTGATTGATTGATTGATTGATTGATTGATTGATTGATTGATTGATTGATTGATTTGTTTGTTTGTTTGTTTGTTTGTTTGTTTGTTTGTTTGTTTGTTTGTTTGTTTGTTTGTTTGTTTGTTTGTTTTATGCGCCTTCCTGTTTATGGAACAGTGGCTGACAGAGATCCCAATACAGTATAATTATATATAACATCAATATCTGATTATGTAGTGTAGAATTGTAGTGAAGATAAGGTATAATATATTAGATAGTATATTCGTGTTTTTCTTCGTGTACGGCAATCCTTTTGATACTTAAGCATTTAACCAAACGCAGTGTAGTGTAGTGTAGATACATTGTAGTATAGATACAGTACATTTAGATAGTGCCGTATCTTGCGTGCTATATTCGTGTGTTATCTTTCGCGTATATCTATTAGACCGTAATACTAATAATAATTTGTCTAAGCATTTAGCTTCGTTGGTAATCTTTGAGTACAGTAGTTCTTGCAAATTTCATTTCTGTTGTGCTTAGTAGTGACATACGGTACGGTACCGGTATCGTAATTAGGATACGTCTGAAAGTAGTTTAAAAATTACTGTAGTGTACTGTACAGTAGTATACGAGTAATATCCCATTAGAATTTAGTGTGCTTATTTTATTTTTGTAAAATATTTGTGTAGTACTGGTGTGGTAGAGGTATCCGTAGAAACTCTTACTAAAATATTGTTGAAATTAGGATAGGCTTAATTGCAGTTTGGAATTGTGTAGTTCTTGTGTATTACTTTCGATATTCAGTACTAACAGCAGCTTTTATCCTGTTAGGGGTTGTAGGATAAAAAAATAAAAAAATAATAGAGCAAGACTAAGTAGTATTGTAGTGTAGTCGTATATTAATTACCTTATTGTTGTGTACTATCCCAGACAATATATCCCTCCGTTCATTTATTTTTTTGCAAATAAGTTATTTTATTTTTTTAATTTAAAATTCCCCCCCCCCCCCCCCGTAAAGAATGGCTAAGGAGCGCGAGTGTACTTATTGTGGGTGTGGTGAGGCATTGAGGGGTATGAGGGAGGAGTTGGAAAGTTTGAGGGAGATAATTAGGATTCTCACAGAAGACGGGAAGGAAGATAGGACTCCCTCAAACAATGTACAGGTTACAGTAGGTGTACAAGAGGGAGGGGAAGAAAAGGGAGGAGTTGTAGAAGACAGGTGGTCTAATGTTCTAAGGGGAAGGAGATTGCAGGCCAAGGGCTCTATTCAGGATCAGAATTCAGGACAGGTGTCTGTGCGAAATCGGTACGAGTCACTCCAGGTAGAACAACAGAGGGAAGATGAGGGACAGGGAACTGTTGCTGAGATGCGTGGAAGTAGGAGGAAGGGAAAAGGTAGAAAGGGAAATGTAGAGTAGAGGATAGGAAAAGACAGGTGGAACAGGGTCATGGGAAGGAGAAAAGGGAGGAGGAAGTAGCTTCTGCAGCTATCAGGAAAGATAGGGCTGACCAGGAGGGGAGGGGATCAAATGAGGTGGGTAGGGTTGAGGCTCTGGTCATGGGGGATTCCATCGTTAGACACGTGGGGAAAGTGTGTGGAGGAAAGGGAACCAGGGTAGAATGTTATCCAGGAATTAGGTTGAGGCAGATGTTGAGGAAAGTAGAAGAGAGGGAGGAGGGGAAGGAGAAGGTGGTAGTGTTTCACGTTGGTACCAACAACGTAAGGCAAGCTGATATAAGTACCAACATAGTTGGAGATGTGTGGGATCTGGTAAATGCAGCACGGGTGAAGTTTAAGAAAGCGGAGATTGTTATTAGTGGAATACTGTGTAGGAGGGATACTGACTGGAGGGTGAATGGGGATTTAAATGAGACTATGGAGTGGGTATGTGGGAAACTGGGAGTGAAATTTCTAGATCCTAATGGGTGGGTAGGAGAAAGGGATCTGCGCCTTCATTTAAACCGCAGTGGTACGTATAAGTTAGGAAATTTGTTTGGAAGGGTAATAGGGAGGTACATTCAGGGAAACGGGATGGCCTAGGGAGCGGTGATAAGGGAACAGGGAACTGGAAATCAAGTAGGGATGACATAAAATTGTTAGTGTTGAACTGTAGAAGTATTGTAAAGAAAGGAATAGAATTAAGTAATTTAATAGATATATATTTTCCAGATATTGTAATAGGAGTTGAATCATGGTTGAGAAATGATATAATGGATGCAGAAATTTTCTCACGGCACTGGAGTGTGTATCGTAGAGATAGGATAGGAAAGGTGGGAGGGGTAGTTTTCATTCTGGTGAAAGAAGAATTTGTAAGCTACGAAAAAGTTAAACATGAGACACATGAAATTCTAGGTGTAAGGCTCATTTCTAAAGATAATAGGCAACTTGATATATTTGGAGTGTACAGATCGGGAAAGGGTAGCACTGATGCGGATTCGGAATTATTTGATAGGATAGTCAGGTATGTGGGAAACGACATGGAAAGAAATGTGATTGTAGCGGGAGATCTGAATTTGCCAGATGTCAATTGGGAAGGAAATGCGAACGACAGGAAGCATGACCAACAAATGGCAAATAAGTTAATACGGGAAGGACAGCTGATTCAGAAAGTGATGGAACCAACCAGAGGGAAAAATATTTTGGATGTGGTGCTGATAAAACCAGATGAGCTCTATAGGGAAACTGAAGTAATAGATGGTATTAGTGATCATGAAGCTGTTTTTGTGGTAGTTAAAAATAAATGTGATAGAAAGGAAGGTCTTAAAAGTAGGACTGTTAGGCAGTACCATATGGCTGATAAAGCAGGTATGAGGCAGTTTCTAAAAAGTACTATGATCGGTGGAAAACGGCAAATAAAAATCTAAACAGACTCTGGGATGGGTTTAAAGAAATTGTTGAGGAATGCGAAAACAGGTTTGTACCTTTAAGGGTGGTAAGGAATGGTAAAGACCCACCTTATTATAATAGAGAAATAAAGAGACTAAGAAGGAGGTGCAGACTGGAAAGAAATAGAGTTAGAAATGGCTGTGGAAGTAAGGAGAAATTGAAGGAACTTACTAGAAAATTGAATCTAGCAAAGAAGGCAGCTAAGGATAACATGATGGCAAGCATAATTGGCAGTCATACAAATTTTAGTGAAAAATGGAAGGGTATGTATAGGTATTTTAAGGCAGAAACAGGTTCCAAGAAGGACATTCCAGGAATAATTAATGAACAAGGGGAGTGTGTATGTGAGGATCTTCAAAAGGCAGAAGTATTCAGTCAGCAGTATGTAAAGATTGTTGGTTACAAGGATAATGTCGAGATAGAGGAAGAGACTAAGGCCAAATAAGTATTAAAATTTACGTATGATAACAATGACATTTACAATAAGATACAAAAGTTGAAAACTAGAAAAGCGGCTGGAATTGATCAGATTTCTGGGGATATACAAAAGACAATGGGTTGGGATATAGTACCATATCTGAAGTACTTATTTGATTATTGTTTGGCCGAAGGAGCTATACCAGATGAATGGAGAGTTGCTATAGTAGCCCCTGTGTATACAATGCAATACAATAGATTTATTTTGTCTGGCAAAATTAAGGCCATTAGGCCCTCTCTTCCATCTAACCAGAAAAGACAGTTTTTACATGTGCAAAATTGAAATAAGTACACTTACAATTGAAACATCTTGCAACTACTAAACAATACAATATTATGATTTAAAAAAGGAAAAAAATAGGAGAATGATGATGATGATGATGATGAAGGTTATTACTTACACAATTATGACATGATTAGCTAATTTATATTATCCTTGGTAATAACAGTGGGATTATATAAAGTCTATAGTTTGAGGAAGGCTAAATCTACAATATCTCCATAGTATTACTTAGTAGGTAGCGGTGACAAAGTTGCCTAAAACTAGCAGGTGAGGCTCCTCTGACAGAGACGGGTAGTGCATTCTATTGTCGTGCCGAAGAAATAACAAATGAGTTTGTGTATCGTGTGGTGCGGTGAGGTGGAATAGATAAGAGTGTATCAGATTTTGACCGTGTTCCAAAACTGTGATTGGATGAGAGGTGGTGAAATTGACTGTACAGGTAGGGAGGTGAGCATGAGGAGAGTATTCGACGAAGGAGGCATAAAGCATGAAGATTACGGCGCTGTTTGAGTTTTAGCCAACCGAGTTCATCGTAGGCATGTGTAACATGGTCAAAGTAACGTAGGTCACATATATATCGAACACAGGCGTTTTGCGCACGTTGTAGTTTGTCGTTAAGAGTAGTAGTCAGGTCGTTGTACACGGCGTCACAGTAGTCGAAGTGAGGCAATACCAGAGTGCAAATACGGCGTTCTTTTAATATTCGAGAAAATATGTTGCGGAATCTTCTAAGTGAGTTAAGTGTCGCAAATACTTTCCTGGAGATGCTGGTAACTTGCTGCTTCCAAGAAAGATGTTCGTCTATCATAACGCCGAGATCTTTGACAGATTCACTGAAATCAATGGGTGAATTTTGTAGGTAGAGTTTTGGTAAAGTGAATTTGCTTATAGTTTTTGAATAAAGCCGAGGATGTGAAATTATTATAGCTTGAGATTTTACGTTATTTAATTTAAGTCCATGCATGTCAGTCCAGTTACAGATTTCTTGTAAGTCTCTATTGAAATTTTTAATTTCGTCGGTTAGTCTTTCCGGTTCACAGTGCAAGTATAATTGTATATCGTCAGCGTACATGTGGTGTCTGCAGCTGTTTACCGACAACGTAATATCATTTATATAGACAGAAAATAGAAGCGGTCCTAGGACAGACCCCTGTGGAACACCAACCTCTACGGTTCGCCAGGATGAATATTCATTGTTGTTGTTTCTTACACACTGCAGACGACCGCGGAAGTATGAATTCATCCACTGAATACTGTTTGTCGAGAACTGGAGTTTAAATAGTTTGGAAAGTAGTATGTCTATGTCAACAGAGTCGAAAGCTTTAGAGAAATCAAGAAGAGCTAGTATGGTAACTTGTCTTTTGTAAAGGAAAGGGTGATAGACATAAAGCTGAAAATTACAGGCCAATAAGTTTGAAATGCATTGTATGTAAGCTTTGGGAAGGCATTCTTTCTGATTATGTTAGACATGTTTGTGAAATTAATAACTGGTTCGATAGAAGGCAATTCGGTTTTAGGAAAGGTTATTCCACTGAAGCTCAACTTGTAGGATTCCAGCAAGATATAGCAGATATCTTGGATTCTGGAGGACAAATGGACTGTATCGCGATTGACCTGTCTAAAGCATTTGATAGGGTGGATCATGGGAGACTACTGGCAAAAATGAGTGCAATTGGACTAGACAAAAGAGTGACTGAATGGGTTGCTATAATTCTAGAAAATAGATCTCAGAGAGTTAGAGTAGGTGAAGCTTTGTCTGACCCTCTAATAGTTGAGAGGGGAGTTCCTCAGGGCAGTGTTATCGGACCTTTATGTTTTCTTATATATATAAACTAGCAAGATACCCGTGCTTCGCTACGGTATTATACTGAAATTTATAATTGAATGCTTATTGTTTTAGATATATAATCCGCCGAAATTCGCGATCTGACTCGTTTTCTGCGAGAATCGACCAAAATTCACGATCTGACTCGTTTTCTCTTATTTTACGGCACGTTTCCTCCCATTTTTCAATCTTCCTTTCCAGCAATCGAGTTCGTACTTCCCGGGCTAGGCTCAGGTATTCTTCCCGGTCAGTTGTGTACGTAAATCTTTGCCATCTTTTCCTATAATCGTTTTTAATATGGATAAAATCCTTCAGGAGATCCGGCGTGGTGTTATATTGGGTGCCTTGGCGGCACTGAACCGGCGGTCGGACTGCATTCTTAGTCATTACCCGTCCAGCAGCCGTTTCCAGCGCGGTCCGCACATTTGATGACGGTCCGGAACATTATTATCAATATTATTATTATTATTATTATTATTATTATTATTATTATTATTATTATTATTATTATTATTATTATTATGTGTTGCTGGAATGGCTGATGACCGGAAAACCGGAGAATCCGGAGAAAAACCTGTCCCGCCTCAATTTTGTCCAGCACGAACGTCACATGGAGTGACCGGGATTTGAACCACGGAACCCAGTTGTGAGAGGCCGGCGCGCTGCTGCCTGAGCAACGGAGGATCCTTATAAGTACATTAATAACAGTAAAATCAATTGGTCTCACTTCCTTCTACACCCTACTGCCGTTAAGTTTATTTACCACCCCCCTCCCCCCCCAAAAAAATAATTAAAAGAAGGCTTGTTTCTATATGTTTAAGGGAGATTCCAAACACCAATGTTCACGTCTATTACCTTCAGTTTTGAGATATAAGTATCCCCATAAAAATAATTTACTTTCTTCACTTCATTTCACACTACTCCCCCTACCCCCCTAAGTGAATTTTCCAGCAAAAAATACTTCTTTCTTTAATAGTAAAGGATCCTCTAAATACCAATTATCACGACTCTAACTTCTTCAGTTTTTGATTTATGTGTCCTCATGAAAGGAATTCATCTCCTTTACACTCCCGCCCTCCAAGATGGTTTCCCCCCAAAACGCGTTTTTCTTTGTTTTTAAAGGAGATCCAAATACGAATTTTCACGTCTGTAACAACTTTAGTTTTTATTAGATGTATGTATTCTCATACAATTAAGACAATTAATTTTTCAATTCTTTCACCCCCCCCAACACTTCATTGGATTTTCCGAGAATACGTATTTCTTTACTTTTAAAGCAGATTGCAAATATCAAATTTCACGTCTGTAACATCTTCATTTTTGAGATATCAGTAGCCTAATTAAAGGAATTCAACACCATTTTCAGTCACTTTAACCCCCTCCACCCAAGTGGTTTTCCGAAAACTAAAAATACACATTTCTTTATGTTTAATAGAGATAAAAGATACCATTTACCACTTCTGTAACATGTTAAGTTTTTTTAGATATACTGTAAAAATTCTCATTTTAAAATTTCACCCCTTTTGAGTTCCCCTTATGTGGAGTTTCCAAAAACAAATCACCTCTGTTTCTTTACATTTACAGGAGATTCCAAACACCCACTTTTTACGTCTGTAACATTTTACGTTTCCAAGATAATCTGTAGATATATTCTTTCAAAAAATTCACCCCAATTTGTCACTCCTGTTTAACCGCCATTAGTTGGATTTTCCAAAAAACTAAAAATCGCGTTTCTTTATTTTTAAAGTTGATCCCATATACAAATTTTCAGTTCTGTAATATCCTTCGTTTCTGAAATATATATGTATCCTCATAAAAGGCATTCAACCCATTTTTCACCCTTTTACACCCCTCCTATTAGGATTTACAGGAAACAGAAAAATACGTGTTCCTTTATTTTTAGAGGGGATTCTAACTACCAATTTTTACATCTGTAAATTTTAAAGTTTTAAGTTGTAGACACAATCACTTTAAAAAATTCACCCCCCTTTTCACCCCCCCCATTACTTGGATTTTCAAAAAACGAAACAATACTTATTTCTTTACTTTTAAAGTAGATCCAAAATACAAATGTTCAGGTCTGTAATATCTTCAGGTTCTGAAATATAAGTAGACTCAATAAAGGCATTCGACCCATTATTCACCCATTTCCACCCTTCCTATTGGGATTTTCCGAAAACAAAATAATATGTGTTTCTTTATCATTAAAGGAGATTCTAAATACCAATTTTTACATCTATAAACTTTAAAAGTTTTGAGATATAGATACACTCATTTTAAAAAATCACCCCCTTTTCACTCCCCCCCACCCCATTAATTGGATTTTCCACAAACAAAAATGTACGTGTTTCTTTATTTTTAAAGAAGATCCCATACACCAATTTTCAGGTCTGTAATATCTTCAGGTTCTGAAATATAAGTACTGTAGACTCATGAAATGCATTCGACCCATTTTTCAACCTTTTCCACCCTTCCTATTAGGATTTTCCGAAAACAAAATATACGTGATCTGTATTCTTAAAGGAGATTCTAAATACCAATTTTCACATCTATAACCTTTAAAAGTTTTGAGATATAGATACACTCATTTTAAAATATTACCCCCCTTTTCACCATCCCATTAATTGGATTTTCCAAAAACAAAAAAAATAGGTGTTTCTTTATTTTTAAAGGAGATCAAAAGTACCAATTTTCAGGTCTGTAATATCTTCAGTTTCTGAGATATAAGTACCAGTATCCTGATTAAAGGCATTCAACCCATTTTCACCCTTTTTCACCCCTCCTATTGGGATTTTCTGAAAACAAAAAATACGTGTTTCCTTATTTTTTAAGAAGATTCTAAATACCAATTTTTACATCTGTAAACTTTTAAAGTTTTGAGATATAGATACACTAATTTTAAAATTTCACCCCCCCTTTTCACTGCCTTAGCGACGGAATATCCAAAAATCCTCTCTTAGTGAGCACCTACATGTTAATATGAATGTATCCCCAAAATTTCATTTCTTTATGTCCAGTAGTTTTGGCTCGGCGATGATGAATCAGTCAGTCAGTCAGTCAGTCAGTCAGGACAAGTTATTTTATATATATAGATGATATGAGTAAAGGAGTGGAATCGGAGGTAAGGCTTTTTGCGGATGATGTTATTCTCTATAGAGTGATAAATAAGTTACAAGATTGTGAGCAACTGCAACGTGACCTCGAAAATATTGTGAGATGGACAGCAGGCAATGGTATGTTGATAAACGGGGCTAAAAGTCAGGTTGTGAGTTTTACAAATAGGAAAAGTCCTCTCAGTTTTAATCACTGCGTTGATGGGGTGAAAGTTCCTTTTGGGGATCATTGTAAGTATCTAGGTGTTAATATAAGGAAAGATCTTCACTGGGGTAATCACATAAATGAGATTGTAAATAAAGGGTACCGATCTCTGCACATGGTTATGAGGGTGTTTAGGGGTTGTAGTAAGGATGTAAAGGAGAGTGCATATAAGTCTCTGGTAAGACCCCAACTAGAGTATGGTTCCAGTGTATGGGACCCTCACCAGGATTACCTGATTCAAGAACTGGAAAAAATCCAAAGAAAAGCAGCTCGATTTGTTCTGGGTGATTTCCGACAAAAGAGTAGCGTTACAAAAATGTTGCAATGTTTGGGTTGTTAAGCATTGAGAGAAAGAAGGAGAGCTGCTCGACTAAGTGGTATGTTCCGAGCTGTCAGCGGAGAGATGGCGTGGGAGGACATTAGTAGACGAATAGGTTTGAATGGCGTCTATAAAAGTAGGAAAGATCACAATATGAAGATAAAGTTGGAATTCAAGAGGACAAACTGGGGCAAATATTCAATTATATTAAGGAGAGTTAGGGATTGGAATAACTTACCAAGGGAGATGTTCAATAAATTTCCAATTTCTTTGAAATCATTTCGGACAAGGCTAGGAAAGCAACAGATAGGGAATCTGCCACCTGGGCGACTGCCCTAAATGCAGATCAGTATTGATTGATTGATTGCAAATGTAGGCGGGTAGCAGTTGAGTAAATAGATAACTGGTAACATTTACTATACGATGTATTAAATAACTCTAATTTCTATACAATTACCGAGACACACGATCACTCTAGTTAGTGCTCTTTCTCTATTCTCACTTTTTAGACACACAACTTAATCGCTCTGGAACTAACAAGCTGAAACGATTACACTACACACACTTCAGCAACTATAACTTGGACCCAAGGGTAGTACACGATTAAATTCACTGTACAACAATAGAGGCCACTTGCTTAACAGTTCACGCGTGTGCAACACTCTCACAATCACACTCACAGCAGTTTTTGCTCACTGTTCCACTTCGTTCTGCTGCGCTGTTCCGCCTTCACCGTCAGTCATAAACAGTTATCCATCGGCACTCTAGCATGCTGATCCAGTATTCCACACCAGATCACACACTCTACAACACTATCTCGCTGACTGAATCACTAGCAGAATAGAGCCCAAACTGTACCGTCAAAATCTCGTCCGGCCTACCTTATATAGGGAGGCCCGTATTTCCAGATGCTTCCCGAGAGTAGAAATCACCGGAAATCTCTGGAATCAGCAAACTCTGGGTTCCTTTCACGCTATTTGGGTGGCTTTCGACTTGATGACGACAGTAGTCATGACAATGGGGCTGGCCTTGAACGAATAGCTCGTCTCTGACTGGTCTCTATCAGAGGTGAGAGAGCGAGCCCCACTCGGCGACGTCACTCGCGGTTGAAGCTAAGTGGACTTGCTCCTCGCAAGCTGAGCATTAAAATGGAGGAGAACGTCACAATATTTTAAAGAAACCAAATCATAAACATAAGCACGTAAACCACAAACAAATGGCTGGTCAGTTAATGTGACAATAGGGCCCGATGACCTTAGATGTTAGACCCCTTTAAACAACAAGCATGGTCATCATCATCAATTTGACAAGAGGGAATACTACATACATGAGATAAGGACAAACAAGAAAACACTTGGGGTCAGGGACAGTATCCACCCCTTATACACTGCCGTCAATAGTTTGCTATCACCTCAACAAAGGCAGTTCCTTTACAAACACTTCTTCTCAGCCACCGAAGAGCTCGTTCTACTTTCCAGTCCATCAGGAGGATGGGCTTCAACGCACACTAATCAATCTCTATGTGGGAAGAGAAGGATGAAAAGAAGGGCACAAAACGCTAGGAGGAGAAAACAGTCATGTTTTAAAGATGTATTTGACTAATCAAGTCATTTGTGGAAAACGTAAAATATTGCGTTGAAAAAGGATTAAAGTGAAGAAAGATAAAAATATTTGAGATATTTGGAACATTCTGATTTCTTTTAAATGTTCAATATTTAGGATCTAAAAAGTCTTGTGTATCGTTTTATATTTGATCAAAGTTTCCAATATACCGTACCTGTCGGAGGGGAATAGAAGTTTATAAGTCTATAGCTAGTACCAGGTAATCATTTCCAACCGCACAATCACCCTGACGTATTCACTGATTCTTCATAACATTAAACATTAAAATTCGCTTCAATTTCATGAAATACTGAAACAAGAGTAATGAAAAAATCGGTCGCTTTGTTCGCAGAATTGCCAGCGTAGTGTATTTATAGTGTACCCGACACTCCTGCAACTCGCTTACTGCTCTCATCGCTACCCTTCACCATAAAGACATGCAGTTTCTCGTAGATATCAGATGCCACCCTTGGTCTCAACCCAAGAACGACTAGATTTCGAATCCCAGCATTCCGGGTGGGAAGCCAGCTTCTAAGCTACTGAGCAGCTATTACCTCTATTTGTTTAAATAGCTCACGATATACTTAATTTATGTGTGGGTAAATTAATTATCTTATTTATTACTTTAACGATGTTAAACTTTTAAACATATTATAGTCAGGTTAGTGCCGGTAAGATAAGGTGATATTTTAGAATTTTTAACCAACCCACTATATTCCCGTAAACAAAATAACAGGTACTGAAATTCAGAGCAGGGTAAAATATATAACCCGGTAGAGAAAGCGTAGGGATATTTCGGTGCTTCTTCGGGTACAACGTGTATTTGCCACCTTGCAACACTGCTTATCGTCGTTGCCGGGACAAAACCTCCTATGTGAAATATTTTAGCTTAGAACTTTGATCGGTACGGTTCTGTCATCTAAAGTGCAATATTGTGTGACAATTATCCAGGCATTCTCGCTCTTCATAATGTATGTGCTGCAGGTCAGTATACCATCAAAAATATTATCACATTGGAGGTTTCGTCCCGGCAACGACGTTATGCTGGTTCGAGGTTCACACAGCCTACCTAAGAACAATTTGAGGAGCTATCTTATGGTAAAATATCGGCCAGATATGAGAAGGCATGAATAATAGCTGAAAGCACTCGTCGTGATGGTCACACTTCACCTCGTAATCTGCAGGTCTTTGGGCAGAACGGTGGTCACATTGGGTAGGCCAAGGTCGTTCAGAACCATCGGAGGTGAGGTGGGGGAGGGTGTTAGTAGCTTTTAACTACAATGCAGTATTTTAAAACGTATTGCATTGCAATTAGCAACCCTCATTTCGAAATATATCGATGGCTTAATTCTAAAACCTCGTATCTCCCAATGCACTTCCTATCCATTTTCTTCCTTAAGACTGGTCACGCCTCCCAGCCACATATGGATGTACAGTCCATCAGAACAATTTTCGTTGTGTTCATTTTCCTATGCTGGTGTGTAAAGGAAAACGGGCCTTAAATGCATTAGACTGTAGGGGTGCTTAAATTCACCATTAAAACAACATCCCTGCAATACGGTATGATAAGGTCCATTTTGCTTTACACGATAGAGCAGGAAAATGAACACTACGATAAAGGTTCGTATGGACTGCATGTAAATATGTGACTGGGAAGCGTGATCAGTCTTAGGGAATATAACGGGTAGGAAGAGCATTGTAACATACGAGGTTTTAGAAGTAAGCCGACGATATCAGGTTGTAACTATGAACGAACTACCCTTAAATGGAATATTTATAAAACGGTATGTTTTAGTGTAACTAAGAGTCTGGTCCTACTTTTAAATACATTGTTTTGTAAGTAGAAATGTAAATTGACATAAAATACATGAAGTTTACCTAAGTACGCACTCTTTCAAATTAACTTGTGCCAGTTACGCACCCACTATATTTGTATTGCTATCTGCTAAGGTGATTCTTCTCTCACATCAATCGCTGGAGATTACAATGTTCACTTACCTAATTCATACAGGCAGTAGCACAGTAACAAGATCTCTCCCTGAAGCGGGATATGCTGAGCGTTCACGTATTCTCGATAATTAAAGGTCAACCAGTAAGAGCTTCCTTACTTTGGATAATTAACGAGCTCTGTAAGTACAGAGGGCAGACACACACCAGGTGGGTAAAGCTCTGGGAGATTTCCCTGTTTAGTGCGGCTAATACCAATGGGCCTAATTGCTTTCAGAGCACAGTTGACATCGGTCGTACGTTCATTAGCCTACGGACCACATGGTAGAGAACACTTCAATTAACCTTCTCACTACACGGACGGTTGTTTAGATGATAATTTTTACTTGTAAAAACGAGATGTTCCATGCAGTATTGAAATTATTTCATTAGTGTCATATTTAACAAAGAATGTGGCCATTATAGCCCTCACAGCTTTTTGTGTGAAAGTATTTTATACACCATAGTATTTATGAAAAACTGCCTTCAGATGAATAATCAGGGCTGGAAGATCCACGAAACCAACCTAGAGTTCGCAAATGAAAAGTAATAGTTCACATGTTATATAGAAACTAGTCTCTTACATCATTGATGTTGTGAAAGCAAGCAACAGTTTAGTAATAAAGACAGTCTTTCCTTTTCTTCCTCCTCTTTATAGAAAATGACTGCACGATTCAATGTCACAAGAAACTGTATACTTCTTTTCCTGTTTGCTGAATAACCCTTAAGGAAATGCTAATAAATCCTCTAGAGAAAAATACATTAACATACGTATTATTTCAGCAAATCTAGGTTTACATTAAAAGTACTTAGCGATTTGACAGAAAAATAGAACTGAGTACACTGGTGGTCTGCATGAGGACACTTACGAGGCTACGTAAATTAGTATATTTCTCTGCTCTTAGTTAGTTATTTCGACAATGTCGCTAGGTTAATAGCCGTTGTCATTTAAATTTTTACAAAGTGTTTGATATAAAATAGTTCTCAAATTAATTTTACTCAATATATATCACAACTGAGATAATCTTAAGAACACCATTGGTTAACGACAAGTCAAGTGGCATATAGTATGACATCGCCATATTTTACGCTTTTTGTGAATGTATATCATTTAACATGGATAAAAATATTTTTATTGGCGTGAATATACTGCTGTAAGTTTGTTGGCAAGCTGAAATTTAAAAAAAAGCGTTTAATCTTTTATTCGAAGTTGTATTATATGCTGCTGCGGTGCCAAAACCACGAATGTAACGATGCTCTTCCTATCCATTATTTCCCTCAATACTGATCACAGCTCCCAGCCACATGTGGACATGCAGTCCGTCAGAATAATTTTCGTTGTGTTCATTTTCCTATGTTATACGGTACAGGAAAATGAACCTTAAATACATGATACTCTAGGAGTGGGTAAATATGTCATGCAAGCATACATTCGTACAATACGGTACAGTAAGGTTCAGTTTCCTGTACACACACGCATAGGAAAATGAACTTAACTAAAATTGTTCTGATGGACTGTACATCAAAATATGGCTGGAAGGCGTGACCAGCCTTAAGGAAAATAATGGATAAGGAGAGCATCATCGCATTCGCGGTCTTGGCGCAGTAGGAACGATATCATATCGTCGCTGCCGGGACAAAACCAACTATGTGAAATAATTTTAGCTTAGAACTTTGGCTGGTAAGGTTCTGTCATCTAAGGTGCAATATCATATGCATATTGTCAAGACATTCTCGCTCTTCACAATGTATGTGCTGCGGGTCAGTATATCTCCAAAACATATTATCACATAGGAGGTTTTGTCCCGGCAACGACGATATACTGAATCACAAGTAGCTTACAACAAATAAAGGACAAACTTTAAAATCTCAAGGATATCTCCTGAAACATATTATTTCCTGTAAAGAACGCCTCCACCATGGTATGATGTTCTCCCCGTCCACCGTAACATTCCCCTCATTCTGGCTGATCATAGAAAATTTCATTTATTTCAGAAGCCACTGCAGACGAAAACTTTCAAAATAGGTGTGCAAATATATGTTTAGAACAGGAGAAGCAATATTTCAAAAACTTCGAAAATATTTGTGTTTAAACAAAGTACCTGGAGTAGCTTTATTTTCGCACTACTATACCTTAGGTCACAACATAGCAAAGAATGCGAGGAGGGGAAGCCTGAAATGGCAATGTATAGTATGGCACGCTTTTCTGTTAATACCTGCATATTCCTTAATCACAAATGCTGAACGTTCATCCCATTCAATCCTCTCTCAGGGCAGAAGCTTCTCCGTGTTATTTCCAATTCCTCTGCTCATTCAAATCGGTCCCGCAACCCGTTTGAGGACATGAGGTTGTTGTTCATTTCTGCGGTACGACTGGTGGTATCATTCACTTATCACCTTTGTGCATTTCACAAAATCCATTCCCTCTTTTTCACAGGCCAAACTCCACTTTTGATCCAGGTTTCTCTTCTAACGTCCTTTACTCTGGTCTAACGCACTATTTCAGTGTAACGCACACGGTCCTTTAGGGGAATTCCCTGCAAACTTCTTTATATATTCATCTGGCAGTCACTTAAGTGTACGTTTGTAAGAGACCTGATCTGGACACCATATGCAAGAAGTTGTAGTACACACCAGTTGAATATTCCCCTTTTGTTTTTCATGCGAAAATACATTTCGAGGATAAAACTTAGGGACAAATACTAAAGCCAAATTCTTCTCATCCTCCATTTCATCTCTTTGTCTTGCCTGTTAAGAAACGAAACTGTCTGACCTAGATGTTTAGTTTCACAGTCTGATAACATTGTAGAGCGTCATGAGTGTCTAGAATCAATGTAGTTAGCTGGAGAATAATTTGTTTAATTAATTAATGTTTACACTTTATTACGCCCTCCACAATCAGATCAGATTATTTAATTTCGAGGAGAAGGATGTTCAAGGGTTCTTGGAGTGCCTTATCTGTGGTTACATTTTGTCACACAGATACTTTAATCTGGTTTATTTTGCGTTATTAAACTTTCATTATTTTCACCAATTTTATTAGTTAATTTTATAAAACAAACACATATTTAAACATCAGTGTGAGTCAGTACTACATGTATTTAGTAGTGTAGCCTATATCCTGGTAGTTTGCTATTTCCCTTGCACTTGTGCCGACAATCAAACATACGTTCTATCCCTGAGAAGAGAGACGTCCGTGGTCAGTACTTTTTTACAGAGCAGCTGTGGCAGACACGGAGAGAAGAAAACACCGCAGAGCATGCAGTTCCAAGGATGCAAACGGTAAAATATATGAATGGCTATCTATACGAATACCATTTATATTCATTTCTTCCTCAGGGCTGTTCGTCATGAGCTTATTTTCTATTTCTATTTTTACTAGTTTAATTTGCTTCTTGTACTCATTTGGATATTCGATCATTTACTGGAGTTGTAGGAGACTTCTCGAGAAATGGGCGATGTCAGATGTCAGAAACAGAGTATAAATGATTATTTCTCGTGCTAGAATAAAAATTTCTCTTTAAGTAAGCAACAGCGTTCTAGAGTGAATAAAATCTATGAACGACAAAAGCTCATCGACTCCAATCCGCCGAATAGTTTACAAGTGATTTTCCTTTCAACCAGTTTGAAGATAATAATTCAGGTTATAGCAATCAGTTATAACTATACCTCGGATTTTTAGGTGGTAATAGGTTAGAATGCAAAGTAATTTGGTTTGTAGGAGGTGTGATGCAACCCGTTTTAAGACAATGTAGGAAGAGTAGCATAAATTCAAGGAGTTCTATAGGCTGTACCCCTAATATCTATGCAAATCACTTAGCATAACCGTTGTACAGTGTAGGGTATAATTGTTACTGGCTTAACTAAGTTTGCATTCTAACCTATCAGTACCTAATAATCCGGTCTCTAGTTATAACGTATAAATAGTACTTTTACAAATAAAATACATTTAATACGGTTAATTTCAATGTCATTTATAAGTGGAATCCTATATATCAGAGAAGTTTTATTTCTTTGCTAGTGGATTAACGTCGCACTAACGCAGCAATGACTTTCCGCGACGCAAGGATGGGAAAGAGCTAGGATTGGAAAGTAAGTGGCCGTGGCCTTAATTAAGATACATATCCAGAATTTGCCTGGAAATAGGAAACCACGGAAAACCAACTTCAGAGCTGCAGACGGTGGGATTCGAACCCACCATCTTCAGAATGCAAGCTCATAGCTCTGACCATATGGACAACTCGCTAGGTCATCTGAGAAGTCTGGAGGTTCAGGGATCGCTTCAAATTTTCCACCCTTTTTATCTTTTTTAGAAATGTAAGTTATTTATAATTAAACGACATTTAACAATTTGCTTTACGTCGCATCGACATAAATAAGTATTATGGCAAGGATGGAATAGGAAAGGGTTGGGAGTGAGAAGGAAGCAGCCGTGGCCTTAATTAAGGCACAGCCTCAGCATTTTTCTGGTGTGAATATGGGAAACCACGGAAAACCATCCTCAGGGCTACCGACATTGGGGTTCGAACTCACTATATCTCGGATGGAAGCTCACAGCTGCGCAACCCTAAACGCACGGCCAACTTGCTGGTAAATTAAACGATTTTGACATTGTAATAATCAATAAGTGTATATCAAGGACAGTTCTTCCGAGGTATAATTGGAAGAACGTGAAATATACTTTCAAAAATTCTTAACGAAATGTCGGAGATTAGCTCACGTACACTTGGATACGAAGAGTATTGATGTAGGTAAACGATTATATACCACTTTCTGGTATTTCACGGTATTCTATAAAATAAAATGACCATTGGAAACAATGGACTCACTGATTTTACAGTGTATCCATATTTACAGTCGGGTGAGCTGTAATGAAACAAAGAGGGAAATTTCAATTGTACAAAAGCACTTCCCATATCCTATGGACTGTTAGCAGAAATCAGTCGTTACTTGATGAGTGAGAGAAAGCAATAATCATTTCATTATCCATATATGTATGTGTGCATAAATATTTTGCTATATATAATTCATATTTTGGACTTTGACTTGTCAAGGCGGCTGTTGCCCAACAAGATATTGGGCTGGTATATAATCAGCATGACGGTATTCTCTGTGGTATTTCTTGGCTTTATTGATCGGATATTATTTCCAGGGATGTATATTAGACAATAATTGAGGTGCTGAGATAAAAAAACGGGACATGTCAATGAATAGTAATTTTGAGGTATATCAGTTGTTGTACACAATTCTGTATAGTGATATTTTTACAGCTTATAGTTAAACCTGCATCTCCATTAGGTAGATTAAAGTCATATATATATATATATATATATATATATAATAATATGTCCTGACTGACTGACTGACTGACTGACTGACTGACTGACTGACTGACTGACTGACTGACTGACTGACTGACTGACTGACTGACTGACTGACTGACTGACTGACTGACTGACTGACTGACTGACTGACTGACTGACTGACTGACTGTTAAATGAGGTTTGCTCCGTAAACGAAATTATTCATCCCTCCAAAGTCTTTTGACGTACAACGTTGTAACATTACGAGAATGGTCTTCTTTTATGTCCTAGGTGTAAAATACCGTACACTTCAAAATATTTCTCCCATAAGGGGTTTAGATGGTGGTTGACTTTCAAAAGCACACTATTCATTCTTCCTGAACCGCTTCAGGCATTTGTGAAGTATGGTTTTCTATATTCTAGGTGTTAATAAATATTTAAAGACATTCAACCCTTAAAAAGTTATTCATTACACTATTACTGTTCGACGTACAAGATCAAAATTACACTGGTTGGTCACTTTTAGATCCTAGATGTTAAATAAGATACGGTTTAAACCATTGAAATTCTACCATATGGGGTTCAAATGAGTGTTAGATAAGAAAATAAATTACCATTCCCCCAAACCCGTTTGACGTACGAACTGAGGGCGTATTCCACAAGCTCAGCTGACAGTGGAATCTCAAAAATGTATACATTTGTATAATAACTTTCAGTTTAAAACCTGCGAAGCACGGGTATCTTGCTAGTCATATAATTAAGACATATGCTAGGAAACTGATGTAGAAAATGTCTGACAAGTCCCGTTATTAGTTAAACAACTCTCATTTTACAAAAGAAACCAACTAAGAAACCGCACAATTTTAGAGCAAAATGCGTTTTTAATCATTTAAGGATATTCATACGCATTCCAATAAGTGTATAAACATGCGTTATATAACAAAACATACATATCAAAATCAACGCCGCCATGGAAAGACAAGTCAATAACCTATCAGTAGCTGAGCTTGTAACATTGAAGGGACAATACAAAGGATTTTCTTACTAAACAAACCAGGTTATTTAGTCAGACAACTATGTTCATATTGATTTGGACGCAAGATTTCACTCCTGATCACTGTCCCAAACTTCACTTTCGCACGACATAAAACTTAAACGCTGGTTTAGACAGTGAAAGAGTTACTGAACAAGTCCTATTTCAGCATCAACAGATGTGGAATCATACATAAAGATAGGAACCACAGTAATAACTCATATACCATCCAAATAATGACAAGTTTCGTTTTTGATCTCAGCGCCTCAAGTGCCAAATATTGATATTTTCTTTAACACTAAAAGGACCGGCATTGCATATCTACCTAGACGGACCGTACCGTTCATTGTGACCGGTGATATTTTCATTCAAATTTCTACGGTTGAAAGTCCATTTAATTGTAATAATGTCTAAAGGGTCCACTACCGATCTCGATAGCTGCAGTCGCTTAAGGGCGGCCAGTATCCAGTATTCGGGAGATAGTGGGTTCGAACCCCACTGTCGGCAGCCCTGAAGATGTTTTTCCGTGGTTTCCCATTTTCACACCAAGAAAATGCTGGGGTTGTCCCTTAATTAAGGCCACGGCCGCTTCCTTTCTATTCCTAGACCTTTCCTATCCCATCGTCGCTGTAAGACCTATCTGTGTCGATGAAATAGCAAAAAAAAAAAAGGACCACTATTATGCCAAGTTATGAGATGTTAAGGAGCCACCGTCTTCAATTTCTCTTTTCAGTAATATATATATATAATTTGTATCTAAAGCTTGGGTGGTTGGCTCCACGCTTAGTAGTAGGTACGTCCTGTGGAAATTGATTTAAACTTCCAATGGAAGTATACAACTCCTGCTGTCTTGCTAGGACTATGTATATCTCATAATTTTCACCATTGTCTGATTCGATTCGTTTAGAATGGGATGCAGAACTGGCATAATCAACGTCGTCTACGTCGCTCATTTCATTCACAATCAGTAACTTCATCTTGAGACTCTATATCTGGCATAGACGGTGCGTACGGAATAACACCAGGACAGACATTATTTGCAGTTTCTATGAACAATAAATATACAATCTTATTTTTAACACCACTTGGACTTACAGTCTACATACAATTCTGTTGGTCGGTCACATACTTAAGTCAATGCGACCGCCAGATGGAGAGCTCAAACACTTATCACAGACATTCAAGCCATCTTTTAACGTTGAAAGAAGGGAGGTCTACCTGCAACTAATGTGTTCCGTGGTATTAAACACGTCCATGGTTATAGCACAAAATCTACCAACCTGGAATGAATAATAGACGGTAATTAATGTAATAATTCGTTATCTGATCGAAAATGTTTACGTGGCGGGGTAATGATGAATGCTCTATTTCATGTGAACCAAACCTATCTAGACTGCGATATCCATTTTCACACACGACGAAGTAAACCTTGAAGATGGCAGCTGCGATAAGGAAACAATAATAAAAACGGCATGAAACACATATTGTTGCAGGTTAGTGATAGTCGGTATGACCTATTATTGCGGCTTTCTCCTGGGTTACGTACTGCGAATTTTTGAGACATTTAACTCTCAAAATATCGTCGCTCGACCGGTAAAAGGTTGTATTCCACAAAGCTCTTCCCGTCAATTATTCTCCTTAAGACTGGTCACACCTCCCAGCCACCTATGGATATGCAGTCCATCAGAACAAATTTTCTTGTGTTCATTTTCCTATGCCCATGTGTAAAGGAAAATGAACCTTACAGTACCGTACTGTAGGAATGTACGTTTGCATTGCGTATTTACGCACTCCTAGTGTACAATGCATGCAAGGTTCATTTTCGTTTAATCATCGACATAGGAAAACGAACACAACGGACATTGTTCTGATGGACTGCGTATCCATATGTGGCTGGGAGGGGTGACCAGTCTTAAGGAGAATAATGGATAGGAAGAGTATTGTGGGATGTATTGAACATCTCCCTTGGTAAGTTATTCCAATCCCTAAGTCCCATTCCTATAAACGAATATTTGCACCGGTTCGTCCGCTTGAATTCCAATTAATTTTCGTAATGTGATCTTTCCTACTTTTACAGACGCCACTCAAATTTATTCGACTACTAATGTTATTCCACGCAATCTTTCCACTGACAGCCCCGAACGTAGTCGAGCAGCTCGCCTCCTTCCACCGAAGTCTTCTCAACCCAAACATTGCAACATATTTGTCGGAAATCACCCAGAAAATATCGAGCTGCTATCCTTTGAATGAAGTAATCCTGGAACACTGGAACCATACTCCATTTGGGGTCTTACCAGGGACTTACATGCCCTCTAGTTTACATCCTTACTACAAACCCTAAACACTGATAACCATGTGCAGATATCTGTACCCTTTATTTACAATACCATTTATATGATTACCTCAAGCCCTATCTCTGATTCCACATATTTACTCATATCATTTACATATATAAGAAAACATAAAAGTCCAATAATACTGCCTTGAGGAATTCCCCTCTTAATTATTACCGGGTCAGATAAAGCTTCGCCTACTCTAATTCTCTGACATCTATTTTCTTGAAATATAGCAACCCATCCATTCACTACTTTGTCCAGTCCAATTGCACTCATTTTTGCCAATAGTCTTTCATGACCCATCCTATCAAATGCCTTCGACCGGTGAATCGCGATTTAGTCCATTTGACATCCTGAATCGAAGATATCTGCTATATCTTGCTGGAATCGTACAAGTTGAGCTTCAGTGGAATAACCTTTCCTAATCACGAATTGCCTTCTATTGAACCAGATATTTTGCAAACACGTGTAATATAATCAGAAAAAATGCTTTCCCATAGCTTACATATAATGCATGTCAAACTGACAGGCCTGTAATTTTCAGCTTTATATCTATTACCCTTGCCTTTATACACAGGGACAGCTATTGCAACTCTCCATTCAATTGGTATAACTCCTTCATGCAAATATTAATAAGTTATTTCAGATATGGTACTATATCCCAACCCATTGACTTTAATACATTCGGGAAATCTTAACAATTCCAGACTCTTCTCTAGTTTTCAAATTTTGTACCATATTGTAAATTTCGTTGTTATCATAGGTGAATTTCAATATTTCTTTAGTATTAGTCACATCCTCTGTCTGGGCCGATGATCTTCGATGTTAGGCCCCTTTAAACAACAAGCATCATTATCACATCCTCTATCTTGACATCCTTGTAACCAACAATCTCTACATACCGCTGACTCAATACTTCTGTCTTTTGCATTCAAACTTCCCTTATTCGTTAAATATTCCTGGAATGTCCTTCTTGGGGCCTCTTTCTGCCTTAAAATACCTATATATACCCTTCCATTTTCACTAAAATTTATATGACTGCCAATTATGCTTGTCATCACGTTATCCTCAGCTGACTACTTTGCTAGATTCAATTTTATAGTAAGTTCCTCCAATTTCTCCTTACTTCCAGAGCCATTTGATACTATTTCTTTCCAGTCTGCACCTCCTTCATAGTCTCTTTATGTATCTGTTACAGCAAAGTGGGCCTTTATCATTCTTTACTCTCTCATTCCTGCTTTGTCAGCCATACGGTACTTTCTAATAGTCCTACTTTTGGTACGTTCCTTTCTATCACATGTATTTTTACCTACGACGAAAACAGCTTCGTGATCACTAATACGACCTATCACTTCGGTTTCTCTATAGAGCTCATCTGGTTTTACCAGCACCACGTCCAGGATATTCTTCCCTCTAGCTGGTTCCATCACTTTCTGAATCAGCTGTCTTTCCATATTCATTTATTTGCCATTTCCTTGAATGTAACTAAAGACCAATTGCACTACCAGTTTTAAACTTGACAACAGCGTCTAATTTGCAAGAGTCATCGTGGACTGAACAAATGTTTATTGTCAAGCCTTGAGACTTGAGATAGGTGCATTTTGGGCGTAGATCGGGATAGGTTGGACTACTTGTGACGTGGCATGAGAATGTTATCTGCTAGGTCAACTGCCATATTTTTGGACGCGATTTACGATGCTACATATTTCTTTCGATTGATCGGATTTCGTTACCTTCGCTGGGGGTGGTGTGAAAGGATGTGTTATCTATACCTCCTGCATGTCGTAAAAGGCTACCTAGATGTGAACAAGTAAAGAATCTGTATTTCCATGGTTATAGGCTTATTTAGTTGGTGGTCGCGTTGAATATTTCATAAAACATTTTATATTCAATAATGTTTACTCACGTATTTTTGAGTATAACTTCAGCCACTTAATCAGCCGGTTGCAGGTTTAGCACACCATTTTATAGCCATAAATATTCCCAGGAAACGTACCTGCTGCCTTCGGTGACTTGCCATGTATTGCTGGTTGCCGGGTTACCACGGATTGTCGACGTTAAATTAATGACGGTAGCTTCATATAGAATCCACCCCATAAACATATCCTTGTTAATAATAATAGAGGTAAAATCATTATTCCTATGCACGTGGGGACGAGGTCAGAATCTAATATCAATATATTGCGAATAATACAATTCCAAATTCTATATTATCGGACATACAAAGTACAACCATTGATAGGAAGTAAATGAACATACATTAATGTAAAACAGCTGCATATATTTAGCATTAGTCATCTTCGGATTTATTGTTCCCGAAAGGTGTCATCTAACCTCTTACAGTGAAGGTTTTACCCAGAGGTTATTCAAATCCTTTTCATTCAAACAGCTTTCCTGGTATAAGTTTCCTTTCCATTTAGGGATGTTTTTACGGAGCTTAAGGGAGACATTCGCTTAGATTCACATAACTCGTAGAGTCGGCTGGAGCGGCGGGTAAATGCAATTCGCTGGGGAGGAAGCGGCCGTAGCCTTAATTAAGGTTCGAATCCACTATCTCCCGGATGCAAGCTCACACCTGCACAGCCCTAACCGCACGGCTAACTCGCCCGGTAGGGAGACATAAAACGAATCTAAGCACTTACAATAAACAAACCCCGTGGCACTACAGCCCTGATGGGTCTTGGCTTACCAAGCCACTGATGTACATTCCGAAGGCCTGCAGATTATGAGGCGGCGCGTGATCAGCGAGACGAAACCTTTAGGCTGTTCTTCTTGCCTTTCTAGATCGAAACTACGATCTCACAGCCAGATACGCCCTTAAATGTTCTCACGTAAGCTAAATTGACTCCAAACATGATCACATATCCAGATAAAAATATTTAACCTGGCCAGGAATTGAACCCGGTACCTCCTGGTAGGCGGCAGGCTCACCATCCCTGGACCACAGGACTGACACTCAAAACGATTATAAAAGTATACACCATGTACCGGTATAGAAGTCTGAGTGTTGAATGAGAACTTAGCATCGCGCAATAAAGTACGGCTGCACACACAGTTGTACAGAGCCGGCTTGCTAGATAAGATTCCAGGAAACGAATTAACTACTGTACCATAAATTTCGCTGTCAGTTCCACCAGTGAATGCAAGAGGACATGTGCTCGGTTAGCATATTTCTATGACTTCAAAGGAAAGTTTACATTGTTTACTCTATGCAGAAGGTTGTCAGTAATTAACACAATGTGTACAGATTATTTCAAAGGCGTTTTCACGCTTTTGTACTATTAAGACCCATGCCCGCATTGCACCGCTGGGAAAGGAACGAGCTTTGTTTAGTCTTGTTTACCTCAAAGCGTTGTGTCCCAACTTCCTTGTAGTGTTCCACCTGCCTTGAGCATGATATCGAATTTAGAGCACGTCGCTACTAATGTAATTGGTGTAACCACAAATAACGAGAACTTAAACAACTTAAAGTTGTAACTGTGCAACCTCACTCTGATTTCACTTACTGCATCTAGATTCTCGGTTTGAGTTTTGATGATATGAGGTACCGTAAATATCACACCAGTAAAAATACGGGCGATCATTCACACCAAATTAAACAGCGTTGCATTGCTACTGAATAACTGAGGTGGTAAATGAATAGCCACACTAAAACTTAATAAGTTGTAGTAGACTCCTTTCAAATTGTATGAAACCAGACGATTATTTTCTTAAATATTTCTCTTACATCCTGATCCCGGTTATCTGTGGACCGCAGAGGTGAAGGAAGGTGCCGGGGTGAATGGGTCTAACTACAATGTCAAGAATTGAATTTAAACTGAAAGTTATATTTTCAAAAACTTCAAACTTAACAATTTTTACAGGTACAAGTAGCAAACATTAAACAAGTCTAGGAAGGACAAGATTAGAGGTATTACCAGATCGTGGGCTTCAAGCCCTCACTTTACTTTCCGTGAGCTCCTAGCTCAAATTTACAAGAGAGTACAAATTTATACAAGGGCAGAAATCCCCCTAATTCAAGAGAACTTGTTCCCTAAATGACAACATCAAGCCTTCAGGAGGCACACTTTACAATTAACAAAAGCTGAAAAGAGCTAACAGGCTCTCAGTTTCTCAAGCCTACTTAAGGCAACATTGCATGAAAATCTGATAATCTCTGGCCTTACTAGGCACTATTTACAAATAGAAATCTTATTACACAGAGTTATCTAGTACCCCACCTACAGGGCCTTAGTGAAAAAGAACGAGTTAAATAAACGGCCCGAGTACAATTTGAATGGAAAAAAGACTGAGCTCCAAAGATTTAAAAACCTATAGGGCGCTTGGCCGATAAAACAGGGACTATTCCCAACCTACTGAGGTAGCACGCTTGGATATCACTTTAATACATTGCAAAAACGAAACGTTATAAAACTTGGCACCTCAAACCAAGATGAAGGGGAGCTCGAGAGGGGGCTTCACTCTCTATCCACGATTTACAGTTAAAGATTTTATTAAGTAATTACATTACCCGGCAGAAAGTAACATTTAAAAAAAAGGAAGGTTACATAGTTAATGATTCGGACCTTTCCCTCTGGTTAAACTACGGAGTAAGCAAGAAAGAAAGCTGTTATGTGGCCATTACCTTGTTAATGTACAGCTGCCCGATGAAAGAGCCCGCCCGCCTCCTGCTTTGACACACACACACACAGTAAGATGACGATAATTGGCCCGGAAACGGGAAAATCCGCAGTTTATAAACCCTTGGGGAAAGTTCGAGACCATTCAAGATTAAACTAGCCACACCCTCTGACGTTGATTTGTCACATTAGAAGTTACACTAAAAATCGAAGAAGAAGAAGAAGAAGAAGAAGAAGAAGAAGAAGAAGAAGAAGACTGTGATTGGTAGAAAATTAATTACAGAAATTTAGGGATTGGCTAGATTCAAAACTGGCAGAAATAAAAAGGAAATATTGCCAACCCAAAAATAAATGAACATCAATCAGTAAAAAAGAAAAAAATATGAATACAAAACTTCTTTGAATTATTAGTTCTTATACCTCGCACCAGGTTGCATGATCATAGTTTTTAGTAGTGACATCTGCGGAAGAATGTCCAATCTTCTTGATGGATAGCAAACAAAACTAGTAGAAATACAGTCAGTTCAGGAAACTTCACAATAACAAAATTACATCATGTTTTAGTGGTGACATCTGAGTAAATTTCTAAGTTGGTGTAGTTTCAGTTACACTGATTCACCAAGAGGGGAGTTCATTTAGGCGCTAGATTTAAATGCGCGGCGTTGGGGTGTACCTCCAGGTACAGACCCCACTAAATACTACCAAGTACTTAAAATTAATGGAATTGTTTTCATGTTACAAAGCCTAGTTACAACAACAACAACCACAATAATAATAATAATAATAATAATAATAATAATAATTGTACCAGGGGTATACCTTCTCCGGCTACTAAAACTGGGCGCCTTTTCTAAGGCCATGTAGGTCACCAGATATGAACGTCTGAAAACTGTCAAAAACCTTCTTCTTCGACGGTTAGATGGCTCTGCCATCTATTTGTTATCGACGTCTCATGGCTAGACACAATCTAATAGCTTAGGAAATTTCGTTTTTGTTATTAGTAAACCATTATTAGTAAACCATTTTCTGAGGATTGTTTTTTAATTTACCGAAGTTGTCAACACTTAGGCTGGCTCCTCCTCTATTGTTATCTACCTATCCCATGCTTGTAACTATGTACTCTAGACAATCAAACACGGGGGTCTGAATGGAAAATCAGCCTATCAACCTATTGTATTTTAATTTAATCTGTAACTTTCCCCTCTTCCTCCTCCTCCTTAATCTGCTTACCCTCCAGGTTTGGCTTTTCCCTCGGACTCAACGAGGGATCCCACCTCTACCGCCTCAAGGGCAGTGTCTAGGAGCTTGAGACGGTGAGTCCGGGGTTACAAGTGGGGAGGATGACCAGTACCTCGCCCAGGTGGCCTCACCTGCTATGCTGAATAGGGGCCTTGCGGGGGGATGGAAAGATTGGAAGGGATAGACAAGGAAGAGGGAAGGAAGCGGCCGTGGCCTTAAGTTAGGTACCATTCAGGCATTTGCCTGGAGGAGAAGTGGGAAACCACAGAAAACCACTTCCAGGATGGCTGAGGTGGGAATAGAACCCACCTCTACTCAGCTGACCTCCCGAGGCTGAGTGGTCCCCGTTCCAGCCCTCGTACCACTTTTCAAATTTCGTGGCAGAACCTGGAATTGAACCCGGGCCTCCGGGGGTGGCAGCTAATCACTCTAACTACTACACCACAGAGGCAACTTTCCCCTACGAACTATATAAGGAGGGTATTTTAGGGCCGTCTTGTCTGAATTGCTCCAAGTCTTGAGAGTGCGACTTGACGGAGGCCAGAGAGGGCTATGGAGGCAGGAGCGTGGCCAGCTTGAACAAGATCCAGCGCTACAAGTTAATGGCGGAATTTATCTAAACATGTGATTGTTCTTGCGGGTAATTCGAGGGGAAGTTTCCACCATTTTCTTAATGTAACATTGTCTTTTGTTGGTTGAAATGTAGGACCTTCTGTGCAGTCTTGGGACTCTATTTCTATTCCCCACTGGGAAATATTTAATGTAAGGGGGCATGAGTGGTGAGCCTCAGTTGTCTCCCCTTCAACATTTGAGTTGGGTGACTAAAGTTTTCAACCTCTAAATTATGAAAATCTTGTCTCGGCTTTAAATTTTCCACCTTTAGTCACCCTTCCTAGTATGGGATTAGCCTTTGTGTCATTGAGTCTTAAGCCCACTTACTTTATCGTCCTTCCGGAAATTTCTTTAAGGAGAGCTGGTGTTACGCCCCCTTGCCTTTAGTTAATGGCCTGTTATGTGTAACCATTTTTTTTATTCTTAAGGCCTTGTAGTATGGGCAATTATGCCCCTGTTTATTCTGTATAATTCTTAGGGTAAATGTGTCTGCCTTTCGGTTCTTTTTAGGAACATTAATTTAACTGATTGTGGAACCTTGTAATCAATAGGCCCAACATGGGGTAACCGTATAAGAACACTTTGTAGTGAGGTCATCCTGTGGTTTGGGTTGTGTATTTGAGACTACAAATCCAAGGCATTCTTTCTGATTATATTAGACATGTTTGTGAAATTAATAACTGGTTCGATAGAGGGCAATTCGGTTTTAGGAAAGGTTATTCCACTGAAGGTCAGCTTGTAGGATTCCAGCAAGATATAGCAGATATCTTGGATTCAGGAGGTCAAATGGACTGTATCGCGATTGACCTGTCTAAAGCATTTGATAGGGTGGATCATGGGAGACTACTGGAAAAAATGAGTGCAATTGGACTAGACGAAAGAGTGACTGAATGGGTTGCTATATTTCTAGAAAATAGATCTCAGAGAATTAGAGTAGGTGAAGCTTTATCTGACCCTGTAATAATTAAGAGGGGAATTCCTCAAGGCAGTATTATCGGACCTTTATGTTTTCTTATATATATAAATGATATGAGTAAAGGAGTGGAATCGGAGGTAAGGCTTTTTGCGGATGATGTTATTCTCTATAGAGTGATAAATAAGTTACAAGATTGTGAGCAACTGCAACGTGACCTCGAAAATGTTGTGAGATGGACAGCAGGCAATGGTATGTTGATAAACGGGGTTAAAAGTCAGGTTGTGAGTTTTACAAGTAGGAAAAGTCCTCTCAGTTTTAATTACTGCGTTGATGGGGTGAAAGTTCCTTTTGGGGATCATTGTAAGTATCTAGGTGTTAATATAAGGAAAGATCTTCATTGGGGTAATCACATAAATGGGATGGTTATGCGGGTGTTTAGGGGTTGTAGTAAGGATGTAAAGGAGAGGGCATATAAGTCTCTGGTAAGACCCCAACTAGAGTATGGTTCCAGTGTATGGGACCCTCACCAGGATTACCTGATTCAAGAACTGGAAAAAATCCAAAGAAAAGCAGCTCGATTTGTTCTGGGCGATTTCCGACAAAAGAGTAGCGTTACAAAAATGTTGCAATGTTTGGGTTGGGAAGAATTGAGAGAAAGAAGAAGAGCTGCTCGACTAAGTGGTATGTTCCGGGCTGTCAGCGGAGAGATGGCGTGGAATGACATTAGTAGACGAATAAGTTTGAATGGCGTTTATAAAGTAGGAAAGATCACAATATGAAGATAAAGTTGGAATTCAAGAGGACAAACTGGGGCAAATATTCATTTATAGGAAGGGGAGTTAGGGATTGGAATAACTTACCAAGGGAGATGTTCAATAAATTTCCAATTTCTTTGAAATCATTTAGGAAAAGGCTAGGAAAACAACAAATAGGGAATCTGCCACCTGGGCGACTGGCCTAAATGCAGATTAGTATTGATTGATTGATTGATTGATTGATTGATTGATTGATTGATTGATTGATTGATTGATTGATTGATTGATTGATTGATTGATTGATTGATTGATTGATTGATTGATTGATTGATTGATTGATTGATTGATTGATTGATTGATTGATTGATTGATTGATTGATTGATTGATTGATTGATTGATTGATTGATTGATTGATTGATTGATTGATTGATTGATTGACAGGCGGCCCGCGAGTCCCGTACTTTCTACTTACAGACGTTCCGCATGCAATAGTGAGGCATGGGATGCCTAATGACTTGTCATATCAGTGCTTTCCGGGCTTGTTGGCCGTCATCCACGAGCATGTGATGGTCCCGACGTATCACCGAAGACTGCGTTCGGCATTACCAATGGTTCCGACTGACTTCCATAGCAGCGAAGCTCACAATGGTATGAAGGTGTGTTTTAATTCCACCTCATTATATAGCGCAAACTACAGCATGCTGCTCGCCTATTGTTCCGCCTTGTCGAAGGAGCAGTCGCTGATTCTTCGGCCAATGGTTTAAGCATTTAGGATCCCAATGTACATCGACCTGTCTTGGCGGAGCCAGGCAACCGATCACCCGTTGCTTTTTATGTTCTTCCACGGCCTTCGTGTCCTTAAGGATTTAAGACTTTCAGGACTGGAAATCAGGCTTTGTTTACTCATGCAGATTCCTCCTTTCGGCTGAAGCTGCTAGCGTGCTTCAGGATTTCAATGGCTTCCCTTTGTAGCCGGGTGTGATAAGATACAGTAGTTGAGAGTACTTTTGTGTCGCTGTACTGTATATCATGGCCTGCTAGCAGTGAATGTTCTGCGACTGATGATCTATCTGCTTGTCCCACCCGGCTATGTCTGTTATGCTTCTTCAGTCGTGTGACGATGCTAGGTTTTGTAGAGCCTATATACATCTGGACGCAGCTGCACGGGATCTTGTAGACACCTGTTGTGGAGAGAGGATGGCGCTTACCTTTCGCAGATCTAAGTAGTTCCTGGATTTTCTTCTTTGGCCTATATACGGTTTTTACACTATGGGACTCCAGTAGCCTCCCTATTCTGTCAGCTGCTTTTCCAATGTACGGCAGAAAGGCTTTATCTGCCGGCCGATCCTCTTCTATCTCCCAGGTTTTTGGACGTCTGGAATGTACTGGTCGCTGGATATCTTTATGGGTGTACCCGTTAGCGACCAGGGCCATATTTAGGTGACTGAGCTCCTCGTTTAAGTGCTGAGATTGACAAGTTCTCCTAGCACGGTCAGATAGCGTCTTAATCATTCCGTATTTCTGTCATGGGTGGTGGTTGGACAGCTTCTGAAGATAGAGGTCTGCGTGGGTCAGCTTGCGTTTGATTACCAGAACATCGAAGACAGGGAGTTTTCCGTCCATATAGTGAACTGAGTATTGGTGTTAATACTATTCAGGTGATTCAGATGCTGTAGAAACAGCTCTAGTTGTTCCTTTCCATGGCCCGAGATCACAAACCTGTTATCTAATAAGCGTAGCCACATCTTAGGTTTCAGTAGTACGGTCTCGAATGCTGTTTGTTCTAACTTTTCCACAAAGAAATTTGCGATTACCGGACTCAGAGGACTGACCAAGGTGACACCGTCGATTTGTTCGTAGAAATTGTCATTCCATAGGAAATAGCTTGTGTTTAGACGGTGGTTGAACAAGTTGGAAATGTCCTCAGAAGGAATCTAAGCGATGTAGTCCAGAGCCTCATTTACAGGCCCTTTAGCGAAGAGTGAGACCACGTCGAAGCTGACAAGCAGGTCTTCGGCTTCTAACTGGATGATCTTCATCTTTTCTATGACGTGGTCTGATTCTTTGACGTACGACTGTGTGCCACCGATGTAAGGTTGGACTAAGGTAGCCAGATGTTTAGCAAAATTATAGTTCGGTGATCCAGTGGCACTCACGATGGGCCGTAGATGTAGGTTGTCCTTATGTATCTTGTGTAAGTCATATAGTCTCGGAGGTAGAGCTTCACTTTTGGAGGTTTCCCTCTTCACGTCGTTTGGCAATGACGAGGCCTAAAAAGGCTGTTGATGTTACGAAGAGTCCGATTGGTTGGATCTTTCCGTACTCTGCGGTAGATCTCTGGGTCCAAAATCCCTGACATATGCGGAGTGTAATCATTAGTAGCCATGATACAGAGGCGGTCCCTTTATCCGAGGGGAAAATGAGTACACTCTCGTCCATGTTCAGAGTTTTAATGGTTTTTCTCTCTTGAACCCTGAGGTTGATCTTCGATGTTGTTGCCTTTCTCAGTATCCGTGAGGCTTCGTGGCGGATTTCTTCTGCCTAGTCATATAGTAAACTGCGAATAGCAGCTTCGATATTCGCGAAGATCTCCTCCACGGTATTCGAGGGAGCGGTAACAGCAAGTTTCCTCCTTTAGCCAGTAGAGAGGTTTTCGCCGCTGACGATTGAGTTTCCTGAATTTTTCATGCCATTCGTTGTTTTATTAGTGCAGGGTAATTTAAAGTTGTATTATTGTGTCTTATAATTAGTGTTTTCGACACACTGAAAAGCATTAAAGTTAAACATGCTCAAATGAAAGGATGTGTAATGGCCTCAATTATTCGAAAAATAATAATGCTTCTTTCTATCAGCCGGGCTGAGTGGCTCAGACGGTTAAGGCGCTGGCCTTCTGACCCCAACTTGGCAGGTTCGATCCTGGCTCAGTCCGGTGGTATTTGAAGGTGCTCAAATACGTCAGCCTCGTGTTGGTAGATTTACTGGCACGTAAAAGAACTCCTGCGGGACTAAATTCCGGCACCTCGGCGTCTCCGAAAACCGTAAAAGAGTAGTTAGTGAGACGTAAAACAAATAACATTATTATTCTTTCTACCAACTTATAATGCAATATTGTTGGGTTAAGTGATCTTCAGGGACCACTAATTAGATTATATATTATTTTGTACTACCTTTTGTTGTTCACGAACCAACTGATTGCAAAGGAATCGTCCAGGGATTCCTCAGTGCTTTGAACAGTATACGTACCTTAACTTGGTGGACTACTCCAGAATGAAATGGATAATTTACATGGTTTCACTGTGATACACTAAAGGGCTATATGCAGTAACGTCAATCTGAAGAGGTTTCCAAAGTTGCAGGGTCTGCAGATTGAAATGAAAGAATGTGAAACGCCATATGAAGGCTCTGTGCATTGCTCACGGTACAAAAGGCTACAGCGCGTAAACATTCAGTCCAAACATATGCATAGCAATGAAAAGGCCACGTTCTACAAAAGATGAAATTGTATGCTGCTAATATCAGGAAAGTGTCATAAAAATGAACGACAAGCACCTGCATTTTAATCTCAGCAGCATCCAGATGGATGAATTTCGAAGCGCGGTATGTTCCGGAAAGTAGAAAAAAGACTATGTCTTTTGTACACATCCTGCCCTAACTTGTCCGTTCAATTTAAGGCAAATTGATCAGGAGGAAATGAATATGGTGAAAAAAGCTGTTGCAGTAGAGCTCATGCAAGTACTAGAGCTACAATACACGCATTGTGAATACAACATATTAAAGTGCATAGACCTTATTGAAGATAATCTGCACTGGCATGAATTAAAACGGTTAACAACTGAGCGCCTGCAACAGGACAACCATGTCCATTGCTAAGCTCTCTGTGAGTGGGTCAGTGGACAAGTGAATCTCGCACAGCTGAGCATAAATTCCTTTTATATTTATATGTAGAAAATGTACGTATGTAAAGCCTCGTGTTAGTTTGTTTTAACAGGTTATGCCTCGGAAAAAAATAACTGGAACAGGCATCTTTTTTTTTTGCTAGGGGCTTTACGTCGCTCCGACACAGATAGGTTTTATGGCGACGATGGGATAGGAAAGGCCTAGGAGTTGGAAGGAAGCGGCCGTGGCCTTAATTAAGGTACAGCCCCAGCATTTGCCTGGTGTGAAAATGGGAAACCACGGAAAACCATCTTCAGGGCTGCCGATAGTGGGATTCGAACCTACTATCTCCCGGATGCAAGCTCACAGCCGCGCGCCTCAACGCGCACGGCCAGCTCGCCCGGTGAACAGGCATCAAAGATAAGGCTTTCTTTTGGATGAAATACTATATACAGTAATGAATAAGTTGCAAGGTTGTGAGGAACTGCAAAGGAAGACCTTGAGCAGTGTTGTGAGCTGGACAGCAAGCAATGATATTAAACCCTTGAACTTACCGTTCCATCGTCGGTGATCTGCCTCGGCTGCTTTGGTAGTACAATATTGATTCTTAGATCTTAGGGTCACGTCGGATTTTTTCAATCACAACATTGACCGAACGACAGTGTTCAGAGGGGAGCATAACTAGTTCAAATGAGGCGCAAAAATGTGCTTACTAAAAATTCATTGAACAAAATCACGATAATCATATTTACTGAATAACCCACGAAAAAACAATTGAATCTTTCATCTGTCATATTGCACAAAGTGAATGCTGCAGATATCCTGAAATTATTTACATAAGTGTCTCCCAAAGTGTGAGAATGCAATATAAGGTTTGTGGACAGCAAAACCAGAAAAGGAAGAGAAATCCTGAAAATCTGGCAGCATTGACCCAAAAGATAACCCACACGATCCGTGGAAAATCTGACCTTCAACAAGTAGAATCCCAGATTTACATTTAACTAAGATTGTCCACCAGTCGACTATCCTCTAGGATACCGGAACATCCCCCGAATGGATCCTTAATCGAACCAAATTAACTATCAGTTGCTCTGGATAGATTATTTGAAATCATTGTATTTATTACCAGTTAACAGTAATAATCACAATTTGAAATAAAATTCCACCATGTGTTGTCATCTCGTGGCACCCTTAAGTTATATGAATCCCGACCTGAAATATGCATCACCCCAAACAGAGATTCAGAATGAACCAACAACACTTGATCCGTTACATCCTTCTGAAGGAACTAAACTGCGAAATCAGGGAAACATTAATTCACTATGCATTTACAAGAAACGCCAAACACTGAAAATAAATAAGGATGAAAAATCACTCGAAAAGTCTTCTTACTAAAACAACATTCAGGTTATTAAACAGTTACGTCGTAGGTAAATGAGCAAATATTTGAATCGGTATGCAGTAATCTGAGAAGTTGAGAAAATGAAGAAAGGGTGAAATGTGTAAAAATAAACGTTTGCTATCATTTTACAGGTGTCCGACTCGTTGACTGAATGGTCAGCGCACTGGCCTTCGGTTCAGAGGGTCCCGGGTTCGATCCCCGGCCGGGTCGGGGACTTTATTGGTTAATTCCAATGGCTTGGGGGTTGGGTGTTTGAGCTGTCCCCAACATCCCTGCAACTCACACACCTCACATAACACTATCCTCCACCACAACAACACGCAGTTACCTACATATGGCAGATGCAACCCACCCTCATTGGAGGGTCTGCCATACAAGGGCTGCACTCGACTAGAAATAGCCACACGAAATTATTTATTATATTATCATTTTACAGGTCATAGAATCCAAGGAAACAATATGGAAGAGGTAATCGCCGTTTAAATATTCAAGAATTTGAGAATTTGAGAATAAAATTGCAATCACTCAATGAAATTGACACGGAACACGTCAAGTACAGTGTTAGAACCGATATTAAATGGTATCGTACAGTAACTGAATTAACTACGCACACTGTAACTGGAGGAAAGCTGAAGTTGTCTCAGCCTCTGAAGGCAGAAGAAAGATTGCGTTAACTATCGGCTTATTATTTTGACCAGCAAACTGGACAACCAGTGTACAATTTTAGAAAATAGGAGCATAGGTTTAATATCAATGCAGAGTAGTCAGTATAATATTTAAAATATGATACGAATGAATAGAAAGCCACCGGGGTGAGTGGCTCAGACGGTTGAGGCACTGTCCATCGAACTCGAATTTGGCAGTTTCGATCCTGGCTCAGTCCGGTGGTATTTGAAGGTGTTCATATACATCAGCCTAGTGTCTGTAGATTTACTGGCACGTAAAAGAACTCCTGCAGGACTAAATTCCAGCATGTCGGCGTCTCCGAAAACCTTAAATGTAATTTATGGGGCGGTAAAGCAAATAACATTATTATTATTATTATTATTATTATTATTATTATTATTATTATTATTATTATTATTATTATTATTATTAATATTATTATTATTATTATTATTATAGAAAGACTAGAAAAAATTGTGAGGTTACCCTAGACAAATCATATAACAGAGTTCCGACGTGAAAATGTTAGCCATGAAACGACATTACGATGCCAAAGGAAGGTTTTCGTAAGCAGTCAAATTCAGTTACATTAAAAATTGTTGAAAATGGAGTTGGAATTTCTTTCTTTCTTAATCCATTTACACTCTAGGTTTGTTTTTTCCCTCTGACTCAGCGAGGGATGCCACCTCTACCGCCTCAAGGGCAGTGTCCTGGAGAGTGAAATTTTTGGTCAGGAGATACAACTGGGAAAGAGGAGCAGTACCTCGCCAAGATAGCCTCACCTGCTGTGCTGGACAGGGGCCTTGTGAGAGGATGGGAAGAATGGAAGGAAGAGGGAATGAGGCAGCCGTGGCCTTAAGTTAGGTACCAACCCGGAATTTGCCTGGAGAAGTGGAAAACCACGGAAAACAACTTCGGGGATGGCTGAGGTGGGAATGGAAGACTCCTCTACTCAGTTGACCTCCAGAGCCTGAGTGAACCCTGTTCCAGCTCTCGTACCACATATTAAATTTCGTGGCAGAGCTGGGAATCGAACCCGGGCCCGGCGGGGGGTGGCAGCTAATCACGCTAACCACTACGCCACAGAGGCGGACTGGAGTTGGAACTATAATGTGAACTAGTTAAAATTAGTAACCGTTTTTAGACATATGTGCATTATAATCGTTTATTTGAATTGAGATATTGTTTACTGATCATTTATTGATCTTTGAGTCAGATAAGAAGAGGTATTTTGAGCATTTAGGTGTTTGATTTTAAGATATTACTACTTACAAATGAGTTGTAATCAGTGATTTGATTACCATATAAAATAGGCCTTTCGGACAACTAAAACTTTTTCAAAAACTTCGATTGTGGATAACTCGAAATGCTTAACACGAGAAGAAGGCTTTAGTTGAAGTTAAAGTACTTTGTGATATCTGAAGGTATCCCTTTTATGTTTTTACTTAGTTTTTCGGTTTTAATTTATTTCTCGTCAATAATACTGTTACCATATGTTTTTGTTCGGGTGGTTTATAATTGTATTACTCAAAACTGATTTTGCAGCCTGAAGAACTTAACAGTTATGAATTAAGTTAAAGTACTGCAGTGAGTTTTCACTTCTGATAAACACCATCTTTATATTAAAAGAGTTTACTAAAAGCAGCTTTGGAAAATCCGTCCATCCGTTCTACTGGATCGATGTGCTTCATTTCTGTTTTGTTCTCTCCGGAAGTACCTGCCGGTGAATCATGAGACATTGATAGGTCTCTAAGTTCAGCCAACTTCGAGTAATTATAAAATCAAATCATGAAATGATCACTCCAATAATTGCAGGCAAAGGCAATTCATTCTATACTTAGTTGGTTGCTAAACGACCAACACTTTCATTAATCCGCTGACTGCAATTTCGTTATTTTTTGTGCCAGATTTTCAGATATTCATCCATTTTAGGTAAACTCAAGGCCGTATCAGTGGTTTTAATTTATCGTGTCTGTTTGTTCCACCATCATGGCGATACGGCTTCATAGATCTCAACCAAACTTCATATTTGGAGTATACTCATCCCGAGAAACGTATTAGTATGCAATTATTTCAAAATCTCTGAATACACGAGGATTTGTAGGGAAACCACTCCAGTTTTCTTCCTTTTTCTCTTACACCAATGCTTTTCTGTAAAATCCGTCTACTATATGTGAAATGTCCCTTCATTATAAACAACTCTTTTATGTACATAATTTCGCTTACTCTTTAAATGACGGAGGAAAGTACTGTGCTCTGCGGGTCTCGTCCTATGTCTTGAGTGACCGACAGACCGACAATGAACTTACAGGTTACCATGGCGTAGTCTCTGACTGCTTGCCGGCAGGGAAGTAATATATTGCCATTTTCGTTATCATTCCTGTCAACTATTGGTAGTTCCTTGGGTAGGAAGCAAGAGAGACTTCAATCGGCCATTCTGTGGGAATACCTTTGGATGTTACAATCGTCCTCGAATAGCACTAAAGTGCGCTGTTAATATTTGAACAGTACCGTGGAGTGTAGCCATGATTTCACACCGTAAGTTATTTTATGGCATTTGCTATAATTTTTCACTGTATTTCTATTTCACTTCTGTTCCGGTTTACTTTTTTGCCTCTGCCTTGCCTCTTTAGACTTAAGTTATAACACCATAAGTCACCCTCTTATCTGTTTACCTAAGAATCACTGCACCTAAATTTCTCCTCTGTTACCACCTTCTTACATCCGTTACTCACAATTTATTGAGGGGCATTTAATTTTCCGATACATCCAATTGGTATTTACGTATTGGTCCTATACGGCTATCCCTAGTTATAATCCTGTTTTCTATTAATTTCAACTTCCTTAACTGTATTACTTTTTCCTTAATTACTCCGCATGTATGCGCGTGCGAAATCCCGAAACCTGAACACACTTTTCTTTGAGGAAAAATTCTAAGCTGTTCAAATGTATAACTTTTCGCCCCGGAAAATATCGAAATATGGATGCAATTTTATTGATGGTGCAGACCTTCGTTTCGGGGTAGTTGGTGGCTAAACGGGAAGTCGTATTACAAAAGAGATAGCACAATCGCCGTTCAATTTGGAGAGATCCACAACTTTGGTCATATTAATAATTCTCTTGTTTCGAGTGTTTGTATGTTAGATACCACTGATTTTTTTCGATTATATCCAAATATCTCCACCTAGATTGTGACTGGCATTAGGAAAAGGGGACTGTCTTTGTAATGAAAACTCTACATCTCTACTGTGAATGGCAGTTGCCAAGTAAGCCTGCCGTTATAATAGAAACTCCCGAACTCGATTGTGATTGGCGTAGGAAATGTAGCTTGCCATTTTCAACAAAAAATCCCCAAGGCCTACCTTACATCAGAAACAAAGTATGGTGTCCTCCCTGTTTTGTTTCTCGGCTAGCACTAAGAGACATGAAATTTAATATAACCTTACTCATTGTCTGTGCAGTAATTTACGGAGAAATCTCTATACAATGTACAATAACGTAGATAAGCATTGGTACATATGCTAGTATTCTTATATATATATATATATATATATATATATGATTTTCATCTTTCGTAATATCACTGCATGCAACCATGTTTGATTACTACTTGTGATGCCAGAGAATATACACTTCCTGTGATGTGAGAAGAATTATGTTCTCCGCTAGATACTCTTTGGTTCTGTGACCTTCCCCAGCTTCTGAATAGACTCAACAGATGGCAGAACGTTCCTAATAACTTCTATGTTGCAAAGAGAAAATAATCTACATACATACAGGCGACTACCAACTGCATGACTTTTAATAAAGCGCAGGAACTAATTCTTGAAGAAGTGGGTAATCTGCTTACCTGAACCAGGATTCAGCCACGGCCAATTGTATGTTACACAATCTCGTGCAAAATCGTTCGAAAATATTAAGATCCAGGCACGGCTGAATGGTTGAAGCATAGAGAATATTGTATGGAAAGGAGTGTTATAAACTAAATTACTATTAGTAAATGTTCATAAAACGATTGAAAAGGGCAAGAAAACAATATTAATACTATAGGTATATTAAGAAGAATTATCTGAGCTATTTATAAGGAATGCAGCACAGGTCCCCTAGTTCTTTATTAAATTAGTTCCCGGAGTAAATTATATAAATCTATTTAAAGTAGGGGAGGGCGAGAGGTGGCGGCGATGAAATTTACGTTGATTCCCGATGAGTTCTGTGTATGTGCTACAAGTGACGGACAAGCGTGATTAATTTGATAATACTCACCGATAAGAATGTGAAGTCCGAACGGAAGCAAGATATCAGTATTCTAACGATTAAACGAGCTAAACATAGGACGAAGTTGTTCTAAAGTCATGTGAGCAAATATGCAGTACAAGGTTAAATGCAGGACTTATGAACTTAGTTGCCAAGGCCAACGGAAACATGGAGAAATCTTGGAAGGTAATGTACATCATTATTATGTACTAGCAAATATGGCCGTGATTCGCTACGGTATTCCACCTTGGAAGGTATCATTATTATGTACTAACAAATGTGGACGTGATTCGCTGCGGTATTCCACCTTGTATACGGATTTCTATGTACATTTCTGTAAATGCAGTGAATAAGATTATATTCAATTGCATGTCTTTTAGTGTTATCCAAGAAACACCACTGAAATGATCCCATACGCTGTTTGCGATGTAAAGTGCGCGTTGGGAAGTTTTGATGCAAATGGCAGGCCACGATTGTTACCTCAATTCACAATCGAGTTCAGAAGTTTCTACTCTAACGGCAGGCTCACTTGCCTACTGCCAATCCTAATGCAGATGTGGAGTTTTAATTATAAAGACAGGCCCCTTGTCCTAATACCAGTCAGAACCAACTTGGGGGGGGGGGTTGATTATAATAGAGGAATGCAGCTCTATCTGAAGCTAAAAAAGAAGAGAATGTTTTTCAAAAATTAAACTTCCCTCACTAAATTGTGATGATATGAGTTATGGAAAACGGTAACAGAGGAGAAATTTAGGCGCAGGGATTCCTAGATAAGAAGATGTCATACGGTGTTATTGCTTAAGCCTAAAGAGGCAAGACAGAGGCAAGACATTAAAGCAGAAGACGAAAATAGAAGAGAAATACAGTAAAAATGATAGCACATCTCAGAACAACCTAACTCTGTGAAATAATTGGCTACACACCGCGGACTGTTCAAACATTAATAACCACCCTTAGAGCTATTCGAAGACGATTGTAACCTCCAACGGTATTCCACAAATATCCCGCAAAATGGCATATTGACATCTATCTCGCCTTCTACCCAACAAACAACCACGATTTTACAGGAATAATAACGAAAATGATATTACGGTACTTCCCGGCTGGCAAGCCGCCAGAGACATTGCCATCGCAACCGATAAGATCGTTGTCGGTCACTCAATGCAGAGCATGAAATCCGCAGAAAATAGTAATTTTCTCCGTCATTTGAAAAGTAAACGAAATTATGTACATAACAAAAGTAGTTTAAAATGAAGAGGAATTTTATATACGATCTTCGGATTTCAGAGAAAATCGAGAAACGTCTTCAGCTTTTCGTATAAACTACCAGTCTATTCAGTGATTTATCAATTATATGCATATCTAAACCTGCTTCTGGGTGAATATACCCTAAATATTGCGCCGTTCCCGCGTCCAGGCATGGACTCAAGAGATCCTGACTAGCTCTAAATTCAATTAATCTGGTGACTGAGTCCTACGGGTGTGAGTTCCGTAATAGAAAAACGTCCAGGTCGATTAATGGTAGTTTCTAACTAACGCAGAAAGACGTCTCTTACTCGTAACTAGTTAGGTACCATATTCTTATTAACTCTTATAGAAATTATCGTCGCTTGAAACTACTACAGTCTTGCAACTAATTCTTATTCTAAGAACACAGAGAAAGAGTGTTTAGGTTTCACTATTCCATGTTTATTTTAAATATTAAGTCAAATATTCAAGAAAATTATCTCAAATTTTTACCAATGAAGTCGTTCTTGAAATGAGTGACTCATTGTCAACCCTATAGTCTATATCCGTCAACAACTTTCAGAAAAATTACATCTTCCGAATTCATCCTAAATAAATGTCTTCTCGGATCATATTATTTCCTTTCATAAGCCCATCAATCTCCAAAATCATAAATTATTAGCATAAATTCCATGTAACATCTGGGAAATTTTTGAAAAAGCTATGTTTTCCTTCGTATACAACTCACCTACAAAGCTGGGTGATAACAAAATAAATTAATGTGAATACAGATAATGGTATTTACATGTGCCATACTGGCAAGAAAATAAACATTAAAATCAAGTATACTAAGAATATAGGATGCATCCTCAAAGAAGAAAATAAAAATTGTATTAACTACTATTTACAGTATTTCTAGTGACACTCTCTTGAGAAAATAAAGAAACGCTAGTAGAATTGCCGATTTTTAATGTTCAGTCAAGAAATGGAGTTCAAGTTGTCTGAATCAATTATTCTTGGGATTCTGTTAGTTGCCACCTAATCCTTACTCTATAAACTGTCACATTCCTTAATTTTCACTGACTGTTTGTCTAGATGCAGGTTTAGGACTCTCAATGAGGCTATCACCAAGCTCTTCTTCAGATTTGATTTGACAAGTACTCTCTTGTATGTTTTACATTTTAAACATTCACTTCTGCCTACTTAGTTGCCTCTTAGACGCTCATATTTCCTTGTGTCACACATCATGAGCCAAGCTACGTCCATTGTAAGTCGTAATCACCCTACAAGTAACATTATCGCAAGATTTAATTTATGAACTTAAGGTAATATGACCTTAGCTTATTGATTATCAGACTACGTGCGTACATGGTTGCAAAAAAAACAAAAAAAAAACGTCACCACACATATCATATGTAGCTATCATAACACATACTACCAACGGAAAATCTACATGGTCAGATGACACTATCTCCGACTAAAAAAATTAATTCTCTTTTGAAAATCTAGGTCACCAGTGATCAGCCTATGGGTTGAAATTTATCCAGAAATAAAGTTATACACCGTGAGAATTTTCAAGATCATCCTAAGTAAATCAGTGAAAGCTCAAATCTATCTTGAGTACATATATGATTCTCTAGGTAATCCTAACATGGATGAAAAAAAAACATTGCACTACTCGTCTCGAGATCATATCCTAAGCTATGTACAATGCGAAAGATCCAGAATTATTACATGGAATTGGCGAGAATTCTGTGACACCCTCCGAAACATCATTTGAAATGACTAGATCTCACTTCGCACCACTATGACTATTTCTCTCTCGAAGAAAACAATAACTACCACCATCATAAATCATTAACATCCATATATCGTATCTATGACGCGTTAATATACACATATTTCATATATAACAACTCTTTCACTTCATCATATGTAAATCACCACCTTAACTTACACATCAACGTGCCGTGACATTCATAAAATGCCTACTTTACTTACTACTGTCATAGTGCCAAATTTAACATGAGCTTGGAGTAGTCTACTGCCATATTCCTTCATAAAACACATCCTATATACGATCTCGAACTGATTGACATTGCTTAAATTAGGACACACAGGTATTAATGCCAACTTCACGCACTACTCAACACTGGTAATAATAATAACTCTCGCTGTCTCTCCTCACATATCACTGGAAAACATTACGATCGCACAATCACTTGGTGACCACGCCTAAAAGTGGAATTGACATACCATATGGATGAATACCTACTTCCAATCACATCAGCAATACGTTTATCCACGCACAGTCTTAGCACAAAACAAACATCAACATGCAATAAAAGAAATAATATACTCTTACTTACGAAAACGACTTAGGTAATGGACTTAGCTTTGCTCAAGATGGTCTCGATGTTTCCTCATCTCCCGTCATCTGAGATTAGGATCTCGTCATCTGGTTCCTCCACAAGTGGTCGGGTACATCGTAGCTTCTCAACACTGATCACAGGTCATCCGGGACAGCCAACATCGTATCGCCTCATCAGGATCCAAGCAGCATCGCCTTGCTCCCTTACAGACCCATGGTGAAGACTCGTGCGTATGAAACAGAACAATAATAGAATATTTGATTCATTGCTGACATCTTCCAATTAATATATCTCTTGCGTTGCTCAGATTGCATAGATTTCGTTGGGGTACAGTTGATCCAATAAACTAGTTCAAAATCGACTAAGACAGATGTTCTGTATATATTCCAATTTGAAAATAAATTTCTTTCCGCTATCTTTTTATTGGCGTAAATGCACTCAACAACTGGTCAGTAGGTGTCCTTCAACATTAAACAGTATCGGGAAAATTTTATTGAGGACCTGCGCCACTTCGTGACGTAGTTCTACTGTAGTCTATTTATCTCTTCTTTTTGCGTATTTAATCTCCCGCGCAGCGTCAGCAGATTGGCGTGTAGTCGCGAATAATCTTTCGTTTCCAATTTATAGTATTTAGCTCCGCTGGATAATCCCTTTCAAATCTAGTCTTGCGTCTTCTTAACACATCGAAGTCAGATTATATAATAAGTGATGAGCATTTTTTTTCTTGAATAATGGTTTTAAATAATGTCCATTTGTCATTTTTTTCTGCGCCTTCTATACGCGGTCATTTCCGTAACCGACCGACGAAAAGACTTACATTTCGGCCCGTACTGACGTTAAATGCATTTTATTTGACATTTTGATCGCAGAGACTCCATCTTTGTTACTACAGCTCTTAAAAAGAACTGTGAAACGGCACATTAACTTCCCCTACGTTGAAAGAAATATATGGCTTGCTATATATTTATTATATTCGCCTTCCTTCTTATAATGGGACTTTTCACTGTTCTTTATAAGTTCTCATTTATATTATTGCTCCTTTCTTCGGAACAATCTGTTCATTCATGATGTAAGTGGCTTCAATCTATACTTCTTTGCTTCGTCATCACATGAGATGGTCTGCCACTTCTCTATTCCTTGAAATATAACTTGATGTTTGCACTGTTATGTACTCCTTTACTGTTTCCATTTAAGTCGTGAATTTCGTATGCATTATTTCTGAATGAACGGTTGATCATAAATGGTCCTTCGAATAAATGTAAGAATTTCGCGAAGATTTTGTTCGTTACACTGGAAATTGCGGGTTTCTTTATTAATACAAGGTCGCCTTTCTTCAACTCAGGTTTGAATTTCTTATGCTGTACTCTCCTTAACCTTCTCTGTGCTTGTCTGTACATTCTCTCTCGAACCAGTTTGTTAATTTCGTTGATATCTAAGTTAGGTTCAGCAGGTAGGTGAATAACTGTGTCCCAAGGTCTCTTAGGTTTAATACTATGGTGAATAATTTTAGGTATTTGTCCGCTGGATTCATGTATTGTGTTATTCATGCTGTCTTCTATTATTCCAATTACCTCTAACCACCTCCAGTGTTGGTTTGGACAATAGATTCGACAGAACTTCGCTATTTCTTTCATGCATCTTTCAACAGGATTGGACGCTGGATGTCTCACCGAGCAAAGAATGTGTTTAATTCCTAACTCTTCCATGGTTTCTCTAAATTGAAGCGACGTAAATTGTGTCCCTCTGTCTGACAGTAATTTCTCAGGCTTTCCCATACTAGGTAAGGTGTTTTTGATTAGACGTTGTAATACCTGTTTTGTGTTGGCGCGTTGAATTGGTTGTAACGACACATATTTAGAGAACACATCCATCACTACGACTATGTACTTATGTCCCTTTCTGGCAGTTGGGAGTCTGCCAAAGATATCTATAGCATATAATTCTCGAGCTTTATGCGGTAGTATAGCTCTGGGTTCGTGTCTTACTGTACCACTGCCATGTTTGACCTTCTGGCATATGTCGCATGTTCTTACTGTATTCCTCACAGTCCTTCGAATGCCTTTCCAAGTAAATTTCTCGAGTATGACTTGGGTTACCTTTTCTACGCCACCGTGACCTGTAATCCTATGTATGTGCCAGATTACTTCCTTGTATAACATCGAAGGTAGTACTATACTGTGCCCGTCGTAGTCAGTCTGCGAACACGAGACACCCCAGGGGTGCTCAGTTCGGTGGCTGTAGGCTTATAAAATAAATGAATGTGGCAGGATTATCATAAGGTTCATCAAATAAGCACGTTCCAAGTATAGAACAAATGTGACACTTTTATTTAATTAAATGCAATATTGGCCATCCTGAAATCTGTGATTATGATTATGATCGTTACGTTATGGAATTTAATATGGCTCTTGATGTAACAAACCTAGGCACAAGCAAATGGGATGGTACACGACAGTTATTTCCCTGACATTCTAACAGAGTATTTACATTGTGAAAAATTTTTTTCTCGTCTTTAAAGTTATTAAGTTATTTGTTTAAAGTTGAATTAAAAATTTTCATTCAGAAAAATGAGGTCTGGGCCAAGCCTTCATCGATAATCTGGAAAAAATGCAGTAATTGTAAGAACGAGTATAATAAAGAAATATCCAAGATTCAAAAAGTTAACACTCATAGCAAAAAAAAAATTTACAGTCGTTGTCTTAACAATAAAATGAAAAGTTGAATTTGCCTTGGTTTTCTCTAAGTTAATCCGAGACGTCGGATATACCTGTTCACGTCGTCTCACATCTCTTTTCGTGAGAATTTATACTGAACGTTAAGTATTTGACCAACAATTAAACAAAATAAAACGCCTCCTGGGCTTGCAAACGTAAGTAAATGGGGAGAATACCATCCATGTGGAAATCCTGTCCACTATCAATCGATAATATCAGTGTCACATATTTCAGAACAGAACACATAAAAAATAATCCTCTAAATACTAACAAATTACTACTTCTACAGCTAACTACGGAAATTGGCAAGAAGACTGTGAGTACCAAGAAGAAAATATTTACACTATGTACATGTCGACGAGTGTCGATTAACCGTATTACTCTCCTGTTAACGAATTTATTGAGTTACAGCAAGATTGAGTTATCACATGAGAGCGAAAAATTGCATCAACGAATGAGCTGATATAGTCACGAATCAGATATTATTTAGATATTTCGTCGAAGACCTGTTCTTTAGACCTAAGGCCTTCTCGAACATTCATCTGGACCTTGAGCTTGAAATTACTGGATTACTTGAGAAAATTTGGGATATTCCCACGAATTAAAAGGTACATCGATTAACATGGACTTTCATTTTCTTCATCTGAAGACACTAACATTAGGCTACACTGCATTTATCGCGAATAATCCATTAACATGTGAAAAGCTCAGTTTCACGAAGATTCGTGCTATGCACAATTATTCCATATACTCTACACGTACAGTGTACCACAATGACGACCCTAACTTGTCGCATCCTAATCTCAAATATGTGTAGCCGTGAAATATCAGGACCTACCATCGTCCTACAAATACATAATATCCACTTAAAAGTGTCTCGATGATTAATTACTCCAACTAATTATCACATGTTCCCAATGCACATGTTCACATTAAATTCGTACGTAGAATTCGGACTCAATATCCCGATGACACGTTGTCTCAGACACGAGGTACAAGTAGAAGTTCCATTACAAGGAAAATATAGAAAATGTGGACGAAATATCCTACCATTAAATCTATCAGACATAAATTAATTCATATTCGTGACGAAATTCACTCAATAAGCAAAGATGGTGTCGATAACACATGGATAACTCTATCAGAACCCTCACTGTCAAATTCATGGCCGCATGGTCATTAAGTAATCACATGTGTCAGTTTCACGACGTATTCGAGCAAATAAACAACCATAAAAAGTGTCAAAATAGCTTACTAAGAAGAAAGAAAGAATAGAACAAAACTACATAGAACAGATATAAATGAGACGTAATCGACTTAACTTATAGAGAAATCTTCATGTCTGGAAGTCTGGGTTCTCAATCAGCCATGCCAGGATGAAAGAATCTGCATCCCGACGCCGCCAACGATGGTCAAAGGTTTAGAACTTCATGGTGAAGCAGTGGTAATCCATGATGTGAGATTCCGTCCTCTTCTGGAAATATTCACGTCCACGTCTTCCGCGTCCACTCGTAAGAAAGCTGAAACTTACACAAAATGCTTTAGAGTAGGCTCCACACACACACGTAACTGTATTTTGGAAATGACACGTACTTAAGGGATTAATATCTGCACATTCGACGTCTGATCACAGCACTGTTCTAAATTGTATCCAATTTTCAGACGTTTAGAGCACAGGAGTGAAGCCAGTATTCACGACGTTCCACGCTGAGCGACTGAAGGTGATAGACCAAGACACGCCAATGTGTGTGTGAGAATGAGTATTCGTATCACATGACTTAAATATCATGTCTGGTGCACATGCACGGAAGTAAAGTCAATTTAGACACTAAATTCTTCTACTGTACGAATCTACACTTCATCACCATTTTAGCCACAAGGTCGTGTAAATTATTTCAAAATTTCAGTTTTTTAATTTATATCCTCTAAATGTGCTATTCTTTTATCCAGTTTATTTTACTTTAACCCTTGAGCCTTCCGTAATTATGCACGTCGCCACCAAAGATATTACAAATATTTCATTCATTTCATTCATATCGTTCCTCGCAATTACAGGTGACACGCGCTGGCCTCCTTCTCTCACTCGCCAACCTTCATTTTTTTATTTTTTATTCCGTTAGCCAGCCGGCCGCTCTCCGCACAAAAAAAACTCGTTCTCGCCCTTGTCCAAGGTCGCGCGCACCCCATCTCGCCGACAAGCGAACACAAGCCGCACCAACACCTGTTCACTCATTTGTGGCCTCACGGTCACAATACGTATCCTTTTATGACCTTTACCTGTTCTAGCCATTAGTATTCCTTGCTCTAAGCTGTAGATTTTCGCAATCCTCGACCTTGTTTCACTTTCACGGTTTCCGTCTTCCAATTTATCTATAATTTGTTTCAACATTTCGTCTTGACGCTGCAAGTGTACTAGGTTCAGTAGTTTCTCTAATGTTTCTTCATCTTCCGGGACCAATTCTATTTCATGAATTACTTCCTCTTTCTCCACAGGGTTACGACTTAAGGCGTCAGCAAGGATGTTTTCCTTTCCCTTACAATACTCGATTTTTATCTGGAATTGCTGCGTGAACAACATCCACCTTGTTATCCGCTCATTAGTCATTGCAGCTTTCAATCCAAACGTTAATGCCTTATGGTATGATCTGACCGTTATTGGGTATCCGTAAATAGTTTTTCTCCATTGCTGTAAGGCGTAAATGATTGCTAACAGCTCCTGTTCTGTCGTGGTATAGTTAACCTCGTGGCTCCTCAATTTTCGGCTAGTGAATGCTAGATATATTCTTTCGGGAGGTGTTCCTTCTTCTTCTTGGTACAAACAAGCTCCGATGCCAACATTAGATGCGTCTGACTGTATTATAAATTCTTTTTCATAGTTCTGATAGCCTAATTTGATGCTTTTGGTTAACAAGGTCTTTAATTCTTGGAATGCTCTCTCTGCCTTTTCATCCCATTTCCACCTGTTGTTGATCTTTAACAAATCCTGTAAAGGTGCGGCGGTCTGGGTATATCCTTGACAATGGTTAGAGAAAAACTGCGCCATACCAAGAAATTGTCTGACGTGCTTTATACGCTTCGGTCGGGGAAAATCGCATATGGCCTGGATCTTAACTGGGTTTGGCCGTACTCCTGTACCGTCTATCATGTGACCGAAGAATAGGACCTCTTCTTGACAGAATTTTGATTTTGTAAGGTTGATCTTAAATCCAGTGGCTCTTAGGTTTCGAAACAACTTTTCAAGCTTGTCACAATGTTCTGTAAATGTTTTAGTTGCCAGAATTAGATCGTCCACGTAGTAAGTTAAAAACTCCTTTACTTCCGGCGTTAAATTTCTGTCTAAAGCTCTCACCAAAACTGCAGAACTATTCCTCAAACCGAATGGGAGACGACAATAGATATATGTCTGATTATCAAAAATAAATCCGGTTAACAATCGGGATTTTTCCTCCAGAACGATGTGATGGTATGAGGACGTAAAATCCATGGTTGAAAAATACCTCATATCACGGAATCTCTGAATAATATCTTTTATCTTTGGAGTTTGATTATACTCTGGAACCAACCGACCGTTCAAAAAACGCGCGTCAAGGCACAGACGGAGTTTCCCGTTGCTTTTCACCACAATTACTAAGGGATTCAAATAAGGACTAGATGTCTTCATTATAATGCCATCGTCTTCCATTTCCTTTATGATCTTTTTCACTTCTGGGAAGTGTTTCTCCGGAATTCCATAGAGTTTGCCTTTATAGGGTGTCCAATCGTTCACTATTAGTTTATATTTAAAATTTGGAATCTGTCCTGGTTTATTCTTAAATAAATCCGAGTATTCCTGTAAGATTTCATGAAGTTTTGACTTTCCGACCGAGGAAATCTTAGCATTCGCCACTGCTTCTGCAATATTCGGCATGTCTTCTTCCTCCTCCATAGCCATTACCTTTTCTATGCTTTCTACAATGTTTTCATCTGCCAGAGATATCTCTCCTTCCTCTGATTGAAAGTTTGGATGCTCTTCCGACGGTAAGTTTTCTTCTTCCGGTACCTCCTTGTTATCTATGATCATAATGTCGTCATTGATCTTAATCCGTTCTTGGTTTTCCCTGGTGTGTTCGTCAGATATAGGGAATCTTATTTCTTGTTTCTCCATATCGATCGTCATTCCAGTTACCGTCATGAAGTCTATTCCTAGTATAATATTATATTTAATTTTGTTCATTACGATGAATGGATGTTCAAAGTGTCTGTTTCCAATATTGATTTCCAAATATGTTTGTATATTGCATTCCACCGTTTTATCCGGAATTATACCTCTTATTTTAATTTTCGAAACTGGGATGGTTAATAATTTCATTCTTCTACTCATATCTCGGAATAATTCCTTCGAAAGCACACTGATGCTAGCCCCAGAATCAACTAGGCAACGTACCTTCAGCTCTCCAACTCTTGCTACGATAATAGGCAATTCATATTTTCTTTTCATGTGACGTACTGTCAAATCCTTTATCAGTTCTTCCGAATCGATTTCCCATGAATCAACCTGCGTTATGAAATAACTGTGAATTTTGGAATCCAATGCGTTCTTTATATTCTCAACCTCACCTTCTAATTCAAAATCGGCGTTTTTTTTTTTTGCTTGTTATCTTCTCATTTTCTCTTCTACATTCGAATTCTCTCGAATTTGGATCGAGGATTTGTTCTTCCTGTTTCCTCTTTTTATATCTCTGTAACTCAAGACTCTCCGCTCCCTCTACATCAGCGTTGACGTCTTGTTCTCTAATTGCTTTCTCCCACTTGACCTTCTCGTTTCGGTCCTCATTTACTTCGCGTATAGGTCTCCGATTATAAGTTTCCCTTCCTTGGTTGTCTCTCACATTTCTTTTTCCGTAACCATGTCTTCCTCTGAAATTACTTCTTCCTCTGTTTTCTCTATACGGGTTCCTGTATCGCATGTTGGGTCTATATGCTCTATTTCCCATATATGCTTCTTGGTTGTAGGACCCTTTCCTGCAATAGCATTTTTCTTCATCTCTCCTTCCACTCTCCTGGTTTCCCCATTGTCTCTTCCTATTCATTTTTCCTCTTTCTTCAGGGGTATTCCTATCGATGTTTTCCTGTGTGAGCACATTAACCGTTTCTTCACCGTAAGTATTCCTAATCATTCTTTGAGGGTGTGGTGCTGTAGTCATATCGATCTGTCTAAGTGTCGTTTCCATTTGCACTGCCGTAGTTGGGTTAGCAGTAGCCAGCAGTCGTTGTACATCTGAGGGAAATTGTCGTTGTATCGTCTTGATCGCTTCAAGTTCACTGGGTGGCGAATCAAGATCTTGAAAACGGTGAAACTGGTAAGCGGAGTAATCACTAAACCCTGTTTGACCATTAGTAGCATACTTGCGAGAATACAACTCTAGACGTAAATTCTGCTGCATTTCTGGACTCCAAAATTTTTGTAAGAACGCCGTTTTAAAGTCGCTATACTCATGGAAAGTATACTTAAATGCTTGGAACCATAAGCTTGGATTAGCATCTAAATGCTTTTCCACTATTTTCAATTTCTTCTCCTCAGCGATGCTATGCTCCTTAAAGTAATCCTCCATTTCCCTAAGGAAACGTTTGGGCGAAATACTGGTTGAATTATTAAAGTGCTTCGGTCTATCATCGAAAGTTTTTATGACGTTAATAATCGTAGGATAACCACTGTTTCCGTTATCCACATTTGTCTCCCCCATACTGTGGTTAGAACGTGTGACTGGTATGGGTGTTCCTTCTCTTTCATTTATTTGAAACTCAACTCCTCTGTTCCGCTCGCTACCAGACATCATAACAGTCTTTCCTGGTCCTTCCTCCCGAATTTCTCGTAACTGAGCTTGCATTCGTCTAAGCCCTTCTTCAGATTTCGATATTCTTTGGTTTAATTCATCCTTATGTTGTTCTATTTCGTCCCTTATCTCCGTTATTCTGCTCCCAATTTGGTTTGCAGCCTGGTCGTACTTCTTTTCCAGACTTGCACTCGTGGTTTGCACGTCCTCACCTAGTTTTCCTATACTTTCCTCACATAATCTCCACTTTTCTTGGGAATCTAGGCTTAACCTTTCCATGTTGTCTGATAAATCCTTTATTACATTCTCCTTTAAAGACTGGAGATAGTTATTGTTCCCTGTCATTTCTTTCCTAACTTCGTTTATTTCTTCTCGTATCTCTCGGTTCTTCTCCTCTATACTTCCACTAATTTCAGCTTTCCATTCATCTATATTGTTCTTGATCTCTTCTTTCATCTCCTCCATCATTATCTTATGTCTTTCTTCTTGTTCCCTAGTCACCTCTTCCATCTTCTCCTGATATTTATTCATTTCTTCCCTTTGTTCTTGCTGACCTCTCCTTATTTCCTCCATCATTTCTCTATGTTTTGCTTCCTGTATCTCCCCCATTTTTCTCTCCAAATCTTCCATGAATCTCTGATATCGTTCCTCTTGTTCTTGCTTCTCTCTCTTCCTCTCTTCTTCCTGCCTCTTCTCCTTCTCCTCTCGTTCTTGTCTCTCTTTTTTCTTCTCTTCTTCCTGCTTCTTAGCCATTTCTTCCACCTGTTTCTTATTCATTTCTTCCATCATCTTCTTCAACGTCTCTTCCTGCATTCTCATTTCTTCCTGCCTCTCTTTCTTAGCTTCCTCGTCGCGTCTTCTAGCTTCTTCCTTCCGTTTTTCATCACGCATTCTAGCTTCTTCATCACGCTTTCTGTTCTCTTCCAATCTCTCCTTTTTAGCTTCTTCCATCATTTCTTTTATAGCCTGCAACAATCCCCGATGCTCTTCTTTCTGTCTTCTTTCTTTCTCTTCCTGTTCTTTTTGATATTTCTCTTGTTTCTCTTCTTGGCCTTTCCGATACTGTTCTTGTTCTTCTCGTTGTTCCCTTTGATACTCCTCAAATTGAGCTTTCAAATGGCTTAACGTCGTCATATCGATATTCAATTAGTATTCTAAATTCTAAAAATCCTAATAAACTCTATATTTTCCCTAAGTTCTCCACAACTCAAGTTCTCCAGCAATGTCTCTCCCACTACTTCAACCAACAATATATATTCAGTAAATAAACAGGCAGGCTTCACTACTTGGATCTGACTCAGCTCACGATGTTGACCCAATCACACTAGGAAATATGAGGTACTTGTTCATGTACATATGACTACAATTCTTAACTGAAAATAACTCAAATAACCTCTTACAATCTATCTCTTATATCTAAGTTACATCTAAATAAATTAACATATTAGCGGTCATCTTTCCTTCTTTCCGAGTTCTGACTGCTACCAGCTATTTTCTGTTATTCTCTCCAGAGCAATCATCCATTTCTTCTTTCTCCTATTCCATTATCTATACTGGGCATCTACTCGTTCTCACAGCCTAATATCTTGCTGTGTCTACTTCGATCCCATAAAATAATAATGCATAACAGTCCAGTAAAGAAATTACCGTACGACATCTCCATCTCCATGCAATCATCTTGCTGTTACAATCAATAATTCCTCATCCATTAATTCCTAAAATATCTTCTTTATCTTACCCACTTCTTTTGAGTAAATTCTCCCATTTTACTCTAATATTGCACCAAAGATCCGTCATTCGACTATCATCTCTGTCATCTTCTTAACAGGTTTCCCGATGTTTTCCTCATTCTTATCGCTACATATGGGAATCAACCTCTTCACCGTTCTGCGTCGGATTCTTTCTCTTGGAATTCCCACGACGACTTTCTCTTGAATTTCCACATACATGAGTATCCCAAAAATTCTACTTGGTTTGCGACCAACAGTTCCCGTGGCGTTTTTCTCCATTCGCATCACGTTGAGGCGCCATTTTCTACTTGCGCCGTTCCCGCGTCCAGGCATGGACTCAAGAGATCCTGACTAGCTCTAAATTCAATTAATCTGGTGACTGAGTCCTACGGGTGTGAGTTCCGTAATAGAAAAACGTCCAGGTCGATTAATGGTAGTTTCTAACTAACGCAGAAAGACGTCTCTTACTCGTAACTAGTTAGGTACCATATTCTTATTAACTCTTACAGCAATTATCGTCGCTTGAAACTACTACAGTCTTGCAACTAATTCTTATTCTAAGAACACAGAGAAAGAGTGTTTAGGTTTCACTATTCCATGTTTATTTTAAATATTAAGTCAAATATTCAAGAAAATTATCTCAAATTTTTACCAATGAAGTCGTTCTTGAAATGAGTGACTCATTGTCAACCCTATAGTCTATATCCGTCAACAACTTTCAGAAAAATTACATCTTCCGAATTCATCCTAAATAAATGTCTTCTCGGATCATATTATTTCCTTTCATAAGCCCATCAATCTCCAAAATCATAAATTATTAGCATAAATTCCATGTAACATCTGGGAAATTTTTGAAAAAGCTATGTTTTCCTTCGTATACAACTCACCTACAAAGCTGGGTGATAACAAAATAAATTAATGTGAATACAGATAATGGTATTTACATGTGCCATACTGGCAAGAAAATAAACATTAAAATCAAGTATACTAAGAATATAGGATGCATCCTCAAAGAAGAAAATAAAAATTGTATTAACTACTATTTACAGTATTTCTAGTGACACTCTCTTGAGAAAATAAAGAAACGCTAGTAGAATTGCCGATTTTTAATGTTCAGTCAAGAAATGGAGTTCAAGTTGTCTGAATCAATTATTCTTGGGATTCTGTTAGTTGCCACCTAATCCTTACTCTATAAACTGTCACATTCCTTAATTTTCACTGACTGTTTGTCTAGATGCAGGTTTAGGACTCTCAATGAGGCTATCACCAAGCTCTTCTTCAGATTTGATTTGACAAGTACTCTCTTGTATGTTTTACATTTTAAACATTCACTTCTGCCTACTTAGTTGCCTCTTAGACGCTCATATTTCCTTGTGTCACACATCATGAGCCAAGCTACGTCCATTGTAAGTCGTAATCACCCTACAAGTAACATTATCGCAAGATTTAATTTATGAACTTAAGGTAATATGACCTTAGCTTATTGATTATCAGACTACGTGCGTACATGGTTGCAAAAAAAAACAAAAAAAAACGTCACCACACATATCATATGTAGCTATCATAACACATACTATCAACGGAAAATCTACATGGTCAGATGACACTATCTCCGACTAAAAAAATTAATTCTCTTTTGAAAATCTAGGTCACCAGTGATCAGCCTATGGGTTGAAATTTATCCAGAAATAAAGTTATACACCGTGAGAATTTTCAAGATCATCCTAAGTAAATCAGTGAAAGCTCAAATCTATCTTGAGTACATATATGATTCTCTAGGTAATCCTAACATGGATGAAAAGAAAACATTGCACTACTCGTCTCGAGATCATATCCTAAGCTATGTACAATGCGAAAGATCCAGAATTATTACATGGAATTGGCGAGAATTCTGTGACACCCTCCGAAACATCATTTGAAATGACTAGATCTCACTTCGCACCACTATAACTATTTCTCTCTCGAAGAAAACAATAACTACCACCATCATAAATCATTAACATCCATATATCGTATCTATGACGCGTTAATATACACATATTTCATATATAACAACTCTTTCACTTCATCATATGTAAATCACCACCTTAACTTACACATCAACGTGCCGTGACATTCATAAAATGCCTACTTTACTTACTACTGTCATAGTGCCAAATTTAACATGAGCTTGGAGTAGTCTACTGCCATATTCCTTCATAAAACACATCCTATATACGATCTCGAACTGATTGACATTGCTTAAATTAGGACACACAGGTATTAATGCCAACTTCACGCACTACTCAACACTGGTAATAATAATAACTCTCGCTGTCTCTCCTCACATATCACTGGAAAACATTACGATCGCACAATCACTTGGTGACCACGCCTAAAAGTGGAATTGACATACCATATGGATGAATACCTACTTCCAATCACATCAGCAATACGTTTATCCACGCACAGTCTTAGCACAAAACAAACATCAACATGCAATAAAAGAAATAATATACTCTTACTTACGAAAACGACTTAGGTAATGGACTTAGCTTTGCTCAAGATGGTCTCGATGTTTCCTCATCTCCCGTCATCTGAGATTAGGATCTCGTCATCTGGTTCCTCCACAAGTGGTCGGGTACATCGTAGCTTCTCAACACTGATCACAGGTCATCCGGGACAGCCAACATCGTATCGCCTCATCAGGATCCAAGCAGCATCGCCTTGCTCCCTTACAGACCCATGGTGAAGACTCGTGCGTATGAAACAGAACAATAATAGAATATTTGATTCATTGCTGACATCTTCCAATTAATATATCTCTTGCGTTGCTCAGATTGCATAGATTTCGTTGGGGTACAGTTGATCCAATAAACTAGTTCAAAATCGACTAAGACAGATGTTCTGTATATATTCCAATTTGAAAATAAATTTCTTTCCGCTATCTTTTTATTGGCGTAAATGCACTCAACAACTGGTCAGTAGGTGTCCTTCAACATTAAACAGTATCGGGAAAATTTTATTGAGGACCTGCGCCACTTCGTGACGTAGTTCTACTGTAGTCTATTTATCTCTTCTTTTTGCGTATTTAATCTCCCGCGCAGCGTCAGCAGATTGGCGTGTAGTCGCGAATAATCTTTCGTTTCCAATTTATAGTATTTAGCTCCGCTGGATAATCCCTTTCAAATCTAGTCTTGCGTCTTCTTAACACATCGAAGTCAGATTATATAATAAGTGATGAGCATTTTTTTCTTGAATAATGGTTTTAAATAATGTCCATTTGTCATTTTTTTCTGCGCCTTCTATACGCGGTCATTTCCGTAACCGACCGACGAAAAGACTTACATTTCGGCCCGTACTGACGTTAAATGCATTTTATTTGACATTTTGATCGCAGAGACTCCATCTTTGTTACTACAGCTCTTAAAAAGAACTGTGAAACGGCACAATATGAAGTTTGGTCGGGATCTATACAGCAGTTTCGCCGTGATGGTGGAACAGCCGAACAGACAAACGGACAAACAGGCGGACAAACACGCGAAAGCTGAAAACCACTGATACGGTCTTGAGTTGACCTAAAACGGATAAATATCTGAAAAATTGATGAAATGGACGTAATTAAAGACAGAGGACCCCCTACAACTTTATTTAGATAACTATGGGAACGCTTTTACGTGCACATCTTCATGTCGAAATGTACTGCTTTTCAACGGTACGTTATATCGACAAAAGAATTGCGCTATCAGACAACACGTTTTGTGTTCTACATGGCTGGTCCTATGATATTTTGTCGTATCTCATATATATTTATCGATTAGATTGACTTAGGATCATAGAATAGGTTGAAATTTGGGTAGTTTTCACACATTGCTTTGTTTTAGGATATTTACGTGGCAGATGGAATCATAAAACTTGGCTACGGATGGTCACTGGTGTCAGTGCACGTGCTGAATTTGAATATTTTTTCTATCGTATAAGTGTGTCAAACTTTAAAATATAAGTGTGAAACTTACAAAATTAACCCAAAATCGAGGAATGCAGATCTACCTAACTTATAAGGGATAGAAATGCGGCAATATGTCGAAGAACGAAACTTGTAGATCCGAACAAATTGAAATCCGATTGTGCTATCTGTTTTGCGATAGGACTTACGTTTAGCTACCAATTACTCCAAAACGGAGGTCAGCACCGTCATTAAAATTGCCTCCGTATTTAGTTATTTCTGGGGGCTAAAGAGTGCACTATATGTTGAACACCTTGAAATTTTCCTCAGAGGAAGAAGATTACAGTTCCTGGGATTAGCACTAGCATACATATGGAGTAATTACGGAAGAAAGTTGACATTAACTGAGAACAGGAATATAACTGACGACGGCCGGATTGGACAAGTATGTAAATACCAAGTGGATGTATTGGAAAACTGAAATGTCCTTAGGTAGACTGTCATGATTTGAGTTACGGATTTAAGAATGTGGTAATAGAGGATAAATTTAGGCCCAGAAATTCTTCGATAAGAAGATGAGTTATGGTGTTACTATTTAAGCTTAAAGAGGCAGGGCAGAAGCAAGAAATAAAGGGAGAGAACGGAAGTAGAAGAGAAATACAGTAAAATTTATAGGAAATGCCACAAAATACCTTAAAGTGCGAAATAATATACCTGCAGTCCGCAGTACTGTTGAAATATGAACTGCTTTCCTCAGTGCTATTCGAAGACTATTCCCCCAACGGTAATCCGAATAATCCGCAAATATCCCGCAGAATGGCAGATTGACATCTCTCTCGCCTTCTACTCAACGAAAAAACACGAGATTGCAAGAATAAAGACGAAAATGGCATTACGTTACTTCCCTGCCAACAAGCAGCCAGAGACGTTGACATGGTAACCGGTAGGTTTGCTGTCGGTCACTCAATACAGAGCAAGAAGCCCGCAGAAAGTAGTAATTTTCTCCGTTATTTGAAGGGTAATCGAAATGATGTACGTAACAAAAGTTGTTTAATTTGAACAGGAGTTTCACATACGGTTTTGAGATTTTAGAAAAAATCAACAGTATGAGAAAATGTTGAGGAAACCTGTTCTGGCTTTCGTATAATCCCCCAGTCTAGTCAGTAATGTATAAGTTATATGCATATCCAAACCTGATTCTGGATGAGTATACTCTAAATACGAAGTTCGGTCGAGATCTATACAGCCAAGCAGACAAGCAGACGGACAAACAGACACGAAAGATAACAACTGATACGGTTTTGAGTTGACCAAAGAGGGATAAATACCTGAAATATTGGCAAACTAACACAATTACAGACAGTGAACCCCCTACAACTTTATGTATATAGATTTATTGATTTGAAGCTAACCGTCACACTATTAGGTGCAAATAGACGCTTATTTAGAAGATTTAATTTGCAGAAGCTTGTAGAGTAAAGGTTTTCTTGGATATCAATGAATGTACTGTAAGTATTGTCGTAGTGTTTCCTTAGTGTTTCTAATGCTGAGAAACAAAAACTGTGTTACCCTTTTGATATCGCCATTAACTCCAGCTGCCGCACAAGAACTACAGTTAGTACGGACTAGAGAGTCCAGCCGGCTCAATCGAGTTATTGTAATGAGATTTGCCACTACAGTTTGGAAACTCCTACATTTTCTCTCCGTCTCGAATGTTGGACTCTCATTAGCTGACTCTCCCTTCACCACAAAACTCGTTCGTTAATGGCTAAATTAGTGAATGGTAATGAATGAAACCACAATGTTTCTAATTATCTGTTGGGGACCAAAATTCTTGCTTTTGAATATAGTAATTATGTGTTTGAGTCATCAGTCCATAGACTGGTTTGATGCAGCCCTCCATGCCACCCTATCCTGTGCTAACCTTTTCATTTCTACGTAACTATTGCATCCTACATCTGCTCTAATCTGTTTGTCATATTCATACCTTGGTCTACCCCTACCGTTCTTGCCACCTACACTTCCTTCAAAAACCAACTGAACAAGTCCTGGGTGTCTTAAGATGTGTCCTATCATTCTATCTCTTCTTCTCGTCAAATTTAGCCAAATCGATCTCCTCTCACCAATTCGATTCAGTATCTCTTCATTCGTGATTCGATCTACCCATCTAACCTTCAGCATTCTTCTGTAACACCACATTTCAAAAGATTCTATTCTCTTTCTTTCTGAGCTAGTTATCGTCCATGTTTCACTTCCATACAATGCCACACTCCACACAAAAGTCTTCAAAAACATCTTTCTAATTCCGATATCAATGTTTGAAGTGAGCAAATTTCTTGTCTTAAGAAAGCTCTTCCTTGCTTGTGCCAGTCTGCATTTTATGTCCTCCTTACTTCTGCCATCGTTAGTTATTTTACTACCCAAGTAACAATATTCATCTACTTCCTTTAAGACTTCGTTTCCTAATCTAATATTTCCTACATCACCTGCCTTCGTTCGACTGCACTCCATTACTTTTGTTTTGGACTTATTTATTTTCATCTTGTACTCCTTACCTAAGACTTCATCCATACCATTCAGCAACTTCTCGAGATCTTCTGCAGTCTCAGATAAAATAACAATATCATCGGCAAATCTCAATGTTTTGATTTCCTCTCCTTGGACTGTGATTCCCTCTCCAAATTTCTCTTTGATTTCCTTTACTGCCTGTTCTATGTAAACATTGAAAAGGAGAGGGGAAAAACTGCAGCCTTGCCTCACTCCTTTCTGGATTGCTGCTTCTCTTTCAAAGCCCTCGATTCTTATCACTGCAGACTGATTTTTATATAGGTTGTAGATAATTCTTCGTTCTCGGTATCTGATCCCAATCATCTTCAGAATCATAAATAGCCTGGTCCAATCAACATTATCGAATGCCTTTTCTAGATCTACGAATGCAATGTACGTGGGCTTGTCCTTCTTGATTCGATCCTCTAAGATCAGACGTAAAGTCAGGATTGCTTCACGTGTTCCTACATTTCTTCTGAAGCCAAATTGATCTCCCCCCAACTCAGCTTCACCTTGTTTTTCCATTCTTCTGTAAATTATACGTGTTAAAATTTTGCAGGCATGAGATACTAAACTAATGGTGCGGTAGTTTTCACATCTGTCAGCACCGGCTTTCTTGGGAATAGGTATAACAACATTCGGCCGAAAATCGGATGGGACTTCTCCTGTCTCATACATCTTGCACACTAAATGGAATAACCTTACCATGCTGGTTTCTCCTAAGGCAGTCAGTAATTCAGAGGGAATATCATCAATTCCAGGTGCCTTGTTCCTATTTAGGTCACTCACAGCTCTGTCAAACTCTGACCTCAAAATTGGGTCTCCCATTTCATCAGCCTCTTCATGTTCCAGAACCAAATTATCTACATCGTTACCTTGATACAACTGTTGGATATGCTCCTGCCATCTTTCTGCTTTGTCTTCTTTCCCTAGAAGTGGCTTTCCACCTGAGCTCTTAATATTCATGCACCTAGATTTCCTTTCTCCAAAGGTTTCCTTGATTTTCCTGTATGCAGCATCTACCTTTCCTAGGACCATACAGCCTTCGACATCCTTGCACTTCTCCTTCAGCCATTCTTCCTTAGCTACCTTGCACTTTCTATCCACTTCATTCTTTAATCGCCTGCATTCTTTTCTGCCCTCTTCATTTCTAGCATTCTTGTATTTTTGTCGTTCATCAATCAGGTCTAGTATCTCCTGAGTTATCCACTGATTCTTAGTTGATCTTTTCTTCCTTCCTAACATTTCTTCAGCAGCCCTACTGACTTCATTTTTCATGACTCTCCACTCTTCCTCTACTGTGTTTCCTTCGGCCTTTTCATTAAGTCCTTGTGCAACATGTTCCTTGAAACAATCCCCCACACTCTTTTCTTTCTACTTGTCTAGATCCCATCTTTTTGCATTCTTTCCTTTCTTCAATTTCTTCAACTTCAGGTGGCATTTCATGACCAACAAGTTGTGGTCAGAGTCCACGTCTGCTCCTGGGAAAGTTTTGCAATCCAACACCTGGTTTCTGAATCTCTGCCTAATCATAATGAAGTCTATTTGATACCTTCCATTGTCTCCAGGTCTCGTCCACGTACACAGCCGTCGTTTGTGGTGTTTGAACCAAGTATTGGCGAGGACTAAATTATGATCAGTGCAGAATTCAACCAGCCGACTTCCTCTTTCGTTCCTTTGTCCCAATCAAAATTCTCCTACTGTGCTACCTTCTTTTCCTTGGCCTACCACTGCATTCCAGTCTCCCATCACAATTACATTCTCGTCACCTTTTACATATTGTATTAAATCTTCTATCTCCTCATATATTCTTTCAATTTCTTCATCATCCGCTGAACTAGTAGGCATATAGAACTGCACTATTGTGGTGGGCATTGGTTTGGTGTCTATCTTGGCGACAATAATTCTTTCACTATTCTGGTCGTAGTAGCTTATCCGCTGCCCTATTTTCTTATTCATTATTAAACCAACTCCTGCATTTCCCCTATTTCATTTCGTGTTGATAATTCGGTAGTCGCCTGACCAAAAATCCTGTTCTTCCTGCCAACGTACTTCAGTTATACCAACTACATCTAACTTTAGCCTATCCATCTCCCTTTTCAGATTCTCTAACCTACCACAACGATTCGAACTTCTAACATTCCACGCTCCGACTCGCAGAATATCAGTATCCATCTTCCTGATGATCGCCCCCTCTCGTGTAGTCCCCACCCGGAGATCCAAATGGGGGACTAGTTTACCTCCGGAATATTTTACCCGGGAGGAAGCCATCATCAGTACATCCTTCATACAGAGAGAGTTGCATGTCCTCGGGAGGTAGTTACGGCTGTAGTTTCCCGTTGCGTTCAGCCGTGTAGCAGTACCAACACAGCTAAGCCATGTTGAGTAGTATTACAAGGCCGTATCAGTCAATCATCCAGACTGCCGCCCTTGCAACTACCGAAAGGCTGCTACCCCCCTTTCGATGAACCATTCGTTAGTCTGGTCTCTCAACAGATACCCATCCTATATGGTTGCACCTGAGGCTCGGCTATCTGCATCATTGGGACACGCAAGCCTCCCCACCGCGGCAAGGTCACATGGATCGCAGAGGAGGATAGTAATAATAATAATAATAATAATAATAATAATAATAATAATAATAATAATAATAATAATAATAATAATAATAATAATATAATGTTTATAATTTAATGTTTGTCTGTTACTGTAGTCACGTCCTAGTTCGTGAACCATGGGCAACGGCTGAGTGGCCGAGTAAGTGGTCCTGAGAGTCGGGATACCAGTTGCTATGGAATGGGAGTGGGCATCTCGGACATATTCTGAGTCATGGCCCTACCTGTGCTCAGGCGGCTAGGACTATACAATTCACCGGTGGTCCATAACCCGTTAGACGAGAGATCCTCACTTGGACTCTCTGCAAGTAGGGTAGCATCCTACTTCATGAATTTACCGAGCTCAGGACATTTTAAGCAAGCCTCGGACCTATGGGAGTAATGGAGTCCCACTCCCATTTGACAGGCGAGGGACTCCTTGGAAACAACTTGGCGAACGAAATGGAATTCGATGGGGAGCTATCAATATTAATGGGGCATTAGGAAGAAAGAAGGTAGAACTGGCTGAGTCAGGAAAGAGGATGCATCTGGATGTGCTAGAAGTAAGTGATATTCGGGTAAGGGGGATAATGACGACGAGATAGGAGATTATAAAGTGTACTTGACGGGTGTTAGAAAGGGAAGGGCTCTTCATCAGGAATACCATTGCACGCAACATAGTTTCTGTTAGGCACGTAAATGAGCGAATGATGTGGGTAGATTTGTCAGTTGGAGGAATTAGGACAAGAATTGTGTCCGTGTATTCACCATGTGAGGGTGCAGATGAGGACGAAGTCGACAAGTTTTATGAAGCATTGAGTGACATCGTGGTCAGGGTCAACAGCAAGGATAGAATAGTGCTAATGGGCGAGTTCAATGCGAGAGTTGGGAATAAAACTGAAGGATACGAAAGGGTGATTGGTAAATGTGGAGAACATATGGAAGCTAATCGGAATGGGAAGCGTTTGCTGGACTTCTGTGCTAGTATGGGTTTAGCTGTTACGAATACATTCTTCAAGCATAAGGCTATTCACCACTACAAATGGGAGGCTAGGGGTACCAGATCCATAATAGACTATATCTTAACCGACTTCGAATTCAGGAAATCTGTTAGGAATGTACGAGTTTTTCGCGGTTTTTTCGATGATACAGACCACTATCTGATCTAGGCCTAGGTTATCTGTCTGCAAAAGAATAAGGGTAGAAAATCTCCAGGACGAGGAAATTAGACAGAAGAACATGGATATGATTAGTGAGAAGTTTCGAACAGTAGACAGTAAGCAGGTTCAGGGTATAGAAAGTGAATGGTTGGCATACAGGGATGCTGTAGTAGAAACAGCAAGGTAATGCTTAGGAACAACTGTGTGTAAAGATGGAAAAAGGCGAACATCTTGGTGGAATGATGAAGTGAGAGCAGCCTGTAAACGTAAAAAGAAGGCTTATCAGAAATGGCTCCAAACATGGGCCGAGGCAGACAGGGATTTGTACGTAGATGAAAGAAACGGAGCGAAACAAATAGTTGTTGAATCCAAAAAGAAGTCATGGGAAGATTTTGGTAATAACCTGGAAAGGCTAGGTCAAGCAGCAGGGAGACCTTTCTGGACAGTAATAAAGAATCTTAGGAAGGAAGGAAAAAGGAAATGAACAGTGTTTTGAGTAATTCAGGTGAACTCATAACAGACCCCAGGGAATCACTGGAGAGGTGGAGGGAATATCTTGTAAAATGCAATCATTCTGATGGTGTTGCAAACAGCCAAGCTCATGGGGAGGAGGAAAATGATGTTGGTGAAATTATGCTTGAGGAAGTGGAATGGATGGTAAAAAAACTCCATTGTCATAAGGCAACAAGAATAGATGAAATTAGACCTGAAATGGTGAAGTATATTGGGAAGGCAGGGATGAAATGGCTTCATAGATTAGTAAAATGAGCGTGGAGTGTTGGTAAGGTACCTTCAGATTAGACAAAAGCAGTAATTGCACCTATCTATTGAACCCGAGTGACATAGGTCCATAGGCAGTCATGATTTTATTTATAAAATAATATATGGTACATTTATTGAAATGCAGAAAACTTATTCCGTGCAAGCTGTGTTGAAATAATAACGTTGGGTACTCGACAGACTGGAGCCGTGAGGCTTAGCCTGGCACAACAGAATTTAGCTGCTTCACAGCAGGGAGGCCCATTAGTTTGGCGACCAGGAAAAATACAAGTCCACAAATAAGTCTTGGTCAGAAAGAGAAGGGATAGTTTGAGACAATGAAAGCTTGCCACACGTGCAGTGCGCTGGGATATTTTGGGCGAACGGAAACTTCCGCGACGTCATGAATTCCAGGAAAGGTTGAATGGAAAAGTACAGCAGTTTCAACGACATTCGCTAGCCTAGGTTATTGCAGGTGGAAACTTAAATCACGTGACCACTTGTAGGCCAATCACGAAAATTTAGATGGAGACTCAGGGATACCATCTTGGGAGACAAGGAATGAGACACCAATGTAACTTCGAAAGTAATCAGTAATAAATTATTGTGAGTACACGGATCAATGTAATGAACTTATTAGATGTCACGCATGGAAAAATAATCGATAATTATGGGCAAATTAAATAAATTAAAGGATGGATTTCTTGGAAACCAGACAGCTTAAATGCCATTGGCTGGACGGAAACCACGTTGTAAGGGACGCTTCCAAAGGCGCGAAATGTGGGGAGCTAAATCCACCCGTATCTCCTAAATCTATGATCGTCAGGAGTTCATATTTAATCCAGCAAATATGCTAGAGGAGTGAAGTAATTTGATATAAATTTTAACGTCCAATTCGGAATGCAAGTGCCGATATTAAAAATCCACCCCCTCCATCATGGATATGACGTCAGTTAATGCGCTAGGGAAAGCTTCGTCAATATATACGAGCCCATGGAACACTCATCCCCCAGTCTTACCAGTCGTAGAAGTCTTAGCAGTTGTGCTAGTCTTACTTGTCTTGAAACTAAACTTCGGAGCGGAAATACCGTCCGCGCTTGACTTGAAATTGTACTTAGAAGCTGAACGACCGTCCGCAGCTGAATTCAAACTTGTCGTGCTTACAGTAATTGAACATGTATTGGTGCGAGCATCCGCCGGTACTTATAAAATGTGACCGCGCTCGAAAACAGTGAACTGAAAATAGTTATCTTAGGACAGTGTGTGCCAGTTACAAATATAGTAGTAAAGTTAATTAATTGCATTGCAGAGTGACTAATATAAAATTCAACTGCACAGCACTAAGTGAAAGAATAGAATACTGTGTAACGAACAGTACCTGGGAAATAATAGCCTGTACTTTGGAGGATCGAACCGCTATCATGAACACTTCAAGAGGGAAACCTGCGTCGGGCGTATCGCGTCGGACAACATAACTCGTGCTGGGCGAATAATTCGACACCTCGTCGTACGTGTCCAAGTCCTTTTGTGCGGTAATTGGACGAAGCTTAAAACAGTGTAATATAATAAATCTTGGGTCTAGGGTATTAATTTGTTTTGTAAACATCAACTTTCAGTGCTAACATTGTCAATAGTGAAGTAGTGTGATAGTTAAAGTATTTGTGTAAAAATGGTAATGTGCCAGGAAGTCACTTGTGGAATTCCGCCATCAAGAATGGGCGAGTAGTACGGAGGATAGGGGCCGAAAGGAGCCTCTCATCTGCCAAGCTGCAATGGATTACAAATAACTAAGATGAGTACCAAAATGTAAATAAAATTTGGGAAATGTTAGCGTGATTGGGAAAATGGGAATAATTTGGTTAGATTTGGTTACCGTCTGTAACAAGATGGGTCGCTTAACGATCCCATCCTAATCTTGTAGCACGGACAGGATTTAGTAATAATAACGTAAATAATCGGGTCTTTTTATGTATTCAGTTTGTTGTAGATGTCAATTTTGTAGATATAGGGTAGTACGTTAAGTCATGCATGCATTCATATTTTCTTTGTAGTCAAGAATAATTTTTACATTTGATTTTGTTATCATAGTCTAATAGACCCGATCTGTGCTTTTCTGTTAGTCATTTGACGAGATATGTAATGACGTTGAGGGAAAGTCCAGCCTTGTCATGCCAACTGTGTTTTGTTGTTGATCAGTGTGTTCATATTTTCAAAGTGAAGTTGTTAAATTTGTGAGAAGCGATATTAATAATAATAATAATAATAATTCAAGAGATATTGGAAGTTTAGTGAGCAGTGCGTAATAATAAAATTCAAGTGATATGATGTTGAGTTTATCGGGAATTATTTAATGACGGGATGTCGTTTTTAATTCGGAATTAAAGTGTGTGATAATTTAACTTGATCAATTAATAATATTGAAATATAATATCGGTGCTAATAATCCGTACATGTTAATGAAGGTGTGGTTTAAATTACGGTCCAATATTTTTTTACGAATAAATGTCGTGTCTTAAAGTTGCAATTCATTAGCCGGAACACGTAGGACTAATATTACGAAACCATGATTGTCAAATTTGGTAAATATAATTTCAAAATGTTACGATTATTTGTGGAGAACGAACGAAGGCGTAGATCAAAATGAGATAGAAAAATGTTAAAGAATATGCAGTCAGATAATAAAAGGTCGTACGATGTCAGAAGTGGAATAAATAAGTCAGTTGATAATTCTGTGAGAAATAAATGAATCAAGGAATATTGAGATATAAAGGGATATAAATTCCGTATGAGAAACACTTAGCATATTGAAATGAGTGTAAAATGTACGGGCAGTGTCACAGAGAAATACTGAGTTGCGTAGCGGGTAGAATTCGAACCCGTGACAGCATGTGCGAAATAAATAGACTGCACCGCTATTCGTCGAGATACTACGGATCTAAGGATAATGAGAGTTCAGATTCCACATAAATGATCGTATATTGTAATCATTGTAATGACGAGTGATGACAATCATGATGCCGTGATGATAATAATAAATATTGCAGATAAAAGGTTGGACAGTGTTAATTTAATGAGCGTTGATAAAGATGTTAAACGGGAATCCAGATGATAATATGCAACCGATAATAATAGTAACAATGTAAGGACGATGTTAAATCATCGCGGTCAGATTAATAATAATTGTCATAATGATAATAGTTATGATGTCGTTGGTTGATCAGTAAAATAATTGTAATCGCGACCGATATCTGAATGTATTTTGGCGGAAGTGACCGGTTCAGTAATAATAATAAAATCTTGAGTGACCGGTTCAATAATAATAATAATATCTTGAGTCACCTATTCATTAATAAGAATAATAATCACCAAGGGGATATAATAATAATAATAATAATAATAATAATAATAATAATAATAAAAATAATAATAATAACAGTAATAACCATTTGTGTTTGCGTCCCGCATAATAATGACGATATTAACCAAACGTGACAGTGCCAGGAACCGTTGAGTATAATAATAATAATAATAATAATAATAATAATAATAATAATAATAATAATAATAATAATAATAATAATAATAATTTCAAGGATGATAATTTCGTGGATAAATAAATATTCTGACGATAGTGGATTAAATAAATGGTGACAGCATCCCTCTATTCGAGTAGTTTGAATAATACGAATAATAAATATTATAGTCATTTTGTTACCTCGTTATCGTACGGTTTCCGCACGGGACAAGTTACAGTAATACTTTGTGTGTTTGTTTACTTCGCTTGCGATGCGAGGGGAGGTCTTCGGCATGGTATTTCCCACCGTTTCTCGGTATCTCATCTGTAGCAATAGTCTACTGAGGCTACTTTGTAACGTTTCAGATCATGTGTAAATAAAATATAAATGTTAATTCAGTGGTATGGCATCAGCTGGACATCGTAAGATAGGAACTGTCCGTGTAATCCATTTTCGTAATTTACAAGAAACATTACTCAGTCCGAGTACCGGTCTCGGAAAAATGTATATAGCCATCTTGTTTAAATCGAGAAGCCGACCGTAACATGGGTTATGCTCGGGCTCCCGATAGAAGGAAGCTATATCCTTGAACAACGGTTCGATTCAAACGTAATCGATCCATAAGTTATATCCCATTTGTAATTTCTTTCAGGAGCAACCCAGCAACATATTGATACCACTTGCGGTATAGCAAGTAATTTGTTTATGTAACGTGTGTGAAAATTTAAATATCATTGACAAATGTATCAAAGTTTCGTACGTCGGATGGCGTAATAAACTGCTCTTCTAGCCATTATTTCAAAGGAAACCATTCTCAATCTTTTTATTGTAGTTAGATGATACCCCTTTTTAAAGTTAACTGTCACTTCCTAGTCCTATCATGGAGTCCTTAAATTCAAGTTTACAATCGAGCTTTCCCCATTTTAATTTTAATTGCTCCGTTCATTCCCGTGTTCTCTTATGACACTATATTTATATATTTGTGGACTTAAATAATGAACCGACACCCCTGAGATAAATGCTAGTCTGGGACTCGGGAGGTGGACGGGTGCACTATAAGCAAGGGAACATGAAGGATTGCAACAACTATCGAGGTATCTCATTGATTAGTATACCAGGCAAAGTATTGTTTGGCATCTTGGAAGGGAGGGTGCGATCAGTTGTTGAGAGGAAGTTGGATGAAAACCAGTGTCGTTTCAGACCACAGAGGGGCTGTCAGGATCAGATTTTCAGTATTCGCCAGGTAATTGAAAAATGCTACGAGAGGAATAGGCAGTTGTGTTTATGTTTCGTAGATCTAGAGAAAGCATATGACAGGGTACCGAGGGAAAAAATGTTCCTCATACTGGGGGACTATGGAATTAAAGGTTGATTTTTAAAATCAATCAAAGGCATTTATGTTGACAATTGGGCTTCAGTGAGAATTGATGGTAGAATGAGTTCATGGTTCAGGGTACTTACAGGGGTTAGACAAGGCTGTAATATTTCACCTTTGCTGTTCGTAGTTTACATGGATCATCTGCAGAAAGGTATAAAATGGCAGGGAGGGATTCAGTTAGGTGGAAATATAGTAAGTACTATAATATATTAGTAAGTAGTAGTAGTAGTAGTAGTAGTAGTAGTAGTAGTAGTAGTAGTAGTAGTAGTAGTAGTAAGTAGTTTGGCCTATGCTGACGACTTGGTCTTAATGGCAGACTGTGCTGAAAGCCTGCAGTCTAATATCTTGGAACCTGAAAATGGGTGCAAGGAGTATGGTATGAAAATTAGCCTCTCGAAGACTAAATTGTTGTCAGTAGGTAAGAAATTCAACAGAATTGAATGTCAGATTGGTGATAAAAGGCTAGAACAGGTCGATAGTTTCAAGTACTTATGTTGTGTGTTCTCCCAGGATGGTAATGTAGTAAGTGAGATTGAATCAAGGTGTAGTAAAGCTAATGCAGTGAGCTCGCAGTTGCGATCAGTAGTATTCTGTAAGAAGGAAGTCAGCTTCCAGACGAAACTATCTTTACATCTGTCTGTTTTTAGACCAACTTTGCTTTACGGGAGCGAAAGCTGGGTGGACTCAGGAAATCTTATTCATAAGTTAGAAGTAACAGACATGAAAGTAGCTAGAATGATTGCTGGTACAGACAGGTGGGAACAATGGCAGGAGGGTACTCGGAATGAGGATATAACGGCTAATTTAGGAATGAACTCTATGGATGAAGCTGTACGCACACACCGACTTCGGTGATGGGGTCATGTGAGGCGAATGGAGGAGGATAGGTTACATAGGAGAATAATGGACTCTTCTATGGAGGGTAAGAGAAGCAGAAGGAGACCAAGACGACGATGGTTAGACTCTGTTTCTAACGATCTAAAGATAAGAGGTATAGAACTAAATGAGGCCACAACACTAGTTGCAAATCGATGATTGTGGCGACGTTTAGTAAATTCTCAGAGGCTTGCAGACTGAACGCTGAAAGGCATAACAGTCTATAGTGATAATGTATGTAATGTATAATAATAATAATAATAATAATAATAATAATAATAATAATAATAATAATAATAATAATAATAATGGTATGTGGCCTCCGGAAATGCATGATGAAGATCTTTCCAGTTGACGTCTATGGGTGAAATTTGGTTAGGACTTTACCTAGGGTGAAATTTAATATGGGAAATAACCACAAAGGAAATAACCAATCGAGTTTCAAATCACCGTCTCGAGTAGGAATTGAACGCTGGACACCTAGGACCAAATACAAGTATGCTAATCAGTTAATCACGGAGTAATACGAATATGTATTTAGGTGTAAATACCTATTTATCTTAAAGTTACCATTTATTTATTTATTTTTATTTATTTATTTATTTATTTCATTGATATCATTTTTGCCCTTATGGACAATGTTTGAAGTCGAATATCTCATGATGACACAATTTTCACTTCTTTCCCTTCTTCCTCTTCTCTTCCCAAAATCTCTTTATCCTTTGACTGTGCTCCTGTTTCCTTTGTTCTGTCCACAATATTCCTGTCTTCTTCTACTCATTTCCTATAAATTTTGTATTCCTAATTTTGTTTCTGAACACTTTTCTGTCTCCTATCATTTGCCTGTTGATCTCCACCCGCCTTAAGTCTTCTTCTATTTCATGGTACCAATTTGTTTTCTTGCTTGAACTGCTTACTACATCAAAGATTTCCTTTGTAAGTCTGTTCTCTGTATGTGCCCATAGAAATTTAGTCTGCGTTTCCTGATCATGTCTGTGAGCCTGTCAAGTGTGCTGGTATAGCTCTTGGGTAGGTCGTTTCATCCACATTCCATCCCTAAGTATTGGTCCAAATAGTCTTCTGAGAATGTAACGTTCTCTTTTTCCTGTCTCTATGATTCCTGTTGCTCCAATTGTGGTCGTTTCTGACGCATACAATGCTTCTGGTAACACGACTGTTCTGTAGTGTCTTAAGTCTCTGTTGTCTTGATATGCTTTTTTTTTTTATAATGAGACCATGTGAGTTTGTATGCTTTCTGGAGTTTTTCCGTTTGTTCTATGTTAGACGCTTTGTTTGATCCTCCTATTTGTATGCATTCTCCTAAATATTTAAATTTTTCGTCTCTTTTAACGGATCCATATACAGTATGCACGGTGTGCACATTGTTGTTCTGTCGTTCCATGTATTGCGTCTTCTCGTAAGATATCTGTAGTCCTGTTTTGGCAGCTATTTCATGCAAGCGTTCCAGTGCTTCCTTTGCCTCCTGTGCATTATTGCTGAGTATGGCTGTTTCGTCTGCAAATGCCAGACATTTTATGATTGCTTTTGTTTCACGTGTTCCTCCAGCTGTATTCCTTTAACTTGTTTATTTATTTATTTATTTATTTAATTATTTTTATTTATTTATTTATTTATTTATTTATTTATTTATTTATTTATTTATTTATTTATTTATTTATTTAGTACCTAGGTGTTAATATAATAAAATACCTTCATTGGCGGTAATCACATAAATATGAATAAATAAATGAATAAATTAAAAAAATGAAATAAATAAATAAATAAATAAATAAATAAATAAATAAATAAATAAATAAATAAATAAATAAATAAATAAATAAATAAAGGGTACAGATCCCTGTACATGGTTATGAGGGTATTTAGGGGTTGTAGTAAGGATGTAAAAGAGAGGGCATATAAGTCTCTGGTAAGACCCCAACTAGAGTATGGTTCCATAGTATGGGACCCTCACCAGAATTAGTTGATTCAAGAACTGGAAAAAAATCCAAAGAAAAGCAGCTCGATTTGTTCTGGGTAATTTCCGACAAAAGAGTAGCGTTACAAAAATGTTGCAAAGTTTGGGCTGGGAAGATTTGGGAGAAAGGAGACGAGCTGCTAGATTAAATGGTATGTTTCGAGCTGTCAGAGGAGAGATGGCGTGGGAGGACATCAATAGAGGAATAAGTTCAGTGGTGTCTTTAAAAGTAGGAAAGATCACAATATGAAGATAAAGTTGGAATTCAAGAGGACAAATTGGCGACTGCCCTAAATGCAGATCAGTAGTGATTGATCGATTTATTTATTTATTTATTTATTTATTTATTTATTTATTTATTTATTTATTTATTTATTTATTTATTTATTTATTTATTTATTTATTTATTTATTTATTTATTTATTTATTTATTTATTTATTTATTTCATTAATTAATTTATTCATTTGGTCAATTGATCAGCGTTGAGGCTTTCGGTTCGCACCGTCTCGGGTTCAATTCCAGCATTATCAGATTTGAACCACGACTTATTTATATTTCTGGCCAGGGGACTGGGTGTCTCTGTTTTTTTCTCAACACTTTACTCTTTATATTCATACAACATGCTACACTACCAATCGCTACAGAAAAATGTAATAGTGATTACATCCCTCCCCATAGGGTTGGGGTCAGAAAGAGCATCCGGCCGTAAAACAAGGCCACAACCACATGTGTGACAGGGTTGCACACACGATCCCACGCGTGTGATAAAAGCGGTAAAAATAAGAAGAAAGGGATGTATTTATGTCATATTTTTTAATTTATATATTCATGAATTTATTTATTGTATGCCAAAATTATGAACAAGTCATGAAATGGATAAAATACATAAACTTTTACATACATAAAAATAACACTGATGAAACTGTTATCTGTAAAGCGATGATATCATCTAATTATAAAGACACCAGTCACAATTGAATATCCAGATTATCAATTCAGTTAGTTCTGCTGTGGTCCTTGGAGTGAGCGAAGAGGGCACTGAAACATTTACTCTGTTGTTTGATATTATACTCCACAGCTGCACGTAGTTGTACAAAGGAAGCCTCAGTTATGCAGTGAGTGTGTACATGTTCCGTGTTTTGAACGAAAAAGTTACTTTGAGTGGTATGAGCTGTCACTCAGAAAGCGGATGTAGGCTAGCGTATTCACAGCATATTCTGCTTGGTATAATTCAATATTAATATAATTACGTTTCAATGTAGTTTTGATACGCGAAATATTTAGAAAGGCTTCGTGTAGAATTTTAAATATTATAACGTTATAACGTCAGTCGTGGATACAAAATATGAAGATTTGGAACTCCAAAAGTATTAAGATAATGGAAAATTTTGCTCTCATAAATGCAGCCAACATAAGTTAGTCGTAATTATTACAGTGCTGAGGTTGAAATTCTCGTAAGACACCCCCGTAATACAGAGCGGTTATCTAAGTTCTCAGTCACCTCCGAAATACGGCAATCCCTCATCATCATCATCATCATCATCATCATCGTCATCATCGTCGTCGTCGTCGTCGTCAATGATCTGCATGTAGGACTGTTTCCCAGGTGGCAGGTTCCCTATGAATTGTTTACCTAGATTTTTCTTAAATGTTTTCAAAGAACTTGGAAATTTATCGAAAATTTCCCTTGATAAATTATTCTAATCCCTTACTCATCGTTCTATAAATGAATATTAACACCAATTTGTCTTCTTGAATACCAGCTTTTTCTTATTATGATCTTCCTTCCTTTTAAAACCTCCGCGCAAGCTTATTCGTATACTAATCTCATTCCATGCCTTCTATCCACTGAAGTTCTGATCATACCACATTGTCGACCATCTCGTCTCGTAAATCCCAAGTTTCCCAGCACAAAGTTTGCAACATTTTAGTAACACTACTCCTTTGTCGGAAGTAACTCACGTCAGAACAAATCCTGCTGCTTTCCTTTGGATCATTTCAAGTTCTCGTATCAAGTAGTCCTGGTGTGGGTCCGATAGAGTACGACCCTGCCCTATTTGGGATCTTACCAAAGACTTACACGTCCTCTCATTTACTTCCTTACTAAAACCCCTAAATACGGTCATATCCATGTGAAGTGTTCTGTAACTAACAACCTCGTTAATACGATTACCCCGATGAAGGCAATTTCATATATTAACACCTAGGTACTTACAGTTCTCCCCATGAGGTTCTATCACGCTATTAAGACAGTTCAATCAATCAATACTGATCTGCATTTAGGGCAGTCGCCCAGGTGGCAGATTCGCTATCTGTTGCTTTCCTAGCCTTTTCCGAAATGATTTCAAAGAAATTGGAAATTTATTGAACATCTCCCTTGGTAAGTTATTCCAATCCCTAACTCCCCTTCCTATAAATGAATATTTGCCCCAGTTTGTCCTCTTGAATTCCAACTTTATCTTCATATTGTGATCTTTCCTACTTTTATAGACGCCATTCATTAATCCTGAGAGAACTTCTCATCGTTGTGAAACTTACACGCTGATTGTCCAACCCGTTTACCACCATACCACTGTTCACTGCCCATCTCACAACATTGTCTAGGTCCCCCTGGATTCGTTCACACAATTTTACTGCTCTGTACAATATAACATCATCCGCAAATAGCCATATCTGTAATACCAGTTCTTTACTCATATAGTATAAGAAAACATAAATGCCCAGTAATACAGCCATGCGGGACCCAAACTTAATCATTACAGGATCAGATTACATTTCACCTACTCTAACTGTCTGAGTTCTATTTTCTAGAAACTTAGCCACCCCTTCAACCATACTTTTGTCTAGTCCAATAGCCTTAATTTTAGTCGGTAATTCCTCATGATTTACTCTGTCAAAAGCCTTGGAGAGCTCAACAGCAATACAGTCCATTTGACCTTCTCAGTCTAAAGTACCTGCTATAAGTTGCTGGAATTCTACAAGTTGAGCCTCACTGACATAACCATTTCTAAACCCAAACTGCATTCTATCAAACTAGTTAAAAATTTCTCAAACGTGTATAATATAATCGGAAAGAACGCATTTTCAGTGCTCACAAGCAACACGTGTAAATTTGACTGGCTTATATTTATCTGCTTTATGTTCATCATCCTTCCCTTTGTACACTGGGGCTACTATTGCAACTCTCCATTCACTTGGTATCACTTCTGCTTGCGTCCAGTTCCATGACTGAATGACTAACATGATGGCCTTTGGTCGTAGGGGTCGCGAGCTCGATTCCCTGGAGGGTCGGGAATTTTAACCATCATTGGTTAATTCCACTGGCACGGAAGCTGGGTGTATGTGTCGTCTTCATCATCATTCCATCTTCAACATGACGCGGAGGTCGCCTACGGCAGTCAGATCAAATGACCTGCACCTGGCGAGCTGAAGTCCTCGAACACATCCCGGCACTAAAAACCATAGGCCATTTCATTTTTTCTGCTTCTTGCAACCGGTATTCAAATAAGTATTTCAGAGATGGTACTATATCCCGACACATAGCCTTTAATACAGCCTGTGTCTGAAAAATTAGGTTAATGGTCGCCTAGGTTGTACACCATGCTAGTTCGGACGATACGCTCGCGAATACGCATGCGAGACATGACACCAAGTGCCCCCTATCGGTCAACTCTACACAGTTAAACGGAGTTCAAAGCTGCAACACATCGCACGGAGTCAGTGTGAGGACTCGTGTCATTGCACAAGCACATCTCCAGACAACATCGAACGAGTGCGACAGATGCTTGCGAATGATCGGCGACTGTCCTTACGAATCATAGCAGATTAAGTGGGTGTAGGCAAGGACAGTGTAAGGACCATTGTTCACAAACATTTGATAAAGAGGAAGATTTGTGCCCGGTTTGTACCGCACAACCTGACAGACGAGCAGAAGCGAACTCGGATGGAAACGTCTGGAGATTTCGTTGACGTTTGTGACCAAAATCCGGAGGTGTTGAAAACCAGCATTACAGGAAACGAGTCGTGGTGCTACCAGTATGATCCGGTGACCAAGAGACAGTCAATGGCGTGGTGTTCAGCGTCTTCTCCGCCTCCCAAGAAAAGTCGGCGCACAAAGTCCAAGATTAAGACAATGCTGATCGCCTTTTTCGACAGCAATGGTATCATTCATCATGAATTTGTACCTCAGGTTGCACCTGTCAACGCGGAATTCTACGAGGGAGTTCTGAAACGGCTACTACAACGCATCAGACGGGTTCGGCCTGAACTGTACCGGAGTGGACAGTGGAAGCTCCTCCACGACAATGCCCGTCCGCACACTGCGATCCGCGTGACCCAGTTTCTCGCTGAACGCCAGGTGACTGTTCTTCGACACCCTCCGTATTTTCCGGATTTGGTGCCGGCAGTTTTGTTTGTTCCCCCGACTTAAATTAGCCCTGAAAGGCCACCGGTTCGGCAGTGTAGCAGGTATCCAACAGCGCGTGACAAGTGTTCTCCGGGAGTTTCCAAAATAAGGGTTTCCTGCCAGCTTCCAGCAGCTTTACAGTCGCTGTCAAAAGTGAGTTGTAGCTAACGGAGATTACTTTGAAGGCCAGTAAAGGAGTTTTTGTGTAACTTACGTTGTCTTTATTTCATGAGACCATTCACATAATTTTTCAGACACCGGTTTTATATCCCCAGAGATCTTATCAACTGCTACGATGTTTTTTTACCTGCACCTGGCTTCCAACGCTGCAGTTAAGAGAGCCGGAAGGTCGTCAATGGGAGAATGATACGAAATTTCCTCGTAGAAAGAGAACACTGTACTATGTCCTGCTTCGTATTCCAGATGTAGCGTCTACCAGGAATTGAAATGGTCATTGCCACTGTTCTGCCAATAGTCTCACTTGACAAACAAAATAAAGGGGTTAAAATATGTTTAATCAGTATGATTGTAAAAGCCACCCTTCATTAAACATCATAAATAAGACTTTTGGGAAATCGAACTTCATTGCTGTTCAGAGATTAACATTTATTTCTCCTCGCATGTCGACATCCGATTTCAAGAGTGGTTTCAATTTCATATTTTCTTGGTCGATTAACATTCTCGCTTGAAAATAACGCCGCATTCCCTTCCATATTTACAACACTATTTGGTTATAACCTAAAATTTGCAATAGAGTTTCAAAAATTCTCGAACACATTAATAAGATTAAATCATATTTTCTTCAAGTTTGTTTTCAAAACAAACCTTGTTTACTCCCAGAGATTAAAAAATATTAAACTTACTTTTACCTATGGTAAATTAATTAACCAACATTGACAGACTCATATACTGGTGACTGTATGAGTTTGGTTTTAACGTTGATAAAGCATTCATACTGTACTGTGACCGTGAGGCTACAGCTGACTGACAGGTGTTGGTCTGGCTTGTGTTCGCTTGTCGGCGAGATGGGGTGTGCGCGACCTTGGGCGAGGACGAGAACGAGTTTTTTTACGAGAAGAGGGCGGCCGGTTGACTAACAGAATAAAAAAAATGAAGGTTGGCGAGAGAAAGAAGGAGGCCAGCGTGTGTCACTTGTAATTGCGAGGAACGATATGAATGAAATACTTATAATATCTTTGGTGGCGACGTGCATAATTACGGAAGGCTCAAGGATTAAATTAAAATAAACTGGATAAATAATAGCACATTTAGAGGATATAAATTAAAAACTAAAATTTTTGAAATAATTTACACGACCTTGTGGCTAAAATGGTGATCAACTTGCAGATTCATATGGTAGAAGAATTTAGTACCTAAATTGACTTTACTTCCGTGCATGTGCACCAGACACGATATTTAAGTCATGTGATACGAGTACTCACTCTCACACACTCTGACGTGTTCCTGGACTATCGTCGTCAGTCGCTCAGAGCCCTTGACAGCAAGATTTTCAACGTGGAACGTCGTGGATACTGTCGTCAAGAACAGTGGCTTCACTCCTGTGCTCTACACCTCTGATAATTGTATTCAACTCAGAACAGTGCTGTGATCAGACGTCGAATGTGCAGATATTAATCCCTTAAGTACGTGTCATTTCCAAAATACAGTTACGTGTGTGTTTGGAGTTTATTCTAAAGCACTTTGTGTAAGTTTCAGCTTTCTCACGAGTGGATGCGGAAGACGTGGACGTGATCATTTCCAGAAGAGGACGGAACTTCGCATTATGGATTACCAGTGCTTCACCATGAATTTCTAAACCTTCGACCACCGTCGGCGGCGTCGGGATGCAGATTCTTTCATCCTAGCATGGCTGATTGAGAACCCAGACATCCAGACGTGAAGATTTCTCCTTAAGTTAAGTCGATTACGTCTCATTTATATCTGTTCTATGTAGTTTTGTTCTATTCTTTCTTTCTTCTTAGCAAGCTATTTTGGCACATTTGATGGTTGTATATTTGCTCGAATGTCGTAAAACTGACACATGCGATTACTTAATGACCATGTGGCCATGAATTCGACAGTGAGGGTTCTGATAGAGTTATCCATGTGTTATCGACACCATCTTTGCTTATTGAGTGAATTTCGTCACGAATATGAATTAATTTATGTTCGATGGATTTAATGGTAGGATATTTCGTCCATATTTTCAATATTTCCCTTGTAATGGAACTTCTACTTGTACCTCGTGTTTGAGATAACGTGTCATCGGGATATTGAGTCTGAATTCTATGTACGAATTTAATGTGAATATGTGCATTGGGGCATGTGATAATTAATTGGCGTAATTAATCATCGAGACACATTTAAGTGGATATTATGTATTTGTAGGACGATGGTAGGTCCTGATATTTCGTGGCTACACATATTTGAGATTAGGATGCGACAAGTTAGAGTCGTCATTGTGGTCCACTGTACGTGTAAAGTATATGGAATAATTGCGCATGATATGAATCTTCGTGAAACTGAGCTTTTCACATGTTAATGTCGTGATATTATTAAGCCTGATGTTGATTAGGTTGTAAGGTGAATATGGATTATTCGAGATGAATGCAGTGTAGTCTAATATTAGTGTCTTCAGATGAAGAAAATGAAAGTCCATGTTAATCGATGTACTTCTTAATTCGTGGGAATATCCCAACTTTTTTCAAGTAATTCAATAATTTCAAGTTGAAGGTACAGGTGAATGTTCGCGAAGGCCTTAGGTCTGAAGAACAGATCTTCGACGAAATATCTCAATAATATTTGATTCGTAACTATGCAAGTTCATTCGTTGATGCAATTTTTCGCTCTCATGAGGTAACTCAATCTTGCTGGAACGTAATAAATCTGTTAACAGGAGAGTAATATAGTTGATCGACACTCGTCGACATGTAAATAGTGTAGATATTTTCTTCTTGGTAACCACAGTCTTCTTGACAATTTCCGTAGTTAGCTGTAGATGTAGTAATTTGCTAGTAGTTAGAGAATTATTTTCTATGTGTTTTGTTCGGATAATGTGCGACACTTTGATATTAGCGATGGATAGTGGACGGGGTTTCCACATGGATGATATTCTCCCCATTTATTTATGTTCGTAAGCTCTGAAGGCGTTTTATTTTGTTTAATTATTGATCAGATGCTTAAAGTTCAGTATTGATTCTCACGAAAAGAGATGTGAGGCGACGTGAACAGGTATATCCGACGTCTCGGATTAACTTAGAGAAAACCAAGGCAAATTCAACTTTTTATTTTCTAACTACAAATTTGTTAATATAACGAACGTATATTTATTTTGCTATAATTGTTAACTTATTGCATCTTGGATATTTCTTTATTATACTCGTTCTTACAATTACTGCATTTTTTCCAGATTGTCGATGAAGGCTTAGCCCAGACCTCATTTTTCTGAATGACAATTTTTGAATCAACTTTAAATAAATAATTTGATGACTTTAAAGACGATAAAGAAAATTAACAATGTAAAATACTCTCTTAGAATATTAGGGAAAACAACTGCCGTGTACCATCCCATTTGTTTGCACTTAGGTTTGTTACATCAAGAGCCATATTAAATTACATAAAGTAGTGATCATAGTCATAATCACAGACTTCAGGATGGTTAATATTTCATTTAATTAAATAAAAGTGTCATATCTGTTCTATACCTGGAACATGCTTATTCGATGAACCCTATGTTAATCCTGCCACATTCATTTATTTTATAAGCCTACAGCCATCGAACTGAGCACCCCTGGGGTGTCTCGTGTTCGCTGACTGACTACGTCGGGGACAGTACGTACATTCATATTTACGTATACACATACACACACAAATTATTAAAAACGTATACCTTTTAGCATTGAGTCAGAAAGCCTCTGTGAACGAAATGCTTATATTTACAACGATCTCTGTGGCTTGGTTAGTTACACACCTCTTTCTTTTAAATCGTTAAACACGGAGTTTAACCATAGCCGACAGTCTCTCTCCGCTTTTCTTATCCTCCACGACCGAATCCATTATCCTCCTCGGTAAACTATTCTCCTCCATATGCCTCACATGACCCCACCACTACGACCAGTTTATACGGACGTCTTAATCTAACTGAAGGCATCCCTAAGGATGGTTCTCCGTGGTTTCCCATTTTCACAACGCTGGGATTGTACCTTAATTTTGGACATGATGAATTTCTTTCCAGTCCTATTCATCGCTAGCATATGACGTTTCTGAGCCGATCCGACATAAAGCCAATAGCTAATGTTCATATCATACTCGTTGCATTTCTTTTCAGTTTCTAAAATATTAGATTGTAAGCTGCCAATACAGAACTCTCTCAACAATAATCTTAATTGAGAGATGTACGGCTGAATAATTCTAGTGTTTATGATGTTATTTACTAGATATTAGTATTGTAGTCACCATTAGATTACGTAATAAATTACAGTCCGGCGGAAATGTAATGTCAGGAACATTTTCTCTGAGTTCAACCCAGTAATATCGTCTTTAATACCAGTGTTTTCCACCCTGGAAATGCTCCACTTTAATTTGCAATTACGTGGGTGAACATGGTCATTTAACTCGTCTTCTCTTCTACACTGGGCTGTAAAGGAGATTGAGTGCACGATTTCATTACTTATTAACTCGTCGTACACCTCTGCAGCACACACTGTGGCACTTTGTGCCAGAGCTGTGACTTTTACGAAGTGTACTTTTACTGCGAAATAGATGGACCCCTATAAATTCTGCGTCAGACAGCAGTATCAGCGGAGGAAATAAAATCTTCGTGAAACCGTTTCAGAGGAAAATACATACAGTGTTCGTGTTGGGTCCCCACTTAGTTCTGATAACAGTAATAAATCACTTTCGAGGCAAAGCCAATGAATTGCTGATGACAATTAATGTTACATCAATACTAAAGTTCATTTAACTGTATTGGAAATCTTTTTTTTTCATGATATTTTGTTATTTGTATTATTTGTATTTTATCCTCCCGTACCAAATGGAATCTGATTGATTGTTACATCAATATACAGAGGAGTTAAATATATTATAGTCAGGGGGCCTATCCTCTAATAATAATAATAATCATAATAGTAATAACAATAATAATAATAATAATAGGTTCGATAGCTGCAGTCGCTTAAGTGCGGCCAGTATCTAGTATTCGGGAGATAGTAGGTTCGAACGCCACTGTCGGCAGCCCTGAAGATGGTTTTCCATGGTTTCCCATTTTTACATCAGGCAAATGCTGAGGTTGTGCCTTAATTAAATCAACGGGTGCTTTTCCCACTCCTAGCCCTTTCCTATCCCATCCTTACCATAGGACCAATCTGTGCTTATGCGATGTAAAACAACTTGTAATAATAATATGAATATTAATAATAATAATAATAATAATAATAATATTAATAATAATAGTAATAGGCCTAACCTGAACGTATTAATAAATCTTAGGGGCTCGAGGTGCCGTAGTGATCACCTTCAGATATCACCGAATTGGCCGGGGGTCGAGTCAATCAACTTGAGCACAGAAGACCACACATTGCCATCTTATCTACTTTTGTGTGTGTGTGTCTGTGTGTGTCTTTGTGTTCCTTCAATATAATTCTAACACATTGCTACATGTGGGATCCAGCATAGTGACCGCTTGATGGAGTTCTCTCTTCGCATGCTTCCTGTCATTTCTCTTTCAATCCAAAACTTGTTCTATTTAGTCTCTAACCGAGGTACTGGCCTTTGATAGTATATGTCATTTCTAGACGGGTATATCCATTATTCAAAATACTCGAATTCTATTTTTCCTTCTCAGCTCTTGACTTTCGGATTTGTCTGTCCTCTTGAAATAAGCGGATATAGTGATCCACAGCCAGAGAACCAATCACATCACCCAGTCTCCTACTACCCTCTTCATTTCCCCGAAACTTCTTTGTATCCTGGTATCTTAGTCATGTTCGTTTTCCCCCACTTATTTAATATTCCTCCACCATCAAGCATTCACTTCTCATGGGATGTTCAAATTACTTACCTTCCTCTTTCTAATAACGTCTAATTATTTATTCTTTGTTAAAATCCCTACCGTATCTTCTCATTCGTAACTAATTTTACCCAGTATATAGTTTCCTTTCGCTTCCATAACCTCAGGTCCGTCTCAGTTCTATGCATTGTCCTACTCTAAATAAAAGATTTTTTCAATCTAACTCAATGGACAGAACTTTTTCATATTTCAGTATTCTATTAACGTCTTCACGTAAGCTCTAAAAGTTTCTATTCACAGATGAGTTTATAACAATAAATAATATTGCTTCGGCTACTGTGTGTAAATATGTTGTTGTGATGCCATGCGTGCGTTTCAACATTTATGTTTTACCCTATCAGAAGGAAGAGAAATTAGAACTCTATTCATCATGTTTAATTAACCTTGTTTGGAAAATAAGGAATGTCTCATGAGAGATATTTTACTTGCCGAGATCGTATGACGTCGAATGTCCATTGGACTATTTTCCACACTTCAAAATTCTGACTGCCTCTGTCACGTTCCAGCTTGATACCGATGCTCTGACACAAAGAGGGAGCTAGATATGTCCATTAACTTCTTTGAATGAATGTCTTCGGTCCCTTTCACGTGACTGTAATAACATGATGAATCACAGAAATAGAAAACAATTTCTGCTGTTATTGATTATTAATAATTTAATCTTTCTTTTATTTATTTATTTATTTATTTATTTATTTATTTATTTATTTATTTATTTATTTATTTAATTTAATTTACTTATTTTATTTTTATTTATTTATTTATTTATTTATTTATTTATTTATTTATTTATTTATTTATTTATTTATTTATTTATTTATTTATTTATTTATTTATTTATTTATTTATTTATAACTCCGTAAATTGATAATGTGAAGGTTCATGATCCTGTCTTGCTCGTTGTTGAGTTCTGTAAACAAATCAAGAAGATATGTTCAAAAATTTAGGGGATAACTTTGTTAATATATTTGATACTCGTGCTCCAACGGTTACGCATAAGTGATCAATGAAGGGCATATGCTGGATATATACTTATAAATTATACTTCTTTAACTTTCTAGAGTTGTTCCGATTCTCTTTTATGCTCTGCAATTCAGTCCAGATAATAAGTGTTTACGTCTAGCTGTGTTTACTGCCCTAAGGACTTCATGGAACTATTCTGAAACTTTTAGTCAAACAATCTTGAAAATTATTATATATCAGCATAAGTTAATTTATCTTGAAGAAACTTTGAATCCCCTCGTTGTTATTATGAATGTTTCATGTGTGATAGTTATTTCATTGTCAGCTTGAAGTTCTCGAATGGCTTGTTAACATAAAACCTGTGATGCAGAACAGAGTGCTTGTAGGAACTGATCATCAGGTTGTCCATTTGTAAATTGTTGTTTGACAGTCGACAACACTTTTTTAATACCAAGCCCAGTCCCAAAGAAATTACTTTCCAGTTCACTGAGTTTGTATGTAACTCCCAAACTAAAGAGCTATAAAATAAAAAATCTATCAAATATTTAAAATGTTTCATTTAAAAGCCAAGGGAGGCACTTACATCAGTGGAGGTACATACTTACCCTAGTGTACCGTTACTGCATTGTCCTACATCGAAGACTTGTAGTGGTGTATCAATGGCGCACTAGCTATCAGCGTCTTGGAAAGGTGTAGCTATTCCATCGAAAAGTCTACCGCTACGCTGGAAAAGAATATCTATAACATGAACAGGTCCATAGCCTCGTAGTTTAGGTGGAACAAGAGAATTCGACATGATCGCCTTCAAACACGGAAGCAAAAAAGGTTTCATTCTCGGTCCGGCTATCGGAATAGGATCACATGCACAACATCCCGCTGACGCCAACGAGAAATAAAAGATATATCCACCAACCTTGAGGACATCGACGTCATAAAACTCATGCTGGCTGCTAGGGGAACCATACTTCTCGTCAACTAACGTTGTGGGCATTTATACAGCGATAGCCTCGATATTGACCTACACGCATAATTAAATCAATTACAGTATTCTTCCTTTGTATTTTATCTGATTCTCTTTGTCACAAGTATTGCTTTCTCTACATTATCACTAGAATGACTGTTTATCTTTTATTCTATATTGTAATTAGGCTACTAAATCTATATTGTGTGATATTCTTTGTCGGTTTAGATATCTCAATCATTTGAGGAAGAATACTGGTGTTGGTGATTAGGAGGAAGTACAACTAGGCAACCATCCTCTATTTAACACTAATCAAAGAGAAACACTGGAATGGATCCGACACTTCGAAAAATAAAGGTGTACGCCAAAGAAAAACAATTGGCCACGAAGGGCGTGAAAATGAAAGACCCCCTAGGCCTCGAGAGCTCTAATACCATCAGGGTCGGAAAAGTACAAATCAAGGGAGATCAGAAAGGATAGATGAAAGCGAGGAGCCTGGCACAATTAAGTGGAATAAATGGCAGGACTCATATCAAGGCACCGTGGTCGCTAACCCACTCTCCCAAGTTGAGAGCCCCTTTTAGTCACCTCTTACTACAGGAAGGGGATACCGTGAGTGTTATTCTATTGTCCCCACTCACATGGGTAATTGAGGAAGGATCATTTTAGTTTACCTTGTAAATGTCTTGCACCAAAGGAGTATGAAATAATAGCATCGTAGTCATTCTAGACCATGGTGGTGGTTATTGAATAGGTCTATGTAATTTTCAGGACAGCATTGGGATCCATACTCACAACCTACCGATTTAACGTCAGATGTTCTATCCAACTGATTTACAGTGGCCTAGTTAATGTTTTAACTCTTGGCAAGGATCTAAGCTACAGGTCTGGCACTACAGTACTATCTTCGCAAATGTAGACTGCGAGAAATCACCCGTTGTGGGCCAAGTAGATAAATATTGAATTTTCAAGACCGTACTATACCAGGAATACATTTTCAACGCATTAGGTCATGTTCAGTATATGTAGCACATATCGAAAGTAGCCAACCGGGTACAAGCGGTGTCCGAACCTGCAATCCTCCTATATTGAATCGAATGCTCTATCAACATGAGCGTTGGTAGACTAGGTCATGTATGTTCTTTTGGCAACAATATAAGCTACACTTTATGTTCAGTAATTAATATTTCTCTCTCCCGGTGGTATCCTGGGGGTGCGGCTTGCGTGGTCAAATAACCCTGAGAGCTATGCCGGCTGTACCGTAGCTACTGTTAGGGTCGGCAGGTCAAAAGGTGATGATCCAGACTAAATGGGATATTCCGCTCCTCCAGGTTGATGGTTGGGCATCAGGCTATCCCCCGAACATCGTAGCAAAACATGTTGCTCAGAAACCTAATCACTGCCTTAAAAAACGTTAACCTGTGCGGCAAAATTGTTGGTAGTAGAGAACATAGAATCAAGAGTGTTATATAAAGAACCTGACATCGTAGCCTCAGTCAAAATGGGAAGAATAAGATGGTTAGGGCGTGTTCACTCAGTCATTCACCCATTCATCCACCCATTTAGGCAGTCAGACCTCATTCATAGTGGAATGCTCAATGCAGTCCATTGAAATTCAACCATGAAGCAATCCATTTAAAAATGTATGCAGTCTCCACTCATTCAATTCAGTCATAAGGCATGTTATAGTGGTAGGATACTCCGTAAGGCTTGTAACACAAAGTAAGTACTAAATAAGCTAAGGATGGGGAAGATACATGTTGTCGTAGACTATAACAGTGTTAACGTGAAAATTCTATTTAGTGTCAGCATAATAATCTACTGAAGGCTAGACCTTGTAGCTGTACCCCCATCTGACGAGCTTTACTCGCCTCTTAATGTTGATATATGAACCATATGCCAGTTCACCGACGGAATTTCTGATGTATGGCATCCCTGGTTGTCCCCTGGGTCTCTTTCGCAATACTTTACCTTTACCGATATAACAAGTCACATAATTCTTCTATTTGGGTAGTGTAATTATCTTTGATTTCAAGTGCCTTTCTGAAATCAAGAAAATAATAGTTGTAACAATAAATGCCTACCAAAATAAGAAAAAAACATTTTGCTAAACAAACATCTCAGTTTGTAGACCAGAAAATCATTTTTCAAGACCTTTGTTTGGAGTGTGCTACTGTATGGATGCGAAACTTGGACATTACGGAAACATAAAGAAACAAAACTTGAGGCTGCAGAAATGTGGTTTTGAAAAAGAATTACAAAAATAAGTTGGATCGAAAAAACAAATAACCTTCTTTTAAAGAACATAAAGGATGATCTATGCTTATTAAATACGATTAAGAAGAGGAAAAAATATCCTTGGACACGAACTGAGAAATCACTTTCTTCAAACCATCATATTTTGTGTAGTAATAGTCAAATAATTATAACAGGAAAATATAATGCATGTACCGAACTTAATTGCAATAAAAGAGTGCTCTCCCTCTCTCTCCGGTTTCAGGCGATCCGCAGCTAGAGGATGAGAGTATTCTACACTCGTGTTCATAAAATCCGAACACCTTGAAAGACTAGGGAGGGGAAGTTCATATTCACAGGACATGTTCACTAGTATGTTCTGTAGAAACGAGTAACCCACTAATGCCCACCGTACGATATACTATACGCAAAACAAAACATGCTTTCCAAATTACGTTATATCTCTGTCACCGCAAAGTGTTTTGGAATTGTTAAGGCCATCATTTAGCACATCAGAGATGCCAATAATGTTTCCTAGCTAATGGCACTATTGTTTTCCTCCAGTTACGACCATAGTTGGCAAGTAAGTGTGGTTAGCGCAGCAGGCTGACAAGAATGACGCGCCGGTGAGTATTTATAATTATTGTGGAATTCAGCTATGAAAAATTAATCATATTTCGGTGTATTTGTTATCGGAATAGTATGAGGATTTGACCTCGTATGATAGTTACTATATTTACTGATCCAGATGGCATTCAAACACAAATATGTTTTAACTTATGAAATATACGCCGGTCATTCACAAGATGAAAATTTGTCAATTTCAGATGCAACACAATAACAGACTGAGAGGGCATTCTGAACACCCTAGACAGCTTAGAAAATGACGATGGTGATGATGACCCCTTTTCAGAAGCAGATGAAATAGAGGTAGTGCTTACGGGAGCTGTTGCTGGTAATGACAGTGATCAAGACGATTGGCCTAGTGATGATGATAAGCGTGCTACAGCTTGGGACGTAGAGAAGGGGTACACAGACAGGAAAATGAAGTCAGAGGTGTAATGAAAACTCCATGTGGCTTAAAAGAGAGACTCAATATATGTATTTCTGAAAATTCCGAGAGAGTATTTACTGCAGCTGATGAGAATCAAATATCACTACAGAAGGCTCCTACTATACAATTCTTTGATGTATCTTCTGAATGGAATACATCCAGTAATCCCCATAAGAAAGTAAGAAAACTAAGAAATTGGGTAAACGAGGAGCTTAAGAATTTAGTATTTACAAAGAGAGATGTGCCAGAACCCTCATGCTTTAAAGAGTGGCGTGTCAGTAAGTACACTCCAGTTGATATATTCCGTCTGTTTTTCTGCCACGATTTTCTCAATAAAACTTGCAAGCAAACTGTTATTTATGTTATGTAAAAAGTTCATAGTATTGAGTGTTCTCCTGATGTCCTCAGATAGTTTGGTATTTTGCTTTTATCTGGTTATGTTCCTGTTACGCACAGAAGAATGCTTTGGGAAACCCGTGCAGATTCTCTTCTGCAATGACAAGGAACAGATTTGAACTAATTCTCAGATTTTTTCATTTGAATGTCAACTCGAATTATGAAACCACAGATTGTATTTACAAAATAAGGCCACTCGTGGAACATCACAACGAGAAATTTCAAGAATTTGCTACTCCTCTAAGGGATAAGTTTTTCCTTGACGAGGCCATGGAGCCTTCTTATGGCCGTCACTATGCCAAACAGTTCATTAGTGGGAAGCCAGTACAATACAGATTAAAATTTTGCTCTCTTGCTACCTCAGAAGGCTACCTGTTGAAATTTGAACCATATACGGGTGCGTCAGGGAATAAAAATCGGGAAATGACTCCTGGTTCGAGTGTTAGTGAGAGACTATGTGTGGGATTTCTGCCACATCAGAGTAAAGTATTCATTGACAATTATTTCAGTTCTCTACGTCTATTGGAATCGTTTAAAGGTAAAGGGATAAAATGTATAGGATTGAGAAATTACCCCTCAGAGACTTGAAAAAAGAGCCAAGAGGAACATTTCATGCCATACAAGACGAACAAAGTTCGCTTTCTTTGGTCAGATGGCATGACAACAGCCAAGTTAAAATGTCAATTAATATTGAAGGGGCTGCAGTACTCGGGGAAGGCCAGTGTTGACGACGGATTCGTCAGGAAAGGAAACACAAGTATGTACCACGGCCAACTTTGATACAGGAATACAATGGCTTTATGGGTGGTGTTGATATTTCTGACAAGTTGGGAGGAGGATATCGACTGAAAATTAGAAGCAAGAAATGGTACTGGCCGCACATTAGATTCTGTATCAACAGTACAGTAGTCAATGCCTGGCTCTTGTATAGCCGAATTTACCAGGCGCATAGTAATGGCTTTGCTCAGGGGGCCAGAATATTTCGGTCAAAGAAGAGAGCGTCCGAGCAAAACATCACAGGTAAGAGAAACGTAACTGTTTCATATACTGAAAATCCAATTGTTAAAGCATAATGTGGAATGTTTACTGTAGAATTTGTTTGCAGGTACTTGACGAAATCCGGTGCGATGAGCGTAACCATTAGGTAGATGCTATTGATGGCTCTCAACAACGCTGTGGAGCATGTGGGAAATGTGCCAAGCTGGAATGTATCAAGTGCAATGTTGGACTTCATCCGAAAAAAGTGCTTTGTTCAGTTGCATATGAAGAAGTGATTATTAAATGGTGATGGATAGGATCGTGAAAACATGTGACGCACCAAGTTTCCCTTGGTGGCGCACTCCTCAGTATGTAATACATTCTTTGACCGCTATCGACCTTTCGGTCGATTTATCCCTGGACGTGACGTATGACTCGTTTTCTCCTTGACAGAGTGCGCTTCCGGCCATCAGCCGAAGTGCCCTCTTAGTGAGTCTTGTGTCCGCCTTCTTTGAAATAAGTTCGCAGGACGGTTGTAGCCGACATGGCGGTCGATACAACAATGTACATTTTGAGATACGAGATCTTTGACCTGTGCCGTTTACTTTTAATGCAGTGGATTTATCTACTTGAATGCCCGACTCTTTACTTCTGTCGCTATTTTGTGACTACCTAATGCTTTGAGCAACGCCCGACTATTAAGGTAACTTTTTGGCTTGCTATAGTTGCGTGGGCGTATTAGTTATGTACATTTAACCGTTAATGCTGCATTTTGCCTTATTGCTAGTTTTCTCTGATCTTGTGTGTTCTGTTTTTTGTGTGACTTAAACCTGTAAGGATGGAGGATGGTTTCAGTCAGTGGTGTGTTTGTTTGGCGTGTATGTGATCTGAAGTTCGAGACCTATTGCCATTTTTTTAATTCGTCGATTCTCTCATGGCCGAGCTCTTGATGCGTGACTTTGTGTTTGACGCTATGACTGGTATTCATGTTCGTCCGTGGTGAGGCGATATGAATACGTTGCAAGCGTGATGGTTACGATGAAGCTCCTGTGAATTCTGTGGGGATATGCCTTGCCTTGATGCGGCAATCCTTTGTTATTTCACGCGTCTTGTATTGAGCTCATGAGTCCATGAAAGCACTTGTCTTGCTATGCGGATCTCCCTGTGTTCGTTATGTGTCTGGACAAAACTGATTATTCTACCCGTATACATTTCTTTTGGGTCTCTATGGTGAGTGTGTACGTGTGGTTGTGCTGTATGCCTGCCCGATTAACAGCATTCTCCTTTGCTTACAGTGTTATTTTTTTTAAAGTTTTAATTACATTTTCTTATTTTCATTCCTCGGGCCATTTGCTGGCCTTGAGTCTTCTTTCATTGTTAGCATTGTTTACTCGCCTCGTAACTATGGCGGCCATATTTATTCTTTGATTTTTTCTTCTTTCTGGGATGCTGTGTCTTTTCAAATGGGGGATTGTTGCGTGATGGATCTCTTCTCTGGGATGCTGGTCCATATACACGGAGATGTGTGAGATGTAACGTGTATGTTTTTATTTGATGTGCGTGTGAGTTCTTTCGATGTATGTCCACTGATATTGGTTCATTGCGAGGACGAATGTGTCATACGTCGCGTGTATGAAGTTATGTGGAGGAAGTAAATAGTATGTTACAAGTTTGTGATTGTAAGAAGCTTGTGTGGCCATGTTTGATATGTTTTCAATCTGCCTCTTCATATGATTGGATGAATAACCTACACGATAAGTTTCTACGCATATCTCCGTGAGTAATGTTTCTAACTTGATTTTTTTAATTGCCTTATCTTGCTTTATTTTCATTAATAAACCCCCATGTATTTTGACCCCGTTCTTTCATTTATCGGGAAGGGTTCTGGGTTCTTTCCGTCTCCCGTTCCTCCCTTTAGTTTAATTTGGTTCGTGTCCAGCTCCAGACTGTTTTAGTCTGTTCCAGCCCGTCCACGGCCTCGTCTCATGAGGTAAGTTGGTAAGTATTCACGGACCTGTTGGTGTGTGTATGCGTGCGTGTGTGCGTATGTATGTGTGTGCGTATGTGCGTGTGCGTGTCTACGGTAGCAGAGTGTGTGTAAGGCATGAGTGAGTATGTGTGTGCTGCGGGTGTGTATGGGGTGCAAACAATACGGTGATTTCCCTAGTTACTGTTACTAATAAGTTTCTGTTGTATTACAAAACAACACTAGACTTCAAAATTCGTTTGAGATCATGCTAATACATCATATGATATGTGGGAACTAGGAACTTTCCCCGCAACTATTCCTCGCTCCAGAGGGTTCTGAATTATTTAAATTCCATCTATAAGTTCAGTATTCTGTTTTAGTGTTCATTTACGTTTCAATAAGTTATTTTTGTTCTTAGTAAATCATACATATGTTTGTAGTAATATGACAACCACTACTGCCCAGCGTATGATATATCATATGCCAAAAAATGGTTCTTAAAATTGAATTATTCAGATTTCTTTTATATCCTTGCCTCAAGGATTGGTTATAGGTGCAATGTTGAAAAATTTGAAAATTTGAAAAAAAAATTCTGGGCATTAATGGGTTAACATTTGAGTCACCAAGGTTCATCATGTTTCCTGTTGCCTAATAGGTACTGTTCCTCCATGGCTACTGATAACTTGTCCCATGCGTGATGGCATAGACGCGTATAAGGCACGAATTGCGTCTTGGGGTCATGCTGCATTCACCTGGTTCCACAGTTTATCTTTGGTGGTTAGCAATGGGTCGCAGCGCCGCACCCGCCATTTCACCATATCCCACATATTATCGATTGGCGACAAGTCCGATGATCGGGTGGGCCGGGGCAACAGTCTGGTATCCTGTGACGTCAAAGCACGTGTTCCTGCAGGAACATGCGGTCGGGCATTGTTCTGCTGAAATATGGCGTCTGGGGTGTCGTGCAGAAAGGGTATGGCTACGGGGTGAAGGATGTCATCCACGTAGGTCAAACTGGTCAAAGTGCCCTGGACACGCACCAACTGTGATTTGTGGTTGTACCCAATAGCACCCCACACCATAAGGCCTTGAGTTGGCGCTGTATGTCTTCTGCGAATGCAGTCAATCTGATGCCTCCCCTCCTGTCTGCGGCGAGCCGAAATGCGGCCATCACTTTCAAAGAAACAGAACCTGCTATCGTCTGAAAACACAATCTGCTACCATTCCTGTCCCCAGTGACGTCGTTCCATAAACCATTGCAGTCTAGCATGTTTACACACATTAGTCAGGGGTAGGCGGAGAAGTGGACGACGCGCCGGTAACCCAGAGCGTAATAAACGGCGACCGACTGTCACTTCTGACAGTGTACGATGTGTTACACTGTACCACTGTTGCGCCAGAGCCGAGGAGGACGCAGATATGTCTTGCAATGCCGTCCGGATGCGATCAGACCCATCTCATCGTGTTCTACGGCCTTCTGTGAACCATTCAGTACACACCCGTTGCACTGCCGACACACATTTTCATCCCATACAAGCAGCAATTTCACGGATGGGTGCATCACATTCTCTCAGGCCAATATTGCGCCTTGTTTCAAACTCACTCATTTGACAGTAGGGTTCTTACATTCGTCTGCGAGGCATCCACCAGGTCTGCTCAAGTCACACAAATTTCGGTTTATAGCGACAACGAGAGCCAGAGGCACATTTTGTCAGTCGGTGGTGGTGGTGCGCGGAGATATTGACGTGGACCTTGAACCTGAGGGCAGACAGTTTTGAAATGCCATCGAGTAAATAATTAACATTTATAATATTGTGTTGAGGGTTGCATAGTAGCTTAAAGTAGGGTTTCAACCTGCTGTGGCAGATAAAAGACTCCTTACGCTTAGCGAACATAAAATTTCCGAATTCGGTGCCAGGAAGTAGAATTAATATAAGAACCAACTAGGGAACCTGAAACTCACCACTCAGGCTCTGAAACTCAGGTCCACTGGGACAAATGTTCTTGATATTAAGCAAATATCACATTCGGTATTTATTTCTAAACTGGATGGAGTATTTCAACGAGATTAAATGTATTGCTTCTTTGTAACACATTTGCTTTCCATACATTATACCGGATTCTTTGCATTGTGACATTGACATGAGCAACAAACTGTAGAAATGATAATAATGTTATTTGCTTTACGTCCCACTAACTACTCTTTTATGGTTTTCGGAGACGCCGAGGTGCCGGAATTTAGTCCCGCAGGAGTTCTTTTACGTGCCAGTAAATCTATCGACACGAGGCTGACGTATTTGAGCACCTTCAAATACCACCGGACTGAGTCAGGATCGAACCTGCCAAGTTGGGGTCAGAAGGCCAGCGCCTTAACCGTCTGAGCCACTCAGCCCGGCAACTGTAGAAATGTGCCAATCCAGCACTCCGCCCAATTTCAGCACATTGAGTTCCGAACTGTGGCAGTACAATTTATGATGTCGAGAGTGAACAGAGAAAATGTTCGTGACGTTGCCTACCGAGAGATGACTAAGCCTAGAGGAGAATTATGCCAATATTTCCCGTTCACCTAAGGAAATAAGAAGCGATGTTTCAATATGTCCTGTCAGCTGGACATATGCCGACGACTGGAGCTGCTGAATTCAGATAAGTCTTACTTTTAAATTAGTGTAATAATGTTTATATTCAAATGTAAGTGTGATATGATTTGTTAATTTGTTCCGTGCGAAATAATTAAGCGACAAGAGTGGTGTGATGAGTTAGAGCAAAGGTGGATAGGTAATCTTCAGATATGTATGACAAATCCTTAGATAGGTAGTCAATCAATGATGAAAGCCTACGTTCGAGATGTGATCCATGTAGTGTGAAATACTGAGTTCGTTAAGGTGACAGTGAGTTGTATGATATGTCAAAGAGCGATGTAGGTACGCGTGTACATTGGTTATGACCAATGAATGTCAAAGTAGGAACCAGCGGTAGGATATGCTTGCTTATTAGACACATGTGCTTATGATAATTGGAGGTTATGATGGAATGAAGGTCATAGTATCTTGAAATATGTCCATGAACCGTGATTAAAATAATAAGGGCCACGATTGAAGGAAGTGAACCCGCATTTAGTAAAGGAGACGGAATATATGTTTGAAAGTATAATAATGATATTTTAAGAGAAGTTAATACGTGATTGATAATTTAGAATAGTGGTAGTTATTGATTCTTCGCGAGGATGAGCACGGTGAGGTAGTAGTGGACTTAATGGTTTTTCATGTTGAGTTTTGCTAATAAGGAAATGAATATGCAGCAGTTTCATGTACTGTTTATCTTACGAGCAAGCATAAAGAAATTCAAAAAAGATCGGAGTGACATCTGTTGGTTAGCGTGCACACTTGGTAGTGTCAACGAAATCTCAGGAGGATGAACTAAACACACGTACTGTCACAAAGGTTTTCTAATTCTAATCTATTCTCAGATGAGAGGAAATGTAGTAACTTCTTAGGCAACATCCTATCACTGATGACTGAATGAAAATGTAGGAATTATATTCGACGGTCAAGTCTTCACACCATGCACCACTTTAGATAGTATATTTCAGATGAGACTAGTAGAGTAGTCGTTAGCAGGTATAATATCGCACGTATGTTCAACTTAAAATGACGAGAGGATTCGGATCTTAAAATGGTATGTGTATCTTATTGGTACTTATTGAACCTTTTATGAAATTACATTGATTTAAAAGAGGACTTATCAACCTTCACGCAGAAAAACAACATAAATAAGGAGCATGAATATTCAACATTGTAACCAGTTATGTGTAAAAGTATTAGGGAACTATCCTCCCAGGTTAATATTCCTAGATATCTATTGATATGTTGAGAAAGATAGGAATGATTATATGGCAGTAGATGAATATGAGCTCCGAGGGAGAGCTAATAATTAATTCAAAACCTGATATGCAATAGAGGAGAATTCCAATTCATGAGATATGGTTCTAAATCTCAAATCGCGTCCTGGATACCATGAAAAAGACACCCTCAGTCTATATTTTAGCTTGTTAGGACTCATGTTGTAAATATTTTTCTTTTCCTTTGCTAGGGTGCACCCTTTTCTTTAGTTACCCAAGTAAGTTTTTAGTTACTTATACGAATTTTAATTACTCACCTATGTTCTAAACTATTTCACTAGTTTAAGTATCCAAACATATTTGACTTCGTCGTTTCAATCCATTAATTTTACACGTTATTCCGATTTGATCATTTCTTTGAGGGCCTAAGAGGAAGAATTTGACATTTTTTTTGGACTCATGATTTTTAATTTGATAATTATGAGCTGGATCATAATAATATTCAGCTGAATAATGGCTTATGCGGAATTCAATAATTTGCCGCATGTTATATTCTGTCCCTGATTTGGGCAACCAAGATCTGAGCACTTAGTGCAATAGATTTCAGTAGATTTATTGTAAAGAAGACGAAATCAAGCAACATTTCCTTTAGAATGCATAGTGGGTGCCGAATGTATCAAATACCGGCAGATTATCGATAAACTTTGCTTGCAGACATTTTGCCAGATACCGTCATTTCTTCGATTCTTTCTTTTACCCAGAAATGTGGAAGTGATGAATGAAAGAGTGATATGGAGCAGTTAGAAGAGGAAAGGAAATGATAAATTATATAATCGAATGAAGAAATAGGTAGACATATGAGGTTAAGTCCATGTTCACTAGAAATAGACCAAGTGGTCCGATGTTTCCTATACCAGATTTTCTTGTGGGAGGATAGCTTAACATTCGACTTCTGGATTGAAACATTTATATAATAAACAAATATGTAAAAATTTTAAACAGTTCTTTCAATGTGTTTCGTAGCGTAGAGACTTAGACTTATGTGAATGAATGCGGTAACAACTTGATAGCATAAGAAATAGAATAAGCAACATATGAGAGTCGTTTCTATATGTGATTTAAGTTTTATTTGGCCCCGTATGGTATGTCTTTCTCTTATTCGGAACTCATAGCCCAAATGATAGAATTACATTAGTCGGAAAGGTCATAATTAAGCTAGCCTGTATATTATGCGTCCTCTCAGGGAGCCGGGAACGGCGCAATATAAGCTCTAGAAATTATTTTTCAGGCTGGACTGGAATATACTTCTACTGAAGAACCGTTGAAAAGTAGTATAGCAAGTAATAGCTAGCGTTTTGCTGGTTGGGTCTATTCCTGGAAGTCGAACTATTGATTTCGCGGAAGCAGAGGGAATTCTGCAGATTTCTAGGAATGTTCTCCAAGTGATTTAACTTTATTCAAGTTTCTTCCGTTACATCATGTGATGTCGAAAGAAGATTTTATCCCTGGAAGGGAAAAGGATTCCTCTTCAACAACCTTGAGATGGATGTGGTCATAAACTGGAATACTCCTGGTGACGGAGACTAGATCAGGTACAAAAGCTTCATTCAAATAGCACATATTTAGTGTATAAAAGTAAAAAATATCGAATACTGAAATGCCAGAGTAACTGGAGCTTTTATGTCTTTCACCGTGCCCATCATTGCCTATGAGCATGCAGTGTAACTTTAACGAGTTCATGAATTATTCGACGTTATAGTTGATTTTTAGGTAAAGAAATTCGAAGTATCAAAACTATTTTAACTTTACATTAATTGCAGCCTGTACCAATTTTAACAGAAGTGTTTCTGTAGGTAATGTAGATGGTATCCATTAAATCATATTATGAATGTGTATTGGTGATATCTCTATGTTTTAGGTCATAAATGCATACATGTTTCATACATTGTTAGGTCATAGAAATCCGCTCCTTACGCATAACCATAGAGTTAGCAGCCTCGCCCGAGAAGAACGCTAAATGTTGGTATACTTGTCCAAGGTATACATTTCTCAGACTCAACTTACATTGTGTGTGCCCACGTGCAGGGTCACCTGGTTAAAGAGTATGTGTCAGAGCATTTATTTTATACGGCTTTAAATGCAATAAATCGGTAGCATTTTTCACAGATCTGTGTGAAAATACCTCCTGAAGTAAAAGACGATGAAGTGATGTATTAGGAGAATTTTCGAAAGAATGTCATGTAATTCTTCTTCGATGAGAATACGACGTTGTTTCTTCATTTTTGGTTTCTTAATCTGGAATTTTCCAGTTTCCTGAAGTTGATAATAAAGATTTTTGACTGTTTTACGACTTGGCACGTCTGCACCCGGCGATCTTACTTGAAACCGTCTTTGAACTTCACCAGCTGACCGAGTGTACACACATGAATCGTACAATAAGACACTCTGTGCAATTGAAAACGCATAAGTCATAACCCTTCTTATTACTAATTAAAGAATTAAGAAAAGAACAAAAAACGGACTTTGGAACAACTGAAATGCCTTTACAATATTGGACACGTGTGCAAGTGCAGGTAGCAGAGTACGTGTGCACAGAGCACAAAGGCCGTGATGCGGGAATAAATCATGTGATGTCATACAGCGCATCTTCTTCCCGCGCGTTGCGAACAAGAGGGAAGCTCGCCCATAGGTAAAACACCGCGCGCTCTGGATTAAAGCATATATGATCGTTAGTCATCGGATTTGTGTACAAATGCATATTTTGTTTACTGATATGTAGACCTCAAAAACCGACAAGGATATGCGTTTAAAGATGAACTTGGACAAATTATTAAGTTTAAAAGTGCATATATATGCATATATATATATATATATATATATATATATATTTGCTAGTTGCTTTACGTTGCACCGACACAGATAGGTCTTATGGCGACGATGGGACAGGGAAGGGCTAGGAGTGGGAACGGAGCGTCCGTGGCCTTAATTAAGGCACAGCCCCGGCATTTGCCTGGTGTGAAAATGGGAAACCACGGAAAACCATATTCAGGGCTGCCGACAGTCGGGTTCGAATCTACTATCTCCCGAATACTGGATACTGGCCGCACTTAAGCGACTGCAGCTATCGAGCTCGATATGCATATATTTGAGATTAGTTCATACATTTCAAATTTCGGATTTATTGTGCATATTTTCGACTTTCATTGTACATATTTTAACATGTTTTACAAGCAGTCTTTAAGGAAATGTAAAGTAATTAATGCCGTGAATGCAATGAAACGTTTCAAGCAGAAATGACACTCATCAAGACACACTTGCAAATCGTACAAGCTAGAATCAATAAAGAAGCTAGAAACTCGTGGGTTGCGTCTTGGTGATTCGCTGGACATTATGAAGAACGTGAAGCGTGAACTTTAAGGTATCCCAGGAAACCTCCGATTCCGTTTGCAAACAGAATGTCGTGGTGTCCTTAAAATAAATCCAAGCTACTACATCATGGTGGATATAAACTAATATTTGTATGATACTGATAATCTGGATGTTTAACACCTACACACATTCCCAAATTCAAGTACTGTCCTGTCACATCCGTAGATGTAGGGAGATCATTCTCCGCACTGAAATTAGTTTTAACAGAAAAACGCCACGGATTTATACCAGAAAACTTGAAGAAGTCTGTTGTGGTGTACTGAAAAGGGAATTGTGGACAGGGGAAGTAGGGTGTGCGGTGTAAAATGTAATAGGGATATGTATTTAGTGTATTTCCTCACGTTCGTGTTACTTTACGCATTTTTTTACAATCTCATTTATCTAGAGGACGTGTGAATATTGTTCTAACAGTGAATACTGATGGACCGATACGTCTCACAAGCTATGCAAGGATTGTTTGCACTAATGGAACAGCCGCAACTGTAAGTGATGTGATTGTGTTTTACATTCAGATGTTCATTCAGGATCATGATTTTATTTATTAGTGTGGGTGAATCGCGTGAATCTAGTAAAGGAATGTTACGTTTGCATTTCATACAAGTGTTTAATAGCATGAAACTAAGTGCACACTTAAATGCATATTTCGCCAATTTTTGCAGCATAATTTCATGTTTATATTGGTGATTGATACAGCATGTAAGTCCGATGTCTACTGATCATTCCATACATCCTTCAGCAGTTTGCAGTTATCGTCCGCTCAACGGCTTATTCTCCAGAATGCGAGTATTTAATGTGTAAAATCAAATTGACCAGATATGAGTTGAAAAACTCTTTATTGCTAACATATATCAACCGGGCGAGTTGGCCGTGCGCGTAGAGGCGCGCGGCTGTGAGCTTGCATCCGGGAGATAGTAGGTTCGAATCCCACTATCGGCAGCCCTGAAGATGGTTTTCCGTGGTTTCCCATTTTCACACCAGGCAAATGCTGGGGCTGTACCTTAATTAAGGCCACGGCCGCTTCCTTCCAACTCCTAGGCCTTTCCTATCCCATCGTCGCCATAAGACCTATCTGTGTCGGTGCGACGTAAAGCCGCTAGCAAAAAAAAATAATATATATATCAAATCGGCAACTTCACACATTGACTTTTACCTCTTCGTAAATGAAACATGTTCTTCCCACCTAATTATTTTGTCAGAGCTCCATATAAATTGTAGTCATATGGCAATAAATCTGGATTATAATGGCGTGATTCAGAGTCCATTGTATTTATTTCCAGATTAGCTTTCGTATCAGTAGCAACAGCAGTGTGGGGCCAAGCTGAATTTTGAAGAAATAGGATGCTGCAGATTAGTATTTTACGTCTTTTGAAACGATAGGCGTCTCTAACCTTGCGCATCTGTTCATAGTAGCACGAACAGTCGACAAGTCTTTGTAAAGAAGGACTCTGAACTCACATAATGTTCCGCGGTACAGTGCTGACGACGACGTAAGTCAGGGAGGTTAGAAGTTACTACGTGACTTTCACGGAAGAACATGTGCCCCTTGTACAGCGTCTCTTATATAAACTAATACCGAGCACACGGTGTTTGTACCCTGCGCTACGGCAGCTGACTCAGCCGAACTAATGTAGCGTGCGGCCGTCCTGCTTTAAGCATGTATGCAATCTTAAATATTATCTTAACTTATAAAAGATGCTGGAAGTGTCGTCTTTCCTGGCTTATACAGGCACTGTGTCAAGTAACCACATTCTGACAGATGCGAATGTGTTCTACGACTGTAATATTTCTGATTTCATTCGTAATATTTTCTTTCAGTTCCTCCAATATGTGAGGATTTGTTCGATACACTTTTTCTTCCATTTTACCCCACAAGTAAAATTCACACGCTGTTAGATCTGGAAAACGAGGGGGAAATAGACCAGCACTGATCACTCTGTCTAAATACATCTCCGAGATTTTAAGAAGGGATTTTTCTTTTCTTTTGCTATTTGCTTTACGTCGCACCGACACAGATAGGTTTTTGGCGACGATGGGATAGGAAAGGCATAGGAATGAGAAGGAATTGGCCTTGGCCTTAATTAACGTAAGCCTCAGCATTTGCCTGGTGTGAAAATGGGAAACCACGGAAAACTATCTTCAGGGCTGTCGACAGTGGAGTTCCAACCCACTATCTCCCGATTACTGGATACTGGCCCAATTAAGTGACTGCAGCTATCGAGCTCTGTAGAAGGGATCTAATACTGTGTGTACAGGGGCTGAATCTAGTTGAAACCATACACACGAATTTTCTTTTTCCGTTAACTGGCGGAGGAATGGCGTAAACATGTCATTTTGACACCTCTCTGCATTTACAGTCCTCTCGAAAACAGTAGTCCTAATTATTCGTCTTGCACTAACAATACACCAAGCACCAATCGGCCTGTCATAATAAGGGGCTTCACAAACACCATTAGGATTTTCTGCACGCCAAGAGAGTTATGATTGTTCACACGACCATTAAGATGAAACCAGAACTTTTACATACGAAAATACGGTGTTGCAATGATAACTGCCTGACCATGTTAACAGCTGAGATTCAGACTGGCGACTCATGCTTGCCAGGTCGAACACATGCAGGCTGCTTGCAATGTCAAGAATTATGCGTGCGCCTCCCATACTGCAACTGTCGTAGCCCAGGGTACAAACACCTTGCGCTCGGTCCAGTTTTATAAAAGAGACCCTGAACTTGAGGCTTGAACGAGCGACGAGTTGCACATGCAACCTACGCAAGATTTCAGCAAGTTGGAGCGTGCTAGGAACTGACATACGATGCTTTGCGCAAATTACATATATAAATCCTGTTCACTCATACTGGTAAGAAATAAAGGAATGGACTGTAGAAGCAAGCATGCAGCGCAGAGCGCGCGGAAGTACTCTTACCAGCTGTTCACTGTGGACGCATTTTCGAGCCAGATCCAAAATTGTCGTTCATATTTGATCTGCCTTCGTTTATAGAGACACCGTAGTGTAATGTGCTTTCCTTTTTGCCGTAGTTGTTACATTTACAGCATACTCGTAACATGGTGGGTTCGATCTAAGAATTAGCTGTTGGCATTTGAGGTTGTGTAGAGGCAACAACCCCTTTCCACTGGCTGGTTACATGTCATCTAAATCAAACCCAGTGTCCGTTATATTATATGCAGCAATTATTTATTTATTTATTTATTTATTTATTTATTTATTTATTTATTTATTTATTTATTTATTTATTTATTTATTTATTTATTTATTTATTTATTTATTTATTGTCTAATTATTTGCTTGACTTTGGAACGTTTACATTTTATTTCAGGAATTCATAAACCCCTCTGCTTCTGTATCCGATACAATGAAACGGTGTATGGCTTTCGGTCCCAGGAGTGTCTGTGGACAAGTTCGACTCACCAGGTGCAGGTCTTTTGACTTGACTCCCGTAGGCGACCTGCGAGTCGTGATGAGGATGAAATGATGATGAAGACGACACATACACCCAGCCACCATGTCAGCGGAATTAACCAATTATGATTAAAATTCCAGAACCTGCCGGGAATCAATCACGGGGCTCATGTAACCAAGGACCAGCACGCTAACCATTTAGCCATGGAGCTGGACTGCTTCAGATAACGGTGTACTTTCTAGCAAAACGTGGTGAAAGCCGACAAATAAATGAACACTGGTTTGGGAACATGAATCATACTCCACGGTTACAGGAAATAATACTTAAAATGGAGAATTACACTTAAAGTGCAATTTGATTTAAAATGATCTCCTTAAAGACGGGGACTTGTGTCCTTTCAGGGTCATATTTCATGCCATGTTACTTCCTCTAATCGTAAGAAAATTATCTGTTCTGAAAGGGTTTAAAAACTTCCGGAAGACAAAATTACGGCAGCCCAGCAATTAAAGTTTTCTAACATCATTATAATAAATGAGAACAATTATGATAATACAGGAACACAATATTCTCGAATGACTTCTGCCTACCGGTTCGTTCCGGCTAATGTCGAGGAGCACAGGAAACATTCTGAATCGAATTTCATCTACCCAGTATTCATCAAATCAGACATGTGTTATTAAATTAATAGAAAATGCAAGCCGAACAGTACAGATTATAATGAAGGAAGCGAGAGAAAACTATCGTCAAATAATTTTCCACATTTTTGCTATCCCGACAGTAAATGATACGTCGCAATAACGTATGGGATTTTTTAGCTTATAAGGATCTGCTAAATGTCCCAAGACATCACGCTAAAATGACATATCACTAACGAAATGAAACCGTAATATTAAAGCTGAATTCGTCGAAGGGTGCAAGGCCAAAATGCAACCACAAGTTTGAGAAGATCGCGTGAGATATCCATATCCGTGTTAACAGGATTATGTTGTAGGAAATATTTAATACCAGTTTTGTTATTCTATTACAATTAGGCAGAAGTGCGAAGCGTCTCTGGTCACCGTGCTTCATAGAGTATATAATATCATTAATAGATAGCACATTCAGGACGGAATCAGTATTTCAGTTAGAATCACCAACATCATCTTAACACGGCATAAGCCCGAAATCCCATATCATATCTACAATTACGGGCCGCGAAAGCATCAATGTTAACATCAAACGAATTACTTATTCCATTTTTATCCAGCTCAAATATTCCCCGTCATCCTACAACATTCAAAAGGTTATGAATATTACTGGTTGAAGAACACAGCTTCACTTAATAGCTACAATATAACTGTTATAAATCTAGGACTCGTCCATCCCTTAGCTTACATTGGAATGGGATCGCCAATATAAATGCCTTCAATTATCTGTCATGACACACTGTCGAGCTTATAATCAATCAATCAATCAATCAATCAATCAATCAATCAATCAATCAATCAATCAATCAATCAATCAATCAATCAATCAATCAATCAATCAATCAATCAATCAATCAATCAATCAATCAATCAATCAATCAATCAATCAATCATCACTGATATGCATTTAGGACAGTCGCCAAGGTGGCAGTTTTCCTAGCTGTTTTTACGTAGTCTTTTCTTTCATAATTCAAAGAATTTGGAAATTTATTGAACATCTCCGTTGGTGAATTATTCTAATCCCTAACGTCTCTTCCTATAAACGAATATATGCCCCGATTTGGTCTCTTGAATTCTAACTTCATCTTCAGATTGTGATCTTTCCTACTTTTAAAAGCATCACTCAAACGTATTCGCCTATTATATCATTCCACTTCATCTCTCCACTTACCGCTCGGAAGATGCCACTTAGTTGAGCAGCTCGTCTCCTTTCTTCCAAGTCTTCCCGGCCAAAATGTTTGCAACAATTTTGTAACTCTGCTCTTTTGTCAGAAATCAGCCAGAACAAATCTAGCTGCTTTTCTTTGTTTTGTTTTTTTCAGTTCTAGAATAAAGTAATCCTGGTGAGGGTCACATACACTGGAATCGTACTCTGGTTTGGGTTAGCAAAGGCTTATATGCCCTCTCCTTTACATCTTTACTATAACCCGTAAATACCCTCATAACCATAATCAGAGGTCTGTACCCTTTATTTACAGTCCCGTTTATATGATTATGTGATTTCTGGGATGTGGTAAACGTTTGTCTCTGTAGTGTTCTACTATACGCTTTTTAGTATACACGTTCTTCTACTTCTTCTCTACGTTTTATTGTTATTAACATGTTCTTCCACCTTTCCATGTCATTCACCTTGCTAATATTGGACATAACATTATTTTGTGTTATCCCATGAAAGAGGCAAACTGCTGGGAAACTTTGTGCTCACACAGCTTCCTTAGAAGTGAGCATCGATATGTCTCTTTCAAACAACATAAACTCAAACATAACTGTAATCATTGCCACAGGACGGTTAACTTCACGTGGAATTCGAACGACGAGGTAGGGATTTCTAATTTTGTAAATTCCCACATACATTATCTTAAACATATAAGATGTAAGGCTTTTCAGGCTTTTGCTCTATTAACCACCGTTTCTTCTTAGGTCTGACACTAGACTCGTCAGAGTGGGATGTGTCAGACCTACCCACTGACGCTGGGTGTATGCAGGTGAGCTTATCAGAAGCCTATATAAGAGGCACAGTCCGATAACTGCATACGGGAGATAAAAATTATCTAATTCCCTCCATGGGAATTTAGAATTTTCCATTCGGAAATGCTAGGCGGGAAATAATTCCACTGTGGAGATTTATCTCCCGTATGCAGTTATCAGACTGTGCCTCTTATATAGGCTTCTGATACGCTCACCTGCATACACCCAGCGTCAGTGGGTAGGTCTGACACATCCTATTCTGACGAGTCTAGTGTCAGGCCTAAGACGAAACGCTGGTTAATAGTGCAAAAGCCTGAAAAGCCTTACATCTTATACGTTTTTGACATGCTCTATTGGTGAAAAATATCTAATTCCCTCCATGGGAATTTAGAATTTTCCATTTACATTATCTTAGTAATAAAGAGACCGGGCGAGTTGGCCGTGCGGTTAGGGCCACGCAGCTGTGAGCTTGTGTCCGGGATATAATGGGTTCGAACCTGTCACAAACCTGAAAATGCTTTTCTGTGCCTTGTCATTTTCACACCAGGCAAATGCTGGGGCTGTACCTTCATTAAGGGCACGGCGGCTTCCTTTCCACTCCTAGGCCTTTCCTCTTCATCGTCGCCATAAGACCTATCTGTGCCTGTGTGACGTATAACAAATTGTAAAAAGTAAAAGAGAGAATGTTGACGGGATTCTTATTAAAATGATATATTTTTGCTACGTCTTCTTAAATACTCCGACTTGGGGACTGAGTACTTGTGTTTATTTCAATGTATACCTCTTCATACACTGTATACTCGACACAACATATCACACGATCAACAAGCACCCAACATGCAATAGCAAAGAGATCCCTCTACATCGGAAAGGTGGCAGGAAGGGCTTCGGGCTACGGAAGAGAGCCACGTCTCTATATGTGATACATTTCGCACCTGCGACCCCTTGACTGATGAAGGTAAACAAACGTAATTACAGATTTAAGTATGTTATTACTGGCCTAGGTAATTAATGTTCTATTAACTGTGACGTCGTGCACTGAAGGTTTGTCCCGCACGATGACTCGTATTAGTGCTTATTTACTGAGAGGTGTCGTGACCTACCTGTCCTGTGAGACGATCTCGTAGGTTGGTCACCAGGCCGTTGGATGTTGAAGTATTACCTGTCCTGCCGAGCGGAATGTAAGGAGGTAATTTGTAGGTATGACTCGTCCCGCAACTCCCGAAATAAAAGATGAAATGGTTTCCCTGTCCTTTATTGCTGAGGACACTAAAACTACTATGTACAGTATATTTACAAGTCTGAATGTAATGATCTATTGAGAGAGCGAGCTTGCTCCACGCTTCTACTGTTCTACTACGCGTCTCTCTGAATCTTGCCCTGCGGCACTTGGGCTATGCCCGAACAGAATCTCGTTCTGACAAGTACGAACTACTGGCTGGAAGAAGGCCCCGCGCCATCTTGGCCAGGGGTTATATCTCCGCTCCTGAACTCAAAGTTCTATCCCTACCTCCTTGGGTCTTACGGGCATTGCTAAACTGATCATCCAGTCACTAGCGCCCTCAAGTGGCTATTCTCAATAGTTGTCACAGTAAGTGCTGCTACCTAGGCACTACTGTCTTCTGTCTTACTTTTTCCTCATCTTTCCTTGTTTTTCTAAAGCGCATCTGTAATGGCCTTGACTGGCCGTGTACTCAGTTTTGTCTCTTTGTCGGGCGTCAGGCGGCCCGCTGCCATACTAGCTCTGTTTGTCGATACACAGTAAATATCTTGTTGTGATCAACAAGTCTTTCGTAAGCTAGCGCGTTTCACAAACCGCTCTCCAATACTTAGCTGAAGGCTTCCTTCTGCTTTCCAATTATTAAATCTAACTATAATTATTATACTTATTATACAGTTACTCAAGTACTACAAGGTGTCTCATGTCGATGACTATCATTATTCTAACACTAATTAATCTCCTCTGACACCTTGAGCTCTAGACTCGGCTGCGAATCCCGGCTGCCTTCCACCTGGCAGTCCGCCGGTTCGAGTCCGTGGGAGGTCGGTACACGACATCTCCCCCCTTAGGGAAGAAATGGATGCAACCATACGTTGCGTCCATTTCTGTCCTACACTATTTATACTCTGATGTTGCCGGTACGTAAGGATCGGCGACCCTGTGGTGAAGGGGAAGGTTGTTCTCTACTCTGATTATCACTTGCGTCTATTTCTATTGCTTCTATAGATCTCACAGGCGTACTAGGGCGTCCCCCAGCAGGCCTGGAGTGTAATTCCATGATCTCCGCAGACATCTCCGGGCGTCCCCGGATCCGCCTGGGACGTTGGAATATAGTTAAATCCTCATCTGAAGTCTTAACCTTATCTCCCTTCGTGATTACCGTTTGTTTTATACATATATTAGGGCAATGAGCCCGTGCATCATCAAACCATCTCTTTGCTGGAAACCCTAGTTTCGGACAGCAACAATTACAACAGTAACAAATTAAAATTAAACTTATGATACCAACAACTATCCACACAATATATCTGTACACATTAATATGTTGATAGACCATTTGTCTTTGCAGTTCTTCTTCTTTTTGTCTCACCATATCTTCCACTTCTTGTGTCTTATGGGTAGCCCATTGTAAATCGTTAATGTGATTTAGCAAATTATTTAAGGACAACTTATTCATTTCGGGTATCTGTTCTAACTTGATTTCACTACCTATCTGTTCACAACAGTCATAATCAAGTGTGACTTCTGGTACAAAGTCTTTACTTTGTGTAGTGTTCACTTCACCTACACCTTGTATTTTACTATGTGGCCCATATAATGTGCAACCTGCACTTAAAACAAGAATACCAGTGCCTATTAACCTGATATCACTGGTGGTATCCTTACACATACATGTTACCTTAACTTCTTCTGGGGATACATATATATATCTGTTAGCTCTGATAGGTATCCACATGAGCTGTTGAACGGGAAGCACTCTTTTATCACAATTATCTGGAATTTGACTAACTCCAATAATTAACTGGATCGCGCAACTCTTTTGAGTGTACACTGTATTAACAGGGAATTTAACATGACATCGTTTCCAACTGAGTGTTACTACCTTACATTGATTTACCTGATTTTTATCTAACTGAACATAAGTTTGTTTCTCTTTGTCCATAAGGATATAGTCCTTGGTCATAAACAAAATGGTGTGGATTACTCTTCATATATGTGGGGAATGGAATCATATGATACAATGTATAAGTTACCCTATCTGTAAGGGGTGTCTTGATGACGTACACTAGATAATTTTTGTTAGCGAACACTTCCACTGTGGCTACCTTGTAAATCAAGTAGCCGTAAGCTGATTTTAAGTCAAATGGCAAGGACAATCCTTTAGGGAAATCTCCCTGAGCTTTCTTATAACCTTTAATAATATCATCTGGTGAAATTATTTGCACCTGAATGACTCCTACCTGAGCATTCATTATACCTGTTAGTACAACACTGTAATGCTCATACAGCTGTATGAGAAGGCCTTCAATCTCAATTAAATGCCTATTCACTGAGTTTTCTAATTCTACTTCCTTAAGTGCTTCTGTAATCTGAAGCGTGCTATTGGCAAGATAAGATCTAATTTCTGCAATGTTTTGAGTTAATTTCTGCTCATTGGCTGTGACATCGTAAATGGTGCTGTTCATAGATTGCAATGTTGATTTTACTACTATCATCTGGTCTTTTGCAATTTTCATGATTGAAAGCTGTTCCTGCTCTAACTCACTAATTTTTGACTCATATTTATCGGCATCATCTTGACTTAATGTTCCAAATAATGCCTTTGCGATGGAACCTACTGCATTAATTAGGCCTCGTTTTCGCCTAGTGTTATCCGTTTCACCTATTGGTTTAGTAATCCTCGCAATTAATTCCTTCGATTCCTTAATTCTCTCTAATTGTGCACTTAGCATTCTAACATCCTGTTGACATGTTAGATTAGTACTTCTTTCTAACTGTGTACATATTAATTGAGTCCAGTGTATGTGTCTCTTTATATTTGAAAATACATCACTTAATTTATTCAGGTTTACATAGGTAACTAGTGTCCATTCCGTATGGTATAACTGTATCTCACCCTGATTGTCGAAGTATGCCCCTGGAGTACTCTCATATGGTGTCACCTTGACATCCAGTATTTCTCCGGCTATTCTGTAGCGGTGTGACGTCACGACTATCACTGCTACTACGATGGACAACAATCCTAGCATTCGCGCCATATTTGCTGTCTACCTGCAAGGTAAAGACAGGATGTGTGTTACCATTCGCTTCCCAGTTCTCGTTTCTACAAGTACAATTTCAAACGATTCTTATGTACTTTAACCCTTTTTCCCTTCTTGTTCATCTGTAGGGTGCAATTCACCCCTGAAACATCTACTATCTCGTAAGGACCTTCGAATGGTGGGCTTAGCTTTCTGGATTTTCCCCTTCGCAATGCGTCATTGCGCAAAAGAACCTTATCACCTACCTGAAAGGTGACCTCATTTTGCTTTTTGTCGTAGTGTTCTTTCTCTAATTCCTTTCGCTCTATTAAAGTCTTTCTGGCGGCCTCGTGATTTCGCCTAAGCTGTGCCGTCAGTTCCTCCACCACATTCTGGTGTTCGTTGTAATTCATTTCAGGTGGCTTTTGCAGCACACCTGGGATATTTGCCTTCCTTCCAAAAATTAATTCGTAGGGTGTGAACCCTGTACTTGTGCTCTTTGTGGTATTATACACAAAGCTAGCTGTAGGCAAATACTTGTCCCAGTCATTCTGCTCCCCTGAGCAGACATAATGCCTTAGGTACTCCGTGAGCACCTTATGGGATCTTTCTATGCTACCGTTCGATTGTGGCCTGAAGGCCGTAGTGTGTGTTTTCCGAATGCGCAGCGTTTTACACAGCGTCTTAAACACATCACTCATGAAATTACTACCCTGGTCAGTGAGAATTTGCTCTGGTATCCCGTAGATACTTATTACGTTATTAATTAGCGTCCGTGCCACGGTTTCTGCCTCCTGATTAGGCATGGCACTCGCTACTAGGTACTTTGACAGCTGATCTTGGCATGTCAGTATGTACCTGTTTCCTGCCTCTGTCAACGGAAGAGGTCCAACTACGTCTAGGGATATCTTCTCAAAGAATGTTTTCGGGGTATCCGTGATTCTCATGGGAGCCCTGACGTCTGGTCTGGTCCCTTTATTCCTTTGGCAGGAGGGACATGTGCGTACATAGCGCTCAATGTCCCCTTTCATGCCCTTCCACTGAATTCGTTCACGTACCCTGGCGTACGTGCGCGCTATTCCTTGGTGGCCTCCCACCAAAGAATCATGACATTCTTTCAAAATGGCTAGCTTTTCAGCTTCGCCTAATTCGTTCTCTTCCTCAGATAAACTACCTTCGGGCGAAATCTCCTCTGCGTTAGCGTCCTCGGAAACCTCGCTACCGTCCGCTTCAATTCCCTCTGCCGTAGCGTCCTCGGGTTTTGAAGACAGTACCTCCTCCCTATTCTCGTCTGAGGCCTGAATTTCTACTGTTGTCTCTGGGTGAGACCTGTGCTGAGCCGAGTTAACCACTCGCGCTTGGCACTTGGGTTCAGTGGGATTCCTACTCAGGGCATCTGCATTGCAGTTCTGTTTGCCCTGCTTATATACGACGTCGAAGTCGTATTCCGCTAGCTTCAGCCTGAACTTTAGCAGGCGTGAAGACGGATCTTGCACGCTGAAGACCCACTTCAACGGCTTATGGTCTGTCACAACAGTGAATTTTCTACCAAACAAATATGGTCTGAAATACTTTACCGCCCACACTATTGCCAACAATTCTTTCTCAGTTACGCTGTAATTCATTTCTGCTTTGTTAAGCGTTCTACTTGCATAGGCAATTGGAAGGTCTTTCCCGATAGGTCCTTGTGACAATACTGCCCCAACCGCTTCGTTGCTCGCATCAGTGGTAACAACGAATGGTTTTTCAAAGTCCGGATACTGCAATATAGGTTCCTCAATTAGCTTTTGCTTTAGTATCTGGAACGCTTGTTCCTGATCGTCTCCCCATACAAAGGGAACGTCCTTCTTCACTAACTGATACAGCGGTTTCGCGATTTTGCTGTAGTTAGGTATGAACTTCCTATAGTACCCACTCAGTCCGCAGAACTGCTTGATCTGGCGGCTAGTGGTAGGCCTCGGAAAGTCCTTAACGGCCTGTACCTTACGTGGGTCTGGTAAGACACCTTCGTCAGTACTTACATGTCCTAGGAACGCTACTTCGGTTCTTAGGAATTCACACTTATCTGGCTGGAGTTTCAGCGTGTTCTCTCTCAGCCTTTGAAATACGTCTCTTAGCTTCGCATTGTGCTCCTGGATTGAACTCCCGTACACAATGACGTCATCCAGGTAACACAGACATTTTATACCCGTTAACCCTGTGAGCACGTTGTTCATCAGCCTCGTAAACGTGGCTGGCGCGTCTTTCAAACCCATGGGCATTTTCCTGAATTCGTACTTGCGTCCTAGCGCAGAGAATGCTGTCTTTGGCCTGTCTTCAGGCTTCAACAACACCTGGTGATAGCCACTCGCGAGATCTAAAGTTGAAAAGTATCTCGCCTTGCCAAGGGCGTCTAACAGTTCTGAAATTAATGGCAGGGGATAACTGGTTCCTATCGTTATCTCGTTCAATTTTCGAAAGTCGATCACGACCCTCCATTTTTGTTTCCCTGAGGCGTCTAATTTCTTCGGAATTAAAAGTAATGGCGCATTCCAGGCTGATGTGCTAGGTGTGATAATTTCATCATTCAGCATCTTATCTATTTGAGCTTGTATCTCCCCCTTCTGTGCTTCGGGAAGTCTATATGGTCGTACATTAATTGGAGGTTGATCTTGGGGTGTAGGGATCTCATGCTGTAGTACATCAGTGTGAGTTAACTTGTCTCCCTCAAGATGGAAGATATCATTGTACTCAGCACAGATGGCGTATATCCCTTCCTTATCTACCTGCGTGAGGTGATCAACTCGCAAACAGTCTATCACCCGCTGTGATCGGGGCTTCTGAGTGGCCGGTTCTCCGTTTGCCACTCTACTGTTCTGCTCTACCTTTCGCACTTGTGCTAGGCAGGTCTTATCTACCTCCTGTATGTGCACTCGTGGACTGTGTAAAGTCACTGCCTTTTCAGTGGTATTCATCATGCTAACCACTGCTTCGTAGTGCGCTGATTTAGTCAGGCACCCTGCGAGGTACACCCCTGGTATCACCTCTTCCTTCTCAATAATTCCTAAGGGTAGATTCCGATCTACTTCTATAACAACGACCTTCTGGGTCCTTGGTTCGAGACGGATCACCTTCGTCTCTCGTGCCCCCATAGGGTATTGTCGCCCTCTTATGGTGACATGACCTTCCCTATAGTCAATCACGCTATCTGTCAGGAGATCTCGCCCAACTATACCATCCTGTGTTAATTGGAAGTCACTCCCTACCACATGAAATGTGTGACTTGTGTTTCCAATGGCAAAACGTACAGTACCCTGGGTGTAAATTATTCCATTACTTACACCCGCTAATTCAATTGATTTACTCCCGTCAATCAGGCATTCCTTGGGTACCGATTGCCTCTTAACTAGGCTGACATCGGACCCAGTATCTATCAAAAATCTCAACGGTCTTCCTTGGTTTGCGACCTGGATCAGCACCGTGCCTTCTATGTCAGAATTCTTGGGACCTTCTGGTGTGCGGGCCTCCGTAACTGTCCCCTTGCTACGGGCCCGTTCTAGTTTGCCGCCTGAGTCACGGAGGTTTTCGTGGCGTGCGTACTGCCACCCTTCTTTTTGAACCAACAGTCTTGGGTTCGGTGTGACCATCTATCACAATGTTCGCATTGAGCTCGGTATCTTACGGCCTTGCCCCTTATGCGACCACCTTGAGTTTGGCCTTTCATGGCCCTGTTGCCCGTGGACTCGCCTTGGGCTTTTCGACAGTTTCTCTGAATGTGGCCCTGTTGGCCACACGAATAGCATCTACGGCTATCCGTTCGCTTCACCGGAGTGTGTGCACCTTGTGTGCGTGCACCTTGTCGACAATTCACCTGTATGTGCCCTTTTTGGCCGCAACGATAACAAATTCTGTTTTCCCTTGTCACTGGGTTTGGTTGTGTACGTACTATGCGCACTGTTTCTCGTACCTCTGTTTCCTTGTCCCTCTGTTTCTTTCTACAGTCACGTTCAATGTGCCCTGTCTTCCCACAATAGCGGCATTTTAATTTACTGAATGTGCCCCCTATAGTTGTATTGGAACTAGCGGTCTGTGTGGTGTGAGCCCCCTGCGTTCCTGTGTTCTTACAGTTCCTTGCTATGTGGCCTTCCTTGCTACAATTGTAACAGACCACCCTAACACTAGCATGTGTTGGCTTAGTATGCCACTTTGTTGCTGCACTGCGCTCCTGTTCTGGTTTGCGCTTGCTAAATCCTGAACTATGTTTGTGTTGCAGGCCCTCTCGTGCCTTCTTTGACAATATTACGGTTTCTTCCTGCTGTGCAAGTGCAACGGCCCTCTCAAAAGTAATGCCCTTTTCTGACTGTACCCTAGCTTGTATTCTAGGATTGGCTAACCCTTGTATGAAACTAGCAACACATATTTTTCTCGTTATTTTCAACTGCGCGTCACGATCCTCCTCTAATTCATCCTCAAGTATTGCCTCTCTAAAAGAAGTTGACAATGTTTCTATTTTGTGTGCCCAAAGTGCGACTGATTCTCGCGGGTCCTGCGCTGTTTGGAACATTTGACAAATGTACAAATCTAACGTGCCTTGCTGGCCATAATATTCTATCAATGCCCGCTTGGCTTTCTCCCAGTTATGTATATCACGTCTGTACAACAACTTATCTCGGGCTCTGCCCGTAACCTTAGTTAAAATATACTTGAAAAACAACTCTTGATCCTCATCCTTAATCATACGAACAGCAGCATCTACGTTAGCTATGAACTCATGCAATCTATCTGGTTGACTGCCATCAAACTCTCGTCCAATGAGACGATGTCCTTCTACTACTGTAACAAAAGGCCCACTCATACTTACTGATTCCACCTCGTCCTCGAGCATCTCAGTGCCTCGGTCTGCTGGTACTGAACTGTTCTGTCGTGCCATTTGAAATAAATATTCAGCTTACCTTAATCTGCAATGCTGCTTCACTGCTGGGCTGGATGAGTAGTCAGCTGTAGTGCTGCGTCTCCACCGGATGGCGTTGTCTGCTACTGGACTGCTACCCCTCTGCTGGGCTGGCTTAGTAGGCTGCGGTAGTGATGCTCCTCTTCTGCGATGCGCGGCACACGAACGAAATTACGCGGTAGCGCGGTTCGGACAATCTTCTGCGAAGTCGCGATTTTCTCACACGGAAATCTTCTGCGAAGTCGCGGTTCTCTTACGGACAATCTTCTACGAAGTCGCGGTTCTCTCACGTTATTTCGGTGAGTTGACACTGTTCGAGGATCGAACTCGGGACCCTGCACTACCTGACACCAAATTTTTATACGTGCCTGTCGTGACCTACCTGTCCTGTGAGACGATCTCGTAGGTTGGTCACCAGGCCGTTGGATGTTGAAGTATTACCTGTCCTGCCGAGCGGAATGTAAGGAGGTAATTTGTAGGTATGACTCGTCCCGCAACTCCCGAAATAAAAGATGAAATGGTTTCCCTGTCCTTTATTGCTGAGGACACTAAAACTACTATGTACAGTATATTTACAAGTCTGAATGTAATGATCTATTGAGAGAGCGAGCTTGCTCCACGCTTCTACTGTTCTACTACGCGTCTCTCTGAATCTTGCCCTGCGGCACTTGGGCTATGCCCGAACAGAATCTCGTTCTGACAAGTACGAACTACTGGCTGGAAGAAGGCCCCGCGCCATCTTGGCCAGGGGTTATATCTCCGCTCCTGAACTCAAAGTTCTATCCCTACCTCCTTGGGTCTTACGGGCATTGCTAAACTGATCATCCAGTCACTAGCGCCCTCAAGTGGCTATTCTCAATAGTTGTCACAGTAAGTGCTGCTACCTAGGCACTACTGTCTTCTGTCTTACTTTTTCCTCATCTTTCCTTGTTTTTCTAAAGCGCATCTGTAATGGCCTTGACTGGCCGTGTACTCAGTTTTGTCTCTTTGTCGGGCGTCAGGCGGCCCGCTGCCATACTAGCTCTGTTTGTCGATACACAGTAAATATCTTGTTGTGATCAACAAGTCTTTCGTAAGCTAGCGCGTTTCACAAACCGCTCTCCAATACTTAGCTGAAGGCTTCCTTCTGCTTTCCAATTATTAAATCTAACTATAATTATTATACTTATTATACAGTTACTCAAGTACTACAAGGTGTCTCATGTCGATGACTATCATTATTCTAACACTAATTAATCTCCTCTGACACCTTGAGCTCTAGACTCGGCTGCGAATCCCGGCTGCCTTCCACCTGGCAGTCCGCCGGTTCGAGTCCGTGGGAGGTCGGTACACGACAGAGGAGAGAACAACCTGATGGATGGGAAGACGAGATGCAGCATAATCGATCGCACTTAGTGTGCATTACTAAACTTGCAATTACGGTGCACGGTATGCAGATAGCTAGGAATCAACAATAGTCTGTTAACACAACATTTGTTTCATTTCCGCTTTTTCTTGGCTCCACATGATCTTTCTTGAATCATTTATGCCAAATGTGTACTTTTTTCCCGAGAACAAATTATACATCTCACTGTTAAAGCCATATCACGTGAATAGCTGTGTATAACACACAAGCTGTAGTTTTCTCTCCTCTGTGAGATAGTGTTCCAATTGAAGCCATTTCATAATTAAATTGATTGTTGTCTCTTTTCTTACCATGTCCTTTGTCGACACTTCACTCTTTCATCAATCTGTCCACTTCCTCCATAAATTCTTACGCCTTCGTACGCATAATCTTATCATTATTTACATACATACTTATGACGAATGTACTAAATTGCCTGGATGAAATGTCGTATCCGGCCTTCAGATTGTTTATAAGAGTAATCGAAGCTTTCAAATTGTTTTGGTCGACAATTTTCGATATTTAGAGTGCCCAAATAGTGAACTGTAGGTCCATACGCTCTTGATCTAACAAATTACGATATTTCATCTCTTTTGAATTTGTGACAGCCTTCCTTATATGAATTGAGCTCCTTCTCGTAATTTGTTAGTCACATACTTTAAAATAATCATTTACTTAAAAACACTTATGGCGTCTCATTAATTTGCGAAACAGGGTAGTGAATGAACCAGCGATTGCAATAGTCTTCTTAAATGTTCTCCAGAATGCTTTCATCAATATCTTCTAGTACAATGGGCTTCGGCATGTAGGGTGGAGATAGTTTGTACTCGCTATTATTGACGATTCCTTTTGCTCTGGAGATGAAAATATTTTACTGCTTGAACAGCCACCTTCAGTTGTAGGACTTTCCGCTACGTCAAAATATGTATGTCTGTCCAGCATAATGTCATGGTTTCTGTCTTTTCCGCTTTATATTTCTGCATTATTATGCTGTTAACATATTCGCGAACTCCTTATCCTCGACTCCGATTGGCTTTAAATATTCAGCAAGTTAAAACTTCCTCTCTAATATTTCGAAGTAAATAATGGGAATAATACTCCTCATTATGCCAATGTGCATAATTTGCACAGTAACCCTCCACCGAATACTCAAAGAGATGAACTCGTTCCGTCAGCTATACTTTTCAGTGCAGATACAATATGCTACCTCCATGGCTAAATGGTTAGCGTGCAGGCCTTTTCCACAGGGGTCCCGGGTTCGATTCCCGGCAGGATGGGGAATTTTAACCATCATTGGTTAATTTCGCTGACACGAGGGCTGGGTGTATGTGTCGTCTTCATCATCATTTCATCCTCATCATGACGCGCAGGTCGCCTACAGGAGTCAAATCCAAAGACCTGCACCTGGCGAGCCGAAATTGTCCTCGGACACTTCCCGGCACTAAAAGCCATACGCCATTTCCATTTCAATATGCCATCGTCCAACGACGCTATCAGGCAACTGCCGACTGTTGCATGGAAAATTCACCAAGTATTGTTTTTGTAATGAACGATGTATAATACAAGCATACTTTTCTGTGGTTCCTTGAGTTCAAGGTTAAGGGTGACACTCGTCAATGAGATATAAAAACATCCTTATCCTTGACGTATCAGATCTCTCCTCATCGAAAATATAATTTTTCTCCGTGTCTAGGTCACGAAGTTCTCTTGGCTGACAGTTTGTGAGAACGTTCGGACCGAAGTGTGTTGACGTCATGAAGGCAGTTTTGACACGCGTAGTCAATGTATTTAATGGTAAGTTTCTTAACCCTTATCTACCCGGGTACCACATTGAGGACATACCTGGTACCGGTCTGAAAGACCTATGTCAGAACTTACTTTTAATATTAAAAATAGCCATCTGTCCTTGGTTATTTCCGTGTTTTGTTATCAAGAAGAACGGACCCGGGTAGTTGCTGCCTACATTCCTTGGATCGAGCACTTCTCAAACTCACCCTCCTTGCATTAAAATTAATGCTCTTAAGGAACTTCTTTTATCTACCATTCATTAATTTTCTTGTAAAGAAATAACATTTTACATTTTCTATGTGTTCTGAGCTGTATTAAGTACAAATCATTTAGCATGGTCCAGTATGAAGCAATATATAATATATAATATATAATATATAATATATAATAAAAATATATAATATATAATATATAATATATAATATATAATATAATGAGCGCCGGTTTTCACCATCTCGCCTTCTATTAATCGCACGGTCCGGCGCACACACAAACTCCCATCAATATTACTCCTCATAAATTCAGTACCACACTGTACGGTTACAGTGCTTGTAGTATTTGATAACCACGAGTGAGTGCTTGAGAACAAGCCCAAGTTTCCTGTTGTAATGTTATCCTGGGCTGAGAAAACGTTGCTGTAAGAAAATGATAAGAGCTTTCTATGGGGCAGTTGAAAAATTTGTAACTTGAGTAGGGTCTATTACACTACAAATACATGTGACTATAACATATAAAAATGTATTTACCATCAGATAAATAATTTTCCGTATGTATGTTTTTAAGTGAGTGGCTCCTAGGAAAGAAGCCCAAAACCACGACAATATTTAATACAACGACAAATAAAAAATAATTAATGTATTTAAAAAACAATTTGTCTTGTACGAAAACAAAGAGAATGTTGGTATGACTAATTTTGTATTAGGTTTATCGGCTCGTTAGTAATTAAGGCCTAAACTCGAGTGTGCATAATAAGAAATCTGACAGTAGTTATCCATAATATTTTATTGTTACCAACAACCCAGTATATTGAACGTTTATCGTCAAAATGTAAATTTCTATTTAAATTTAGTTAATCTTCAGAACCTGTGCGGCTGTCAAAATAATGTTACCGTGTATAACAGATAAATACCTGACAATCCCCGGACTCTAATGGTAGTCACTTTTAACGTATTGGTACTCCATTACTTACCCAGACAGCTAGCAATTCTCCACTGTAGGTCTTCCGCACACGTCGCATCTGCTTGAATTCAATTATCGATCCCAATATTACTAACTGCCAAACTCAATTAACAGTCAAATATGCCTGCCATCACCAGAGTTGATGATCGTAATAGTCCTATATTCCATTTCATAATGCTATCTGTGCAGCTATCCGGTATTTGCTGTGTGTCTCTTCTCAAGGAAGCTACACTACATATCTAAATATTTCAAAAATACCATTATCTACGTAACGAGTAATGTAATTGATAGGTTCATCACTACATACATTGTTTTATTGCTGCCTTTCACTCTATCATGTCACAAAAATCTGATCTATAAACCGCACTAAACTTCCTTCAATGTGGTTTCTGTATTCATGTTTCTTGTGCCTCGTTTTGCCAAAATTACAGGAAATATGTATTACTTTATTTATGATCAAATTCCACCTCATAAATACCAGATAAGTTCAAAAATATAAGGCACAAGTGCTCACACGGGCACATTTTCTTTTAAAGGCAGATATGAGGATATACAGTAGTAGGTCACTGGTACGCATAACTATTCAGTTAAGTCACCATTCATAAGTCAACTTTAAAGAACACCTCACCAAGCTCTCTCATAAAATTGCATTAAGAAACAACATACTGCATAGCTCAGTGGTAGCTCCTGGGTAGCCTCTGCTGACTGCCTACGTCTGACTGGCATGTGACTATAACATACAAAAATGTATTTACCATCAGATAAATAATTTTCCATACGTACGTTTTTAAGTGAGCGGCTCCTAGAGAAGAAGCCGAAAACCAGGACAAAATTTAATACAACGACAAATAAAAATAATTAATGAATTTAAAAAACAATTTGTCTTATACGGTAAACACAATACGTTGCATCACTAGAGCTGTGAAATCAACTCCATGTCACTGGTTACCTGTGTCAAGTCACATCCCTCCACCACACACATAAGGCGGAAACAAACTCTTCTGAGGGAGGCTAAGAAAATCTTCGCATCGCCCTCTTTACCACTGTATCAGGAATTCTGCCATCCGCCACAGCAATAATTGAGATCAAGAAGAGCAACAAGTGTCATCGCAGGGAAACTTATTGCGGATAGATTTAATTTAAATAATACCTGAAAGAAGGAATTGTCATTAAAAACACTGGGAACAAATGCCCACCGTCTTGATCCCACTAAAGAGTCAAAACTTTTCGTCCTACTAAGGTGCCTTTGGTGTCATCTCAACAGACCAAGGACCGAACATGGCTGCTTTGAATACTTTCTGTACAAACGGGCCTGGATCAGCTCACCAATGTGCGAATGCAGTTTAGAAGAATAGGCGATTCAACATCTCGTCCAACGCTTCCCTCTTCATTCATACTCTGGATTTCCCGATGACTTGTTCAGTCCCTTTCCAAATGTAATTAAGTGGCTCGAAACCTCGGACCTTAAAGTGAAATTTTGTCTTGTGTCAATTGTATATAGTTTGTAATCACCGTACGATTAAATAAATAAACCATTCTTATCCAAGCACTTGTTCAAACAGGCATCGAGGACGGTATGGATGAGACCTGTGAACAAAGTCTGAAGCCACGTCATGACGACATGCTGAACGGCCGTATCGCTGTTGAATCGTTCACTATTCAGGTAATTCTTCAGTGGTCGGAAGAAATGGTAACCACTGGGTGCGAAGTCGGGGCGGTAGGGAGGATGGTCCCACCGAAAGTGGCCTAAATTTCACGCTTGCCGTTGGCTGCGTGTAGTTTGGCGTTGTGGTGTAGTAAAACGACACTTGTTGAGAGAAGTCAACTTTGTTTTCTGAGAAATGCTACCCGCTAACCCAAAATCGGATCGCATTATGCACTTCCAGATTTGACCAAGTTTCCGTGCTCGCAGCAATTTTTCTACCGATATTGCGAGGGCATGACGTAACATAAGCACCATCTAACGGTTGTATGATCAAGTGGTTGTCACCTACATGAGCCTGGCGGAAATTTTGAAGCCTGGCGGAAATTTTGAACATGAACTGGAATGTGTCACCCGTAAAATCACTTGTTATACTATTTATGATTCACCATCATATTTCTCACAATTTACAACATGTTTATGTATCAGCGTGAATTGCGAAGCTCCTCCACTTTTCCTCGAGCTATTCAATGTATGTTAATGTATATTCTACTTCTTCCTGTGGGGCATGATAGGCGAGAGACATAGTGACCGTATTCTCATCAAGTCTGCCGCGATTCGAACCTGAGAAATATATCACACTATCAACAGTCACATAAACCTACAAGTTTACTTGCTTCCTTTTTCCTACTACTGTTTTTCACCTGGACCTCAACTTAAATCATTGTCGACACATTTTATATGGTACATCTCCCACAATTCTCACAGGAACTTTCTTAAAACGTTTTCCTTATTTCTTACCTATTTACTTATCATAGCTTTATTTTCTGTTGTCAATAAATTCAGTAAATTATTTCTACATTACCTATACAGTTTCCATGACCTGATGTATTACTTAGCACATAGATCTTCCACAACCATTATTAAGACGATTGTGTCATGCCTCTTCGAACTGCCACGAATATTTTTCTCTGTTTTGACAACCGAGCCTGGTTTTGAAAAATAATAGGTTATGATTTACTGATCAAGTAAAGTCAGGTAGAGAAATAAACTTTTTCATTGTGAGAGATAATACTATTACACTGTAACTAACTCTTTGTATAAGAACAGCTAACTTTAATATGAAATTTCAGTAAGTGACTATGAAGGTAATACGGTTGCTCAATAGGATGTTATCAGTGTACCCGAATCAGTACTAGTGACTGTCCCTCTGACGAATGTTCCAGCAGTACAATGCCCACTTGAATATTGAGCGCATCTCCATGGAAACTTTTCACTATTACGTCATAACAGCCTGCTTTTCCCCCGGATCCGAACCCTGTTGAACACGTATGGTAAAAATGAAATGGTGTATGGATTTCAGTGCCGAAAGTGGCCGAGGACAAGTTCGGCTAGCCAGAGGCAGGTCTTTTGATTTGACACCCGTAGGCGACCTGCGCGTCGTGATGAGGATGAAATGATGAAGAAGACGACACATTCCCCCAGCCCCCGCGCCAGCGAAATTAACCAATGATGGTTAAAATTCCAAACCCAGCCGGGAATCGAAACCGGGACCTCTGTGACCAAAGGCCAGCACGCTAACCATTTAGTGACTGAGCCGGACACGTATGGTGTATTATGAATAAACAAATTAACAACTTTCCTCTCTACTGAAGAGCAAGTGATTCTGACGAAGCAAGAAGCCCGCAACACAATTTTCTAGCAAGTGAAACAGGACTTATTGACGTATTTTCTCGAATAATGCTTCGCAGCTTTAAGTCATAACGCAATGCGCTGACGTTTCTTCTTATGTGAACACAAATGAACAGGTGAACTTTCGTTTCGAATATATAATTGCACCTTTGTCGCGTAACTCCTCGATAGAGAGGTAATTTATATTTTGAGCATTGTTTATTATTGGAATAGCAGATTAAAATTGGGTCGTCCTCCGTAGTCGAGTGGTTAGTGTAAATAGCTGCTACCCACGGCAGTCCGGGTTCGATTCCCGACTCTGCCACGAAATTTGTAAAAGTGATACGGCGGCTGGATAACTGACCACTCAGCGCCGGGAGGTCAACCGAATGGAGGGGTGTTCCATTGCCACCTCAGCCATTCTCGAAGTAGTTTTCCGTAGTTTCCCACTTCTCTTCCAGGAAAATGCCTGGATGGTACCTAACTTACGCCATGGTCGCTTCCTTCCTCTTCCTTGCCTATCTCCTCCAATCTTCCCATAACCCCCGAGAGGCGCCTGTTCAGCATAACAGGTGAGGCCTCCTGGACGAGGTATTGGTCCTCTTCCCCAGTTTTATACACCAACCTAAAGTCTCACACCCCAGACACTGTCCTTGAGGTGGTAGAGATGAGATCTCTCGCTGAGTCCGAGGGATAAACCTACCCTGGAGGGTAAACAGATTAAGAAGTAAATAAAAGAAAGATTAAAATTAGTCATGTATCACGAACTGAGTGCAAGTTTCGGACAAATGTTTTTAATCTTGTCCGGGAAAGCTCCTCATTTATATACCTGTCTGGATGTTTTCTAGGGCCGCGATGGCCTTGTTTTTGAAGAAAGAGCACGAGTGTTAGCAGAGTACTGTTGTCAGACGGGTACGATACTAAACCATTTAATCACATTTGACTTTATGCTTACCGAGTTGAGTGGCCGCGCTTGTTACCGCGCTACGGCTTTGTAGCCAAGCTCTGCATTCGGGTGACGCCTGGAATCAAACCGTACCGTTGGCTATCCTGAAAATGGTTTCCTGGGGTTTCTCATTTTCGCTCGCAGGAAAATGCCGGGACAGTTCCTCTTCATAGGCCACAGACGTTTCCTACCAACTCCTTACTCAACATCATTCATTATTATTCATTTTAATCTTCATTAGCTCCTCAACTGAGGTTAGCGTCAGGAAGGGCATCCAGACGTAAAACATCCCATATAAATGAATCTCACCTCATCCCGACACCGAAACTAGAAACGGGACTAACGCATAGACATACAAAGAGAGTTCAATACTTCATGGACCTCAGCTGTTATACTATAGTACAGATTTCAACCGAATATTACTCCAGATTATCCCGCTAGATTTCTTGTAGATAGTAGTATGTTACGTTATTTCTAAATTATAATATATTTTAGGTTACGCTCCGATTCTAAGTAAGTTCCCAGTACTAATATTTACGGTTGAATAAAGTAAGTTTTCCGGGTTCCCTCCTTGGTGATTTATCAATTATTAGGGTCAGTTTGACGGCCAGGCGCCCCTCGTGACGTTGTACTTGTAAGGATTAACCACATGCAGTTTAAACCCCCAGTCCCACCGGGAATGGGACACGAAGCTTCCTCAACAGAAGGCCAGTACGCTGAGAGCTAAGTAATCCGGTTATCTATATAAATAAAATCGTAACGACCGTGTGTCTGTACATTGACTATTTTGGCGAAATTTCCGAACAGTTATCCGCTTCAGGTGTAATAATGACCATCTGCATATTTTTTTGCTTTAGTGTCTGTCTGTTTGTCTATAACATGAAAACTACTGGATATATTTCCACCAAACTTCATATTTAGAATCCACTTGTCCTTGAGTAGGTTTCAGGGTCACTATTGTGTCTAAATCCCTGAACTGACTGGGAGTTTATACGAAACCGAAACCATGATTTTGCACTCCCACAAAATATACACACCAAACTTAATGGAATCTACCTGCCTTAATGGATATAAATTTCTAAGCCTTTTCCTCAGTGTGCATCATTTCAATACGAGGATCAATAAGGGTTATATGATTAACGGAACTTTTTTCCATACAAGTCCCATCGGACTTGATATAATGTTTTAATTGTCTTGCCATTTTTGTTTATTCTTTTAGCTGAAGATTTTCCATAATCGGAACGAAACATATTCTATCTATTTAGTATACACCTAGAGATTAAGCTAGATTATGTCATGTAAACAATAAAACTGTTATAAGAAATGGACAAGTATGCGAAGGTGGGAATCTCCTTATAACTTAACCTTAGTGGGTGCGTGTAAAGCGTATTTCTAATAACACGAAAACTACTGAAGATATTTCAACCAAACTTTATGTTTAGCATCCACCTGTCCAAATGTAAGTAGGTTTTAATCTTCTTACCGTTTAAAATTATCGGAACGTACTGGGGTTTATAGGGAACCGAAACGGTGATTTTAGTCTTCCATAATATATACAAGACCAACCTGATTGGAAATCGAACAACTTTGACGGAAATCCATTTCTAAAACTTTTTTCTTCCCAAGTGCATTTTTTCGACAGGAGGATTAATAAGGGAGATATGAACGGTCAGTTTTGCAGGTTAAGTCCAGCGAACGTAGACCAAAATGTGTTGTACGTGGAACAGATTCCTTATCTATCTATATATTTGTAAATAAAACTGAAACGACCGTGTGTCTGTGCATCGACTATTCCGGCAAAATTTTCGTTCAACTATCCGTTTGGGGGGTAATAATGACCATCTGCATAAGTAGTATAATGGGAGAGTTCGGCGGCCACCGCCACCTCCGGCTCCCAGTGGCCACCTCCACCTCAGCCAGTGGCCTCTTCCAGTACTGCCAACTTAACCTAACTAGCGCGACAGTACTGCCAACTTAACCTAACTAGCGCGACAGTACTGCCAACTTAACCTAACTAGCGCGAAATTTGAATTTGTAAACAAAGCCACGTGCTTTTTGACAGCTGTCATCGACAACAACGCATCGCTAACCTCAGTACTGCCATCTTGACGGGCCTAAACCTCAGTAGTGCCAACTTAACCTAACTAGCATGAGGTAAACAAAGCCACGTGCTTTTTGACAGCCACGTGCTTTTTGACAGATTTGTAAACAAAGCCACGTGCTTTTTGACAGACAACAACGCATCGCAAACCTCAGTACTACCATCTTGACGGGCCTAAACCTTAGTGGTACCAACTTAACCTAACTAGCATGAGGTAAACAAAGCCACGTGTTTTTTTGACAGCCACGTGCTTTTTGACAGATTTGTAAACAAAGCCACGTGCTTTTTGACAGACAACAACGCATCGCAAACCTCAGTACTACCATCTTGACGGGCCTAAACCTTAGTGGTACCAACTTAACCTAACTAGCATGAGGTAAACAAAGCCACGTGTTTTTTTGACAGCCACGTGCTTTTTGACAGATTTGTAAACAAAGCCACGTGCTTTTTGACAGACAACAACGCATCGCTAACCTCAGTACTGCCATCTTGACGGGCCTAAACCTTAGTGGTACCAACTTAACCTAACTAGCATGAGGTAAACAAAGCCACGTGCTTTTTTGACAGCCGTCATCCGCCATCTTTGAGCACAGTGCTGTCCTCTAAACAAAGCTACGTGCTTTTTGACAGCTGTCATCCGCCATCTTTAATCCAGAGAGAACAGTGCCGCCCTCTATGTGGTGACGGTAAATTCCACGTGCTCTTGTTTGTAAACAAAGCCACGTGCTTTTTCAACTTAACCTAACTAGCGCGAGGTAAACAAAGCCACGTGCTTTTTTTGACAGCTGTCATCCGCCATCTTTAAACTACAAAGCACTGTGCTGCCCTCTATATCGCAGTAGCTGCAAAATTCGTCACCTGTCATCGGCAGTGCTGCCATCTTGACGGGTCTAAACCTTAGTGCTACCAACTTAACCTAACTAGCGCGAGGTAAACAAAGCCACGTGCAGCTGTCATCCGCCATCTTTGAGCACAGTGCAGCCCTCTTTAGCTACTTACCTTTGAAATGTGGTGGCGGATAATTTGAAAAATGCTTTTTGACAGCAGCCATCTTGCATCGCAAACCTCAGTGCTGCCCTCTATGTAGACAAATCCACGTGCTTTTTGACAGCTACGTGCAGCTGTCATCCACCATCTTTGAGCATAGTGCTGCCCTCTTTAGCTACTTACCTTTGAAATGTGGTACGTCATCTGCTATCTTGCATCGCGAACCTCAGTGCTGCCATCTTGGCGGGCCTAAACCTCAGTGCTACCAACTTAACCTCACTAGCTCGAGATAAACAAATCCACGTGCTTTTTTGACAGCTGTCATCCGCCATCTTGCATCGCAAACCTCAGTGCCGCCCTCTATGTAGACAAATCCACGTGCTTTTTGACAGTCACGTGCAGCTGTCATCCGCTATCTTTGAGCATAGTGCTGCCCCCTCTTTAGCTACTTACCTTTGAAATGTGGTACGTCATCTGCCATCTTGCATCGCGAACCTCAGTGCTACCCTCTACCTGTGGTGGCAGACAATTCTACGTGACAGCAGTCATCTTCGAGCACAGTGCTACCCCTCTTTGTAGCGGCGGGAAATTCCACGTGCTCTACGAATTCACGTGCAGCTGTCATCCGCCATCTTGCATCACAAACCTCAGTGCTACACTCTATGTGGTGGCGGCAAATTCTAAATGCTTTACAAACCTATGCGCTTCAGCTATCATCCGTCATCTTTAATCACCGTGCTACCCGGTGGTGGTAAATTCCACGTGCTCTTGTTTGGAAACAAAGCTTTTAATCCAGAGAGAACAGTGCTGCCCTGGTGGCGGTGGCAAATTCTACGTGCTCTTGTTTGGTAAACATAGCTATGTGCAGCTGTCATCTACTATCTTTGAGCACCGTGCTACCCTCTTTAGATGTAAATTCGTCACCTGTCATCCGCAGTGCTGCCATCTTTAGCTAGATACCTTTGAAATGTGGTGGCGGATAATTTAAAAAGAAAAATTCTACAGCAGCCCTCTCTCGACGCTAATTGCATAAGATGGTGGCTATACATGACTCCTTAAGGGTGCTTACGCAAGATGGCTGCTATACACAGGTTCTTATGAGACGCCCTTGGGATGCTTGCTCAAGATGGTAGTTATACATGGCTCCTTATGAGATGCCCTAGGGATGCTTGCTCAAGATAGCGACTGCTCTTATGGGACGGCTTAAGTGTCCTTGCACAAGATGGCTTGAGACGCCCTAAGGATGCTTGCGCAAGATGGCGGACACAAGATAGCGGCTATACATAACTCCTTATGAGACGCTTTAAGGGTGCTTGCGCAAGATGGTTGCTACTCTTAGCTTAGAGGCTAACGTGTCGTGATAGTTCGATTCATTAAATTTAGGGCTTAAATGCAAAATGTTAAATATATCGAAAACGGTGCACCGTAGAGCAAAACGGACAACATTTTTCTGCCTAATACCTAGGTTCGCAGTATAAAGAACAAGAAAATCATAGTCTAATGATAGGATCAACGGTTCGGTTCCTACTTAGGCCCTTTGGCATTTGCTCTGTTTTAGCTTGTATTGAAGCGAGTCTTCGTAACATGATCAGGTCTAGCTATGGTAGAGAGTATAACGTACCGTGCAGGTTCGATTCATTAAATTTGGAGGCTTAAATGCAAAATGTTAAATATCTCGAAAACGATGCATCGTAGAGCAAAACGGACAAAATTTTTCCGCCTAATACGTAGCTTCGTAGTTTGCATCAGGAAGGGCAACTCAACAAATTCTTGCGATATTTCATGTAGCTATTTCTAGCTAAGTGTAGTCTAAAAAATAAATCCTAGTCTTGTTACATCAGGAGGGTAATAGACTCTAGAACGAGGAAAAAATATTCTAGGATAGCATGCCTACACACGCGCGCACGCAAGCTGCATCCGGCTCGCTAGCTCCTCGCTGGAATGCGTTTGCCTCAGCAGGGTACAGAGTCCACTACACGTGTACAGTCCGCATTAAATTATTAGCAGCTTCTCGAGTTGAGCTCCCCTCCCCAGTTCAATCATTGTACAAGTACGTCAGCTTGTAGAACTTGTATATTTCGGTACTTCAGCGTTTCGTGTTATTGCTAGCAGGTAGGGGGTACGGTAGATGTAGACTTAGCTTAGTAAAACTCACGACAATGTCCGACCTCAGTAGGCTGAAACTTGGTTTCTTCCGAACATTACAACATAGCCTACTCCTACCGGAGAAGCCAGCTTAACGCCTCCATCCGACAAATGAATCACCCTCAAACACTCTTCAATCATTCTCGCTACTTCGGAAGATAGCGGGTTCGAACTGGAAGCCGTAAATGTTAGGCGAGGGACCTGTGCGATCGTCATAACATGATCTAGCTAGATGCCCTTCCCGACGGTATAAGCTGCCAGGATTTGAATCGCGTACCCCGACTAGAAGAAGCCTGCACATAGCTTAACGCCTCCATCCGACGAATGAATCACCCTCAACACCCTTCAATCATTCTCGCTACTTCGGAAGATAGCGGGTTCGAACTGGAAGCCGTAAATGTTAGGCGAGGGACCTGCGCGATCGTCATTGCATGATCTAGCCGGATGCCCTTCCCGACGGTATAAGTTGCTAGGATTTGAATCGCGTACCCCGACTAGAAGAAGCCTGCGCATAGCTTAACGCCTCCATCCGACGAATGAATCACCCTCAACACTCTTCAATCATTCTCGCTACTTCGGAAGATAGCGGGTTCGAACTGGAAGCCGTAAATGTTAGGCGAGGGACCTGCGCGATCGTCATTGCATGATCTAGCCGGATGCCCTTCCCGACGGTATAAGTTGCTAGGATTTGAATCGCGTACCCCGACTAGAAGAAGCCTGCACATAGCTTAACGCCTCCATCCGACGAATGAATCACCCTCAACACTCTTCAATCATTCTCGCTACTTCGGAAGATAGCGGGTTCGAACTGGAAGCCGTAAATGTTAGGCGAGGGACCTGCGCGATCGTCATTGCATGATCTAGCCGGATGCCCTTCCCGACGGTATAAGTTGCTAGGATTTGAATCGCGTACCCCGACTAGAAGAAGCCTGCACATAGCTTAACGCCTCTATCCGACGAATGAATCACCCTCAACACTCTCCAATCATTCTCGCTACTTCGGGGATAGCGGGTTCGAACTAGAAGCCGTAAATGCTAGGCGAGGGGGGCCTGCACGATCGTCATTACATGATCTAGCTTTAGCTCAATACCTACAGGTAAGGAATACCACGTATGTACCCTCGAGAAGTCGAGGATCACACGCTAACTTTCCAAGGCTCGAACTCTTAAATTCTGACACCTCGGCATCAACAGGAGATTCGAATACATCAGCCTGCAGGTGGGAGCTCTTGTTGCATTCGTTCCGACTGTACCCGCAGTTTGTCTGCGATTATCACATCCGCTTGGTGATAAGGAGCATATTTAGTCGCTACAGTCTGCGCGAAGTGCTCCTCACAGTTCTCTGTATGCGTTTACTACATGCACACATCTCCCGTCTGCAGTGAATATTATTCTTCAGCTTAAGGTAAGGTAGAACTGTTAATTACCTTTTTTGCAAAGCAACTTCTACGCTAGACATCTACATTCATATATGTTTATTCTTTTTTAGGTACCGTTCGAAAGTACACAATTTTATTTATCCGAGTAACAGTCTGCAGCGCGAAGATTTTAAGGTATGTCTGACCTCTATTCATTGAAACTTGGTTTCTTCTAAAACATCGTAACTTTAGTCTATTGATAAATAGTTGTTCTCTTTAATCCTCACGCTATAGACGAGGTGCGTACATAGCTATGTCTATCCTCAACAGGCTGAAAATTAGTTTCTTCTAAAACATCGTAACTTTAGAGTATTGATAAATAGTTGTTCTCTTTAATCCTCACGCTATAGACGGGGTATAATTTCAAACAGGCACACATGGCTATGTCTGCCCTCAACAGGCTGAAACTTGGTTTCTTCCGAACATCGTAACTTTAAGCTAATCATAAATAGTTGTTCTCTTTAATCAACATACTATAGACGTGGTATAATTTCAAACACGTACACATAGCTATGTCTGCCCTCAACGGGCTGAAACTTGGTTTCTTCTAAAACATCGTAACTTTAGTCTATTGACAAATAGTTATTTTCTTTAATCTGCATGTCATAGAAGAGGTTAATCTTATAATTTCAAACACGCATGCATAGCTATGTCTGCCCTCAACAGGCTGAAACTTGGTTTCTTCCGTAACTTTAAGCTATTCATAAATAATTGTTCTCTTCAACCTACATACTATAGACGTGGTGCGTACATAGCTATGTCCGTCCTCAACAGGCTTAAACTTGGTTTCTTCCGAACATCGTAACTTTAGTCTATTGATAAATAGTTGTTCTCTTTAATCAACATACTATAGACGTGGTATAATTTCAAACACGTACACATAGCTATGTCTGCCCTCAACAGGTTGAAAGTTGGTTTCTTCCGAACATCGTAACTTTAAGCTAATCATAAATAGTTGTTCTCTTTAATCCTCACGCTATAGACGTGGTATAATTTCAAACACGCACACATAGCTATGTCTGACCTCAACGGGTTGAAATTTGGTTTCTTGCGAACATCGTAACTTTAGTCTATTGACAAATAGTTATTTTCTTTAATCTGCATGTCATAGAAGAGGTTAATCTTATAATTTCAAACATGCACGCATAGCTATGTCTGACCTCAGCAGGCTGAAACTTGGTTTCTTCCGAACATCGTAACTTTAAGCTAATCATAAATAGTTGTTCTCTTTAATCAACATACTATAGATGTGGTATAATTTCAAACACGTACACATAGCTATGTCTGCCCTCAACGGGCTGAAACTTGGTTTCTTCTAAAACATCGTAACTTTAGTCTATTGACAAATAGTTATTTTCTTTAATCTGCATGTCATAGAAGAGGTTAATCTTATAATTTCAAACATGCACGCATAGCTATGTCTGACCTCAGCAGGCTGAAACTTGGTTTCTTCCGAACATCGTAACTTTAAGCTAATCATAAATAGTTGTTCTCTTTAATCAACATACTATAGACGTGGTATAATTTCAAACACGTACACATAGCTATGTCTGCCCTCAACGGGCTGAAACTTGGTTTCTTCTAAAACATCGTAACTTTAGTCTATTGACAAATCGTTATTTTCTTTAATCTGCATGTCATAGAAGAGGTTAATCTTATAATTTCAAACACGCACGCATAGCTATGTCTGACCTCAGCAGGCTGAAACTTGGTTTCTTCTAAAACATCGTAACTTTAGTCTATTGATAAATAGTTGTTCTCTTTAATCCTCACGCTATAGACGAGGTGCGTACATAGCTATGTCTGCCCTCAACGGGCTGAAACTTGGTTTCTTCTGTAACTTTAAGCTAATCATAAATAGTTGTTCTCTTTAATCTACATACTATAGACGTGGTATAATTTCAAACACGCACACATAGCTATGTCCATCCTCAACAGGCTTAAACATGGTTTCTTCCGAGCATCGCGAATTTAGTCTATTGATAAATAGTTGCTCTCTTTAATCTCACATGCTGGTTAATCGTTAGTAATTAAATTTTCGTTTTTTCTTTGTGACTAGAGGAAAGGATATTGAGTTACTATATTTTTTAACAACACGAGTGCTTCGACTTTGTTAGGTATAGAACATTTATCGCTTTCTGTTTGCTTTTAAAAACTCACGACCATGTCTGACCTTAATCAGCTGAAACTCAGTTTCTTCCTAGCATCGCGAATTTAGGCTAATCTCTATTGATGAATAGTTGCTCTCTTTAATCTTACATGCTGGCCTTAATAGGCTGAAACTTGGTTTCTTCTACACGTTGCAACTCTAGGCTAGGTGACTTGTCCTTTCGATATCCTATTATCACATTTGTTTTTACGCTAGGCAGTAAAGGTCTTCAGCTGGGTTACCTGTTAACAAATTAACTTACTTTTCTATATCCTATCATCACAAGTACTTCCACGCTACATCTATATATTTTCGTTCTTTTTAGGCACATCGACATCTCAAGAAGTAGATGAATATACTGTTGCAATGTCGGATGTGAAGATCTAAGAAGGAATAAATACACCAGGCAAATGCTGGGGCTGTACCTTCATTAAGGTCACGGTTACTTCCTTCCCACTCCTAGCCCTTACATACCCTATCATCACTATAAGACCTATCTGTGTAGGTGCGATGTAAAGCCAATTGTAAAAAAAATTGGCACATCGACATCTCAAGAAGAAGATGATTATACTGTTGCGATGTCCGATGTGAAGATCTAAGAAGGAATAAATAATATAAAATAAATAATGTAGAATTAACATATTCTTTTATTTTAGTTTAGGTATTACATTCTCCTCCTCCTACTCCTTCCTCTCGAAGAAGAAATAAGATTAGGTGTTGATTAAATTTGAAAGTATGTTATTGTCTAGCTTATGTTCAGAAAGAATTTTTTTTTCTAAACAGTGTTTGATCGCAATGCAGTGTTCTACGACATCGCACTATAAACAGTAGTATGTTTTCAAGTCTAAACCTAATTTTTTTCTTAGAACAAAGGTATACCCCAGACATGTTGTAAACACATCTACTGATGTTCTGATCATATGTAGTATCGGGTACAGTGTTCGAATCTAGTCTTGATCACTTATCTAGTGTTTTGAACACATCAATTAATGTTCTGATCATATGTAGTATCGAGTGCAGTGCTCGATTCTAGTTTAGGTATCACATTCTCCTCTTCCTCCGACTCCTTCCTCTAGAAGAAGAAATAAGAGTAGGTGTTGATTAAATTCGTAAGTATGTTATTGTCTAGCTCATGTTCAGAAAGAATTTTTTTCTTTTTCTAAACAGTGTTTTGATTGCAATGCAGTAACAAAGGAATACCCTAGACATGTTTTAAACACATCTACCGATGTTCTGATCATATGTAGTATCGAGTACAGTGTTCGAATCTAGTCTCGATCACTTATCTAGTGTTTTGAACACATCAATTAATGTTCTGATCATATGTAGTATTGAGTGCAGTGCTCGATTCTAGTTTAGGTATTACATTCTCCTCCTCCTCCTACTCCTTCCTCTCAAAGAAGAAATAAGAGTAAGTGTTGATTAAATTCGTAAGTATGTTATTGTCTAGCTCATGTTCAGAAAGAATTTTTTTCTAAACAGTGTTTGATTGCAATGCAGTGTTCTACAACATCGTACTATAAACAGTAGTATGTATTCAAGTCTAAACCTAATTTTTTTCTTAGAACAAAGGTATACCCTAGACATGTTGTAAACACATCTACTGATGTTCTGATCATATGTAGTATCGAGTACAGTGTTCGAATCTAGTCTTGATCACTTATCTAGTGTTTTGAACATCAATTAATGTTCTGATCATATGTAGTATCGAGTGCGGTATTCGATTCTAGTTTAGGTATGACATTCCCCTCCTCCTACTCCTTCCTCTGGAAGAAGAAATAAGAGTAGGTGTTGATTAAATTCATAAGTATGTTATTGTCTAGCTCATGTTCAGAAAGAATTTTTTTTCTTTTTCTAAACAGTGTTTTGATTGCAATGCAGTGTTCTACAACATCGTACTATAAACAGTAGTATGTATTCAAGTCTAAACCTGAACACACTCGCTTTTGCGATGCATGTTCGATATTAGTGCAAGAACTAAGATTTTAATTCGCTGTATCACGAACTATTGTTTTACAGCCGGATGCCCTTCCTGACTAAGATTTTTAAAAAGAATTTACCACCACCGGGTAGCACGGTGATTAAAGATGACGGATGATAGCTGAAGCGCATAGGTTTGTAAAGCATTTAGAATTTGCCGCCACCACATAGAGTGTAGCACTGAGGTTTGTGATGCAAGATGGCGGATGACAGCTGCACGTGAATTCGTAGAGCACGTGGAATTTCCCGCCGCTACAAAGAGGGGTAGCACTGTGCTCGAAGATGACTGCTGTCACGTAGAATTGTCTGCCACCACAGGTAGAGGGTAGCACTGAGGTTCGCGATGCAAGATGGCAGATGACGTACCACATTTCAAAGGTAAGTAGCTAAAGAGGGGGCAGCACTATGCTCAAAGATAGCGGATGACAGCTGCACGTGACTGTCAAAAAGCACGTGGATTTGTCTACATAGAGGGCGGCACTGAGGTTTGCGATGCAAGATGGCGGATGACAGCTGTCAAAAAAGCACGTGGATTTGTTTATCTCGAGCTAGTGAGGTTAAGTTGGTAGCACTGAGGTTTAGGCCCGCCAAGATGGCAGCACTGAGGTTCGCGATGCAAGATAGCAGATGACGTACCACATTTCAAAGGTAAGTAGCTAAAGAGGGCAGCACTATGCTCAAAGATGGTGGATGACAGCTGCACGTAGCTGTCAAAAAGCACGTGGATTTGTCTACATAGAGGGCAGCACTGAGGTTTGCGATGCAAGATGGCTGGTGTCAAAAAGCATTTTTCAAATTATCCGCCACCACATTTCAAAGGTAAGTAGCTAAAGAGGGCTGCACTGTGCTCAAAGATGGCGGATGACAGCTGCACGTGGCTTTGTTTACCTCGCGCTAGTTAGGTTAAGTTGGTAGCACTAAGGTTTAGACCCGTCAAGATGGCAGCACTGCCGATGACAGGTGACGAATTTTGCAGCTACTGCGATATAGAGGGCAGCACAGTGCTTTGTAGTTTAAAGATGGCGGATGACAGCTGTCAAAAAAAGCACGTGGCTTTGTTTACCTCGCGCTAGTTAGGTTAAGTTGAAAAAGCACGTGGCTTTGTTTACAAACAAGAGCACGTGGAATTTACCGTCACCACATAGAGGGCGGCACTGTTCTCTCTGGATTAAAGATGGCGGATGACAGCTGTCAAAAAGCACGTAGTTTTGTTTAGAGGACAGCACTGTGCTCAAAGATGGCGGATGACGGCTGTCAAAAAAGCACGTGGCTTTGTTTACCTCATGCTAGTTAGGTTAAGTTGGTACCACTAAGGTTTAGGCCCGTCAAGATGGCAGTACTGAGGTTAGCGATGCGTTGTTGTCTGTCAAAAAGCACGTGGCTTTGTTTACAAATCTGTCAAAAAGCACGTGGCTGTCAAAAAAACACGTGGCTTTGTTTACCTCATGCTAGTTAGGTTAAGTTGGTACCACTAAGGTTTAGGCCCGTCAAGATGGCAGTACTGAGGTTAGCGATGCGTTGTTGTCTGTCAAAAAGCACGTGGCTTTGTTTACAAATCTGTCAAAAAGCACGTGGCTGTCAAAAAAACACGTGGCTTTGTTTACCTCATGCTAGTTAGGTTAAGTTGGTACCACTAAGGTTTAGGCCCGTCAAGATGGTAGTACTGAGGTTTGCGATGCGTTGTTGTCTGTCAAAAAGCACGTGGCTTTGTTTACAAATCTGTCAAAAAGCACGTGGCTGTCAAAAAAACACGTGGCTTTGTTTACCTCATGCTAGTTAGGTTAAGTTGGTACCACTAAGGTTTAGGCCCGTCAAGATGGTAGTACTGAGGTTTGCGATGCGTTGTTGTCTGTCAAAAAGCACGTGGCTTTGTTTACAAATCTGTCAAAAAGCACGTGGCTGTCAAAAAGCACGTGGCTTTGTTTACCTCATGCTAGTTAGGTTAAGTTGGCACTACTGAGGTTTAGGCCCGTCAAGATGGCAGTACTGAGGTTAGCGATGCGTTGTTGTCGATGACAGCTGTCAAAAAGCACGTGGCTTTGTTTACAAATTCAAATTTCGCGCTAGTTAGGTTAAGTTGGCAGTACTGTCGCGCTAGTTAGGTTAAGTTGGCAGTACTGGAAGAGGCCACTGGCTGAGGTGGAGGTGGCCACTGGGAGCCGGAGGTGGCGGTGGCCGCCGAACTCTCCCATTATACTACTTGCATAGTTTCTAGCTATAGTTTCCTCTAGCCCAAAATCACGATTGCGGCACAATCTGCCTGACGAGCTAGAAAGTTGAAATCAGGCAAAATTATACATTCTAGCCTGTAACCAACGGAAAATCAACAAAATCTTTAAAATTTTCACTTTTTATCCCCGAAGAATATCGAAATATATAGGCAATTTTAATGGCGGTGCAGACCTCCGTTTCGAGGTATTTCGCTGTTAAACGGTAAGTCTTATCACAAAACGGGTGCCACAGTCTCAGTTACATTTGGAATGATCTACAAATTCGGTCCTATGACGTTTCGTCGAATCTCTACGCCTTATATATTATATTTGTCTGTATTTCTCGATTATACATATACTTTGCTCTTTGAACACGCATGATTCGTAGTTCGAATCACTTATATGAAAGATAGAATCATCTAATTCAACATGAACGTTGGCCCACCCAATATCCATACGTGAGCCAAATTCTATGTTTGAAACTGTCCTATTACTACCCAAAACAAATGTACTGTGAGGAACCCTTACCCAAATTTCAACCTATTCAACGCTTCTAACTCAATTTTATCCATAAATAGATGATACAGGAGAAAATATCTTAAGACCAGCCAATTAGACCGATAAATGACGCGTCTTATGATACAATCCGTTTGTCGATATGATGTATCGCTTAGCAGCAGTTATATGTAAATAAAGGTTTGCAATATTGTAAACATGCATATACTTCGTATGTCGATCTATATATATTCATTGAAGTAGATTTGTAGCGATGTAGAAAGGGTGCCTTTACAATTAATATTTTACATCGAGAGAGACTCTCTGCATGAGGGTGTCTGCTATTGTAATCATTATTCTCCACATCGACTTTGACTGTCAATAAGAATTTGATCCTTCTCCAACTGCTTTGTAACTAGTATTAGTAAGGAGGGACTACCATTGTAATTAATACTTTCATTCTCGATTTGACTGGCAGAAGTCAAGGGAGCATGCAATTTTGTTGAAAACTCCTTTAACCGATTGTGTTTGGGAGTAGGCGAGTGTGCCTGCCATTGTAAAAAAAAAATAATTCTAAAATGTGACTGGCATTAGGCCTAGTGGCCTTGCTATTATAATGTAAACTCACCAACTCGGTGTGACTGTTATTAAGAAAAGGGGCCTGTCATTATAATAATAACAGTACAATTTAATTTTGGCTGGCAGTAGGGAAGGTGCCTGCTATTTTAATAAAAACTCCTCAACTGTAATCTGTCTGGAAGTAGGAGAGCGTGCCTGCCATTGTAACGAAAACCCTCCAAAATCAATTGTGACCGCGCAGTAGGTAATGGGGCCTCCCATTATAATGAAAACTTACCTACTCGATTGTGAATGGTAGTAAGCAAGTGAGCCTCCCATTATCATCACAAATCCGCAACTCGCAGTTTACACTGGAAACAACGTATGGGCACCTCCCGCTGCTGTTTCTGGATAACGCTAAGAGACATGCAATTTAAAAATATCTTATTCACTGCATGTACAGTAATTGACTTCTATATCCGTTTTGTACAATGTAGAACACCGTAGCGATGTTCGGGTTCATTTACTGGTGAGGTATAATAATGAAGCTGTCAGCAAGTGTCAACGCACAATAAAATGTCTTGTCACCTTTGCTGTGTGAAAACGCAAAGAATAGCAGCAAGAAGAGGGTAAACCAATGATGAAGGAACGATGAAGCTACCATAAGAGGAAACACAACGTCCTATGGTGTTCGCTTTCGAAATGAATTACTTACAATGGAGCAGCTCAGAGCACCGACACGTGTGACCCGCAATTTTACGAGGTGATTACACGTGGCCAGCTCTATGGACGCCTCGGCCTGGCAGCCTTATGCCGCAGTGTCGGAGCACATCCACTTTAGAAACATGGTCAGAATACGATAAAATTGAGCATCATGATCAAGGTTTCGTGTGTATTTTGAGAAAATAATAACGCACATTGATTACATATAAAGAAGTAAATAAATAAAATTATAGGGAAGAACAAAGTTTAAACGATTAAACAACCGATATGAACACTGTTTTAAAAAAAATCAGTAATGAATACAGCTGAAATTATTAGGATGACAATACAGGGTCCTCAAGTTTCTATAAAATGAAATGAAATGGCGTATGGCTTTTAGTGCCGGGAGTGTCCGAGGACATGTTCGGCTCGCCAGATGCACGTCTTTTTATTTGACTCCCGTAGGCGATCTGCGCGTCGTGATGAAGATGAAATGATGATGAAAACGACACATACACCCAGCCCCCGTGCCAGTGAAATTAACCAATTAAGGTTAAAATTCCCGACCCTACCGCGAATCGAACCCGGGACCCCTGTGACGAAAGGGCAGCACGCTAACCTTTTGGCCATGGAGCTGGACCAAGTTTCTATAAAATACCATGAGCATTTTTTTTACAATTTCCTCTACGTCGCAGACATGTCTTGCGGCGAAGATGGAACAGGAAGGGGCTAGGAGTGGGAAAGAAGCATCCGTGGCCTTAATTAAGGTACAGCCTGGTGTTAAAATGGGAAACCGCGGAAAACCATCATCAGGGCTGCCGACAGTGTGGTTCGAATCCACTATCTCCCGAAGACTGAATACCGACCGCACTTAAGCGAATGCAGCTATCGAGCTCGGTTCATGAGCATTTAATTAAATCATTGAATAATAATGTTACTCGTTTACGTCCCACTAATTTATTTTACTGCTTTCGGAGACGCCGACGTGCCGGAATTTTGTCCCGCAGTAGTCCTTTTACAAGCTCGTAAATATACCGACACGAGGCTGACGTATATACGACCGGACTGAGCCATGATTGTACTTGCCATGTAAAAAAGTAATTAACAGTGTTTTTGTTGTTTAAAGAGCAACTGAAAACAAAGAAGCATCTTCTCAAATGAAATGAGAGGAGAAGATTTTGAAGTTTCAAGGTACTGGCAAACAAAAATGAGAGGGTCGCAAAGTATCTCACAAACTTAATACCGACCGAGCTCGATAGCTGCAGTCGCTTAAGTGCGGCCAGTATCCAGTATTCGGGAGATAGTAGGTCCGAACCCCACTGTCGGCAGCCCTGAAAATGGTTTTCCGCGGTTTCCCATTTTCTCACCAGGAAAATGCTGGGGCTGTACCTTAATTAAGGCCACGGCCGATTCCTTCCCACTTCTAGCCCTTCCTTGTCCCATCGTCGCCATAAGACCTATCTGTGACGGTGCGACGTAAAACAACTACCAAAAAAAAACTTAATACCGTATGAGGGGGGTGAATTTTAGGTTTCCCATTCGGTCTTAGATATTAATTGTAGTCGTATATTTATTACAGACCACCTGTAGCCATGACGGTTAAGGTATCAAGTCTGTATGATCTGGTACCGTAGTTAGCCGGTTCAAGAACCGTTGGTGTAAAATATATGACTATCATAATGTCGGCCGGCGGGCTAGGAGAGATGTTGGTTAGTCCGTCGGCTGGAGACGTTGAGCTTCGATCACACTCCTTGGAGTATTTAGACACCGCGTTTCACCCATTCCCTCCCTCATTATCATCATCACATACCCGGACGGGCAGACCACCCATGGGCGTCAAATAGAAGGACTTTCACCGGGTGAGTCGACTTGTCCTCGGACGTTCCCGGCACTAAAACACAATTGCTAAATAAATTATAAATAATTCAACACAATTCTAACAAAAATATGCATGGTCTGGTATATAATTTCATGTGGCTATTTCTAGCCTGGTGCAGCCTTTGTGAGCCAGACCCTCCGGTGAATTTGAGTGGTATTTGCGTGTTGCTGTAGTGGAGGATAGTGTTGTGTGGGGTATGTGAATTCCAGGGTTGCAGGGGACAGTACAAACAGGCATTTTGCGAGACAAGGGAATTAACCGTTTTAAAGGTTAAATTATTCGATCAGGCCTGGAATCAAACCCGGGGCTTTCTGAAACAACGAGCACTACTCTGGCTAAGGAGGCGGAGGAAAGTGCTTCCATGGCCAAGAAAGGTTTAGGCTAGATTACAAGGGCAAGGTCACTGCCTGACTTTGCACTGCGACCAATTAGATCTATTGAGATCCCACCCCCCAAGTTAGTCACCCCTGCATAACACCATATTTTGTGATGAATGCTGTAAAACTACTAAGGAGGACGTTGGAGAGTTCATTTAAATAAATTAAGAGACTCTCAAAGGAAGGCTTCACATTTACAAAGTCCCACTGTCGGCAGCCCTGAAAATGGTTTTCCGTAGTTTCCCACTTTCACACCAGGCAAATGCTGGGGCTGTACCTTAATTAAGGCCATGGCCGATTCCTTCCCACTCCCAGCGCTTCCCTGTCCCATCGTCGCCATAAGACCTATCTGTGTCGGTGCGACGTAAAGTAATTAGCAAAAAAACATTACAAAGTACGTTTTTATCAGTTACATCTGCTTTATGAAATCTGGCATAAGATGAATTCACAGAGATTTCAATGTTGTATATATATATCCTTTTATTCTAAAATGCCCCGTTCCAAGATCAGCTATCCATTTCACATTTTTACTGTTTATGTGAAGCAGTTTATTTGCTCCATTTTCTTTTATGCGAGCCTTTACATACTTCCATCCTTCGGTTGGTCTACAAAGCTGCATTGATTGTCTAACTACCATTATTTGAACTTTATCTTAACGGTGGTCGAATAATGTGAGGCGAGTGGAGGAGGATAGGTTACCTAGGAGAATAATGGACTCGGTAAGGGAGGGTAAGAGAAGTAGAGGGAGATCAAGTCGACGATCGTTGGACCCAATTTCTACAGATTTAAAGATAAGAGGTATAGAACAAAATGAGGCCACAGCACTAGTTGCAAATAGAGGATTCTAGTGACGTTTAGTAAATTCACAAAGGCTTTCAGACTGAACGCTGAAAGGCATAAAGGTCTATAATGAAGATCTATGTATGTATGTATGTATGTATGTATGTATGTATGTATGTATGTATGTATGTATGTATGTATGTATGTATGTATGTATGTATGTATGTATGTATGTATCTTAAATGGTTCATAAGAAAGTCCAAGTACTAAGTCAAGTCCTGTATATAAGTTCTGGTATCCATCTTTGGTCAACCGTCAGCTCCTTCATTGCCCTAAATCCCTCCATGTCACCGGCTCCATGAGTGTATATGGACGTTCAAGTACAATATTTAGATAGAACCTTCTAGGAATCTAGTATATTCAAAGTATACTGACTGTAGGAGAGTATCAAAATGTTCCTTTCATTATGGTCCTTCTGAATGTTCTTCCACATACTTGAAAATATGGCAAAATATCAATGTGGAGTGCTGTGGCGTACTGACTAAGACTAAATGTAAGTATTTTCTCCATATCCGTATCAGTACTGGATTTTGATCCATCAGTATGTAAGGCTGGTCCTTTAATTAATTCCGCGAAATAAATTTCTTCCTTCCTGTCGTTACGATCTTGTTAGAATAAATTCTTTTCAAATGAATCCTTTGGTGTCATATTGCCGGTTCTCCTGTTGAGCACTCGTTGTTTTGGGTTTCCGGAAAATGGGTCATTAATCTGACAATGGAGTCTATAATTGGTCTATCTAACTTCTGTCTCTAACCAGACGTTAAGAAGTGGAAGGCCCTGAAACGCCTACAATGCTGTTTAAGATGTGCGAATGGCTCCCGTGATACATAAACAAGACAAACGTTGTTGCTCGTTCAGTTTCTTCCTGCAAGATTTTATTTTAGTCAGGGATATAAAAATAATCCATCATAAGGGATTGTGTGTCTAACTGAAATTATGTAACTCCAATACATCACAGTAGCTCTCAGTCCGCAAAGGCTGGTTGCCCAGTTGTACTTAGTCTTTAAACAGTAATTACCTCCACCACCATCTCAGTCAGCATGTTTTACAAAGCATAGTACGGTACGGTATGGCAGGTCTATGGTGCCCTGTATGTTTTATTTATGCAATATTTCTCTTAATTTGAAGGCTACTAAGGTTGTTTTGCTCTAGGGTTACCAAAAAGTTATTTTTGCCACAAAAGCCGTATGAATGTTTCAGAGACTGTTAAGGGAAATTTCCCCTTGATAATAAGTGCGATGTCATCTGCAAATCACATTGAACAATATCCATCATCATCCACTGCGGCTGCAGTTCATTCACCATCAGCTCCCCCACCCCCACCCCCACCCCCACCCCCACCCCCACCCGAGGAATCCACGGACTATGGTCACCCGTATCGTCGTTCCACATTTCAAAGTGTTCGAGTATAATTCTCCTACGACTAAGGGATGCTTACAGAACCAACCACTGCATCATTTTCCGGGTTTATGGACAGTCGAACCCATTATTCTCCCCACCCCCTTTATCTTCTAGCACCTTATCTATAGTTGTAACTACAGATTGCAGTGCTGTTTCTGTATATTTACCCATTTGATAAATATTGTAGTTGTGTACGAAAAAGAAAACGCTTAAGAACACAGCCCCTTAGACTTCACGATGACCCGTTCCGCCAATACCTGATGCCCGGTGGGGAGCATTGTCTCAAGCAGGCCTTCTCCACCGCCTTAATCATGAAAGCAGTGAAGATGATGGAAACTTCGACGCCGCTGATAACAGTAAGAGCCTTTAGGGATCAGGAAAATCGTGATATCCACTTACCGAAGTCAGAACGCTGAGGTTCCGGAGGAATCATCTACTAGAGATGCGCTAAGTGCGGCCATCTGAGAGATCAATGATGGCTGAAAACATCACCCCAAACAGGGAACTTGTAACACGCGCATTGAAAACTGCCAAACTATGCCCGTGCCAGAATGAAGCTGAGTGCCGGTACGAGTCGTGCGAGCAAAGGAAGTACTGCAACACAGATGACCCAGCAGGATGAAAGGCAGCCCAGTACAGTGGACGTTCAATCCGTGATAGCTGTTGTGAAAGAAGGCCGGGATTGCGCCGCCCTGATGAATGAGTAGCTTGTGAACAACGACGTTGGACAAGTCATACAAGAAGTCAAGTCGGGACAGCAACCACCCTGGAAGGACATCGACAACCGCAGGTCGACGTACAAGGCATATTGAACCTAGTGGAGATACCTATAGATCAACGATAATCTGTTTAATCACATATCGGAATCAGCCGGCGGAGAGCAAAACGTCCCCCGCCTAGTTCCTCAGAGACACAGAAGGACAGCAGTTGTGAATGAGTTACACTAACGCATTACTGCAGGCGATATCGAGTTTAACAAGACATTGAATCGGTTGCAGCAATGCTGCTACTGGGTGCACTTGAGGATGGACGTCGAAAGGCGATGACAAAGATTGACAACTATGCAGTGAGCAGAGGCCCATGTACTCGGAGTGCAATAGGGCAGATGGTTCCCCAGTTGTACTTTCTCTTAAAACAGTAGTTTCAATAGGGGCAAGATGCAGCTGTACATCGCTGGAAGGCCATCCGAGAGGATAGCCATCTATATCACAGGAGCATGTTACCAATCGGGTGACGGAAATCGTTACCTGCTCCCAGCCATAGACAATTTCACCAAGTTAGCCTGGGGTCTGCGCCCTCCCAAATCAGGAAAAATCAACAGTGACCGATGGTGATGGCGATGAACTTCTTCTATCGCTTTGGGTTCCAAGGGAGTAACTTCGAATTGACTCTGATGAATTACAGTGTCTAGATTTGCGTAAGGCCCGAATGACACTTCCACCCGCACTTGGACAGCAGTGAGGAGTTCGTAAAGACCGTCGAGGTACACTTGAAGAAGGTGTAGGCGTACCTAAGGGACTGGGATGAGAGGATGTACTCTTTCCTAATGGCCTTCCATACAACCACTCATGAGGCGACAGGCATGACGCCTACCTAAATGGTCATCGGTAGAGAGTTTCGTCTGCTGAGTGACTTAATGTTCGGGACGGCCGCGGGACAAGAACAACTGGTGATAGTCAAAGCATAGGAAAATGTGAACAGCTTCAAAGAGATCCATGAATATAGCCGACGACAACTGAAGGTAGCTAGTGATCGCATGCAAGTGCATTATGATCTGCAGGTGAATTCGGTAGGATTCCCGGAGAATGAACGACTTTGGCTATACTGAGCCCGCAAGAGGATGTTGATGAAACTTCAGACATCGTGGGAACGTCCCTAAACGCTTATTACTAGAATTAATGACGTAGTCTCGAGGATTAACCACCATCTCTGAAGGATAGCGGCGGTCGTCCACGCACACAGGCGGATGGCTTATCATGAGGCTACTCGGGACCAGCAGATTTGAGGAGGGAACAGTGTGAAAATGAAGGCTGAGAAGCAGGACCGATGGATGACGACAATACGGGTGGACCAGCGACATTGTTGGCCGGTCAGCAGAGAGAACAACAGAGCCGTCGAATTGTTGAGGATTGCCACCAGGAAGACTCCACTAAGGAGCTGTTTAATAGTGAAGAATGCACCCATAGTGGACTGGATCTGAAAAGAACGGGAATCTTCCTCGGGGTTGTATAAAGAGCAAGTGCGGAGTCATTCTAGAGTGAGTCACTGAGTGACAGTGAACGTAAACAGACCGCTGCGAGTCCGTGACGATTCATCATCGGGAGTGGGTCCATCAGACGTTTAGACGGAGTTCAACCAGGCTTGCCATTTGTGCGGTTTTCTGAAACGACACTGAGCTGTGAAAACCCGTGTGAAGAACATGAGTTCGACACGCCGGTGTGCAGTGTTATCGTGAACGAGAATTAAATGTCATGTAGGGAATACAAAGCTGGAACAGGTAGATACTGTCAATTATTTAGAATGCGTATTCTCCCAGACGAAGAGGTAAAGACGTGCTCGGTTCGCCCGGAAGGACGTGGGTTCGAATCCCCGTCAGGAAGTCGTAAAATTTAAGAAACGAGATTTCCACTTCCGGAGGTGCATATGGCCCTGAGGTTCACTCAGCCTACACCAAAAATGAATACCAGGTTAATTCCTAGGGGCAAAGGCGGCCGGGCGTTTAGCTAACCACTCTACCCCATCACGTGCCGAGGTTAACAATGGTGGAAGCCTTTTTCTTCCACTCCTCCAAGGACCTTCATGGCCCTATACGGAGGTGACTTTGCTTTTGCTTTGTTTCTCCCAGGACGGTAATATAGTAAGTGATATTGAATCAAGTTGTAGTAAAACTAAAGCAGTAAAATCGCAGTTGCAATCCACAGTATTCTGTAAGAAAGTAGTCAACACTCGGATAAAGCTATCTTCACAACTTTTGCTTTAGACCAACTTTGCTTTACGGTAGTGAAAGCTAGGTGGATTCAGAATATCCTACTATGGCCTGTTGCCATTTCTTGATGGATGCCGTATTTTTGTATCCGTCTCCTGACACAGGAAAGAGAAAAGTATAGCTTCCACCGAATTCCCAGTCTCATCGAGGGCTGTGACAATATGGAAGCTGCTGGGGTATGGGTTGTGTTGAGTAATGACATTTCGAGCATAACCAGTGCCTGAGTGTTATGAAAGGTGTTGCTCATAGGATCAGTCGTGTCGCAGTAGCACCTTCTGCTCCAGTGAGGAAAGCAATGGAAAACTACCTCACTCCTCATGATGCCTAGTATGCCTCATTTGGGCTCTCCCATTGGTTTTTGCACGTTCCCTATAACTTCATAGCCTTTGGTGGTGCTATTTGAGGATATAACCAGCATCTGGGCTGATGAATTAACAGACAGACAAGTTACAAGCAATATGCATGAAAGTAGCTGCCACAAAAAGGTGAAATCAATAGCAGGGGGGTACTCGGAATAAGGAGATGAAATCTAAGTTAGCAATGTACTCGATGGATGAAACTGTACACACAAACTGGCTTAGGTGGTGGGTTCGTGTGAAACGAATGGAGGAGGATAGGTTACCTAGGAGAATAACGGACTCGGTCATGGGGAGGGGGGGAGAAGTAGAGAGGGATTAAAACGACGATGGTAAGACTCAGTTTTTAATGATTTAAAGATAAGATATATAGAAGCAAAGGCGGCCACGGAAATAGTTGTGGCAATGGATAGTGAATTCACAGAGGCTTGCAGACTGAACGCTGACAATAATAACAGTCCAAAATGAAGATATATTAGAGTATATTATTACATAATATTAATAATAATAATAATAATAATAATAATAATAATAATAATAATAATAATAATAATAATAATAATAATAATAATAATTTACTATGACGTATATTTATAATAATTGTAAATTATAAATTATAAATTATTATTATTATTATTATTATTATTACACCTGACGTATCAAACATTTCTATCTAAATCAGTGTAAACAAATCTCCTCTAGTTTGTACATCAAATGTGCGACCTCAGTAAGACTGAGTGATGGCATTTCATCAGCATCCAGCTCGTTCGGCTCGTGACAGGAAGAGATTAGAGATCATTCTCGCTTCGAAAGTCGATTATCGAACTTGTAATCGAGGCGAAGAAGTGAGGGGCTTCCCCTCCTTCATTAATTACATGGCTGACATATTCTGGAAGCTGGCTCATGCTTCACTGGCTTCGACGTTAGCTTCTTAGGAACCTCGACCTCACCAAAAGCATGTATATAAGGTTACTGCGGGAAACTGTTGGTTAATAATTAAAGTAGCATCATTTCCAGTCCAGTTACCTTCAATTAGTATGTTTGGTATTGCTTAATCTTTTTCACCGGGCGAGTTGGCCGTGCGCGTAGAGGTGCGCGGCTGTGAGCTTGCATCCGGGAGATAGTAGGTTCGAATCCCACTATCGGCAGCCCTGAAAATGGTTTTCCGTGGTTTCCCATTTTCACACCAGGCAAATGCTGGGGCTGTACCTTAATTAAGGCCACGGCCGCTTCCTTCCAACTCCTAGGCCTTTCCTATTCCATCGTCGCCATAAGACCTATCTGTGTCGGCGCGACGTAAAGCCCCTAGCAAAAAAAAAAAATTACTCTTTTTCGCGTCAGAAAGTAACATTTCTCTACATGTAAATTCATGTAATTTTAGAAAGGTTCTACTAGTATTTAACATCTTGTGCTTATTTCTTCCTCAGATGAGGGATTTTACGGATATCTTGTCGCGTCTGCGTGGACTATGGCATACTATTTTTAAGAAAAAGAATATAGTTTTGATTTCAATGAGTTCAAGTACAGTAAGCTAGTTGCTTTACGTCGCACCGAACAGATAGGTCTTATGGCGACGATGGGACAGGGAAGGGCTAGGAGTGGGAAGGAAGCGGCCGTGGCCTT